>NC_137798.1:67674991-68409519 GCF_963383645.1 Muscardinus avellanarius
CCTTGCTTCACAGAAGGCTCCGATGCCGGCTGCTGGCCCTGGCACTGGCCTAACCCCTCGGCAGGCTCCAATCCCGGCCTCAGAGGCCTCAATAGCAGCCTTGCCTCATAGAAGACTCAGATAACGGCCAGTGGCCCCGTACCGGCCAAACCCCTCAGCAGGCTCTGATCCCGGCCTCGGAGGCCCCAGCACCGGCCTTGCCTCGCGGAAGGCTCCGATCCCAGCCTCTCTGGCCCCAGCACCGGCCTAAACCCTCAGCAGGCTCCGATCCCAGCCTCAGAGGCCTCAATAGTGGCCTTGCCTCACAGAAGGCTCTGATGCCGGCCGCTGGTCCCGGCACTGGCCTAACCCCTTGGCAGACTCCAATCCTGGCCTTGGAGGCCCAGGCACTGGCCTTGCCTCGCGGCAGGCTCTAATGCAGGCCGCTGGTCCCGGCACCGGCCTAACCTCTCAGCAGGCTCTGATCCGGGCCTTGGAGGCTACAGCACCGGCCTTGTCTCATGGCAGGCTCCAATGCCAGCCTCACTAGCTCTAGCACCGGCCTAACCCCTTGGCAGGCTCTGATCCCGGCCTCAGAGGCCCAAGCACCAGCCTTGTCTCATGGTAGGCTCAGATTCCAGCCATGATGGCCCTGGCATGGGCGTGACCCCTCAGCAGGCTCCAATCCTGGCCTCGGAGGCCCAGGCATGGGCCTTGCCACACGGCAGGCTCCGATCCCAGCCTCTCTGGCCCCAGCACCGGCCTAATCCCTCGGCAGGCTCTGATCCCGGCCTCAGAGGCCCAAGCACCGGCCTTGCCTCATGGTAGGCTCAATTCCAGCCACGATGGCCCTGGCATGGGTGTGACCCCTCAGCAGGCTCCAATACTGGCCTTGGAGGCCCCAGCACCGGCCTTGCCTCATGGCAGGCTCCGACCCCGGCCTTGCTGGCCCTAGTACCAGCCTAACCCCTTGGCAGACTCCAATCCTGGCCTCAGAGGCCTCAATACCGGCCTTGCCTCACGGAAGGCTCCGATGCCAGCCAGTGGCCCCGGCACTGGCCTAACCCCTTGGCAGGCTCCAATCCCAGCCTCAGAGGCCCCAGTACTGGCCTTGCCTCGTGGCAGGCTCCGATCCCGGCCTTGCTGGTCCCAGAAACGGCCTAACCCCTCGGCAGGCTCCGATCCCGGCCTCGGAGGCCTCAATAGCGGCCTTGCCTCACGGAAGGCTCCGATGCCGGCTGTTGGCCCCGGCACCGGCCTAACCCCTCGGCAGGCTCTGATCCTGGCCTCGGAGGCCCCGGCACCGGCCTTGCCTCACGGCTGGCTCCGATGCCGGTCGTTGGCCCCAGCACCGCCCTAACCCCTTGGCAGGCTCTGATCCTGGCCTCGGAGCCCCAAGTAGCAGCCTTGCCTCACAGCTGGCTCCAATGCTGGCCATTGGCCCTGGTACCGGCCTAACCTCTTGGCAGGCTCCAATCCCGGCCTCAGAGGCCCCAGCACCAGCCTTGCCTCAAGGCAGGCTCTGATCCCGGCTCTGTTGGCCCCGGCACTGGCCTAACCCCTTGGCAGGCTCCGATCCCGGCCTCGAAGGCCCCAACACCAGCCTTGCCTTATGGCATGATCCAATCCCGGCTTCACTGGCCCCAGCACTGGCCTAACCACTTGACAAGCTCTGATCCTGACCTTGGAGGCTCCAGCACCGGCCTTGCCTCACAACAGGCTCCAATCCCAGCATTGCTGTGTCCGTCGCCGGCCTCCACCCTCAGCAGGCTCTAATCCGAGCACCCTCTTCGCCCAACCATTTGTCCCATGTTCTCGAGGGTGCGTGGTGGTAGCATTCTGCCTCTGGGGTCATTACTTCAAAGGTTCCAGGTGTAATACATCATATCTCTGCTTCCCCTGAGTACTGGCCACTGCCATTGCCACTGCCTCCACCATTTCAAATCTTTCCCAAGCTCTTTTTCCACTCTGAATGTTGTCCAGTCTTCCTAAGCATGCGCGACGGTAGCATTCAACCTTTGGTGCAATTTCTCCAAAAAAAAAAAAAAAAAAGGTTGGTAGGCTCCGATTTCTGCTTCTCCTGAATACAAGTCTCCACCACCAACACGGAGACTGCTTTCAGCACCGCCTTTCTCCTTGGTCTCTGCTAAAGTCTCTCTCCTTACAGGTGATGTCCAAGATTCTTAACAATGTAGAGAAGAAGCAGTCCTCCTTAGCGGGGAATTTTTCCAATAATTCCAGTTCATTTGGATAAGTTTTGTCTCCATCTCCAGTATCCTGGCATCCGCCACCTCCTTGACCCCTCTCCGATATTTTTCTTTCTTTTTCTTTTCCTTTTTTACAGGGTCCTTCCAGGTGGAAAGGGGTTCGCCTAGGGGTGCCCCACCAACGCCTGCCCACCTGCCCAGGGTCGGGGCTAGAGGTCCAGACAGATGGAGGGGGTCGCCGAAGGGTGCCCCGCAAGCACCTGCCCACCCGCCCAGGGTCGGGGCCAGGGGCCCAGACCACAGGGTCCTTCCAGGTGGAGAGGGGGTCGCTGAAGGGTGCCCCAGCCAGCGCCTGCCCACCCACCCAGGGTCAGGGCAAGGGGTCTGGACCACAGGGTCCTTCCAGGTGGGGAGGGGTCGCCAAATGGTGCCCTGCCAGCATCTGCCCACCCGCCCAGGGTCGGGGCTAGGGGCCCGGACCACAGGGTCCTTCCAGGTGGAGAGGGGGTCGCTGAAGGGTGCTCCACCAGCACCTGCCCACCCACCCAGGGTCGGGGCCAGGGGCACGAACAGGGTCCTTCCAGGTGGAGAGGGGATCACCAAAGGGTGCCCTGCCAGCACCTGCCCACCCACCCAGGGTCAGGGCCAGGGACCCGGACCACAGGGTCCTTCCAGGTGGAGAGGGGGTTGCCCACGGGTGCCCTGCCAGTGCCTGCCCACCCGCCCAGGGTTGGGGCCAGGGGCCCAGACCACAGGGTCCTTCTGGGTGGGGAGGGGGTTGCCGAAGGGTGCCCCACCAGCGCCTGCCCTCCCGCCCAGGGTCGGGGCCAGGGGCCTGCCATCCTGTGCTTTAAAGAGATTCCTTCTTCTCCCCTTCTGTCCCCTCTGATAGGTCACCTTTATTGTTCCTCCATAGGGCCCTTTCTTCAACTAGATTTCTTCCTATTACCCATTTCTTCCAAGTTTTTGCATATTGGGAGAAGCATCTGATTTTTTATTTTCTGTGATATTTCCCTGTGGATGCCGCATTGCAGGCTCCGATCTCACTCTCGAAGGCCCTGGCACCGGCCTCGCCTCATGGCAGGCTCCTATCCCGGCCTCACTGGCCCCAGCACTGGCCTTGCCACCTGGCAGGCTCTGATTCTGTCCTCGGAGGTCCCAGCACAAGCCTCACCACATGGCAGGCTCCAATCCTGGCCTCAGAGGCCCCGGCACCAGCTTTGCCACATGGCAGGCTCTGATCCTGCCCTCACTGGCCCTGGCACCAGCCTCAACGCATGGCAGTCTTCTAAACTGGCTTCAGAGGCCCTAGCACTGCCCTTGCCTTATGGCAGGCTCCTATCCTGGCCTTGCTGGCTCTGGCACCGACCTCACCACACAGCAGGCTCTGATTCCAGCTTTGGAGGCGCCAGCACCAACCTTGACTTATGGCAGGCTCCAATCCCAGCCTAGCAGGCCCCGGCACCGGTCTCACCACAAGGCAGGCTCTAATCCTGGCCTCGCTGGCCCCAGCACTGGCCTTGTCACATGACAGGCTCCAATAATCTCAGGTTCGGAGGCCCCAGCACCGGCCTTGCCTCATGGCAAGCTCTGATCCTGGCCTCAGAGGCCCTAGCACCAGAATACCTGGTGGCAGTGAATTTTGTCTCCCCTCCGAAGGCAGAGGTCCACAGCTTCACTACAGAGAGCAAGCTCTGCTGCTCCTTGTGCACCCTGGCCTCCCACACTGTGCAGAGGAGCACAGTGGCCATGAGGGCTAATGTCTCCCAGAACACTCAACATGACGGCTGAACCTGGTTATGCGGGGCTCCCTCTGATATGCCCCAAACACTTTTAACACTTAACTTGTTGTTCTGAATTCCAGAGCATGTGGGACAGGAGAAGTCTACTTTTGGGGAGATTTCCTCAAAAGATCAAGGTGGATTGGACTGGATCTGTCTGTCCCTCCAAACACTGTTCGCTGCTGCTGCCACCACCACTGCCACTGCCATCTCAGTTCTCTCCTTAACACCTTACCCACACAGCATGTTTTCCAGAATTCCCAGCATGTGCAGGAGCAGCAGTCTACCTTTGGGGAGATTTTTTAAAAAGTTTAAGGTGGATTGGATTGGATCTCTGCCTCTCCCAAATACTGGCCACTGCTGCCGCTGCCACTGCCATCTCGGTTCTCTTCCAAGCACCTTTTTCACACAGCATGTTGTCCCAAATTCCTGAGCATATGTGGTGGTAGTATTCTACTTTTGGGGAGATTTCTTCAAAAGATCCAGGTGGATTCGATCAGACCTCTGCCTCTCCAAAATACTGGCTGCTGACACTGCCACTACCATCTAAAAGTTCTCTTCCAAACACTTTTCCCACACAGAATATTGTCCAGAATTCCTGAGCATATGCAGCAGTAGCAGTCTACCTTTGGGGAAATTTCTTCAAAAGATCAAAGTGGATTGGATCAGATCTCTGCCTCCCCCAATTACTGGCCACAACCACCACCACTGCTAGTGCTGCTACTACCCCCATCTCAGTTCTCTCTCACACACTTTTCTCACACAGCATGTTCATAATTCCTGAGCATGCACGGAGGTACTAGCCTAACTTTGTGGAGATTTCTTCCAAAGTTCAAGGTGGATTGGATCAGACCTCTGCCTCTCCCAACTACTGGCCACTGACACCATCTCAGTTCTTCTCCCAAACAACTTTCCCACACAGCATATTGTCCAGAATTCCTGAGCATGCGCAGTGGTAGCAGTCTACCTTTGGGGCGATTTCTTCAAAAGTTCAAGGTGGATTGGATCGTATCTCTGCCTCTCCCAAATACTGGCCACTGCCACCCCTGCCACTGTCGCCATCCTCCTGGTTCTCCCCTGAGCACCTTCCTTATAGGGTATGATGTTCAGAATTCCTAAGCATGTGTGACAGAAGCAGCTCCCCTTCATGGAGAGTTTTCCAAAAGTTCCAGGTGAATTGGATAGGATTTGTCTGCATTTCCTGAATACTGGCTGCTGCCGCCACCATCTTGGCCCCTCTCCAATATTTTTAATAAAAGAAGACATTATCTGTGTTTTGAAGAGGTTGTGAGATTGAGCACTCAGCAGCAATGAATTTTATCTCCCCTCCAAGAGTGGAGGCCACAGTCTCACCATGTAGAGCGGGATCTGCTGTTCCAAGCACACCATGGCCCCCAGCACAGCATAGAGGAGTATGGTGACCAGGCTCACTCGGGAAGCATGGCTGGGCTTACAGCCTGGCTCTGCTGGGTTCCCTCCACCATGCCTAGATCATTTTTCTTACAAGGTATGTTGTTAAGATTTCCCCAGCATGCATGTCTAAAGCGGTCTTTTCTCTAATCTCTTCTGGGATGTTCTTCCAAAAATCACTTTTCTTGTGTGGTGGGCGCCTTGTTGTCATCTTGCTTCTAATTCCATCATTATCCACTCTCTCATCTGTATTTTAGATAGGAAGTCATGGGTAGAAATGCCTCCTTAAATTGTCCCAATCAGATTAAACCAAAATCTGGTGTCCAGGTCTTCTCCGAGGAATGCATGTCCTATTTGGCGATTGCAGCTGCCGCCATCTTGCCCCTTTTGATATCAGTTTTCAGAAAGTATGTTTAAATAACTAGACTCCACCAGATATGGTGGCACACACTTGTAATCCCCACGTTTGGGAGGCAGAGACAGGAGGATCGCGCAGGTTCGAAGCCAGCTGCATTGGCTTAAGAGACCCTGTTATCCACATAAAAAAGTATAAAAATTAGGTCTGGGAGTGTAACCCATAGAAGTGTAGCCAGCGGAAGAAGGGCTTCCAGGAACCCCAGTACCACCAAAAAAAAAAAAAAAAAATATATATATATATATATATATATATATATATATATGAATAAATAAATAAATAAATAAATAGACTCCAACTGTCTCTTGTACACAATGAAAGAAGAAATCTTTAATTCTGCCTCAGCATTGCTTAAAAGACTAATAATGTTGAAATTAGAATATCATAGTGATATTTGCATACCCATCTTTATAGCAGCACAATTCACAATAGCCAAATTATGGAACCAACCTGGGTGTCCATCAAAAGATGAGTGAATTACAAAATTATGGTACATACACAATAAAATTCTACTCAGCAATAAAGAATAAAATTATGTCAACAATGTATTGGTTGATTAATGAGACACTACTGTAGAAGCATAACATCAGTAGATTATCACCTGCTTTTTATTAAAAAGAAAGATTTGGCCAATGTCATCCAAATAAAACATCAAAAGATCATACAACTGACCATTTCTAACCCATCTTGGGTCCTTTTATATAATGGTAAATTAATCATTGAAGAAAAACAAAAACCCTGTATGTATACCTAGGTTCTTTTATAAAATTCTTTCCTGGAAAGTCTTGAAGAAGAATCTCAGTATAAAACAGTCTTAAAACAAATTTTCAAGAGGAAGAAAATGGCAACTGTGGGATGCAGCAAGAAGTTACATACAAACAAAAACACAAAAAAGGGAACCATGATAGAAAAAAAATCCTTGTCAGAACGTGAGATCGTGGCGGTGGGGATATCTTGAGTGCCAACCTAATCCTTGGCCACTGGCTCCACAGCCCCAAGAAATTCCCACAAAAAGACTAAGAAATGCAGTAAGTGGCAGTAAAGCTCAAACATTTTTTTTCTAGCACTGGGGATGGAACCCAGGGGTATTCTACCTCCAAGCTACACCCCAGTCCTATTTTTTAATTATTTATTTATTTATTTTTATTTTTATTTTGGTGGTACTGGGGTTCCTGGAAATCCTTCTACCTCCGGGCTACACTCCCAGACCTATTTTTATACATTTTTATTTGGAAACAGGGTCTCTTAAGCCAGCATGGCTGGCTTTGAACCTGCGTGATCCTCCTGTCTCTGCCTCCCAAGCATGGGGATTACAAGCATGCGCTTCTATGCCCAGCTAATCTTTTACCTTTTAAAATAGGGTCTCACTGATTTATGAAGAACCTCGCTAAGTAGCTGAGGCTATACAGGAACCACAATCCACTGGTCTCTGCCTTCAGAAATCTGGGATTTCAAGCATGCTTAAACATGCTTACAAGCCCACCACACCCAGCTGAGCTACATCTTTTTTTTTTTTTTTTTTTGGTACTGGGGATGGAACCCAGAGGATTTCTACCTCTGGGCTATACTCCCAGCCCTATTTTATATTTTATTTTGAAACAGGGTCTCACTGAGTTGCTGAAAGCCTCACTAAGTACCTGAGGCTGGCTTCGAACCTGTGTGATCCTCCTGTCTCAGCCTCCCAAGCGCAAGGATCAAAAGCATGCGCCACCATGCCCGGCGTGAGCTACAACATCTTAAGCAACCAGCACCATGCTTTAAGGATGCAGAAAAAGATCCAAAAGCTCATGTGCTCACCAGAATCCTCTACCCACATCAGCAAACTGTTCTCCCAGAGAACTGGGCCCACAGCCCAGTTAGATAACCATATTTCTCAGTAGATGACCACCCAGAGCAGCCTCAGGGACCCTGATGGGCTAAGATCTGGTGGTCCACCCCTGAGGTAGTCAGGTTAAAACCTACGAGACACGGGAAAAACCCATAGTGCTCAGGACACAGTACCTGACCAAGGTCACAGGGGGTCATTCCGAGATTACACTGGACACCCTTCACCAGTGTGGATAGAGAGGTCCAGGCCCAGGGCTAGAAGGTGCAGAGTTCAGGACCAAAAGGTACAGAGGCCAGGGTTGGAGAGCACAGAGCCCAGGGCTAGAAAGCACAGAACCCTGTGCTTACACGGAACTCATTTACCATGACACCCACTGCCCTGACATCTGAGCCCAAAGCAGTCAGAGGTGAGAGAGGGACACAAACACTCATAAAATGGGTCTAAAGACTGATAATAGGTTACGGAGCAAATGAGAGATGTTGGAACATGCTCCAAACTGGAATTATCTTGGTCATTTAAGGGGCATTGCATTGAATCCGTAGATCATTTTTGGAAGGATGGCCATTTTAATGATATTTATTCTGCCTATCCATGAACATGGCAGATTTTTTTCATCTCTAAGATCTTCTTCGATTTCCTTTCTCAACGTTTTTTTAATTTTCTTTGTAGAGCTCTTTTACCTCCTTGGTTAAGTTTATTCCTAAGTATTTTATTTTTTTGTGGGTAATCCTGAGTGGAAGTGTTTTCTGAATTTCTTTTTCATTGGATTTATGGTTGGTGTACAGAAAGAAAAAATATTGGAGAGGGGTCAAGATGGCCTCAGGAACTTGGGACAACATTCTATGTGAAGAGGGTGCTCTGAAGAGAACTGAGATGGCTGTGGCAGCAGTAGCGGTGGTCAGCATTTAGTAGAGGCAGAGATTCAAGCCATTCCACCTCATAATTTTAAAGAAATATCCTCAAAGGTATACTGCTACTGCCACACATGCTCGGGAATTCTGAAAAACAAACTGTGTGGGAAAGGTGTTTGGGAGAGAACTGAGATGGCAGTGGCAGCAGCGGTGACAGTGGTGACCAGAATTTGGAGGGGCAGACAGATCCAGTCCAGTCCACCGGAAATTTTTGAGGGCATCTCCCCAAAAGTAGACTGCTCCTCCCACACATGATCTGGAATTCTGGACAACATGCTAATTGGTAAAAGGTTTTGGGGGGTTTCAGAGGGAGCTTCGCATAGCCATGATGGGATGCCACACTTCGGGATCTGGGAGTCATCAGTCCTTATGGCCCCCGTGCTCCACTGTGCAGAGTGGGAGGCCTGGGTACATGTGGAGCAGCAGAGCCTGCTCTCTGGAGTGAAGTTGTGGACCTCGGCCTTTGGAGGGAAGAAAAAATTCATTGCCACTGGGTATTTGGGGTTCCAGCTTTTGCAAAAGACATGTACTGCTCTCTCATATTAAAAAGAAAAATTGAAGAACACCGAGTGTGGTAGCACATGCTTGTAATCCCCGTGCTTGGGAGGTGGAGACAGGAGGATCGAACAGGTTCGAGGCCAGCCTTGCTGGCTTGAGATACCCTGTTTCCAATATATTTAATATATATTAAAAAAGGGAGTCTCTGGCAGTAGAGCCCAGAGGTGGAAGGGTTTCCAGGAACCCCAGTACTACCAAAAAAAAAAAAAAAGGAAGAAAAAAAGGAACATCTGTAGACGACCTGCTAATAGTGCAGAGAACAGAGCCTAATGCACAGCAAGACAGGAAGGCCAGTGCTGGGGCCTCTGAGGCCAAGATAGGAGCCTACCAAATGGCTAGGCCAGTGCCAGGGCCGGTGAGGCTGTTATATGAGCCTGCCATGAGGCAAGGCCAGTGCCGGGGCCCCCGAGGTGGGTATCAAAGCCTGCCCAGGGGTGATGCTGGTGTCGGGGCTGGCGAGGCTGGGATCGGAGCCTGCATTGAGGCAAGGCCAGTGCTGGGGCCTCCAAGGCCAGGATTGGAGCCTGTTGAGGGGTGAGGCCATTGCTTGGGCCAGCAAGTCAGGGATTGGAGCCTGCCTTGAGGCAAGGCCGGTGCTGGGGCCCCGAGGCTGGGATTGGTACATGCTGAGGGGTGAGGTTGGTGCCAGGGTCAGCAAGGCCGGAATAGTAGCCTGCCATGAGGCAAGGCTGATGCTGGGACCTCCGAGGCTGGGATTGGAGCCTGTGGAGGGGTGAGGCCATTGCCAGAGTCAGCAAGGCCCGGATAGGAGCCTGCCGTGAGGCAAGGCTGATGCTGGAGCCTCCGAGACTGGGATCGGAGCCTGCAGAGGGGTGAGGCTGGTGTCGGGGCCAGGGAGGCCAGCCAGGATTGGAGCCTGCCGTGAGGCAAGACCAGTGAGTCTGGGATTGGAGCACGCCGAGGGGAGAGGCCGGTGCCTGGGTCAGCAAGGCTGGGATCAGAACCTACTGTGAACCAAGGATGGTGCTGGGCCCTCCGAGGCTGGATCGGAGCCTGCCGAGGGGTGAGGACAGTGTCGGGATCAGCAAGACCAGGATCAGAGCCTGCAGTGAAGCAAGGCCGGTGCTGGGGCCTCCAAGGTCAGGATTGGAGCCTGCCAATGGTTGAGGCCATTGCCAGGGTTGGTGAGGCTGGGATCAGAGCCTGCTGTGAAGCAAGGCTGGTGCTGGGGCCTCCGAGGCTGAGATCAGAGCCTGCGGAGTGGTGAGGCCGGTGTCAAGGTCAGTGAGGCCGGCCGGGTTTGGATCCTGCTGTGAAGCAAGGCCAGTGCTCGGACCAGCGAGGCTGGGATTGGTACATGCCGAGGGGTGAGGCTGGTGCTGGGGCCTCTGAGGCCGGATCGGAGCCTGCCAAGGGGTGTGGCCAGTGATGGGACCAGTGAGGCAGGGATTGGAACTCACTGTGAGGCAAGGCTGGTGCTGGAGCCTCCGAGGCCGGGATCAGAGCCTGAGGAGGGGTGAGGCTGGTGTCGAGGCCAGCGAGGCCGGCCAGGATTGGAGCCTGCCGTGAGGCAAGGCCAGTGCTCCAGCCAGCGAGCCCAGGATTGGTACATGCTGAGGGGTGAGGCCGGTGCCAGGGCCAGCGAGGCTGGGATCAGAGCCTGATGTGAGCCAAAGTTGGTGCTGGGGCCTCCAAGGCCAGATCGGAGCCTGCTGAGGGGTGAGGCCAGTGATGGTACCAGCGAGGCAGAGATCAGAACCCACAGTAAGGCAAGGCCAGTGCTGGGGCCTCTGAGGCCGGGATTGGAGCCTGCTGTGAGGCAAGGCCAATGCTGGGGCCACTGAGGCCAGGATCAGAGCCTGCCGAGGGATGATGCTGGTACCAGGGCCATTGAGCCTGGGATCAGAGCCTGCTGTGAGGCAAGGCCTTTGTTGTGGCCTCCAAGGCTGGGATCGTAGCCTGCAGTGGGGAAAGGCCCATGTCGGGACCAGGGAGGCCGGGATCAGAGCATGCCATGAGGCAAGGCCAGTGCTGGAGTCTGTGAGGCTGGGATCAGCGCCTGCAGAGGGGTGAAGCCGGTGTCAGGGCCAGCGAAGCTGGGATCCAGAGAGGCCGAGATAGGAACTAGCCTAAAGGCAAAGCCGGTGCTGGGGCCTACAAGGCTGGGATCGGAGCCTGCTTCTAGGCAATGCTGGTACTGGAGTCAGTGAGGCTGGGATCAGAGTCTACTGTGTTGCCAGGCTGGTGCCAGGGCCTTCAAGAGTGGGACCGGAACTTGCAAAGCAGCATACACAGAGAAACATCACAGAAAATAAAAAAAATAAGACGCTCTCCCTAATATGCAAAACTAGGAAGAAATAGGTAATAGGAAGGAATCTAGTGGAAGAAGGAACCATATGGTAGAGCAATTAAGGTGACCAATCAGAGGGTATGGTATGGGGGAAAATGGAATCTCTTTAAAGCACATGATGTACATAACTAAATATATTAATGTTAAACACTAAATCAAGCATGGGATTGAGGGAGGGGGAGAGAATGGGGTGGGGATTGGATAAAGGTTGATTGGTTGATGTGTACTTGGATATCCTAGCGAGTCTTGTAATCCATTGTGATGTTTGACTACGATGCACCAATAAAAATATATTTAAAAAATTTAAAAAATAAAAATAAAAATCCATTCTGCTCTTTCTACTTACTAAAAGTAAGAGTATATTTGGCCAGCCATATTGCTACCTTGTTCAACCTGTTCCCATTCACCTGCTCTTGCAAGTAAATTGTGTCATGCCTCTAAGTCTTGACCAATGAGATGTGAGTAGAAGTGTGTAGTCATTCCATTAAGTCTCCTCCAAACATTGGGGACATTTTTTTCATTTCTTTCCCCTATATCTGTTGCATGGAATGTAGATGATATGGATGGAATGCTAGTTTCAGTCTTTGGAATGAGAATTCAGGTTCTAACTTGGAATGGTAAATCAGAAAACTAAAAGGAACAAGAGTCCTAAAAAGTTCTGCGATAGCCATACTTGCTTCATTTAGATAATAGGAAATAAAATATATAGAGTTGAAAAACTCACCTCAGGCTCCATCTTGGAAGTAGTAGAGGTAGGCAAGAACCCAGGAAGTCTTACACTAAAGTGAAAATTCCTAGTCACCATGCTATCCAGTCTCCTCAAACTCTATCTGTAATTTATGAAATGTTGCATAAGATATTCTAATTGACAGGCTAAGCAATCATGCAAAAAGTGAATTTTTCTAGAATATTAGTATTCTAGAATATTAGTATTTTCTAGAATATTAGTATTAGTATTAGTAATAAGAGAGGATGGTTTTTAGTGTCTAGAGTTAAAAATAGTGCTTGCTCCCGGGTTTGGTGGCGCACACTTGTAATCCCAGCATTTGGGAGGCTGAGACCGGAGGATCGTGGTTCGTGGACAGCCTCAGCTACTTAGTGAGGCCCTCCGCAACTTAGTAAAAAAAGAAAAAAAGAAAGAAAGAAAGAAAGAAAGAAAGAAAGAAAGAAAGAAAGAAAGAGCACTTGCTGACATTGAGAAGGAAAAACATTAAAATTAAGACTAGATAGACAATGATTATACAGAGATACTATTGACTCAAATAATGATTTTTTCAATGTTTAAAAAGTTTGGATACGGCCGGGCGTGGTGGTGCACGCTTGTAATCCCCGTGCTTGGGAGGCGGAGACAGGAGGATCACACAGGTTCAAAGCCAGCCTCACTGGCTTAAGAGACCCTGTTTCCAAATAAAAATATAAAAATAGGCCTGGGAATGTAGCCTGGAGGGAGAAGGGTTTCCAGGAACCCCAGTACCACCAAAAAAAAAAAAAAAAATTGGATACTAAATGTTTTTATTTTATTCTTATTTATTTATTTATTTATTTATTTATTTATTTATTTATTTATTTGGGTCTGGGGATGAAACCCAGAGGCATTTGACCTCTGAGCTATACCCACCTGCCCGATTTTTTATTCTTTATTTTGAAACAGGGTCTCACTGAGTTGCAGAGGGCCTCACTAAATAGCTGAGGCTGTCCATGAACCTTGATCCTCTGGTCTCAGCCTCCTGTATGCTGAGATTACAAGCATGTGACACCACGCTCAGCTCTAAATCTTTTTTAAAACATCAAATATCTGTTTACTACCTCTTACATCTTTGGAAATAAAATGATCATGAACATTCTAAACATAACTTATGTATTGATTATTTTGAAGATTATTATTTGTCAGTTCATAACTGAAAACCTGTAATATAGGTGTATACAACTTAAAATTTACAAGATAAGGAGTTTTCAGTATCTTGAAGCTATTTGTAAAGGAGAAACAGGACAGTCAGGATATTTTGCATTCATCTGATTTTCAAATAAGATAAAAGAATATATCCAATTCTGGTTATCATCATATTCTTAACAGTATTTTCATATTCAACCTATACTTTCAACTATATCTGACTTACTAGTACTCATCAAAATTTATCTATGCATGGAACAATATAATTTCAATTTTATGTATTTGTTGTCATCATGTCTTACTCATTATAAATGACTTTTTAGGCAAATATTATTTAAACTGAAAAAAATTTTTGAGCCTTTTAAATTCATGTTTTTCATGAAAAATAAATCCTGATAGGAAAAAGACTTTACAATGGAAAGAAGTATCACATTTGTAATATTTTTCAAGGATATGACTGTGATAAAGCAGGGGGACTTTATCCAAATATCATAACTAAAGCTCACCTGTGTTCATTGTATCAAACTCTTTTTGTATAGTTCTAACTATGGAAGCTGAAAATGTTCTTGTAAAACTTGTTGTCATGACAACAACAAAAATCCCTGAAGAAATGATACAAGTCTGTGTATTAAAGAAGCATTCGTGACATGATTTAGCAGAAAGAGGCTTTAGCTATCCACTGCAACCCCAATTTTAGCTTGTCTATTGTTTGCTTAGATTTTTAAGCATCTAACAAAATTTACATCTTCTATATCTCTTTAATAAACATGCTAAGAATAGCAGTTATTTCAGCTTTCCTGTACAAACTTTAACTCATACAGTAAAAAAGAAATGGTGTTACTAAAATGTCTCAACATTTATAAATTATTTAGAAACATTTTACCCAATTTAATCTTAAGAATCTCCTTCAAACATCTTCTAAAAAGATTTCTCTATAAAAAAAGGTTTGATAAGCTGGACATGGTGGCACACGCTTGTAATCCCCGCTCTTGGGAGACTGAGACAGGAAGATCACACAAGTTCGAAGCCAGCCTCGGCTACTTAGTGAGGCTCTCAGCAACTTAGTGAGACCCTGTTTCCAAACAAAATATAAAATAGGTCTGGAAGTGTAGCCCAGAGGTAGAAAGCCCCTGTGTTCCACCCCCAGTACGAACAAAAAGAAAAAAAAAAAGTTTGATAATGCTGGATAAGGTGGATTTGCAAGAAAGTATAGATTTATTGTTTAACAAGATAAGAAAAAAGGTACTGGGAAAATGGCGACCGAGAAAAGCGGGGCTTAAGAGCCCCGCTAACAACCAATCTCCATTACCACAAAATCAGCGCCTTTCATAGCCAGAAAACACCATCGTCAGAGAAACAAAAAAATCACCAGGCTCCAGAGAGAAAGCGGGCTGAGAACAGAGCTCAGAGCCACAGAGGAGATACACCGGCTTCACGCCCGAGGACGCGGCAGCAGCGCCATATTGCCGGTGGCAGTGGCAAATTCACCGGACGGCTACAGCAAGCCGAGGTGAGCCGCTGTGGAACAGCCAAGCTCCCAGTGGCTGAGCTCAGCACACGCTGCAGGGATTCAGAGTGGAAATCAAAACCAAGAAGAAATACGCCAGCCTCACGGCCGAGGGCGTAGCAGCGGCGCCATATTGCCACCGGTAGCAGCAGCAGAGAATTCACCGAATCCAGTACAGCTACATCTGCGTACTCAAGAACAGTGAGTCAAATTGCGGGCCACAGAGGAGAAATCCCAGTACTGTACTCCCTGGGACTTGACCCAGTGGGGGAGTGGTGGTGGCAGAGATATCACACCATAGGAGAACGTGCAACCTGGCACCCCCCACAGTCTAAAGCAGCCTCTATCGACTCTCTGGGTCGGAGACTCTGTGATACAACCCAGTAAAGGAGTAGTGGGGTCTGAGATACTACTGACTCGAGATCCAGAGCACCTTAAGCGAAGTCATAGTGACCCAAGGGAAGAACCCAGAGAAGGCACAAACTTCCGAAATCATGGGAAAGAGGAATAATACTGGAGCAATGAATGTCCACAACCCCACAGCATCAGAACCCGATAAAACAGAAAATCAGAGATTTCTAGAAGAGCAAATCAGGAAAATAACTGTAGAAATAATAGAGGTGCTTCGAAAAGAACTCAGAGAGAGCCAAAAAGAGATAAAGGATGCAATTAATGAAGTAAAGGCCTCAATTCAAAGCACAAACAACCGATTAGACCACGTGGAGAACAGAATCTCGCTCTTAGAAGATGATCATTCCAAAAATGAACGCATAGTTTCTAATCTAGGAAAAAATATCCGACAGCAGGAATCTGATATTGAAGAAATATGGGCCCATTTTAAGAGAGCTAACCTAAGAATAATTGGAATAGAGGAGGGAAAAGAAAGTGATACCAAAGGGATCAACAATCTCTTCAAGGAAGTAATAGCAGAAAATTTTCCAAACATAGAGCAAGAGGTTGATACACAGGTTCAGGAAACTTATAGAACTCCCTTTAGACAGGATCGGAGAAGAGGATCCCCATGCCACATAATTGTCAAAATGACCAATGTGGAAGCCAAGCAGAGAATCTTAAAGGTAACAAAAACAAAGGGCCAAGTGACATTCAGAGGCAAAGCAATTAAAATCACTCCAGACTTCCCAAACCAAGTCATGAGAGCCAGAAGGGCTTGGAGTAACATATTCCAAACTCTGAAAGAAAACAACTTCCAGCCAAAAATTTCCTACCCAGCAAAACTATCTATCAAATTAGATGGAGAAATAAGAAGCTTCCATGACAAACAGAAACTGAAGGAATTTATGTCTTCAAAACCAGCACTAGAGAAAATACTCAGAGATTAACTACAAAGAAGAAATAGGTAACACACACCAGAACCAGAGAAACAAGATTTTCCATCCAAAAGACCACTAAGATTAGTTATCCGTGGAGATTCATAATTTATGTTAGTTTTATACCTATCTCTAAATTGTATTGTTTGCTTTTATTGTTAATTTTTAGGATTTCTAGTTGGAAAATTAATATACCTTCAGATATAGCATTTGGAAATATTTTATCCCATTCTATCAGTAACTTTTAACTCTGTTTACATTGTCTTTGGATATAAAATATTTTATTTTTTAGGGAGTTTGTATACCCTTTTGTTGCCTGTGCCATTGAAACCATATCCAAGAAATCACTGCCAATTTCAATATTGTGAGGTTTTATGACCCAGATTTTCTTCTAAAAGTTTATAGTCTTAAGATTTATATTTAGGTTTTTTTTTTAACTATTTTGAGTTAATATTTGTATATGGTGGTAGGTAAGGGTCCAATTTTA
This sequence comes from Muscardinus avellanarius, assembly GCF_963383645.1. Classification (NCBI taxonomy): domain Eukaryota; kingdom Metazoa; phylum Chordata; class Mammalia; order Rodentia; family Gliridae; genus Muscardinus; species Muscardinus avellanarius. The sequence goes on from NC_137798.1 coordinate 67,691,605, forward strand.
TTTTTTCATGTAATTATTATTTTTCAACAATATTTAGTTAAAAGATTAATATTTCCTCCACCAAATGTTCATGGAAATCTTGTCAAAAATAACTTGACAATATATGGAAGAATGTATCTCTAGGCTTTTATTTAACTCCAATGGTTTATATATCTGCCTTTAGAACAGTACTACACTCTTTCAATTATTGTAGCTTTATATGGTTTGAAATTAGAAAATATATATCTTCTAGCTTTGTTTTCTTTCAAGATCGTTTTGGGTATATAGAGTCCATATTCCATATTAGGATAGATTTTTTCTGAAAAATAAATATATAAATATATGATAGTTTCACCTAAAAAAAAAAAGAAAGAAATATTCTCTGGTAAGAAAGAAAGCAAAAAGAAATATTGAAATGTTATCTTTAAGTTATCAAAAGCTTGGTATCAGACAAATGAAACTGTTATGTGAGATTATCATTTTTAATTTTGGATAAATTGCTATAATACTAGATGTCAACCACTAAGCCAAGCATGGGAAGGCGGGATGGGGAGGGAATGGGGTGGGGATCGGGTAGGGGCTGACTGGGCGATGTGTGCATGTATGTCTACAAAAGTTTTTTGTATCCCACTATGATGTATGAATACAGTGCACCAATAAAAAATTAAAAAAAAACTTTACCACAAATAGTTCAAATTAGAGTTCTATAGGCAAAAAAGTGAACCCCAGCCTAAACATCACATATATATTTATTTATTTATTTATTTATTTATTTATTTATTTATTATTTATTTATTTATTTTTTGGTGGTACTGGGGTTCCTGGAAGCCCTTCTACCTCCGGGCTACACTCCCAGACCTATTTTAACATTTTTATTTGGGTCTCCTAAGCCAGCGCGCGTGGCTGGCTTTGAACCTGTGCGATCCTCCTGTCTCTGCCTCCCAAGCGCGGGGATTACAAGCATGCGCCACCACGCCCGGCTTAAACATCACATATTTATTTATTTATTTATTTATTTATTTATTTATTTATTTATTTTGTGGTACTGGGATTCCTGGAAGCCCTTCTACCTCCGGCTACACTCCCATGGGCTACACTCCCAAGACCTATTTTATATTTTTATTTGGAAACAGGGTCTCTTAAGCCAGCACGGCTGGCTTAGAACCTGCGCAATCCTCCTATCTCCGCCTCCCAAGCACAGGAATTACAAGCATGCACCACCACGCCCACCACCACCATCACATTTTTATAATAACTCAAGATGAATAATAGATTTAAAAGTAAAATAAAAAGTTAAGCTCCTCAAGCCTCCTTTTCCACTTCCTGTCCTCCCTTCTCTAATCACCTTCCACTACTCTACTGGTCTTCCTTCTCATTTTTATAATTTCCTTACCTATTTTATTTTATCTCTAGTTTCCACATATGAGAGAAAACATATTAAGTCTTAATTTTCTGAATCTGGCTGATCTCACTTAGTGTGCTATTCTCTAGTTCAATCTATTTTCCTGCAGATGACATAATCTTGTTCTTTTTATCAATGAGTAAAACTCCATTGAGTGTATATACCACATTTTATTTATCCATTCATCTCTTGATGAATATCTAGTTTGGTATCTTAGCTATTTTGAGCTTTTCTGCTATAAATATGGGTATGCATGTGTCATTATAGTATTCAGATTTTAATCATTTTGGAAAAATACTTAGGAATGGTATATTTGGGCCAGAAGGTGGTTTAATTCCCTCTTTTTTGAGGAACCTTCTTACTGATCTTCCTAGTGGTTGTACTAATTTACAATCTCACCAGCAGTGTATAAGTATCCCTTTCCCCCATATCCATGCCAGCATTTATTATTGTTTCTATCCTGAATGACTCCTTTCTAATTGGAGTTAGAATCTCTATGTAGTTTTGTTGTGCATTTCCATAATTGCTAATGATGCTGAAGATTTTTTCAGTACCACACCCTTTTGAGAAAAAGTAGATTACTCAGTGGCCCTCGGGAAATCTACCATCTTAAAGAAAATAAACAGAAAGATGCAGTGACTAATCAGTATTTTTTTCTGTATCTATATTTTGTTTCAGTGCCCTCAGGTGGGAGTATTGCCCACTAAGGGAACCTTTCTATAGATTTTATTCTGTAACAATACATATGGGAAAGGGAGTGTGACACTTATAACACTTGTGAACCTTTAGCAAAACCAAGCTCTCCCCAAAGCTAGAAAATAATATTGTACATGTTATAGACTTTCAATTTCTATTTAATAAAATTTTATAAATTCCACAATTTCAATTATTCACCCAATTAATAATAAACTTTGAGAATGAATTAAATATTTTCTGAAAATAGGCTCAGAGCATTTTGATATGTCAGGAATAGAAAATCACATATAGTAGTCTGCCTTTATCCTCAGGGTATATATCCTATGACAGTCCTGTGGATGCCTGAAACCATGAATAATACTAACTCCTACATAAATAATGCTATTTATTTATGATAAAACTTAGTTTATAAATTCATTACAATAAGAGATTAATAACTAACTATAAAATAGGAAAATAATAACAATGCACTGTAAAGAAATTGCCAACATCACTGTTCTTGTGTTTTATAGCCATTATTAAGCAAAATAAGAATTACTTGAGTACAAGGACTGTGGTATCACAGCAGCTGATCTGATAACCTACCCACTACTAAATGACTAATGGGTAGGTATTATATGTAGCATATATGATTCACAACTCAGGTGGCTGAAGTAAGACAAGAGGATATTTCATCATACTACTCAGAAGAGCACATAATTTTAAATGTATGAATCATTCTCAGAATCCTTCTTTTAATATTTTTGGACAACAGGTTACTGAAAACTTAGAAAGTAAAGTCATGGATAAGGATGGACACTCCCCCAATATTTTTCAGCTCCCTTGAGCCAGAGCAGGGCCTGTTGGCCATTAGCAACACCACTGAGGCCCAAGAGTAATGCCTTTCACACCTGCTTTCCTCCTCATGGCTCAACATTCCAGGATACAAATTGGGGCAGACTGTATCTCAATGTTCCTATTTGGAAGTTTGAGGGTGATTCTTTTTAGAATCAATATTTTCTCTGCATCCACACCCTATTCATTCCACTTGTATTCAGTCCTTTGTATTATTTAAATACCTCTCGGTCTCCTATTATGAATTCTAAACTCCTCTGAAGGCAAGATCTCTCTCTCTCTCTCTCTCTCTCTCTCTCTCTCTCTCTCTCTCTCCCTCTCTCTCTCATTTGCCCCATAATTCTCCCTTCTAGGTACATGGTTTTATATGATAAAAAATATGTTTTTGTGAGGCCGCAGGGCCCTGGGGCCCCGGGCAGGGGTCCAGCAGGGAACGCCTGCCCACCCCTTGGAAGGTCCGATGGTCTGGGCCGCAAGGCCCTGGGCCCCGGGCGGGGGTCGAGCGGACACGCCTGCCCCTAGGAAGGTTCGGGCCTGGATGCAGGGCCCTGGGCCCCCGGGTGGGGGTCGAGCAGGACACACCTGCCCCCCAAAGGTCCGGAGGTCTGGGCCACAAGGCCCTGGGCCCCAGGCGGGAGGTGGGCAGCCCAGCCTACCCCCGGGAAGGCATGGTTTCGGGCAAGAGGCCGAGCCCAAGTTCCGGGAGGCCTGGTACCAAACCGGAGACCTAACCGTGGGTACAGAGGAACCCAGCTCTGTTGTGCTACACCAGGCCACCATGTGCTTAGAACAGCAGAATCTGCTCTGCTTGGTGAGACTGTTGATCTCTGCTTTTGGAACCGAGGAAAGAAAAATAATTCATTGCTACCGAGTGCCTGATAGCCACAACTTCCTCAAACCACACATACTGTCTTCTCTTATTTAAAAAAAAAGGAAAAGAAAAAAGAAAAGAAAAATATTGGAGAGGGGTCAAGGTGGCTACGGCAGCAGCCAGGATACTGGAAATGCAGACAAAATATGTCCAACTGAACTGGAACTTTTGGAAAAATTCCCCACAAAAGAGGACTGCTTCTCCTCTACATCCTCAACAATCCTGGACATCACCTGTAAGGAGTTTAGCGGAGACCTAGGAGGAAGGCGGTGTGGGCAGATGGGGCCGCGATGGCGGTGGAGGCTAGTATTTGGGAGAGGCAGAGATCAGATCCAACCCACCCTGATCTTCTGAAGAAATTACCACAAAGGTGGAATGCTACCATCGTGCATGCTTAGGAACACTGGACAACATGCAGTGTGGGAAAATAGCTTGGGAAATATTTGAAATGGTGGAGACAGCGCCAATGGCAGCGGCCAGTACTCAGGGGAGGCAGAGTTCTGATGCAATACACCTGGAACTTTTGAAGAAATAACCTCAGAGGCAGAATGCTACCACCACGCACCCTCGGGAAAGTGGGACAACCTGCTGGGTGAAGAGGGTGCTCGGATCGGAGTCTGCCAAGGGGTGAGGCTGGTGACAGGGACAGCAAAGCCAGGATTGGAGCCTGTTGTGAGGCAAGGCCGGTGCTGGGGCCTCTGAGGCCGGGATTGGATCCTGCCATGGGGTTAAGCCAGTGCCTGGGCCAGCGAGGCCGGGATCTCTGCCTGCCATGAGGCAAGGCCAGTGCTAGGGGCCTGGAATGGAGCCTGCCAAGGGGTAAGGCTGGTGCCAGAGTCAGTGAGACTAGGATCAGAGCCTGACATGAGGCAAGGCCTCCGAGGCTGGGATCAGAGCCTGCCGAGGGGTTAGACTGGTGCCGGGGCCAGCGAGGCCAGGATTGGAGCCTGCCATGAGGCAAGGCCAATGCTGGGGCCTCCGAGGCCGGGATCAGAGCCTGCTGAGGGGAAGGGCTGGTGCTGGGGCCAGCGACATTGGGATCAGAGCCTGCCATGAGGCAAGGCTGGTGCTAGGGCCTCCAAGGCCTGGATCGGAGCCTGCTGAGGAGTTAGGCCTGTGCTGGGGTCAGTGAGGCCAGGATCAGAGCCTGCTGTGAGGCAAGGCTGGTGCTGGGGCCTCCGAGGCCAGGATCAGATCCTGCTGAGGGTTTAGGCTGGTGCCAGGGCCAGCAAGGCCGGGATCGCAGCCTGCCATGAGGCAAGGCCAGTGCTGGGGGCCTATAATGGAGCCTGCTGAGGGGTAAGGCCGGTGCCAGGGCCAGCAAGGCCGGGATCGGAGACTGCCATGAGGTAAGGCCACTACTGAGGCCTCAGAGGCCAGGATCGGAGCCTGCCGAGGGGTTAGGCTGCTGCTGGGGCCAACAAGGCTGGGATTGGAGCCTGCCATGAGGCAAGCCCAGTGCTGAGGCCTTTGAGGTCTGGATCGGAGCCTGCCGATCAGTTAGGCTGGTGCTGGGGCCAGCGAGGCCTGGATCGGAGCCTACCAAGGGGTAAGGCCAGTGCCATGGCCAGCGAGGCCAGGATTGGAGCCTGCAGTGAGGCAAGGCCGGTGCTGGGGCCTCCGAGGCCAGGATAGGAGCCTGCTGAGGGGTTTGGCCGGTGCCAGGGTCAGCAAGGCCGGGATTGGAGCCTGCCATGAGGCAAGGCCAGTGTTGGGGCCTCCAAGGCCGGGATCGGAGCCAGCTGAGGGGTTAACCTGGTGCAGGGGCCAGCGAGGCCAGGATCGGGGCCTCCCATGAGGCAAGGCTGATGCTGGAGCCAGCGAGTTTGGGATCAGAGTCTTCTGGGTGGCCAGGCCTCTACTGGGGACATCAAGAGTGGGATCAGAACTTGCAATGCGACACTCACAGAGAAATATCACAGAAAATAAAAACCAGATGCTTCCCCTAACTAGCAAAATCTAGGAGGAAAGGGGTAACAGGAGGAGGTCAAGTTGTAGAAAGGGCCCTATAGAGAAGCAATTAAGGTGACCAATCAGAGGGGATGGGATGGGGGATGATGGAACCTCTTTAAAACTCATGAGGCACATAAACAAATGTATCAGAGATAATCACCAATTAAGCATGGGATCAAGGGAGGGGTAGGGAATGGGATGGGGATTGGATGAGGGCTAATTGGATGATGTGTGCTTGTATATCCTCTCAAATTTTGTATTCCAATATCATGTATGATTACAATGTGTCAATAAAAAAATTAAAAAGAAAAAAAAGTGTTTGTAAAATAAAGCACTTTTGAATAATCATAAGAGTATTAAAATAATATGCTTACATATTTGTAATTCCACATTTGAATGTGTGTGTGTGTGTGTGTGTGTGTGTGTGTGTGTGTGTTAGTTATTAGGGATTGAACCCAGGGTCATTCTATCTCTGAGATACACTCCCATCTCTATTTTATTTATTTATCTTTTTGAAATGGGATCTTGCTAAGTTTTTGAGGATCTTTAAAAGTTGTGGAGACTGGCCTTGAACCTGTAATCCTCCTATCTCAGCTTTCAAAATACTGGAGTTACAGGCATGTTCCACCACAACTGACTTAATTCCACATATTCTATAATGTTATTGACATTACACCATAATGTACAATGTTGGTCTCTCTATTTTAAGAATATCAAACCAAAAGGAATAAATTTGAAGAAACCTAAAAATATTAAGTAGAAGATGGTATTTTTGAGTGAGCCAGTAAGATACTGAAGTACTCATTCAATATTTAATAATTTTTATATTTAATGATGTAAAGATAGCACTTAACATTTATTTAATCGGCAAATAATTACTAACTATATTCTTCATGTCTCTACTACAGGCTGGAGTAAAAAGGGTGCTCAGGAAATACAGCCTGTATTTCATTTAATTGGATCACAAAATCAGTAGAATAAGTTTAATAAATCAGTAGGAACATAGGATTTACAAGCTCACAACAAGTATATTTAGAAGTGGTGGGATCTAGGATCCTAGGACTCTGAAGCATATTTCAACAGGCATCTCCTTTTAAATTTTTACTGGGGATTGAAGTATTACAGCAAAATATAACCAAAAAGACATTGATTAAGAGAATATCAAGCCCTTTAAAGTGTGAACAAGGATACTCTGCTCAAAATAGTTCAAGCTCTTTTCAAATTATTCTGAAGAAATTACCCATACCCAGAAGTCAAAATATAAAAATATCTTTCTCATAAACACCTAGGAATATGTTTATGTACCAACAAGATAGATTTTTATGTTATATATTATTATCTTTTCAGAGTATAGATTAACTATAATTTTTCTAAATGTTGTGATATAGCAATATCCCCTGCTTTATAAAGCCAGAAGAACTTTTTTGTGTGGCCATATTGGGGATTGAACCCAGGGACTTTTTACTCTAAGCTATATCCCCAGTTGTTTTTTTTTTGTTTTTGTTTTTGTTTTTTTTTGAAATAGAGATCTCAGTAAATTGCTAGAAGTTTTTAATCTTAGTTAAACTTTTTTTAAAAGTACCAATTAAAAGCATTCATGTATATTAGTCATCCTTCCACCACTGTGACAAAAATACCTGACAAAAACAGAGGATAAAGACATTATTTTGGGCTCATGGAGTCAGAGGTCACAGTCTGTGGCTGTCCAACTCTACTGCACTGGGGCTGAGGTGAAGCAGAGCATCATGGTGAAAGGGTGTGGTAGAGGAAAGTTGCTCAGCTATGGCAGCTGGAAGCAGAGAGAGAGGAGGGGGCCAGAGACAGAGATATCAAGGCCACAACCCCCAGTGGCCTACTCCCTTTGGCCATGCCCCTACTGCCAATCACTTTCATCCCCTCTCAGTAGACCTATTCAAATTACTAACTCATCAAGTGGATTAACCCACCGAGGAAGGCACAGCTCTCATTACCCATCATCACCGCTCAATATTGCTGCTTTGCCCAATACATGAGCCTTTGGAGGGACATTCTAAATCCACACCATCACACACTGCCTACTCAAGAGGTGAGTGGATAGAACTGACTTCATGACTTCTCCAATAATAAAGGATCTGATGGAGGAACTTGATAAGTAAATGAGGCCCAGATGCTGAGTTGCTTGGATTGCAGAAATAGGATCATTCCTAGATGTACATTTTTCATGTTTATGGTTTATCTTTAAGTTTCTTAAAGTTTGATTTAGCATTTATTGAAGTAAGTTAATCCTAAATTTACTAAAAATATAAGATCTTGCACTTACAGTTAGTGACTTTATAATGTTTAAATTGTACTTCATTAAGATGATTTGTTAATAGGCAATAAATCATTTATAACGAAAGCTTCCCCAACAGATCTCTCTGCTCCTGGCATTCATTTTCCAATAGCAGACAAATTTCACTTGTAAACAAACTGAATCACTAGCAGGACTAAGGGATAGAAGATTCTTGAAGTCACAAAAGTATTTCTAGAAATTACCTTATTCACAAAGAAATGAGAGTGTTAGCTATTCAGTTTGAATTGCTAATTGAATCGTAAGCTTATTTTACCTGATGTGAATGAGCTTTATGTGTATGTAACTATATAGAAGCCACCACATTTAAGCAGCTTTGAAATAATTGTAACAATAGAAACATGAATGAGAGAAGGATTCCCAATGAATCCTGCACTACTGTGCACCAGCATGCTCATAACTGCCTGTGGCAGACTGTCCTTCCAGAGATTGCTGAATGAATCAGTCAGAGCTGTGAACAACTAAGAAGGTGAAGAGGGAAAACAGGGGCAGCAATTGATATAAGTAAGCCATGGAGTCTCCCTTCCAAAATTACTATCATGGGCGCAGAGAAAATATTTTTGACCATTTATTAGATCCCTTACAACTTAAGCTGAAATTGACTGTTTTACTATCATAAAAAGGCTAATCTGTAACTTTAGAGGTACTAAAAATGTCATTTGATTGTTGATCAAATTGTTCTTCAAAAATAAAAGTTAAGGACTTTGTTTTTTTCAATTTACAAATTGCATACAAAAGAAGCCAGTATTAAACATAAGAATACTTACCTACTGAATGACAAAGAAAAAAATATTCCATAAGAGCTATACTGAACCAGAAATTATAATATTGAATTGAGAGTTGTTGTTCCATCATGGCAGAATATGGTTCTGCTCTGCTCAGACAGGTGTTGTTATTGTTTGAATATAGAATGTGCCTGGAAACACACCTATATGGGTGTGATGGTTTATAAATAGAATGTCCCCTATCCCTCAGAGAAACAAGCTAGCAATATTTGGAGGGCTTGGTTGCAATCTCAGCAGTAGATTTATCCTACCCAGGTGGTGGCTTCGGAAGGTAGGGTGTTGCTGGAGAAGGTGGGTCCCTGGGGGTGCAGCCTTGGAGATTATGTATGGTTTCACCTCCCCTTGCTTGTACTCTTTTGCTTCTGGCCTCCATAATATGAGGAGCAAAGCCCATGTATCTCCTCGCTTCTCCTCCTCCTCCTCCTCCTCCTCCTCCTCCTCCTCCTCCTCCCCTCCTCCTCTTCCTCCTCCTTCTCTCCTCCTCCTCCTCCTCCTCCTCCTCCTCCTCCTCCTCCTCCTCCTCCTCCTCCTCCTTCTTCTTCTTCTTCTTCTTCTTCTCTCTCTCTCTCTCTCTCTCTCTCTCTCTCTCTCTCTCTCTCTCTCTCTCTCCTTCCCACTGCCAAGCCCTGAGATCCATGGTCCATAGCCTCACATGACCTAAACACAAAAATCTCCAAGGAAACTGTGATCAAATAAATCTTCCTCTAAATTGTATGGCTAGTTTTTTGGATAATAGCAGTAAGAATACTAAGAAAATTTGGCAATGAAAAAAATGTTCAGAGGTAAAATAATTGAATGAATGCTCTAATCTCATCAGTGGACAGACCCTCTGGAGAACTAGTAATTTGAACAGATTTACTGGTGACAACTCAGGCAAGTTTGGTAAGTGGACGGAGAAGGTAGGTTACTCTGGTGGTGACCTTGAGAACTATATCTGACACAGGTCACTTCCACCTGCTATCTCTGCTTTCTGGCTGCCCCTAGATAAGCTGCTGTCCTCTGCCACAGGCTGTGTTGCCAAGATATCTGTCTTGGAGTCAGCCTCCTAGGCACAGTGCCTTTCAAACCATGAGCAGAATAAATGTTTCCTTCTGTATGTTATTCCTGTCAGGCATTTTGGTCACAGTATCAGAAAAGCTGACAAAAACAGGTGGAAAAAGAGTGTGAGATGTAGAATATGTATATTCTACACATATATGATACATAATATATATTACACACACACACACACACACACACACACACACACACGTGCTGAAAAAGCTAAAAACTTTGAATCAGCCTTACTATAGCCCCAGCTGATACTGTGGTTCATGAGAAAATTTATAAAAATGTTCATTGGGGCTATTTTCTGAATGAGTCAACTTCAGAGTTCATCAAATCATTCATATTATGGTTTACATAATTTGGAGACGAACAATAAGCTTGCCATATGGTATAAGTCCAGGTTTTTCAACGTCAGTACTTCAGATATCTAGGACTGGATAGCTCCTTGTTGTAAAAGGTGTCCTATGCATTGTACAATATTTAGTAGTATCTCTGGTCTTTAGCCACAAGATGCCAAAATTAAATAACTAAAATTATGTGCCCAAATTAAATAATTAAAAATACTACCAGATATTGCCAAATAGATCCTGGGAGCAAAGTTGAGAACTGAGGGTCTCCATGAAAAGTACACTCTTTGGAATAATGAAAATTTTGTTTAGAAGCCAAGTATGGTAGTGATGCACAATTATAATCCCACTACTTGGGAGGATGAGGCAGGAGGATCACAGGTTTCAGGCCAGCCAGGGCAATTAGTTAGACTCTATTTCAAAATAAAAATAAAATATGACTGGGTATATAGCTCAGAGAAAGAATGCTGCTGGGTCAATTCCCAGTAAACACACACACACACACACACACACACACACACACACACACACACTTTTTCTCACACACAGATTATATTGAGACTTTGAAAAAATAATGTATTTTTTTTACTTTTGAGTTGTACAAATAACTACAAACCTGTTAATACATGAAAAAAAATCAAAGTTGGTGTCTTGGACAATGACAATGCAGAAATGAAATGCCATTTTATTGCCTCAACAAACTCTAAGATCAAGTGCAAGGAATGAAAAAAGTGTGTTTGCGCTAATCATTTAAACAGGATGAAGAACTGATTCTCACTATATGATTGATGCTCCTGTAAGCTAAATATATTCTCTTTATTATGGAACCACAAGAGCATGTCAAAAGAAACTAAAATTTGTATCCAGAGTTTATTACTACATTTGACAAGGCCCTATTATATATATGGGCTATCATCTAATTAAACCATCAAAACTAAAAAGACACAGAATGTGATAACGTTTGATGAGCATTATTACTTTCTGTAACATTCTATTCTAGTGGCCTCTTATTAATGTCATTGGTAAGGGAGAGAACCCCACACTAAATAGTATGATATCCAAACACACAACACAAAATACTGGCAGAGAAAGTAGACAACAACTTAGTAATCACATACGGCCTGGAGGGCAGAAGATCTTGCACACCATGTAGGACCACAATAGGGTTGCTCTCAGAGCAAACAGGAGATGTGGAGGGGCAGGCTCTATAGTAACAAGAGGGTATAATGACCTTGAAGTCCCACAGTAAGATGTGATTCGTTTCTTTAAATAACTTTGAGAGCTAACAAAGAAGTAGAGCCCTGTTATGTCAAAGACAAGGAGTACAGCTGGCCCAGCTCATAGGGTAATCAGCCAGGTGAGAATATTTTCCACTAGGGTGAGAGTAAACCTGGTGAGAAAAGGGGGCTGTGTTAGGTCTTTGGAGCCCTGTAAGGCACAAAGATATCAAGACTACACATGGAATTTGAGGACTTCTAATGTACGTTCTCAGATATTTGAAAGGGTTTTATGTCTCACCTTGATCACAAAGTAAAAGCCAAGTGGTAGACGCATCTTTCCTACATGAGTAATCTGCATTTCAAAATGGAAATGAGTTAAAACATCCTTTCAATTCTTTTAATAGTCCCAACCATAATGGGCACATGGCAGACTTCTAAACCCAGCAGGGAATTATGAAGGAAGAAGAAACTGCTTTTCCTGAAGTAGTTCATGTCTGCATCACCAAATGTCTGTTGTTGATTTGAGTGATCCTATGGAGCCTTCCTCAGAGGTCACCATGCAAAGAATAAATCAAGGCGATGCTCTGGACTGTAATAACACACATATGTGAGTTGGCAGAGAACACAAGAAGGTATATATCAGCATTTCTCCTGACTTAGAAGCTTCAGCACAAGGCCGAACCCTAACATTCTGTGATCAGATTATAACTTTTGGGGGGAAGAACCCTGGACAACTGACGAGTTCTTCAAAAAACAGTTTTAACACTTGTGAGTATCAACATGAAAACTGGGTTTCCAATGCAGGCCTGAGAATCATTTTGAGACAAATAAAAACTTAGAGATCTGAGTTTGAAAACTTTTTCTGTTGTCTAGCCAGGTAAAATTGAAAATGGCTATCTCCCAGAGCCTATCTCCTTGTCTCTCTGTGTTGTTAGGAACACTATATGTAAAAGTACCTAGGACTGTCTCTGATACAGAGCATATAGCTCTAATTATCTATCCAATCATTCATCTATAAACCACATACAAAGTAATGAGAATTTTTATTTTCTACCAAATCAGTCCAATAAAACACCAAAGATAATAAAAACATAACCGATGGATTTCTGTGAAAGTTGCAGACATGCTGCCAGGGGGTAGGAAGGAGGCAGGCAGCTAGAAGTTGAAGGTATTGAAATGTGGTCCTTAAACACTGCAAATTGTCAAGCCCAGCACTATGTCCTCACTTATACGCAAATGAGGTCAGTATCCTGAACTAACTCTAGATACAGAGACCTCTCTGTGATTTAGCATGAAACTTACGAATTTGTTTTGTAGTCTGAATTTTACAGCAGGATGAACTCAAAGAGCATCCAAAGCCTAATCGGTGCAAATTCTGAAAGTGAAGAAGTCAAAGAGTAAAGAATTATTTAAAATAATTATTTGATTTTAAGATTGATGATATTAGGGCAGTAGTTTTAATATAGCCAACCTGTTAGTGGTTTTTTGTAAAAAAGTGTTCTATTTCTTGAAGTGTGGGCGGGGAGGAGAGGTTATATATGGTGCTTTATTTGTCCATAGAGTTGACACAGGAAAGTAAAGAGCTTTTGCATCTGAACAAACTTTGCACTTGCCCAAATTAGATAGATAGATGATAGATAGATAGATAGATAGATAGAGTTGTGTGTGTGTGTGTTTGTGTGTGAAAAACTTGGAACTTCACTAGGAGCAAGGTATCAATGTGTTATTAATATTTATGTCTCCCTCTTTATAAGTTCTGGAATTGTCCCTTGACTCCTGGGAAAATCAATGGCAAATAGAGACAATCTCAAGCTGTGTATAACCCATTATATTTTTTCAAAGCATCATCGCAGCTATTATCTCATTTGGTCTGTGCTAACCTATGTGAGGCTACACACAGCATAAAGTACACACCAGTAGAGAAAAGGAAGAGAGAGGCTCCTTAGAGCTCCAGCACAGAGGCTTCCTCCTTCCTTGCTGCTGTCCTCAACTCCCCGCCGCTTTGCCTGCATTTCTGTTAGGGGCTAATGGTGATTGTCAGGTGCATTGCCTTAGTCCTCCCTTTTCTCCTCTGTCAGGCAGAGAGTCACAAAGCTCCCAATTCAAGGTTACCTGCAGAGCGTTTCTTATTCTTGCCCTACTAGTATCAGAATGAAAAACTACAGGGAAGCGGAGAGAGAGACTGCAAGGCAGCAGAAAGAATCCTGGGCTCTGAAAATCTGCTCCCTTCCCTCCTGTGTGAGATTGGGAAGATTTGAGGGAGAACTTTTAAGAATGGAGAGCATGGATACTTCAAGGGAGGAGAGAGCTAAAATTACCCCCTCTCCTAAAACTCAGGAACTGTTCCCAGCACCGGCAACAATGAGTGCATTTCCACAGTATTTTGCTGTTGGGCTTCACACAGAGTATTCACAGTTGTGGAAGATGAGTCTGAGGCCCATGCTTGGGTACAGCTGACTCTGCTCAGCATGACGTGACTAACAATGCCACACATAGAAGATGTTAAGGGGATGAATGACTCTAGGTGGCAAGAGGATAGGGTTTCTACATCAGACACTAGCGGTACCCAACACTGCCATTTTATTTATTTATTTATTTATTTATTTATTTATTTATTTATTTTTGGTGGTACAGGGGTTCCTGGAGCCCTTCTATCTCTGGGCTACACTCCCAGACCTATTTTACACTTTCTTATTTGGAAACATTGTCCCTTAAGCCAGCGTGGCTGGCTTCGAACCTGCGCAATTCTCCTGTCTCCACCTCCCAAGCGCGGTGATTACAAAGGTGCGCCACCACGCCCAGCTCAACACTGCTATTTATAAACTGGGAATGTCGACATTTCTTTTTTCATGGGGCTAGTCCTATGAAATTTTAAGAGCCAAGAAGGATGTCATCTCCTAACACACATAGGAAGAGAGAAGAGAGAGAGAGAGAGAGAGAGAGAGAGAGGATGAAGATGAAGAAGATGATGATGATGATGGAGGAGAGATGAGAGGAAGAGAGAGAATGAATTAATGTACCACAGGATGGAAGAATCAAGTGAAATAGGAATCTATGTTAGACACATCTACATGGCCCACAGGAGACAAGAAACCCAAAAGTTTCAGTTTCTAATAATTACATACTGATTTAAGGTGGTCAGCATTCAAACTATTTTTCTGTTCTTGAAATCTGGCCCAGCTATATGGCTTTAGCCAAATACAGCAAAACTAGTAATCTCTTTAGCTCTCATTCTACAACTTTTAGCTGGCTCTTCTTGGCTATGTCTTCTCTGTCTTAGCTGGACAGAGATCTCAAGTATAGGGTATCAAATAATCTTAATACCAATGCAAGAAAGAGCACATCTGTTAGGAGATGCTAATATTATTAATTTTAAAACTGTAATAAAGGACACGCACTATACAGTTTTATGTAAATAGCATAGTTGGATACAGAGCTGTTCTTTCAGCAACACTCAGAAATAACACTAGCAGCATTTTCAGTAGCATTACCTAAAGTGTGTGTGTCTGTGTGTGTGTGTTACACTGTGGAAAACCCCAACAGCATATGAAGTAGTGGCAAAAAAATAGAACTCTGTGTCAAATCCTGCCCAAATGATATATATAACTTTGGGGAATTAAACTCTCCAGTTCTTGGTGTCTTCATTTCTCAAAGTAGGACTGGTGCTGATTCACTTTCAGTTTTTCTTTCAGCTGTAAAAAGTTGGCTGAGTTACTCAGCTTGGGCACATTCTTATTTAATAAAATAATAACACATTATGCTGATTTTTCTACATTAAACATAATGCACCTGAGTTGATATGGAAAAACCAAGTTGCTTTCTACCTCCGGGCTATACTCCCAGACTTATTTTATTTCGAACCTATGCGATCCTCCTGTCTCAGCCTCCCAAGTGCAGTGATTACAAGCGTCTGCCACCACACCCAGCAAAAACCAAGTATTTTTTAACAACCTTACCAAGCAAAGGCCTCCTTGCTGGTTGAGGATAGAAGCCTGTTGAAGAACAGCATTGAAGGTGAAAATGAGTTCTGTTCATTACACTCCCGGGTGTGAGGGGGGGGGGATCTCTCAGGACAAAAGCTTCTATATCATCCTGTTTTTAATGGTATTTGTTGCTTAGATGTTTCCTTATGCAAATCTATGTGTTTTGTCATGTTTTGAAAACTGGTACCTTTCTCAATTAGTTCTTACCACAAAACTTTCAAGGAAAGACTAATTTATTGTCAAATGCATGTGTGTGTGTGTGTGTGTGTGTGTGTGTGTGTGTGTGTGTGTGTAAAGAAAATGGGTATTAAAATGAAAGAAGCATTAATTACTCATAATTTGTGTAGAAAGTATCTGTCCACTTTGCTGTGTAGTTATCATATCCTTGATTCCTGCATAATTGAGACCTGGATCTGGAACCTCTCATTTCTGCATTAGTAATTCCATAGCAGAGACAAAGCTCTATTTATTTGCTTTCTGGCCAAAATGCAAATTTAGAGAACAATTAACTAGGTCTAAATAACTCTTCAATGATATTGAAAATTCCTGTAATTTTTTTTTTTTTTTGAGGTCAGTGCTGGAGATGAAACCCAGGCATATTCTACCTCCAAGCTATGCTCCTAGCCCTATTTTTTAGTCTTTTTATTTTTGAAACAGGGTCTCACTGAATTGTGAAGGGCCTTGCTGCTAAAGGGCCTTGCTAAGTAGCTGCAGCTGTCTGCTAACCTTGATCCCCCGTTCTCTGCCTCCCGAGTGCTGGGATTACAAGCATGCACCATGACACCCAGCTAAAAATTTCTTTAATTTGTATTTTTTCTTTTTCTTTTTCTTTTTTTTTTGGTGGTACTGGGGTTCCTGGAAGCCCTTCTACCTCCGGGATACACTCCCACGGGCTACACTCCCAGACCTATTTTATATTTTTTATTTGGAAACAGGGTCTCTTAAGCCAGCAGGGCTGGCTCCTAACCAGCGCGATCCTCCTGTCTCCGCCTCCCAAGCGCGGGGATTACAAGCGTGCGCCACCACGCCCGGCTTTTAATTTGTATTCTTAAATAGAAAAAAAAATTAACCGGTGCATCCTTATATTCCTAGCATTCGGTAGGCAGAGACCAGAGGATCGCGTTTTGCAAACAGACTCAGCTACTTAGTGAGGTACTTGCAACTCAATGTACCCTGTTTCAAAAATAAAAAGACCAAAAAATAGGGCTGGGAGCATAGCTTGGATGTAGAATTCCCTGGGTTCCATCCCCAGTACTGCAAAAATAAAATAAAAAATAAAAAGATTAGTAGTTCTTATGTTATAATCTTTCTATATATTTCAGGTGTTGCTTCATAATTAGGATTACTTGTTAAAATCTTTTATTATCTTCTTCCATAGCTTCTTGGCCTTTTGGCTAAGACCAAGTATAGTATTATTTAAAAAAAAACATGAAAAATAATTACTTTGTTCTTTGTATGACTTGGAATATTTCATAATGTCATAATATAAACAGAATATTTGATACAGTAATAGGATTAGGAAACATTAAAATCCCATTTTAAAATAAAAATTTCTGTCATGCATGGCAGCACATATTTGTAATCTGGTATTTGGGAGGCTGAGACAAGAGTATCACAGGTTCACGGTCTGTCTTAGCAACTTAGACCCTTAGCAACATAGCCAAACCCTGTTTTATTTTTTTTTTTAAAGGCTCTGAAAGTATAGCGCAGATGTATAATGCTCTTGGGCTCAATCACTCTCACTCCCCCCATAAATAAATAAAATTAAAAATAAAAATTAAAAAATTCTAAAATTATATTTATATCTGATCATCACCTACCACTTATGGATAATGATAATTAAAGAGATATCTTATAATTCAACAAATTTACTACTGGGACTTAGAATTTTAACTTCTGAAATCATTAATACTAAAGAAAATTTCATATCAGTACAATTGATCACATGAAAACTATTATAAACATTTAAAATAACACTGAGAAGGTCACAATAACAAAGACTCTTCCCTGAAGATATTCCTTCCATTTTTGTATTGGAAAGCTTTTAATTTATTTAATCAAATCCAAAACAGTAATTTTCAACAAAGACCCAATTCAAACAAGTTCCATAAAATGCACATTTTATTCTGTATCATGAAAAAATATCCACATTTAAATAAAGTGTGAAAAAAACAAAGTTAATCCTCCCTGATGAGATACAGTTTATTGTGCTGAAACCCAGAATTCTTTTGGGTTAGAAACTTCCACCTGCCAATTCAATTTTAAATGACAATTTCTTGAGAACAAACATTAAATGATGTGATAATCACTACAAACTTCCCAGCTGCAATTGACTTTTGATCACTAGTATTCCAGAATTGATCCTAAAGTCACAAATTTAAAATATTTTCACACATCCTCTTAGCAATCAGGTGATAAGTCAACAGTACATACAAATTTTTTTATATTACATGTTGCAATATATTGATTTAAGTAGAAAAATGATTTGCTTGGCATGAATTAGATTTTTAAAATTGTGGACAAGCACTGCTTAGCATAATTGTATTAAAAATACCTCACATAAAGTTTTTGTATTATTTCCTTCCTTGATCAATACATAAATCAATTATTTCCAGTGAATTAATCTCCTTAAAGAAAGAGACATTTTTAGTACCTTCCCACAAACTCCCACAAAAATGGTTGCAGTGACAAAAAAACACTTATGAATTTGCAAAAATAAATTTCCGTAGTAACCTCAGGGTTATTATAATCAGTAATTAACATTCTAGTATACAAAGTGACACTAGTGTAAACAAAGTCACCAGGGCATAGAATAGAAAGAAATCTATAGTTCTAAACATGTCGTAGATACACATATTTTAATTTGTGTTGTCTGAGTACCAGGCATTGCAGAAGTCATTGCTCTTTCAATAGACCAAATGGATGCTTTGGGGTAGAAATTATTGTAAACTGGTTTTCGATTTCAATGTGATGACAAACATTTGAGAAATCTTTGTGTCAAATGTGTACCCTGACTTCTCTTCCATGTGAATAGGGTCTAGGGTGGAAGGTGGCTGCTGGATGGAAGTTCCAGGGGAGCCAATTATAGGATGTGGGTGAGCACTATACTTACAACCTCTCTGGGAAAGAATCATGAGAATTCCAACATGAAAACGTTCCTACATGACCAAAAAGCAGTTCTCACCACTAAGTCTCCTACAAGTGAAATCGGTGAAATAATCATGAGTTTAGATGCAAGCACACCTGGATAGTGTATAAGTTGATAATTCAGGGCTGGAACATAATACACATATATTAAGGACTCAGGCCTATCAAGCTTACTTTAACATGGAATTAAAACCCGACTCTTCATTATGATTTTGCATAGCTTGCTAACTAGCTATTCTTCATGATTGCTCCATTCAGGCCTCAACAGGAATTTTTCCCATCATACTTCATTTGGAAAACTTGAGAAGTAAATGAGGATTAAGACACCCACAGCTCTGTGACCAATAATAATCTCTATGCTGCCTGTGCCATGAACACCAATTTCCCTAACTCAATGGAGAGTCTAACCATGGAAAGAAATCATCAAATTTTGTGTTATCAAAACTAATCTTAAGCTGAAAATACGGATATAATATTTGACAGTGAATTGTTTAAATAAGTATTAGGAACACTCGGTTGCTTATTCAAGGATGGAGGTAAATATTTTGGCCTGAACTGTACTGGTGACTCAACAGTTATTCCTTATAAATTGGAGAGTGGTCAGATACTCTTAGCTTCACCCAATCAAGATAGCCCAATCAGCCATGTCTTTAGGATCCTGAGCTTTCAGGTCAGAACCAGATGTTTCAAATTTGTTGGTTGGTAGGAAAGCACTCCTTTATTAAAAAGACCCCAACATTTAACAAGGTGTAAAGCTACTCCCTAATGCTTCATTAAAATCTTTACAGTGGTCATGAGAATGTATTATCATGAACAAAAACTATTACCTAGGCACCACACACCTAAAAACCAGCATGAGGAAGCTACTATTATCTCTTGCCCTCTCTCCCTTTTCCTCAGTTATAATTTTGGCCATATCTGCACTTTGTGGTCCCCTGTTCTTTGACTAAACATCTTAACAATTAGCACGAGCCATGACCTCATTTAAATAAAAATGTAACAATAATGTAGAAGCCAGGGATTTAAGTCAGCTAACCACAAAAAGCTTTAGCTAGTGTCCCTGGGGTCTCCCAGTTGTTATAAAAAAAAGCAAAATGTTCTTTTCAGGGTTCCCTCTGGCTCTATTATTAACAAAGTGAAAAACAAGATGGTTTGGGGTGAGAATCCCCAAGTGTAATATAGTAATAAAATGTTTTTTCTCTTTATCTCAAGACATTTGTTTTAAACATCTCAAAGGGTAGAACAAATAGCTCACATTGTAGAAATTACTATTTTTTATTAGAGAAAACTATTGAATAGCTCTAAAGCAATATGCATACAATAAGCTCATTAAATTTAGAAATAAGAACACAAATTGCCCTTCTAAACAGAAATATTTCATTTGGATAATGCATTTAAGAGTGGTCTGGCCAAGAAGCCAACGTCAGTATAATCAATAAAGAGATCTGAATAATATACTCAAAATTCAGCAAGTTGAAGTATAAATTTTAAAGATACAATCTTTCTGGGGTCTCACTCAATTATAATATGGAATAAGAAAACTACAGTATAGGGGAAAAGTTCTGAACATCTCTTGCTTTCCTAAACTATAATTCATGGCCTCTTTAAAAGGTTAAAATTCAACTTAAAAAGAAAATATCAGTATCAGTGATCAAATGTTAAACTTGCTTCTTATCCATAACCACATTTGCCAGTTTACTTCTATTTCTGCCTTCCAACTGTTGGGAGAAATGAAGGGAAACTCCACTGCTGGAACTGGGCACTTTTTACTTAAAATTGACATGATTTTAATTTATCCAATATAATCTGACTTATAATTTTAAAAATCAAGCATTTATAGCATAGAGTGAATTTTTTAATTAAAAAAAAATTGAAAAGTATAATATTGAAAGAATTGGAATTTATGGTTGAACTAGATAGTCCTTAATTGTCAATATTCTATAAAATAAAATTTTTTCTCCAAGGTCTGTCTGACGGTTAGAATCTCAACTTCACCACCTAATTAACTCTTGCTATCCTGGAGAAGTTTCTTAACTATGCCTTCTTAGTGTTAATGCCATAATTTAATCTGATCATCTATATTAAGTGCTCTTCATAGTGAACACTCAATAAGAATGAATTAAACTAGCCTTTTTACTTCTAAGCCTAAGGTTAAAGTAGCAGATAAAGTCTAGTCTTCTTTTATCCCTTGCCTGTATCATCCTTCTGGTTCCCAGTTCAAATCCTCAATGGTTCTGACCCTCAAAATGCATGTAGACAGATTGTTCTCATCTTAAAAGTCAAGAGACAGAAAATCTTGAGTTAGATCATAGGCTGGTACTCTTACAACATCTGACACATCCTAGGCATTAAAAATTCTAGTTACGTCCCTCTTCCCTATGTAACATGTCTTAGAATTTTAACTGGAATCTAGAACCAACTACAAATTCTAGCACCATGTAAACAAGTATGTCAACACATATAGATACCTATTTGCTGTTCACCTGATTTTTCGAAAAATTCCAAGCCCCATCATACAGTTTAATAAATTTAAATAGTCCATAAAGAATGAAATTTGTTAACTTCTTCTGTGTAGAGAGAGAGGCTGTGAGTGTGTGCATGTGTGTGTTCCCAGGTGCTTTAAGAAGTCAATAATAGTAATAGTGTGAAATCCATACTGTTTCAATAGCCATTGGGCTTGAGTAAGAGATATTCTTGCCCTCAGCAGATGGCTGAGAACCAGCTATGTTACATAAGATGCTTTGAAGATTAAAGCTACTAATAATAATTAGCATGAGCTCTGTTGAACAAACTGATTCACTGGATGCAATTAGACATCATCATTCAATTAATTACTTTGTTAAAGAATGCTGTTTTTTTATCAACACTAATTCTCACATACTTTATGGATCCAAACTGATTACTATAATTTCATGTATTTGAAATATCATGTATTTTCAAAATTATAGGACTTATATATTTAATTTTTTGACAATAAAAACAAAATGAAGAATTCCAAAAATGATCCTATTCATTATTTCCAAGATAGAAATAGACCTAGGCGCAGAGACCTAGGGGCAGAGTTTTCCTTCCATCTTTTCATTTAAGTGCTTTAAGAAAAAAATTAACAAGTATAGAAATTAAAGCCACTAAAATATTCTAAATAAGAAAAGTTGAGTGAAGTCTGTGAGATGAGAGAACCTGTAAAATTGGAAAAATTTAATAGGAGCTTTAATAGCTTTAGCTTTAGTGATTGGTGAATGTCCCAAAGAAAGAATACAAACCATAATTACTATTCTCTTTGTGGTTGATGATTCTTTGAAAATAAATAAGATTGAGGACATTTTACTGAAGATCTGAATTTCACAAGAGAAAGGTATGGAAAACCTAAACATATGTTTCTTTGAATAAGGGTGGTTCTGTGACTTTATTGTTAAAACTTAATTTTTTACAATTTACTTGGGACTAGAAACATCTCACATAAGAGCTCTTTTGCTTAAAGTTGAGAAAAGCAGGTATTAAAAAATATATATCTAATACAGATATATTTGGGTTAATTTTAAACTGGAATCTAAGTTTAGCAATTCATATTGTTTGAATATTTTAGGGCTCTTCACACTTGAAAAAAACGCATATAATTTTGTCCCTCCATTTTGCCTGGTGATGTGCAAGGAAAATACAGCTAAAGAAAATTGGATGTTATGATTTGGGTTCTGTTTAAATGTTTCTGTTATTGTTATTCTCTGTCTTTTTTTTGGTATTTTTGCAACAAAGAGCAGATTCAGATCTAGACTTAATCTTTCTCACTGAAAAGGCTGTACATACTTATATAGAACAATCTGTACAATGGTACATCGCACTACAGTAAGCTGAGGGTAAAATCATTTTAAAATGTTATACAAGCTCACCAGAGTTGATCTGATTGCATTGATAAATGTCAATAGCCATGTTTAAATCAACATGCATCAAGATTGCAGCCGCCATCTGTTCCTCTTTGTAGTCTTTTTCCAGATATAGAAATATAAAGCCTAATTTAGACTCTCATAAGTCCATCTAGCCTGGTACCAGTAACCTCTTTTAAACTTGAATCCTTGCTTTTGGTCTGACTATATATTATCATGGATATCATTTCTGTTTTCCTACCTAGACCAACATAGGATGAATATTTTCTATAATGTTAAATTGAAATTTATCAGTTTTTAAAAATAATAGATATCATGCTATACTCATAAGATTTTTTTGTTATGTAAGATTTTAACAACATTTAGGTTATAAGCACAAAGCATACACAGAGAACAATTTGATTAAAATATTTATTTACATATGTGTATAATACATATGTAAAGCAACTGTAATGCCACTGAATTGTAATGTCATGGGCCTATCACAGTGGATATAAATATAAATGTCACCAATCATTTAGCAAATAAATAGGAAGAATTAGTGTAGATAGTAAAAAGTCAAGGTCAGTGTTGACTAATACCTTAAGTTCCCTTGAACTCTACTTCTCAAAAATAGAAAGCAGTTAAGACCAATCATTTTTTAACTTGAGCATTATGTGTTTTCAAAATATGCCTAATTCTTGAATTGTAATAAGATTTTAAAATTGTAGTTTGATGATATTAGCAAAATCCAATGATATATCTAAACATAAATATCCCGCCCCGTACATAAATTTTTCCCTTTTTCCTATGTGTTTTTATTGTGTAGTGGTGATAGTTTGAGTGTATCCCTTAGGATACAAGGCTATCTTTGCAGAATGAACAAACATCAACAAAATGAATCTTACTATCAAAAATCAAATGTGTGTGTTATAAATAAATTCTTTGAATCTCTGCTATTAATAGTCACAAAAATTTCTAAATTAAAATGTCATCACTTAAGACAGATTAACATTGTTTTTTCAATGCTATTCAAGTGTTTTCCTTTTATAACCTATTATTATTAGTTTTTAGTTCAAGATACACACTGAGAAATCTTCTGGTCATCAGAAAATATTCTTTCATAGTTAAGGATTTTGTAGTAAGAGCATCTGTCCATATGGACTATCATGAGTAAATTGTGATTATGTTTGCATAAGACAGTGAAGTATAAAGTACTCCATAGTTTGAGTGCTTACTTTTCTCACAAAGTTGAAAATATCTGTGGAGCTGTATGATTAAATGGAATATGAAAAGTTATAAAATGTACCTGTGATTCTCTTCCTATCCTCAAAAGACCTTCACTTTGTGTTTATTTGATCCGTGCTTCTAATTTCTCTTGTATTAGTCAGCTGCAAGTCTTATGTCCACATGCAACTTATATTATTTAACAATCTATGATTTTTCCAACAACCTCTGGTCAGAAAAATTTCAACTAGATCTAAAAAGAAAGAGAACATATCATGGCTAATCTTCCATGAAAGAAAGGAAGGAAGAAAAATGAAGGAAGGTAAGAAGGGAGAAGGAAAGGGAGGAAGGGAAGGAGGGAGGAAAAACTTGTCTTAATATATTTTTCATTTGTAAGAAAAATAATTTTCCACTGACCTACCAGCATGTTGACATAAGAATAGAGCAGTTCTAATCTTTGTTTTAATATTAATTGGTGGGGAAATTAAAATGCTGAGCTCACTAAAAACAGTCATCTTGTCCAGAATTACCTTGCTGGATGTGACGAAGTTAGATTCAAAATCTGAGATAAAGCACAGATACTGATGGTCTTTAAAACAATTATTTCCATCCTCCCCTCATAAAGACCACAAGAGAAATACTCGTATCTAATAGAGTAATATTAAAGGACAACCCATTCACATAATTATTAGAAAATATCCATATTTTAGAGTTAGAATTACCCATGTATGATACATACATTCTAGATAAAAATTTTCAATACATACATAAAGTTTTGGAAAACAGAAAATAGCTTAAAATATAAAAATTGTACAAGATAGCATTAGGGATAGGAAAAATAATTTCACAAGTCTCAGCCAGTGCACAATTCAAAGTCACAGTCACTTTTCGGACTAATTTAAAGTAAAGGTGTTCAAAAATAATTTGGTTATTTATAACATCAAGTGAACCAGATCTCACAGGTGAACAAAATCTCCTTAAAGTTAAAAGAACATGTAATTTGCATTTGGATACCAATAGGTTAATTTTAAAATGCCACTTTAGTTATTATAATTAATATTCCTATTAAAATGCTGGGAACTGCCAGGAGTATATATTTGTTGCAGGAACAATTTATAACCTCAGATTGTCAAATTATCTGTCCTCTGATTTATGCTAAGTTGGGTGTTGTTTTCTCCCTTCATACTTTGGACATTTATCTTCCTATACTCAATGTAACATGAAACCAGTGTCATAATAAACATTTTCCATCTTAACAATGAAGTAGGAATCTGTATTCAATCACTTTGCCTGAACCATTTAAATACCATTCATGTCAATGTGGGACTCTAAGAGCTTTGGTATTATTGTTTACCTTTCATGTTTCTATTTGCCTTTTATTTTAAGCTCTTCCATCTGTTGAGTCACTTTTAGTGGAACACTATCCTGATACAAACTGATAAAACTTGCCATTATGATACACAGGTCACATTTCTATATTTATTTCACTTTTGCTACTATGTCACAACTACCTCCTGTCCAGGATACAGCATCTGATCTTAGATATTTATAGTAAAATAGAAAAGTATTGAAGATGTGCAAGTTGCTTTGGAAAATGTTTGGGTTTTAAATACATAACCATTTACTCCTATTAGTACATTATTCAGAATTATAATAGTAAAAATTTTATTCTGGATGCACCAAGAGCATCTATACAGTGTAGGAATAAAACATGCAGTCATCTGGTCCCCAGAGAACATCACCTGTCTGTGTGCTGGAGGAGGCAACACAGAACACGATTGTATCATTGTTGCATGGATGTGGTCACCCTTCAAATCTGAGTAAAGTCTACTGTGAAGATTTGTAAAATCTGGGAACCTAGAAAACTACTCTATATACAATGTTTGCTGAACACGTGCATTGCTGCTGAAACAGCAGAGTGCATTCAGCACCACATCATGTCATGCACACGGAGGGCAGAGGGGTCTGGAAAAGAATGCTGCGGTGACTGCACCATAAATGAACAACCAACACTTTCCCTCGACTGACAGCCTGGAGTAGTTTGAAACCAATGTGTCTCTCTCCCATATATATGAACACATGTTTAGATAGGGAGCACATTATGGCTAATATTGTAAGTCAATCAGGTAAATCTGAGTCAATGTCAGAACACATCAAATATTAGCACCCATAATATGCAAAGGCATGTATTGCAACTTCAAACCAGCCTGCTATGTTATAGTTATTCTCTTCCAGCTTCACACCAACTGTTAATTTTGAAGCACATGGCTGAAGTTAGATAATTTCTGTACTCAAGTCAATGTTTACCATTCATTCACTGTTAAAAGCTTTAGTCAAACTTGATTCAACAACTTTGAAAAATATTCTGAAATTCAGTAAATGTCATAGGTCAGGGAAAAGGTACCGGCCTCACTATGAAAGCAAAGGAATTTCAATTTCAAGGCTGAATCCATAATTACCTTTTACACCATAATTACTTCATTTTTGTGCCTATGGTAGATAGATATTGTAGCATAGCACAGAGAAATGCTCCCCTGAAAATTTCCATTATGGGCAATGAAAGTGATTTGTACAGAGTGAAACACATACATTTTGAAGATCCCTAAACAGGCATATCTTGGGTGCATGTAAAGAAGTTCAAATAAAAATTCAAAATAGTAACTTTTAAAAAATAAATTCCTGGTTTTCACTTTCTTGTCTGATTATGATAACATGTCTTTTCAGTTCTGGGTTTAGTTGGGGATATTGGGAAATATCTAGAAAAGCTCATAAATCTGGGTATAATGGACCAAAACATTTCCTTTGAATTTGCCATCATCTTTTATATGTTACAATACATGTACAGATGATCCCATACTATACAAATTACTAGTACATATTTTCAACATGATACAAACACTAACTTCCTGCTTCAAATATTAAATGTCATCCCTGCACAATGAAAAGTATGCTTCTCTGAACAACTTCATAAAATAAAGAAATTATCTTGGGTTCTTGCAAGTGAATGTGTAGTTTGTTCTTAATGCATATCATTGAAGGGACTACCTAGAGACCACATACCTCTTTGTGACTTCTTTCTGGGTTTACAGTAGGCACTTTCTAAGAAAGAGATTTGTGACCAAAGAGATTATGAGATTCAGTCTTAGTTTATCCCCTTTTATACGTGGATCTGCCCAAGCCACGGTAGTCTACTGTATCCACTCAGCAGTTATCCAGCAGTAGAACTACGTGAAAAAAAGGTTTAGAAATTTGTAACCAGAATAAAATCATAGCAAAGAATTTATCTGAGTTGAACAACTTAACATCCATTTCTTGGTTGGTTGGTTGGTTGGTTGGTTTCCATATATTATGTGTTATCTCTATAAATAAGGAAGAATCATGTGTCAAAAATTCTATACCCGTGCCTCATTCTAAGTTAGAAATATACTGCAATAATATGTCTATCCATTTACATTCTCTTCAGAACTTTGTATCATAATGTTAAAATTTGATATGACTGCTTTAATTTTATTTTATGTATGCCTCTTTGCAAGGAACCTTTCAGCTTCACCCTTGAACAAGTGTTGGAAATATAAGTGTAGAACATTCATCACCTTTGGAAAAGTTAGCATCTCTCTAACACAAATTGTTAAAAGGCTCTTATACCCTGTGGTGCAGTATTTTCATAATAATATACACTATATTAATAGTTGAGTATTTATGGTGTTGATAATGTCACCTTACAAGATGGTGGCTGTTCTCCAAGACGGAGGCAGTAGGGATTTCCTTACATAAGAACTAATGATTACTACCTAAGTATGTTAAAAAAAGGAGAGGTATAGTTGAGTGAAAATGCAATTCATGCACAAAACCCATAGCAATAAGTTCTCAATACCCACACTGCTATCTGACATAGGCAACAAAACAGCCATTTAAGTGGAGAGGAAATTAACCTAACACTAAGTTACAGAAAAATATCCTATGGAACGAGATTATAAAATGGTACTTCCTTGGCATTAATCTATAATTTTAACTTAACAGAATAGTGAAGAAATGACAGCTCGATATATTCAGCCTGAGATCAGATTTGTCATGGCAACATTGGCAGGTTGGACCCTGATTCTTCAAATATTACATTGCCCTAGTTAACAAAAATTATCCTTTTTAAAATTATAGAGATTATAAATAAATGTAAATGTAAAGTGTGCATGCAGTCAACTGCATAATATACAAGCAATATCTAGATTTGTTATAATCATCTTCTTTGGCAGGCCAGAATCCAGCTGGACATGCAATATCTACATATCAAAATCCATATTGTGTTCATCATATTGAAAGCAAGTGAAAATATATATATATGTATATACTGTATATACACACATATGTATATAGATGTATATACTGTTTTCATATCTTAACAAATATATATGTATATATATATATATATATATATATATATATATATATATTAAAAGTGGATTTCATCTTTGTCAGATTCTGGTGACTCAGGCCTGGAAACACTAAAAATATCCTGACACGGTATTGCGGGAGGTACCTGGAGCGGCGCATGGGGTTTGGGAGAAGAGGTCTGGGGCACGCTTTTTTCAGAAAGTATTTTGAGTATTTCTGCCACCTGCTTTTCCAGGGCAGTCATCCTGCAGCTGAGCAGCTGGATGTCCTCCTTGAGCTCATGCTTGACCTCCTGCAGCGTGGTCTGTAAGGCCTGCTCGGGGATGGGGTAGAAGGGGTGCTTGGCATCAGCCTGAATGGGACTGTGCTCTAGCGGACTTCGGGCCTCGCCAGCCTTATCCAAACGAAGGTCACTTTTTGTAATTCCACTGTCACAAGAATCTGTTTTCCTTAGTGGGTTTTTGGTCACGCTGTTCTCTGAGTCGCTGCCCTTGGGGTCCTCTGACAAGAGCCCCATGGACTCAGCTTTTGTGACGTTGTTCCAGTCTTCCTTTTTCTCCTCATGGGCTCCCATATTGTTCTTGAGTCGCAACCACCCTTTCCCGTTTCCATTTTTTATTCTTATGGGGCTGTTGACTTTGAGACATTTGGGGTCAGCACCACCATTGGGCTTGAGTTCCATGGCATCGCGGTTGTTCTGCTTGAGGGATTCACTGGTCTTCACGTAGGCCAGAGAGGTCTGAATGGGGGTGATCTGTGACACTGTCACCACGCTGGTGCCCGTGATGGAGGCCCCGTTTTGTAAGGAGCGGCTTTCTACCTGCAGCTGGTTCCTCTCAGGGTCACTCTGTGTGGAGCCCTGATTCCGCAGCTCCTTCTGCTGTTTGAACTTCTGGAAGAGCTTTCTGACTGGGTGGTCCACAGGGATGCTGAGGGTGACCTCGTTCTTCTGTCTGAGGCGCTCCTCCTCCTCCTTCTTCACATCACTGATCTTGCGGAAGATGATCTGGGGAATGTGAGAGAGAGTCAAGCCAGGATTACAAAAGCAGGCACATTTAAAATGGTGTGATACTCTACTAAATGTTTTGTGTTTTGCAAAGAAAACCCAGGAACACAGATGCTCCTCTTCAAGGCAAAAAAAAAAAAAAAATATATATATATATATATATATATATATATATATATATATATATTCAAATGCCATTTGATAGATTCAGCATATGTAAAACCCACATAGAAACATTGACTATTTACTTACTTTATTCTACTCCCTTACATATCAAAGGGGGGGCAATGTTGTTGAGACAAATAGAGATACTTTGCTTTTATCTTATGTTACCATTTATGAGAAAATGTATAAATATATATGTTTATATATTTTATATAAATATAAATTGTATAAATACATATGTTTGTACATATATATTTCTTTATATATAATAAGGAAATATAAGAAAATATATATGTAAGGAAACATATATATAAGAAAATATATGTATACGTGTATATGCATATACATATGTGTAATAAAATATATATCCCTTAAATCTTTCTGTAATGCAATCCTATTTTCATATATTTCCCTCTTTTCTATATAAATATGATTCTGAAGCATTTTTAAATATAGTACTCTCCTTAGGAATCAGAGAGTAAAAATTCAAAGCTATAAAAATACTGCCATTTGGATATTTCCAACATGACACCTGGATTAGGTGGAGGCAAAGATGAAATCTTTTTGTGTGGCACCAGAGGCAGAACTAGAATCTGTGAGTAAAAGTTTCTGGGAGGCAAGTATAAATAGACCAGCTTACTAAATAGACCTCACTTCAACTGCTATCTAAAAATTAAATTAATTACCTCAAAAACACATGAACTCCCACCTCTGAAATATTCACATGAAAGTAAGAATGTTGTCCATGTGATATTCTCACTTGGCTTGAAAGCTAGACTTTTCAAATTCTAATATTCTGGAGATTTTAAATATGAAAATACATATATAGTATTTGTTAGATTAGGTGGATAGTTCCAAATAAATGTGACTTTATTTGAAAGGCATTTGGGAAATACTAAGAAGAACTGATTATAATCTAAATCAAGAGAAATAGAAAATGCTTGCTATATGGAAAATACAACCTATATATTTCGATAGAAGTAATTTGAGTAAGGGTGATATTTTTGGCTCAGGTTCCTGAAAAACAAAGTAACTGCAGGCAAAGGCTGTAAGGAAATTTTGAAAGGGACTTACATTAGATAAAGCACTTTCAGAATCAGCCAATTTTATGACTCAAACTAAATTACCTCTGTCATCCTCTCCAAGTTGTTGGTTAGAGTAGAAATACACCTGAAACACACAATTTCTGCCCATAATAGGCACTCAAAATATGTTGGTTCCCTCCCCTTGAACTCATCAAATACCTCCTACTTGAGACCACTTTTATCACCTTAGAAAGTTCAGCAGCTTCCAGGAGTAACAAAAAGTCATTACTTTTATATCAGAAAGTAATACTAAAAACTATCACTGTTAACAGAAAGGTCAGGGAGGTAGTAATCCTCCTTCTAGGTCAGACCACATTTTCTATCTTGAAATTGATACACTAAATTCAGCTTATCAAGTGGCAATAATTGCATTTTAAAATAAATATTCTCTAAATTCAATAACTGTCTATAACAGCCAACCTATGTTTCCCTCTCTAGTGGCACGTGAAATTGGATCTCTTCAAAAGATACAATACTTAATCTTGAAGTCTGACATCAAAGCTCCAGCAGTTTAATTAGAAATCTTTCAAAGGGCTGACATATTTGTTATCCTTCCTAAGTAAACCGAGCCTGTACTGAGCCTTCAAGATATTAATCCTGTTGGGACAAGATAGATCCAAACATGGGAATGCAGATACTATTTTCCTCTTTTGTCGCCTTTTGTTGTAAAGGAATTCACTTTGTATGAACTATCACAGGGAGACAAATGTAAATGGCTGGCTATGTCCCTCTTCTAACTCATTTCTGAGCTTGCCTCCTTCCTTCCTTCCTTCCTCCCTTCCTTCCTTTATTTCCTTCTTTCTTTTTCTAATAGGCAGTTGTGTAGTCTCAGACAAACCAAACCTTGACATGATGTGATAAAACTGAGAGTAACCTTCACCTTTGGTGGAAAAAAGAATTCATTTCAAACTACTAATGGAGGATGGTCAAATGAAATGCAGGAAACCATGCAATATTTGGGGCATCTTTAAAAATATATTATTAATTAGAATATAACATATTGATACCTTAAAAATATTTGTTTTTATCCAAATCCAATTTTAACTAAGAAGTCTATGATTTTTCTTTTGTGATCTGGGGATTAAACATAGGGACTTGTTTTTTAACCTCTGAGCTACATTTCAAGCCCTATTTTATTTTGTAGTTTGAAATAGGGTCTAAGTTGCTGAGAGCCTCACTGAGTTGGTGGGGCTGGCCTCAAGCCTGTAATTAATCCTCCTGTCTCAACCTTCCAAGTACTGGGATTACTTGTATGTGCCATCAGTCATGGTGAGTTCTGTATTTTTGTTGGCTAAGTTTGACAATACTACTGATATGTAAAAATAGAATATTCCTATCTTTGTTATGTTTTCATGCACTGTTATTTGAAGCTCTCAACTTTTAGAAACCATAATGAAAGATTTGATATTCCTGAAGACTAAGAATGTATGGCCCTTTGAGTTTAGAGCCTTAGGTCTTAGAATTTCTATATAATGGCTAGAAAATACTTATAGTTACTGGGTGCTTATCAAGTCCAGGGTATTTAGTGATTTAAAGCTGAAATATTCCCATGGAAAATTCCAAAAATGTTTTTTTAGCTCACGTGACCAAGAGCTGCCCACTCTCACCCCCACAACCAAGAACAAACAAAGGTGTTTTGATTGCTAATATTAAGCTGAGAACAAAAACTTGAAATACTAGAATGGCACTTGTAAAGAGAGTCTAGCCTCCCAGTTCACATCGGGGGACAAATGAGGCAGAACTGGGTTATTGTATTTTGCCACTAAGAAAAGCAAAAGAACCAGGAAAAAGAAAGAAAGTCAAAATACTATAGTGATGTATGTGTATCCATGTTTATTGTGACACAATTCACAACAGCCAAATTATGGAACCAACCTAAGTATCCGCCAACAGATGAATGGATAAGGAAAATGTGGTCTATATACACAATGGACTTTTACTCAGCCAGAAAGAAGTACAAAATTATGTCATTTGCAGGAAAATGGATGGAACCAGGGAACATTATGCTAAATGAGATCAGTCAGACTCAGAAAGTCAAGGGCCATATGTTTTCTCTCACATGTGAAAGCTGGAGAAAAAAAAGAGGAAACAAAAGGAGCTTCATATAAATAGAGAGACCAGTACAATAGTGGAAGGAGACAAGGAAATGGGGGGGTGGGGAAAGGGGAAAAGAATGCTTGTTGAAGGAAACTTCAAAGAATGTTATACACATATGTGAAGGGCTCACCAACAATATCAGTCACATGAATGGGGAGGGGCAGAGCAAGGTGAGAGGCAGAGGAATTCCATCAAGTGTTGTGTGTATCTAAGTTTTTATCACATTGAATTATATTGTAATGTAAAATTATAATGCACCAATAAAAGTCTATTTAAAAGAATGAAGGTTTGGGACATTAGACAGAATTCTCAGGGTTGCCACTGATTCCTTGTCCTCTCTTCTTCCTGCCTAGAGAGAGGAATGAGACAATAGTAGACACATCTTTGCTGTTTGGGTAAACGTATGAACACCAAGATTGATCCTGACTTTTCTGGAGTGTGTAGAACAGTATCTATACATTTATTTGCCGGAGCCAGTAATGCCCAGTGGAAAAATCTTTACAGGGCAAAAGTTGCTTCTCTTCATCCTTGCTCCTTATTTTCTATGTAGCCTGGATATTTAGTTAGCGTCCTGATGGCCTGGGGAAGCCACAGAAGGCTGCCATTTGTGATTTTTAGCTCCATAAAAGAAAGATACTGCCAAAGCACTCTCTGCGAGGTGGGAATAACTGGCTATTGCTCTCTGGAAGGGCACACAGTGTCAGAGACATTCAGACAATTAAATATGACACACATAAATAGTAATCAGTTGGACACAGTTACCTAAAAAAAAAAAAAAACACTAAGGAGTAACCACAAGCCTTCCAGACTTCAGACACCAGCCCTAGATTCTGAAGCAGCCCCCATTCACACCCCTCCCTGTGCAGCAGGACCCCAGGAATTCCTGAGCCCCAGTAAAAGCAGGGCAGCTGCAGAGGCAGATTGGGAAGAGAGGGCTAGAACACCTCTTCCCCGACCCAAGCCATCTGAATTGAAGCCCACCTGGAAACAATAATGCTTAGATTTGACCAAGTACTTACTTACATTATTCAGGTTTTTTTTTTAAGCGAGATAAATTATATATTTAAAAAAATATTAAATTGTATGGAGTTTACTAAATTAAATTTGTTTTATTTTTATTATCATTTTTACCATAAAGACTTATTGGAAAAGTTATAAAAAGTTTACATAAAGCAAATGGACACATCTGTAATCCCAGTACTTAGGAGGCTGAGACAGGAGGACCTCAGGTTTGAGGCCAGCCTTAGTAACTTAGTGAAGTCCTTAGCAACCTATAGAGAGCCTGTGTCAAAATTAAGAACAACAACAACAACAACAACAACAAAAATAGGGCTGAGGGTATAGCTCAGAGGTGGAATGCCCTTGGGTTCAATCCCCCTATACCATAAAAACAAATTAAAAGTTCACATCTAGCAAAGTAATCTCTCTCACACATGTATTTTCTTATTAACTATAACTATTATATGTGATAGGCCTTGTTATTCTTCTGTAATCACAGCAAAGAGAGGCACAAGGGTTCAAGTAGTTTATCTTAGGTTACACAACTAGTAAGTGGCCTGGCTACAAACCCCAGACGCTGGATTCTAAAAGTCTTTACCATGATACTCTGTGGCCCCTTGGGTGACAGTACTACTTCCTCCTGGACCCTGAAAAGCTGGACAGCTGCATGAGTGGAGTGAGGGTGAGGGGTAGTCTCACACTCAGCAGCTGGCCCTTCCCAGAGAATCCTCCTTGGAGAACGGCCCAGCAAGGAACATTGGAGTGAACCAGACTGAAGCCCCGTGCCTCCTGGGTCAGCAGTAGCTGACCTAAGTAAGAGCTGGAGAAAGCTTTAGACTCTCCCAGGGTGTTCCTCACTCTCAAAGTCAAAGTCAGCAGGCTCACTTCACTCTATCTCCTGAAAACATGCACACCACATTTTGTACTCCTGATTCCCTTCGAGGCTACCTTGGGTTTTCTTTTTGCTTCCTTCTACATATATTCAATGAATACCTTTATAAAATAAGGGGTAGAAAGAGTCAAAGATTTTTCCCTGAACTCTGACACTATCCTGAATTTCATTCATACCTAGATTTCTTTGTTCCTGAAAACAGGGAACTTCCGTTTTGTTAACTGCTCTACTCCAGTCTCCAGTATTGCCTGCCACACTGCAAGTCCTCAATGAATGAAAGTTATTTAATAATTCAATAACCTCATACACTCAACAAACATGTTTATAAGCAGGAATATGAATGGAAAGTATTACAAATAATGAGCACCTTTACATTCTTTTACTTTTTTTTCACTCCTTAAACAATGAGTCAGGTGATCTGTGTTACTATTACTGAATTACTGTGCCTACTACTGATTACTCATTTTGAAGTAATGGCATTCCCGGTGCCTACCCCACAAGTAGAGAGTTCACAAATGCCTGCTGAGGAGAAGCAGGTTCAAAGCTTGATTCATCAATCAGATTTTGAAAGGTCTTTAAATCAGAATCCTTCTTCAGTTTCATTGTAAGGATGCACCAACACTTTTGGCTTATTGAAATACCAAATTTTCTTAATATAGGCAAGAGAATATAGGTTTTGAAATTTACCCCCAAAATGAAGAGGTGATTTTTGTCATGGTTTTGAGGTTCAAAAACTAATCTTCTAAGGTGCCATCAGCAGTTGATCCATTTCGTATATGGAAAATATGCTTGATTTTTGTCTTTTGTTTTTTCTTAAGTTAAAAAGAATGCATTTCTCTAACAAGAAAATAAAACATCAGGCATACCTAATGTAAATAACTCATGACACTCCAAAAATACTATTATAGCTCTTCCCATAAAATCTCATAGCTGTGAAGAGACCTTTATAACCCCAAACTCCAATTTTGAAAAACAT
Source organism: Muscardinus avellanarius (assembly GCF_963383645.1). NCBI lineage: Eukaryota > Metazoa > Chordata > Mammalia > Rodentia > Gliridae > Muscardinus > Muscardinus avellanarius. Next base: position 67,726,894 of record NC_137798.1, read on the forward strand.
AAATTTTTAGTAAGAAGTAAACTGTACTTCAGTGGCAATTATTATGTATTACCATTATAGTTCTCAAGTTAATGCTGTTGAATGTTTCTTTTTACCTTTTACTTTTATCATTATAATAAAATTGTTTTAATTTGATAACATAATGAAAGGACTGATAAATATTATTTAGCAAAATCCTTTAAACTTTTATTTTGTACTGGGGATTAAACCCAGGAACATTCCCCCTCTGAGATACACCTCCAGCCATTTTCATTTTTTTATTTTGAAACAAGGTCTCACTAAGTCACTAAGTCGCTAAAGGTCTCAGTAAGTTGCTGAGGCTGGACTTGGACCTACAATCCTTCTGTCTCAACCTCCCACGTACTAGGATTACAGGCGTGTGCCACCATGCAGGACAGCAAAAACCTTTAAAAAGATTCTATAATAGCCATTTGAACCTTTCATTGGTCATGTGTCATTAAAAGGTAAACATTCTCCTATCTCAAGACAAAAACCATACACATTTATTTTATAAAATTATTACATGGTGGTGATTTTACTCTAGAAAACACTTTTTGTTTTGGTGGTACTGGGGTTCCTGAAAGTCTTTCTACTTCTGAGCTACACTCCCAGACCCATTTTATACTTTTATTTATTTTTTATTTGGAAACAGGGTCTCTTAAACCAGCGCAGCTGGTTTCGAACCTGCGCGATCCTCCTATCTCCTCCTCCCAAGCGCAGGGATTACAAGCGTACGCCACCACACCAAGCTAGAAAACACTTTTTGAAATATGAAAATTAATCATTTTTTAAAATGTTAAAGGATCTGAGATCATAAGAGTTTAACTTGTATGAATTAAATTATAATCAACAAGTGTTGTGGGCATGAATGCCTCTCTCACCCTGAACTGCATCCAGATATATGATTACAATGCATCAATAAAAAAGGAAAAATATATAAAAAATAAACTATATAAGAAAAATGCAAATCTCTGGCTATGAAACTAGTGTTAAAAGAAATTAGCTTTAAAAGAACTAATATTTGGTTTTTCCTCAGAATTAGTAGTATAGACCCCCTTGTACTTGATCTGCTCTGTGTCTATGTTTTGTCCAATGACAAACTGGATTGCTGTTGAGCACCATGAAAATTCAGAACAAATTTAAAAAGAAAAATCAGGAACCAGGCTATGATTCCAGCTACATGGTTACTGGTAGCATGCATAATGGCTTGTACTGTTCCTATCAGCAAAGAGGTTTATGTCATTTAAGCTTTTCTTCCCTGTGCTTCATTATGTTCTGTGGAACCCATGCTGGAAGGTTTAATTTATTTAAATGATAAAAGCTTCTTAAACTTAACAGGGAACATGGCCAACTGAGCTTTCCATTTCAAAAGTAGGACATTTGATCATAAAAGTGATATCAAAATTGAATAATTTGAATGTGTACTGAACTTTGAAATCCAATAAAGGCAAGGGAAAAGAGGGTTAGAATCATTTGTTTAATGACATGGATTTAGTATTATATAATTTGCAGAAAGATAGAGGTGTTTTCTCTTAAATGGCCCATCACTTTCCTGATCTGTGAATCTAGAGAACTGGCCAGGGAATTTTAGTTATATGTGATCAGTGGTGAGTGGCTCTGTTTTTTCTGACCCTCCTGGGTTGTTGGGGTTTTTGTGTGTGTGGTTTGCTTATTTGTTGTCTTTTTTGTTTCCTTAGTTTTGGGGGAGGTCTTACTGTTTCCATAACATAGTTACTAATTCCAACTATAGCCTCTCCAGTCTATTTCAACATGGACTAAGACAATAAGCTGTTATTATTAAATACTCCTATGAACATATCAGTAGTTGTAAGCTCTTAATAAAGGCTACCTTGATGGCCTGTTTTTAGATGGCCATTCTACAAATTTAGATGTGTGTAGGGTGGTGACAATGTATCACACTTTGAGATACAGATGCCTTACTATACTCTGGACATTTATAAAACTATACACTCCATGAGGCAGAGAATATTTTAGAGCTCTAGATCGTTTTTCTCAGGTCCCTAATAAAGTTTGAGGATCTATAAATTAATTAGATAATGTGAATGTAAGGAAAAAGTAATCATACAAGTTTAGCAGAGAGGACAGAAAGAAAGAAGGAAAGAAAGAAAGGAGACAGGAAGGAAGGAGAAAAATATCTTTTGATTTTGTTAATATGTGGGTGATGCCTAGTATATATTTTGGGGTGGTTAATAAGATGCAAATGCAGAACATTCTAGAATTAAAATAACAACTACTGAATTAATTAATGAAATGTTCTAGGTCTCATTTTTCTTTATTACAAAAAACTCATTCATCTCAATTCTCCAGGCTGTCAAAAGTATATAAAAAAATTCCATATGAAACTACAGATTATACATTTTACTATGCTATATAGCTTTAAAATATAGATGTTCAATACATATTTTCATCACTAAGAATTTCTCATTTAAAAATAATTAAAGCAGGAAAAGAACCTCTTCAAAAACAAGAAAAGTATAGTTATTCCAAGGGAAAGCTGGTAAAGTTCAGATTCACTGTCTCAAATATTATAATAATCCATGAATTGCTCTCTTTTTTTCAATTTGTAGTCTGTTTCCCTTCTTTTTCTGCTTTACTCTTGCATGTTAAATATCATAATGCTAAGCCGGGCGTGGTGGCGCACGCTTGTAATCCCCGTGCTTGGGAGGCGGAGACAGGAGGATCATGCAGGTTCGAAGCCAGCCGCTCTGGCTTAAGAGACCCTGTTTCCAAATAAAAAAGTATAAAAATAGGTCTGGGAGTGTAGCCCAGAGGTAGAAGGGTTTCCAGAACCCCAGTACCACCAAAAAAAAATATCATAGTGCTAAAAAGAATTATAGAATAAAATCTAAACTCCTTGATAAGAAGTGCACAACCATATGTCCCAGCTCAGCTACAACGCTCTTGAGAATCTTCCCAAAGGAATTGAAAATAAATCATAATTTATAGGCATACATGCATATCCATGTTTATAGCAGAACAATTCACAACAGCTAAACTATGAAGTCAGTATAGGCATCCATCAACAGATAATGGATTATGATACCACAGTATATACACACACAATGAAATTTTACACAGCCATAAAGAGGAAAAAAACTTTGTAATTTGCAGGAAGATGGATGGAGCTAAGGAATATTTTACTAAGTAATTATCAGTCAGTCCAGAAAGTGAAGGCCATATGTTCTCACTTATATGTGGAAGCTAGAAAGAAATGAGTAAACAAAAGATATCTAAAATAAATAGGAGTTGCTAGAATAGTGGAGAAAGTGAAAGAGATTTTATAAAGGAAACAGTTCAAATAACCCTGTGTTCATATATGAAGTTATCAATATCAATTTTAATATTATGTGTGAGGTGGGGGAGGGGATAGGGTGGGGCTGAAGTGAGAGCTTTGTGTGTTTATATGTTTTGGTCACACTGAACCTATTTTGATGTAAATGTACAATGCACCCATTTAAAAAAAAGGAAAAGGAAGTCTTCAAGCCTACCACAGCCCAGCCCTACTTGCCTCTCCATCCTGCTCCCTTCACTCCTTACCTGGCCTACACATACATGTCACTCTGGGCTACTTTGATGTTTAGAATATATATATATATATATATATATATATATATATATATATACACACATATATATATATATCTGATTTTTGTAACATTTTTTCTATACTATTCACCTGTTGGAAAATTTCTATGTATCCTTTGATACTCATCTCATCTGTGCCTTTCTTTAAAAGAGTCAGAATGACACAATTTTCAGAGCCCAATGCAATACAAAAATTTAGGGCCTCTAACATTACATTTAGTGATAAAATGTTGAAACCATTCCCTCTAAGATCAGGAAAAAGATAAGCATGTATGTTCTTGCCACTTCTATTCAACATTATATTGGAAGTTCTACATGGAGAAACTGTCAAAACAAAATAAAATGTATCCAGAATGGCAACAAAAATTTTAAAATATCTCTGTTTGGAGAGGTGACGGTCATATATATAAAAATCCAAGAAAATCTACCAGAAAAACTATTAGAGCTAATAAGGAAGTTCAGCAAGAATGGAACAAGTGTGTATAATAATCAGTTGCATTTGTATATATTAGCAATGAACTATTTGAAAATGAAATCAATAATTTCATTGGCAATAGTATTAATGAGAATAAAATACTAACAGATTCATTTAACAAAAGAAGTACAGAAATTATATGTAGAAAAATATAGAACATGGCTGAAATAAATTAAAGATAACCTAAATAAATGAAAAGGTATCTCATATTCATGGATTGAAAGATAATATCATTAACATGGCAATCCTTCTCCAATTGGTCTCTAGATTTAGTATAATTCATAACAAAATTCCAGGTGTCTATTTTTCAGAAATTGACCAGGTCACCCCAAAACTCAGAAGAAAATGCACAGGATTCAAACAAAACAATATTGAGAGAAAATTACCAACATTTCCTAGTTTCAAAATTTGTTATAAACTACAGTAACCAAGAGACTTGGTACAGACATTAAAATAGACATAAACATAAGTGGATTAAAATTGAGTGTTCTGAAATGAACCCATGCATCTATGGTCAATTTTTTTTCCTAATTTGACTGCCTTTAAAATCAACAAATAAAAATTGTATATTAATGTGGGGTTCCATGTGATATTTGATACATGTACATTTTACAATGTTCTAATCAAGGTGAACATATTGAAATGGGCACCAAATCAATTCAAGAAATGGTATTATAACAGATGCATATTAACAAACTCAAAGTGAACGTGGATTTATAAACACATAATTTATAAACCTTAACAATAAAATGGATCTAAATCCTAATGTAATAGCTAAATATAAAAAATTTAGAAGGAAATGAAGGTACAAATTTTAGTGACCCTGAACTAGACAAAAGTTTCTTAGGCAACTAAATCTCAAGTCACTAAAGAAAAATAAATGAATGAACTTTATCAAAATTAAACATTTTCAGAGGACACTAACAAAGTTAAAAGCCAACCACAGAATGAGAGAAAATACTTGCAAATTATAGATCTGATATTTGTATATCCAGAACTATCCAGAACTATCATATTCTAATAATATAATTAAAATTAAAATAACTTATTAAATTACTTAAATAACTTTAAATAATCAAAGGATTTGAATGAACATTTATCCAAAAAAGATATACAAATGGCCAACAGGCTATGAAAACACTTGTAATTAGTCATTGGAGCCAAGCAAATCAAATGCAAATCCATTTACAATCAATTTCATGTGCATGGAATCTCACAAGTTTTTTTCCCAGATGATAATTCTTAATCTTCATTTTATAAAGATATGTCTGTTTGTCCAGATCCAAAATCAATTGAGAATAAGATATAGGCAAAGTGACTTTGCCCTACCTATTTGGGCCATTCCTACCTTACTGATTGAAGAATTTGACTGTATTTAATTCAGTAAAAGGCAACTAGAAACAGCACTAGTAATTAGCACCATTTCCAACTTGAAAACTCCCTCTGCAAGAAATGTGATGTTCAGAAGATTAGCTGAAAGAGTAACAGTGGATCACTTGGAGGCTGGGGTTCAAATCCCAGTCAAGGCTGTAACCAGCTATGTGATATTACATGTGAGTCTCACAATCTTTCTGGACTTTAGTTTTCATGTTTAAATAGCTATAAAATTATGGGGCTTGATTTAGTTCTTTTTAGCTGTATCTTCATATATATAAGAGGTCAGTACCAAATGCTAAAAATAAGAAAAAAAACCACAATTTAACTTCCTTCAATTATTCTTAACATGATTTCTTGCTACAGTTGACCCTTTATGTCAGACACTCCTTGCACCAACTGCTGAGATCGGATGACCCTCGGTAACAATTATAGGTCTAGAATACAATTGGTAGCTTTATTGGTGTTTTCATTCCACTTTTTCTAGAGGCAGATGCTCACATGCTGTGCCGAGAAAAGATGAAAATTTGCTGCTAATTACCAAGGTTTGTGCTTCTAAACACTGCTGCCCAGTAATTGAATTGCCGTGTCTGGAGTCAAGTAGTAGCTAATAACTTTGTCCCTATAGAGTTAATCTGTAATTAGTTATTCCAGTCAAAGAAGAGAGGAGAAGCTCTTCTGGCTGCATCTTTAGTAGTGCACTCTCTGGGAGTTGGAACTGACAGTTTTAAAAAGGATAGAGCCTGTGTGAGTGACAGAGATGCCACAAACACACAGGTGTGCAAACACACAATGCCATCAGAGGCCTGGGAAGTGAAGTTAGAACTATCATCACTGGCAAGTCTGGTTAAAGAGATATCAGCTCTGCATATTGTTGGGGCATGGGTTGTAAAAACTTACAGATGAGCATTAGTATTAAATGTCATAATTTCAATGGCAGCTTCCTATAAACTCATGTAACTTGTATCAAATCTAATATCTATTAATTAAAATATATGCATTTGTGATTTATGCTATTTGACAACATCAAGTGATGTAGAGACGCTAAATCTTTCTCAATAGACTTTGAGTACCTTGAATGCAGTCACCATTTCTTCTCTTTTCCACACCATGTGACCCTACACTCTGCTGGTTCCCAGACACTGGTCAATGTCATCTGATTTCCAAATCCATATGTCAGAGTACCTGATGTTCTATCACTTTAAGGAACAGGTACATCTTGAAGAATAACAGTTTTTTATATATAGACTAGTCTGTTTCATACTCATATCATAGATCATCTGGGCTGAATATATCTTAGAGACAGGAGTGCTATCAATAATTATTCCAGAACAACAGACATAAATCAGGACTGCTCTGAGCAGAGAGAGACAGACACAAACACCAACCTCAGTCAGCTGCTTACTCAATGTTTTCCCTGAGATAGCCAATAGATATGAACATGTCTCAGGACAAACTTGTGCCTCTCCAGACGTGAGAATCAGACTTCCATGTGCATTCCTAGGGGTGGAGGAGTTTTGAACATTGAATGTGATACCGTTTCTTGATGAGGCTTGCTATTGTCCATTCTCAGATCCAGGTGCAGGAAGGAGGATAGGACATATTGTCCATCTCTATGATCTAGATCACTAATTTATTACCAGACTGTTTATTCTCCTTCCCTTGCACTAGGCAAGATAACATTTCCTTACCTCCCCTAAAGACATAAATTGTTACATGACTGAGCTCTAGCCAAGGAAATGTGAGCAGAAATGATGTGCATCAAATCCAAGTCTTGCCTGATATTAATTTCCCTTTAGAGCAAGCAAGGTGGCAGATGTCTGTAATCAAAGAACACAGGAGGCTAAAATAGGAGGATCACAGGTTCAATACCAGTGTGAGAAACATAGTCAGACTCTCAACAACCTAGTGAGATCCTGTTTCAAAATGAAAATAAAAAGGACTGGAGGGGTAGCTCTGGGTAGAACATTCTGGGTTCAATCCCTTGATCCCTCGCCCTCCACAAAATTCCCTGTAGGACCAACTTTTTGTTTTAAGTCTTTTCAATTTACAACCTCTAGCTTCTGTGCATATATCACCAGGTGAGAAAATCACTTAGCCACACATAAGTGCACATGAGATAGCTCAGGGGCAGTGTAGCCAGAGGAATGAGGGGTCAAAAGATGGGAGGCACCTGGGTCCTTGAAGCACCCAGTGAAAAAATACTCAGCAAATACTTGTTTTGGATTGAATATATATATATATATATATATATATATATATATATATATATATATATATATATGTTTTGATACTTAAATTTAAGGAGTATAATTTTGGTAGCTCTCATTTCTTTGACAAACTGATAGATTTTCTACAAAATATATGTTGATATCTTATTCACTACTTTTTATAAAACTGAAGCCAATGAGAAAGTTATAACCTATAAACAAGAAAGTTATAACCTAAGTTTATTTGAATGCCACACAGAGGTCTTTTTTTCTTTTTGGGCTTTGTAAAAATACATAACTACCCAGAATTTATTTTTAGATTTTGAAATGAAAATAAAGTTTGGGGATCTAATGGATTACATGCAAGGATAAGAAACATGTGGATAGAGTATTATCTTCTGATCTTTATTTCACTAAGGCCAAAGAAAAGTAGCTGTTAAAGTATAGTTATCTAATTTCAAGCATTGCCTCAGAAACAGTAATTCCTGCAGATCTGATTATCCTGCCTTCTTTGATGGTTATGGGGAAGATGGTTGCAAGAGAGAAAAATCAATAACTTTACAAGAAATAATGTCCACCATGGATCAATTACAACAATCCATAACATACTAATCGATTTACATGACTCATATTCCTCCTCTTTATTTTCCTTTTGTTACTCTTCACTATATGGAAAGAGAAATCTCTCCAAATTGTTTTATCTTGTTTAATATCTGCAGAAGCAAGAAATCTCTTTCTACATCTAATCTGGAACAACATGGGAGTGTTTATTTGTTAAGTGAATCTGAGAACATAACAGACTCACGGAAATCTTCATTTTTACTGACATTATATACAATTAAAATCTGTGTTTAGGGTAGAAGGAGTTTTATCTCCCAAGTAAAGGCAGACATATCAAAAGCTGGTAGATTAAAACTGCAAAGGAATAATTTTCAATTGATATTTACCTACACTCTAAAAACTGAGTATATATTGGTGGGTTAGGTATGTACTCGCTTAAATTTCCATTAAATTTATTTGTAAAAAATAAAATTTGTGGAATTTCAAAAATATAATACCTGGCCATTTTACAAATACCAAAAGCATGGAGAGAAAATAAAAGGAAACAAAGAGAAAACACTATTGAATTGCAGTGTGATTCTCTTCCTTGTGATTCTCTTCCTTTTGCAATATAACATTAATTTCTTAGGGGTAAGCTTCATGGATTAGGATGCAGTGCTGATGGTTTCTGTATGGATTATAGGTGTATAGATGTAGTAAGTTTTCCTGCTAAAATTAGAATCAAAATCGCATTCATCTGCTTCTTGTGACACGTGCTTTGACCTCTAGAAGACTCTGCTGCACTGAGCATGCAAATGCTAGTTATAACATATGTAAGAATTTTGTCTAAATCTAGTTATAAGAATGTCACCATTGTCATGGGTTTAGGTATATTGCGAATATATATGTGCAAGAACACCCAAAAGCAGAGGAGGAAAATAAGACGATCTTAGTTGCTTAGGCTAGATTGTGAGGGGTGATCACCAATGGCCTCATTTTATTTGATTTTGCCCTACCACTGAACTAATCTATTAAAATTTTGATCCTGATTCATATTTTCAACTGGCCTTCTTTTGAGTTATATTCTCAATCTGTCATGTGCATGCCTCTGAATGAAAGCCTGGGTCATCCAGGATCTCTGACAGCAACAGGGTTTTTGGCCAAATCCTTCAGCCCTCCTCAGTGATTCTTTCAAGTAATCATGACTCTTTTCAAAATCCCTCCAGATCCTCACTTCTTACAATCAGACGATGACTAAGCCTTCTTTATTGGAAAAACTGGGGCCGAGTGGTCAGCTCTCTTTATTTATCATCATCGTTCCCTTCTGTTCCTCTGTCTACTTGTAGATGCAACACAACTGTGTCTCTCCCTCTCATTCCCCACCTGAGACAATGGCATGTTCTTCCTTCTGTTTAAAGCCAAGTCCTTTGACTTTGGCTTCTTATTCCCCAATTTCATATTAGCAAGTTAAAACCATCTCACTAAAGAAACACTAATATAAAAAATACTATTTATTTCAATTTCCATCCATTATCCTTACATCTGATGATAGCTTTTTATCTCATATTTTAGCTCATCCCCCCTACATTGATGAAGAATAAGGAGAAAAAACAATTTGTGCAAAATTCAACCCCATCCTTTGACTTTTCAGCTACTGTTATATTTGCTTCTTTCTCCATTCAAATAAATTGGCTACTGAATATATTCTCTTCTATTAAATGTTTCAGTGGTTTTCCATCTTAGTGTAGAAAACGAAGTCCTGATAGTAGATTCAAAGGCTTTGTGCTTTATCTCCTTATCTTACTCTCAACTGTTTTCTTCACCAGAGTACAGACTCATTTCTATCCCTAAAACATTCCAAGAAAACCATATCTCAGAATATTTTCTACTTTCTATTTCGTGTGCTTCCATGCCCTGGATACCACATGCCTTGTACTTTTTATCTTCTTTAGGTTTTTCTCAAGCATCTTTTTTTTGAGGCCTAATTATTGTATGTACAACTACAACCCTTCACAAATATTCTAACTTCCTGTCCTTCGTTACACTCGTTTCCAACTAAGAGACTACATATTTCTTCCCAAAACACAAACTTAATCTCAGCAAGGTAGAATTCCCCTGAGTTCAATCTGCAGTAGTCCTTAGCCCCTGCAAAATGCATGAGGCATGTCTGCTGTGTGAGTAGGTTATTTCTTGTACTGTCAAGGGAGCACAAAGTAGTAGAATGAATACTGTCACTGGAGTCCAAATTTCTGGGTTTTATACCTACTGAATCATTCAGGAGGGATAAGAGGACTGTAGTACATGGCCGTGGCTAAGTAGCCTATGATTCTGTTTATTTATCTGCAATAGACGAGGAAAATAAGATTCATTCTCTCTCCCTTACAATGTGGCTCTGAGGTCCAACTTGGACAGTGTATATAAAAGCACAATTGAATCTGCACAGTGTCATAGATATGAGCTGTTATTAGAACAAGCTTATTCATAGTTTTATAGAATGTAAGAGATTCTGTATGTGAAGAGGTTAGTAATAAAAGATAATACTCTTAATTGTTGACAAGAAAGCATTCTGAAAACAGAGTTTAAAAAAAATAAAAGGAATCCCAGCGCAATTTCAAACAGCACAGTTCACAATAGCCAAATTATGGAACCAACCCAGATGACCATCAACATATAATAGATAGAGAAAATGTGGTATATCCATACAACAGAATTCTAATCAGCCATAAAAAAGAACAAAATTATGTCATTTGCAAGAATATGGATAGAACTAGACACTATGCTAAGTGAGATTAGTCAGACTTAGAGAGTCAAGGGTCCTATGTCATTTCTCCTATGTGGTAGCTAGAGAGAAAATAGAAAACACTAGGGACTTTAATGCAGAGAGAAAGATCCATAGAGTAGTTGAAAGGAGTTATGGGAGAAGGCAAGGGAGGATAAGAGGGAATATTGATGAAGGAAACAGTTCAAATACTACTTAGGCAATATGTGAAGATACTACCACCAATTTCACTGATACATAGGGCAAGGAAAGAGTGCAGAGCAGGGTGGGATGTGGAGGGAAATAGTTATGTGCATGCATGTTTCTATCACTTTGAACTTTACTATGATATCTGATTGCAATGCATTAATAAATTATTTTGAAAATTCTTTAAAACGAGAGCTGTGAAATGCAACATTCATTATTCACAACTATTACCTGATAAGAGTTACTAAAGATACTGGCCTAGCAAAACACTTACAAAGAACCCAGGCCATTTAAGCTTCCTTGGTGCTACAAAGAGCTCCTTATGAGTGATCAAACTTGACATTATTGTCTGAAAATATATCATATAAACAAGTTGTAAAAAATATCTCAAGCGGGTATGGTGGCACACACTTATAATCCCAGCATTTGGGAGACTGAGACGAGAGGATCATGGTTAGTGGACAGTCTCAGCTACTTAGTGAGGCCCTCTGCAACTTAGGGAGCCACTGTTTCAAAAAAAAAAAAATAGGGCTGGGGATGTTGCTTGGAGGTAGAATTTCTCTGGGTCGATCCATAGTACTGCAAATAATAATAATAATAAAATCATCATCATCATCATCATCATCTGACTAAGCTGGGCATGGTGGCTTATGTTTGTAATCCCAGCATTTGGGAGGCTGAGACGGGAGAATCACAGTTCGTGGACAGCCTCAGCTACTTAGTGAGGCCCTTTGCAATTCAGTGAGACCCTGTTTCAAAATAAAGAATAAAAAATAGGGCTGGGGGTATAGCTCGAAGGTAGAATTCCCCTGGGTTCCATCCCCAGTCCTGCAAAAAAAATTATCTCAAAACCCTCACAAAGTATTATAAAATATAAGATAGATTCCTTAACTAGGCTCATGCCTAGTAATTCTGATGCTTGGGTGGCTGAGACATGACGCTCTTAGATTTGAGGCCAGCTTCAGCAACTTAGCAAGACCCTGTTTCAAAATAAAATGACCTGGGTTTATGGGTAAGAGATAGAATGTTCCTATATTTGGTACTGGTTCAATCCCAAGTGCCAAAAATATAAAAATAAAAAAGATTCTTTCCCTAATTCACCTTGCCCACTAAGGTTTAACATACTAATATACTCCTGCCAAGTAAATATTCTGTGGAGAATATATAATCCATGCTTATTTTCCTATCAGATTCTACAATAATACTTAGGGCATCTGATATTAACTTAATATTCATCAGTTAAATGGGCAGCATTCCTTAAGTACCTGTGAAGGGCCAGGCCCCGTGCCTGATGAGGATGCAAAGATGAATGAAGCATAGGCTCTCTTTTATAGTAGCTTGCAGTCTAGTTAGGAATATGCAGTCATATAGGACCTCAATACAATTTAGTTGGTAAGAGGCCTTTTAATAAATGGAATGCATACTAAAAGAAATGCAGTGTGGAGCAAGGAATGACAATTTCTGAATGAGAAAATCTGGAAAAGTGTTTAGAGATGATGCTCTCTCAGTTAGGTCTTAAAGGACTTCAACAGGCAGAGAAAGGGAGAGGACTATAAGGGCATGATAGGCACAGGGTAACTTCAGGATCTGTAGTAAAAAAAAAAAGTTCAAGAACTTGGGGTTGACTTGTACTATTGTGGGGGTAAGAGATAGTTAGTTCCATTTCTCTACAAATTGATAACCAGTTTTCCCAGAAACATTTGTTGAAAAGGCTGTATTCTCCAACATATGTTTTTTGGCACATTTTCACAACTCAACTGGCTATAAATGTGTGGATTTGTTTCTGTACCTTATATTCAGTTTCATGGGTCTATGTGTCTGTTTTTGTGCCAGTATCATGCTGTTTTTTTCTTTTTTTCTTTTTTTGTAGTACTGGGTATTGAACCCAGGGGCATTCTACCTCTGAACTACACCCCCAGCTCTATTTTTTTTTATTATTGTTATTCTTTATTTTGAAACAGAATCTCACTAGTTGCGAAGGGCCTAAGATGCTGAGGCTGGCCACGGACCTGTGATCCTCCTGCCTGTCTCAGCCTCCCAGGTCCTAAGATTACAAATGTGTACCACCATGCCTGGTTATCATGCTATTTTTATTTCTATAGCTCTGTAGCATAATTTGAAGTCAGGAATTGTGATGTCTCCTGCATGATTCTTAATGGTGAGAATTACTTTGGCTATTCTGGGTCTTTTATTTCTCCATATGAAATTTATGACTGATTTTTGTAGCTCTGAGAAGAATGACATTGGTATTTGATAGGGATTACATTAACTCTGTAGAGCACTTTTGGTAAAATAGTCATTTTGATAATATTTATTCTGCCTATCCAAGAGCATGGGAGACCTTCCCATCTTCTACAATCTTTAGTTTCTTTCTTTAGTATTTTATAATTTTTTATTGTAGAGGTCTTTTACCTCCTTTGTTAGGTTTACTCCAAGATTTTTAAAATTATTTTTGAGGTTATTGTAATTTTAAAGTTACTAGAGGAAGACATAGGTTCAACACTCTAACATATAGGCACTGGTAGGAACTTCCTCAATAAGATCTCCAAATCTCAGGAAAATAAAAAAAAAAGAACTAGTAAATGGGATGGCATTAAACTAAAGAGTTTCTGCTTACCAAAAGAAACCATCAAGAGTGTAAAAAGATAGACTATAGAATGGGAGAAGATCTTTGCCAGCTATCCCTCTGAAAAGTAACTAATGTCTAGAATATAGAAATTACTTAAAAGAATAAACTAAAAACCTAATAATCCTATCAAGAAATGGATAATTAAACTAAATAGACACTTCATAAAAGAAATACAAATGGCCAACACATTCATGAAAAAATATTCAACATTATTAGCAATCAGAGAGATGCAAACTAAAATGACATTGAGGTTCCATCTAACACCAATTAGAATGACAATTATCAAAAAGTCAAACAACAATAAATGCTGGTGAGTATGTGGGGAAATAGGAATCCTTTTACATTGTTGGTGGGATTACAAATGAGTATAACCAGTACAGAGATCGGTGTGAAGATACCTCAGAAAACTGGGAATGGATCCACCATATGGTCCAGCTATACCACTACTGGTATCTTTCCAAGGGACTAAAATCAGAATATTATAGTAATGCATGCAAATCCATGTTTATAGCAGCACAATTCACAATAGCCAAACTATGGAACTAACCCAGGTGCCCATCAACAAATGAATATATTACAAAATTATGGGATATATGAACAATGGAATTCTACTAAGCAATATAACAAACAAAATTATGTCATCTGCAGGAAAAGGAATGGATCTAGAGAACATTATGTTAAATGAGATTAGCCAGTCACAGAAAGTGAAGGGTCATAGTTTTCTCTCATGTGACCAAACTAGGGAGTAATTAGGATACCAGAGGGACTTTAGATATTGGAGGAGAAACTCCAGTGGAATGAGGGAGGTGGTCTTAGAAACTGGAAAGAGAGAGAAGTAATGAAGCAAACACACCCACTGAGGATGTTATGTACATATGTGAGAATACCGATGTCAATCTCATTACACTCAATGGGGAAGGTGGGGATGGGTAGTGAGCCAGGGGAAAACTAACCAAGTGCTGTGTGCATGCATGTCACTAACACTATGAGCTACAGTATGATGTGAGACTATAACGCACCAATAAGAGGGTAAAAATAAGAACCTGGGATATTTGGGGATCATCCTTTATATGTAGAAATTAAGAGTATCAGTGACAAATTACACTATGCTGTCAAATTCAAAGACAGATATTTAACATTTCTTATTTGAATAAGAAGTGTTCAATCCCTTCAAATATCATATTTCTGGAATCTAACTTGTACCACCTCCCTCAATATAACACATTAAGATATGAATAATTTTTAGCCGGGCGTGGGGGCGCATGCTTGTAATCCCTGCACTTGGGAGGTGGAAACAGGAGGATTGCGCAGGTTCGAAACCAGCCTTGCTGGGTTAAGCGACCCTGTTTCCAAATAAAAATATAAAAATTAGGTGTCTGGGAGTGTAGCCTGGAGGTAGAAGGGTTTCCAGGAATGCCAATAGCACCAAAAAGAAAATGATATGAATAATTTTAAAGGTTATTTTTAAAGATGACTAGATTTGTTTGAATACTGCAGTTGGACCTTCAGCTAAAAATCTCTATTCAAAATGACAACTTTGTTTATGTAGGGGATTATTTTCCTGTGTCAGCACATTGAGGGGTTATTAGAGGAGTAGTTTTGAGGGTGATGCTACAGTAACATTTAAATCATTTGGAAAACAAGAAATTGTTGATCAGTATATTGGAAAGTACCTAAGGTAATACTTGCAAAGCATCTACATTTCCCATCTTAACAGAATACATTTGATATGGAGCTCAATAACCCAGTGAAATGTTATAGCCCAAGGACCTGCCAACTTCCATCATGGGACCACCATGAAAAGTGAAGCACTTATATTAGGAAGTGCTCATAAACAAGTGGACAGAGATTTATGTTCCTAGAAATCCAGAGAACAGGCCAGGCGCAGTGGTGCACACCTGTAATCCCAGATACTCAGGAGGCTGAGGTAGGAGGATCACAAGATATAGGCCAGATTTGGCCATTTAGCAACACTGTCTCAAAAACAATTTCTTAAAGGGCTAAGGGTGTAGTTTAGTGGTAGAGTGTCCAGCATGTTCAAGGCCCTGGATCCAATCCTTAGTGCCAGTTTTACTGTTTGTCATATAAATCTACAAGAGGTTTGAAAAATTAAAAAAAAGTTTGTTGCATATCCCCCAAATTGCCAATAGAATATTATCTTTGATATATAGCAGCAGTTTAATGGTATTTTACAGAAAGGCCATCAACATAAAACATAATTAAGTCTAAACCTTTCAGCAAAGTAAGATGTTGATTTTAAAGGGGTGGAGTGTGACTGTTTTAACATCTGAATCAGAACTGTAAAGAATCCTTTCTTTTGACAGACAAGCAGACTATATACATAGTTAAGCTGTTTTCTACCTCCAGGGATCACACATTTAAACAATTCAGGTCTACTTAAACCAATAGTAGAAGAAAAAAGATCAAGAAGAAATCAGTCTTTGATAGATTCACTGTATGAAGAACTGAATGGTCATAGGTATAATATATGAGAGATGTGTATATGGGCATTTGTGGAGATATGTTTGGCTACAGAAAGGCACAATTCCTATCAGTATACTCTGTATTTCCAGTGTCCTTCCTTGTTGCTTGCATATATGAATGCATGTGTGCATGTGTGTGCGTGCATATGTGTGTGTGTGTGTGTGTGTGTGTGTGTGTGAGTTGAATAATCACCAAAACCCAACTGATGTCCATATCTGTGACCTATCTTGTCATACAGAGATGGCCTTGCTCTAGCTACAATGGAGCTGATCCCACTCCCTCTCCTTCTCACTGGCCCCCTACCTTCTTTGCTCCTTGCTGTTTTTATAAAATTATACCCAAATTTGCCCCTTGGTTTCACAATACCCTGGAAAAGCTTTCCTGAGCTGTGAATCCAGTTCAGAGACAAACATGATAGTTAGTAGATGCGACCTTGAAAGAAGAGCATCCCTCTGTTTCAGCCACATTTTGGTTTTCTTCTTTTGTTTATTTTTCTAAATCCTGTATTTCCATTCACGTACTTCAACAAGCTACACGTAAATGAAATATGTTCAACATGGAGAGGTAGAATTGAAGCTGTCAACTCAGCACTGCATCTGATTGTTCAGTGTCGAGACATGGCTTTTGGAAAATACTTAGTAAGAATAGAATTAATATCCATGAACATGCAAAGTGCACCCTTGTCTCTTTAGAGCAATATACTCTGATTATCTCTGTGCAGCAATTTAAAACAAAGAACTCATGGGAGGCTTTTAATAGTTTAATTTCTGGCTTCCATTACGTAGTTAACTAAACTTAATCTACTAATTTCCAGACATGTCTTATTTTTAAGTAGAAGTTACTTAAACATATGTCTTGAGTTCTTCTGAGTATATAAAAAAAAGAAAAGTGCTGTGCATGTACAAGATATCCCTCTTAACTTTTTTAAGGGCAAGCATTATAATCTCAAATGGTATTGATTGCTTCATGAAGAAGGATCATAATGGAGTTTTCTTAGCAAAACAAGTGTACTTATAAACTAAGTGGCTTGTATCTATTCCTTAAAAAGTTTGTTGAGGAACATGATGCTTCTGACATAGAAGATAAAAGAGACTATACTGTATTTTCAGATGAGAGGATGATTGAAAACACAAGGGCCTGCTTTATTGATAGTCTAGATTAGGATAGAAAGACTGGTGGTGCTCAGGAAAATTTCATGATAGTGCATTTAGTATGAGTTTTAATTCTGTAATATAGGTTGTCTGTAGATAGAAAGATAGCAGCCTACAAACACTAGAAGCCCATACTTTTTTTTTTTTTTTGGTGGTACTGGGGTTTCTGGAAACCCCTTCTACTTCCAGGCTACACTCCCAGACCTATTTCATATTTTTATTTGGAAACATGGTCTCTTAAGCCAGTGAGGCTGACTTCGAACCTGTGCTATCCTCCTGTCTCCGCCTCCCAAGAGTGGGGATTACAAGTGTGCGCCACCACGCCCAGAGTGAGGCCCATACTTTTAACAAAGTGAATACATCAAGCCAACTGTCAGTTAAGAAGAGATTGAGTTATCTGTATCTTAGATTATAAAAGCCTTTGCATCCTTTCTGCTGTTTTGCAGGAGCCTTCTTTGTCACCTTCACCCAACCAGTGATAATGTAAAGATAGGAAAAGAAAATCAACCCATATTAGTGGTATTTTTAACTCTCTTCGAATGATTTTTAAGGTGTGTGTGTGTTCATGTGCATGTGAGGGAGCTAGTGGGAGGGGAGAGAGAGAGAGAGAGAGAGAGAGAGAGAGAGAGAGAGAGAGAGAGAGAGAGAGAGAGAGAGAGAGACTGATTTTGACTCTTGGCTAGTAGAAGTTGATGTTGTTTTCTATAAATTCCCTTACCTATCTAATCTTTCTTCGCTGGTAATACACAGTAATAGAGCTTTGTTTTCTTGCTTTCATTTTACTATAGCCTCTATATTTGTGGTTTTTTTGTGCTTGTTTATTTGTTTGTTTGTTTGTTTTGTGGTACTGGCATTGAACCCAGGGGCATTCCGCCTCCCAGTTATATACCCCCAGCCCTTTTTATTTTTTATTTCCAAACAGGGTTATCACTAGAGGCTGGCTGTGAGCCTGCAATCCTCCTGTCTCAGCCTCCCAAGCACTGAGATTGCAGGTGTGTACTACTATGTCCGGCTTACATTTGTGGTTTAATATATATCTATACAAAGAGAGATTACATTTGTGTTTTAAATAAAAAATCACTGTAAACTGTTACATCTGCAAAAATTACCTGTGAGTTTTCTGCATCTATGGTATAAATAAAGACTTCTGTGCTCAAAGTAGACCCTAAGGATTAAATTCCATCTCTGTTGCTTGTCATAGTTTCAACCTATGGGATATTCTGAGCCTCTGTGGATTAAAAAAAATGAATCAATAATTTTTCTTAAAGGTCTGGAAAAACTAGATGAGGCAAAATCTGGAAAGTGGTGGCTTAAAGAAAGTCCAAGTAACTGAGAGGCTCTAGGACAGTCCGTGCCAGAAGTAGCAAAGGAATAGAAGGTCGTCTCTGTGATCCCACTGATGTTTGTTTTTAAAAAATCTTAATTTTGCCGGGCGTGGGGGCGCACGCTTGTAATCCCCACACTTGGGAGGCAGAGACTGGAGGATCATGCAGCTTCGAAGCCAGCTGCACGCGCTGGCTTAGGAGACCCTGTTTCCAAATAAAAAAATGTAGAAATAGATCTGGGAGTGTAGCCAGGAGGTAGAAGGGCTTCCAGGAACCCCAGTATCACACACACAAAAAAAAAAATCTTAATTTTGCCTGGCGTGGTGGCGCACGCTTATAATCCCCGCGCTTGGGAGGCGGAGACAGGATGATCACACAGGTTCGAAGCCAGCCTCACTGGCTTAAGAGACCCTGTTTCCAAATAAAAATATAAAATAGGTCTGGGAGTGTAGCCCGGAGGTAGAAGGGCCTCCAGGAACCCCAGTACCACCAAAATATAAAAACAATCTTAATTTTCTCTATGTTTTATTGTTGGACTTTAATAAAACATGTTAACAGAATTAGGTTTTTAATAAGTAAAAATTCTAAATAAGGACTGAATAAAAAGAAGTCAGTTAAATTTTCATGAAAACCCATAAGTGGGAGCTCTTAAAGAATTTATAAACTGACTTCTATGTCAATACGCCTCAGGTGATTCTAGTGCACAGTTTTGTAATCACTGACCTAGAATAGTGAATTTCAACTCTGACTGCACATAAGAATTACCCAGAGAGCTTAATAAAAGAAAAAATAAAAAGAAATCAGAATCTCTAGAAGAGAGGACCATTATAGGTTTTTTTTTGAAGTTTCCCAGGTGATTTTAAAGAGCAGACTACATGGAAAACACGTTTCAAGCACTCCACAGATGCCTGCCTCAACTGTCCACATAAAGATTAGAAATCTGTAGATAAACACAAGCTATGTTTTCTTTCTCATATGTGAAAGAGGTAGAGGGGTTTTAAAAAGAAGTGGATGTTTCTAGTGTAGAGAAACAGAAACAGAACAGGAGGAGGAGGAAGGACTGATGAGGGTATTAGATAACTAAATTAATCATATTATGTGCATGCACACATATGTTGTGATGAAGCCCACTATTCTGTATAATTAATACACACTAATAAAAAAGGCAAAAAATACACTGCCTTTATATGCTAACCTCTTCCTAGGTGCCCCAACTGAGACTAAGATGATCCTCACCACCCCTTTGCAGCTCATATCCACAAAGTATCAATTATGAAGCTGTTCTACCCAACCCCACCAAAAATCTGGGCAGTCTTACTGTCTAGCAACTATGATAATCGCTGGAAGTTTGCAGAATGACAAGCATTTTGAAAGCAAAAATTCTCTCAGTAAGACAAAGCTGGCTGCAGAGTTCCTGTAGTTGGGAGCTGCCAGAAGAGTCTTTAGCCAATACAAGAGCCAAGATACAGTCCCAGCCTGATTTAGAATGGTTAGTTGATTCAAGAAATAATTAACAAAGTTAATTACACGTCTGTCCAAAGGTTTAGTTCTTATTTTAATTTACTTATTCTCTTCATTGAAATCTTATTATTTCAAGGAACTGAAGAGAAGAGGAAGAATACTAAACGGATCATCAGGAAGAACAGTGCTCCTTGATAAACTGAATATTTGTGTAACTCTTGATATCTTAAAACTCTTTTGCTTCTACCTCACTTATCTCTCCCAATATTAGTCCTTGAAATTCTTAGGACATATTTATATATATGGCAATAATTAGCAAACTCTGAAAAACTGGTTTGATTCCAGGACTGTTATTTTATCACTTAATATTGAAGCATATTAACAAGTTACTTAACTTCCCTATGCCTTGGTTTTCTCACTTATAAAATGGAGATGGTGATATATTTTATGAATTGTCTGTAAAGTTTCATTTTACATAAAAATTTAAATTATAAGAACATTGAAAGTATCAGATTTTATAGTTACTCCAACTTTAAAGATGTTCATATTGAGGTAAAAGAGGTTAAGAAGATTATTTAAGGCAAGTATGTATAAAATGTTATAGTTAAAATATACGTTTCCTCATGCTTAGTCACTCAGTTATTTTTATAATATTACAAATAGTCTCAGAATACTGCTTAATGGGCTTACAGATATCAAATCAGGTTAAAAAAAGTTTTGAGTACTTACTGTGATTTGAGATTAAACAATTAAAAAACCTTCATACCTTGATTATGACTTTGGGAAACAAAACATAACCATGTTAATGCTTGAATGAATATACTCAAAAGACTACAGATTGGTCCCAAGGGTGGCTGGCTGTTGGGAGATAATGGAACCTTTTGAAGGCTGCCCTATCGGGAGGTCTTTGGGTCATTGGGGGTGTGCTTCCAAAGGGGACTGTGAGACCCTAGCCCATCTTTTGTCTTCTTCTGCTTCCTGATTCATGAGGTAAGCAGTGTGCTCTAACATATGTTCCCAAGTATTGCCATTCTGCACCCCACCAACATCCAAAACAATAGAACCGTGAGGCAAAATAAATGCTCTACATAACTTAATTATCTCATATATTATGTTATAATAATGGGATGCAGAATATAGAAAATGATATGAGTTTATTTATATTGAAACGACATGTAGGAAAGCTAAATGAAATGCATCTCATCCCCTGGCACCAAACTCCACATAATCATCAAAAACCATGACTAGTCACTCAACAAACCAATCATCTGAAGGGTTTTTGGAAACCTTTCATTTGAAATGGCTAAAACAGCAGGAAGTTTATACCATACTATATGCCTATTTCCAAGAGCAGTTGACTCAGAATCCTTGAAAAAAAATCAAGTAAAAAAGCATAGCTTTCAGAATACCTTATAACACAAGATTGTTGTATAAGAGGAGCAATAAAGGAGAAAAAAGGAGACTGAGAGAAGAAACCAGGGAAATTCAAGGAACATCCAGATTTATTCAATTTGGAAACCGCCCTCTACATTTTATTTTGACCTGGAGTCTAGCAGGGAAGGATCTTCACCACCCCCTTCCCTGTGGGACACTGACATTGTACAAATTGCCAGCAAGAGTGAAGGTCACATCTCTAGGATTTTAATGTACAAAAGTTACCTTCTGTGTTATACAAATTCAGAGACTGTTTACTCAGTATGGATCATAAACTCATGAGGTAGCAGGTCTCAAGAAGTCGTCAGACCCCCATAATTTGGACTGAGTTGTCTTAGAGCAGCATCCCTGCACTTCTATAGAGGTAATTGTCCTAGAAATGGCAATCTTAAACAAAGTCAGTATTAAGTAGAGTCTGGTAGGGTTTTTTTTGTAAAAAGCAGTATTTCTTCAGAATACATAACATGGTATGGAACATTTGAAAGCACTAAATTCATTAATACAACAAATATGAATTTAATATCTATGTGATATATGGCTTAAAACTTTCACAGATCAATTATGTTTTCATTTTTTAAAAAATACCCCCTGGAAGAGAGACTTTGGTCACTGTCCAGGGACCAGAAAGACTACAGGATAAAGTGTGTGTGTTAAAGGGGGGTCTAGAAGAAATGGGGCAGGAAAAAGAGGGTAGGGTATTCGTCATGGAGGCCAATGAGAATAAAGATACACTAAAAAATAGTAAGTGTCCTGCTTAACACAGAGATCATGTAATAAAGCAGTTTTTGTTATTACAATCAAATACCTGTTATCATAATGGAAGTAAGGCAGGCTCATTTTACAAAGGAAGAGGTTGTTTATAGTTTTGAAGCTTCAAGAGTATGGCACTGATATCATCATGGCAGATGATATCAAAATGGTGCATGGGTGATAAGGAGAGTTTACATAGCATGACAAGTAGCCAGAGAACAACTGGGGTCTTAGAGGAGCCTATATTCAATAATCCCTCCTGAGGGCACATCTCCAATGACCTCCTACTAAGCCCCACTTTACATAGGTCCCACCACCTCTTAACATCTCTATACTGAAGATCAAGCTCCTTACACATGAAACTTTTAAGAGAGCCAATCCATAGCAAGTCTTAGGTCTTAGCAAAAAGTCTCACAAAATTATCAATATTCTTAAACACTAGGGATCCATGGGTGAGAAATTCTGCAGAGTTGGAACTATTCACAATCCCTGCACAGACCTGCCATTTCTTATTGCCCTGTTATGGTATTTAGCAATGCAGCCAGATCAGAAGGCAAGGGCATGGTAGGTCCCTGGCCAAGACAGACACTGTGGGTCCCTTGTCCCTCCCTCCTCCCTGTTTTCTGCCACCACTGAACTCAGGGCAGCTTTTTTTCACCCACCCTTTCCTACAGCCCTGCCACTGAGCCACTGCTGCCTGGGAACAGGCTGAACAAGAATTGACCTCTGAAACCTCTGAGACGGTGAGCTCCAAGTAAAGTTTTCTTTGTCTACATTGTGCTTGTCAAGTATTTTGGTCACAACAATGAAAAGGCTGATTAAAACACTCCCTTTATCATCAAAAGAGTCCTCATTTATAATCAAAATAACTCGCTTTGTAGCTAAATACTTTGCCCTGTCTCTTCTCTGTGTGAAACAGGGCGTGACAAGAGTTGGTCACAATCTTCTGCACTCTCTTAAATGAAGACAGTTGCCTCTTGGTCAATAGCTTTTCAACCAAGCCATGCACATGAATGGCCTGGAGTGAACCCGTACTTCCTCAGATCTGGTAACTTTGGTTCAGTATTTCTGAAGTAAAGTACAGAACTGCAACTTGAACCAGCATCACAGGTAATTCTGATGGAGGTATTCCATGATCCTCATTCTTTTCCATGGTTTGACCTAAACCCTTCCCTCAAAATACTCCAGGTTGCTTCCATTCTTTATGTCAAAATCAACTTTGCTAGAAACTCTAGCATTTGATATTCTTTTAAAGTATAAGTAAATGTGTGATATGTTTTCTTTGTAAATATGTCACATAAACTTATTTATACTTTTAACGATATATGTGCTATGTATGTATATGTATGCTTTATTATATTTGTGTATATTGTTATAAATGTATATATATGTTATACTTGTTACATTAAATATTTAATGCCTATGTATATTATATCTGTATGTTAAAAATCATTTCTAAATGCAATAATTTTATTTGTACTTATGAGAGAATACTTACTACTCTCCCTTTTGTATATATTTGTGTGGAGGGACTTCTACAAGGCTGATATTCCTAAGTTTCCTTGTTTTTTGCCTTCCTTCTTCCCAGGAAAGGGTGACCTTTCTGATTGGTGAGGCTGAACAAGGAGCAGCCTAACCACCTCCTCTTCCCTTGCGAAGCCAACTTATCTGCAGAGATCATGCATTCCACTGCAACTATCTACACAAGGGTTAGCCAGCCAGACCAGTGCCCATATGGTGAGTCTGCCTGATTCAGAGCCAAAATATTTTTTAAATCACTTAATGTAGTACCCAAGCCACATCTTCTAATCAACTTTATCCAGAATAACTGTTGTATTTTGATATTTCAATTGGTTCAAAATATAGGATGCACATAGGACTTTTATATCTTGGGCCCTCAAATCTCTATAACTCACTAAGTATATGTTAGAAAGAGTTAGAAGAATAATGGATATTTTTAAGGCCCCCCAAACCTATGGAAAGTTGGGATAGAAGCAATATTAGCGTTCTAGTAAGTGGGAACTCATCTAAAGTAAAATCGACATCACAATTTTCTCACAACTTGGCTTAGCTGTGGATCCATATCAAATAAGTTTCTCCTTTGACAAATTAAACAATTCTGGTTTCTTTAACCTTTCCTCATGGATATTATTTCTGTTAGGGGAAGATAAATCCATGTAAAGACTATACTCAGTTACTTTGCATATACAAGGCAGTCAAATGTTGATTTACTCACTTGCCAACTTTTTCTTTTGCATTACAGTACAGAATGCCACCCTAGACAGTGTAACCACAGTATTCATAGCCTTTGCCCTCAATTAGTTTATACTTTGGTGAGAACAATGGACCAAAAATAAAATGACTAATAAAAAATGGAAGCAGCATGCTCAAGGGGCTAGTTCTCTAAGATTACCCAGGCTTTGGTGCAAAAGCATCTTGTGCCAAGCCGGGTGCAGGAAGGGTCATTTCCACTGGCAAGCCAGCTACCAACAGTGGGCAGGACTTCACTGAACTGTATTTTTAATTGGAGACTTTCTCTAATTCATGAGTTGCTCTTTTAAAATGACAGTTCTCTCTTCCTGTGTTTCTTTTAATTAATAACCCCGTGGAATATTTTTCATTAAAAATGAATTTTACCTTTACTATGAAATGTCAAACATGAATAAAAGGAGCAAGATATTCTTGCAGGGAATTTGTTTTCAAAGATATTAGTTCACCTTTTCTCTGACAAATTTAACTAGTGAAATGAGCTTGTTAAAGCAATAATTCTCTTCCTTTGCATACCAGTGGCCCCTTTTTTACATTCTTTTATAAGTGGGTGAGTGAAAGCAAATAATATTTTTAAAAATCGAGTCTTTGAAACATGCTATGAAACCTTTGAAGCACAGGTGAAGTTTAAAATTTGATGAAAGCAAACATGGTTGCCTTTTATGTCTAAAAGTGCTAGGCAGGGGGCTGGGAGTATAGTTTAGTGGTAGAGAGCTTCCCTAGCATGTATGAGGCCCTGGGTTTAATGCCAAGCACTGTTATAAATAAATAAATAAATAAATAAATAAATAAATAAATAAATAAAAAACAAATAAATAAAACTAAAATAAAAGCGTAATTCAAATTCAGCTCAAGGTAATAACTTTAAAATAAATGTAGCTCGTGGTTTACAGAACTCCTAGCTTAATGTGAGGCTCGTATTGGTAAAGCTTTTTCTACTTTCTTTTCCTTTTTTTTTTTTTTTAGGGTCTGGAGATGGAACCCAGGGGCATTCGACCTCCGAGCTACACCCCCTGCCCTATTTTTTATTCTTTATTTTGAAACCTGGTCTCACTGAGTTGCAGAGGACCTCACTAAGTAGCTGAGGCTGTCTGCGGACCGCGATCCTCCAGGTCTCAGCCTCCCGAATGCTGGGATTACCAGTGTGCGCCACCACGCCTGGCTAGCTTTTTCTATTTTCCCCATGTTTGCCCCCAGTGACTCTCACTACAAAGACTTCATTTTTGTAATAACTCTTTCAGAAGCTACAGGGTTATGATTATAAAAAGAATATTTCAGGAGATAGCATGGTGTTTAAATAGTTAAATGATAGATAATCCAGGATGAATTTAGAACGTATGGATAAAGGGCGAACTTCAGGTGAGATTAAATTTGCTACTCTCAATCTCAGTACCGGCAGCAAAACAGAGCATGGAAGTTTGTTCATTAGTGTAGATTCGGGAAATGTAATCTATTAGCTAAAAATGTCAAGATCTGTGTTAACAGAAGAAAGTGTTTATGCAATTCTCAGTACATTCCATTACTGTGTACAGAATTTCCAGCCACTAAATGACACATTTAGCTTATAAAGGGGGAATTTTATTTTCTAAAGAGATACAACCCGGGTGCCTTTCTAACATTTCCTTTATTTAATCACCAAGGATTGGTAGACCCCAGCAATATTGAGGCCTTTTTTACTAATAAAATTTTGGAGGAGGACGTTGAGTACCAGTCAGACTGATATTTATTATAACATCTTTGCCATCACCTTTATCACCATCATCATCATCATCATCATCATCATCATCATATCACTACTAACTTCCACTCAGACCTTTAATGGGATGGTATCTTTACATTTATTACAACAATTTTTTGAGACAGGTACTGGACTCCAAACCCCATGAGGGCAAGGGGCATGTATGTTTTATTCACATCTAGGTATTTAGTATTTAGAAAAATACCAAGCACTGGAAGCACTCCATGCTTATTTATTGACTATTACTATAATCTCTCTTTGCAAATGTATGAGCAACTGGGGTATAGTGAATACACTCAAGTGCCAGGATCAGATACTTGAAACCAAAGCCAGCCCTCCAGCCATTACAAATGAAAAATGTTCCCTAGGAGAAAGTATTGATGATCTTTGGCTGTGGATATAATTATAATTTTTTTTTAAATTTCTGACCCGAATTTAAGCCATGGCCTGATTGTTTTTGCCTTTAGGTGTTTAAAAGAGAAGGGACCAGCCAGATGTGGTGACAAATGTCTATAATCCTAGTACTTGGGAGGTTTGAGGCCAGGATCAGCGACTCAGTAAAGCTCTTAACAGCTTAGTGAGACCCTGTTTCAAAAGAAAATAGGGCTGGTGGTGTAACTCAAAGGTAGAACACCTCTGGGTTCAATATCTAGTACAATACAATTAAAAATAAATAAATAAAAAGAGAAGGGGCCAGGCATCAGGACATCCTCTCCTTTTCCCCTTCACCAAACAACTAAACATTCATTCCAACTGTATATACAATACTGGCAAAAAAAACTAATTCAGGCACGTTCTAGGAAATCCCGAATATCATCATGTCCCTTTAATATTTTTGGACTAGTTTTAACCAATTAAATTGAGTAAATCATATCAAGATATGTCTTGTGTATATAACAATGTATCACTTTGAATATCATTGCCATTTATAATTATATTGCACAAAAAAATCTAAAGAAAAAAAGATTGAGGACAATCTTTAATTTTTTCAAAGAAAATGTACTTACTCATAGCAATCTCTTAGAGACTCTAAATATTTTTATTTTTAAGTTCCCCCAAAACTTTCCAATTACAAAAATATTATCTCTGCAGATTCTTATTATAGATACATTCAACATAAAATATTTTTCAAAAATAAAAATATAATAAATCAGATCCTTCTTTTTCCCCCTTTCCTGCTATTCTCCTCTCAGTACTCTCCCACCGGTATGAGAATCGATTACCAGAAAGGGAAACCTTGCACACTCCATTAAATTAATAAACATTATCATCTATTTTGCAACATTATCATCTATTCAATCAACAAATGTCACTGGAGTGTTGGGGTGCAAAGATAAGTGGGGTGTATGGAATAAGAGACATGCCTCTTTAAGAGCTTAATAATCAGTGTATGCTGACTGGACATCTGTTCAGAGCATCATTTGACCCTCCAGAGCCTCATACAGTAATACTGAGCAAATAATGCAGTGGTTGGTTGTGCTAGAGTATGGACAGATAAGAGACAGGCACAATTAGAGCACATGGGGAGGAGAAGAAAGGAGATGGGAATAAAGCTACCCTGGAGGAGGGAGCTGGATGGCTGGTTCCTTTTATATGGTAGCAATTTGAAGAACACATAGCCTTTTTCTCACAGGATATATTCTTTTCCTATGTTCTCTTCTGTGTATTTAAATCTTGATGAATTTATTGTTCTGCTTTATGATCCAAAATTTTTGTATTTTCTTGGTACTGGGGAATGAACTCAGGGTATCCTACCCCTGAGATATACCTCCGGCCCTTTGTAATTTTTTTTTTTTTAGTTTTGAAGCATGATTTTGCTAAGTTGCTGAGACTGGTCTCAGATGCACTATTCTTTTGTGTCCGCCTCCCTAAAATGAGATTATGGGCATGTGCTACCATGCCTATCTGTGGTCTAGAAGTTTTAGTTTTGAGAACAAAAGTGTTTTGACTCAGTAAAGAAATATTTTTGCTCTTCTCCAGTTAAAATAATCCCTTTTTCTGCTAAATATGTGATTTCATTTCTTCTTTATGATAAACCTGGTCACTGATATTGGTTTGACTTTATCTTGGTATGGTATTAAGTGCATCTCAAATCTTCTTGAGCCAAAATTAATCAGCTATATTTTTGACAAGCCAGAACCCACCTGAGAATTGAACATTCTCACTGTCTAAAGCACAGACTACAGTGGTAGTTTACAAAATTGAGTACATTTTCTTGAAGAGGCTTGGGACAAAATAAAAAAAATGCTCAGGTAATTTAAAATTCTGTGGCATCAAATATGAATTTATTTCTGGGGCAAAATTGTGTGGCTATGGAAAAATACAGAGGTACTTGTGCTTTCAGAAAGATTGTGAAACATTCATCTTATGAGAGTTGCTCAAAAGCTAAATATCCAAATCCCATGTTCCATGTGGTAGAGCAAAGCCAGTTTAGCACAGAAGCATAGGGTACATTTTTGTAGTATATTTTTGCAAGTCTCTTTTGGTAATAGACTTGAACTAATTGAATTTTAAATTTTTACAGTTCTTTCTTAATACTATTTGAACTTTATATTACTAACCTCCATAAAATTGCTGGTTCAAAATTGAAAACAGCCCTCTAAAGATATGTGCCCAAAAGAAGAGGTTGGGAGCACAATGGGGAAGAGTTTGCAGCTTCACCAAACTACCAAATCCAAATCCAAACTACTTTTACATCCCGCTCAGTGAAGTCTGTTTTAAAGCTACCTTGCAAACACTTGGAGCAGACAGCTTCATTAGAATGAAGGGGGTGAGTCGCTATCAGACACTTTCTTCACTCTCCCCCACCCCTCTTCATACCCACTCCCAAAAACTCAGAGAAATTCCTCCCAGCATGTGATTTCAGTAACAAGCCACTTGAACAGTTGCTATAAACAAGCCGGCCATCAACCTCATTTTATGCAGTCATAAATCCAGCAGGCTGCATCCATCTCTCCTGCTCACTTTTTGCTAGCATGACAGCCCCTTTGCTGTGTAATAGCACACTCTACAAAGACTAAGTAGGTCATTCAACATCCTAGTTTGTGAAATCCGAACATTAAGAACACCACTTTCTTCTTCAAGAGAAGGTCTGTAATTTCCTGTCATGGGAAACTAACTTTCGAACGAGCTATACTATATATTAGCCATTTTATGTGCCTGAATTACGATGCAGTCAACAGCCAGAACTAAAGTAATTACTAAGGTACTGTTTAAAGAAGGAACCAGATTCCTGGTTAAGATCCGATGTCTTGCATTCACTGCATGTGCTGCCGTTAGGAAAAATCAGTTTCTGAAGGGCAGCATTAGCAGTTCATTTTTACTCTGAAGATTCCAGTCCAGTGTGAGTTTCAGAAGGGATTTTGCCTCCACTGAACATGTACAAATAAAAACCCTCTCTAGAGGATAAAACTATGTGCATACAGAAAAAAGAAAAACCCCAGCGAAATCAAATGTCAACTTCTAAGTTTTGGGTGAATAAAGGATAACCTGATTCCAAAAGAAGAAGCAGAAAATGAATGACTTTCTCCAGGATAAATTACTGGAGTCTCTTTGGGTCATCTGAGTGTCTCTGGCTATTTAGTTGAATTTCTTGATTTGATTCCTTTGGGAAAAGGCCATTTGACTGGAATGTCAAAATCTATGAAATTTATCTCCCAGGTGGGAAAGAAAGAGTACATTCTAGGTAGTCAGATGCTAGTATGGTCAGAATAGTCAACTATCAGGAAATTCAATTTAACCACAGAGCAACTCCATTTTCTCATTTGCAAAAAATATATAATGTTTTAAAATCCTCACTACTCCAATGGCATTCATATATATTATTATATTTCTTTTGCAACAGAAATTAACTGTAAACTGATTAAATTAACTGTAAACATCTTGATATTCCACCTTTGAATTACCAGATACTTCTCAACATATGTGCCCAGAAAATATATAGAAGCTTCTTATCAAAACCAGCATGGAAACCTATATGTCTGTTGAGCTCTTTATTTTCTCAGAAACCTCAGAGACAAAACATCTGAATCAGTAGACTGAGCTCCAAAAATGAACTGAATCATTCTTCAGGGGAAATTGTAAGAAAACACCCTCTCTTCAAAGATTTTTACCATGGTAAGAAGGCACCCAATAATGACCAACCACATGACCAAATTTAGATGTTGCCTTGAGGGTGTAGAAAGAGGAACTTAAAAACAACTCTGCCTGAAAGTATACTAAAATAGAGGTCTCTAGAAGATTCAAGCTTATTAATGTAAACTTAAAAATGTAAATGTAAAATATATATACTGCCGGAGCCAGCCGGCAAGAGTAGGGGTTCTGAAGTGAGGCGTGAGGATGAAGAATTTTTAACCCTAACGTGGGGGAGCCACCAGCCTACTATCTCTACTGGTCGACCCCTGTTCGTGGGTCAATATTTCCTACGGATCGACAACTATGCCTGGGTCAGTATTCTCTATTGCGCAGACACTCCTGGCCAACACAGCTTCTGGGTCAATCTCGTCTTTATTGTGCCAACCCTGGGTTTGTTTTTCCAGAGGTATTTATACACAGCTACAGGTCAATCAACATTGTCGTGCTACCACCACCAGAATACAATAAAGACCAATGCAAAACACATCATTACGGATAGGTCTATCACTACCCTCATGTCATCACCACCTGATCCTCTCTCAGACCTCTTTGAACTTTCCATAACCCCAAACCTTGTTGACGCTGGTTGAAGGACAGTCAGCTGAGTCAGAGACACTAATCTAGGGGAAGGCCTTAATGGCTCCCAACAATTCCCCCTTTTTTACTATATTCTAAGAAGACTGTGTCTGTCTTAGGTTGTTTCCTTCAGGTATCAAGGATTACCCGTCTTTGGATAATACAGAGCTAAGCTGTATATCCTGTCTTAGGTTTCCTTGTCCCAAGGAAATCTTACCCGTCATTGACTACCAGCCTCTTAAATGGGGGTACCCTTCAAAGGTAAATTGTGCACTTCTGCTGAAAAACTGTTCTCACTTTGTCCTGAGACCACACTTTGTCCCGAGTCTCTAATAAACAAGGTATTGGGAGTATCATGTAACAGGTATTTCAGCAAGACATTTTCTCCAATTAACACAATGCTTTTTACAAGTTGAATCAGAGTTACAGAGTAAACAAGTTATTAGTGGGCTAACATTTTTATCTTTTTTCCCTGGGTAACCAGGGCCCCACAAGACCAAATCTTCAATAACACAATTACTTATCAGTCTTTGTCCAAAATAATCAAAAGTACCAATTTCCAAAATACTATCAGTCTTTGTACTATCAATTCTCTGTCCAAAATATCAGTCTCTGTACTTGTTCTGCAATATTACAGGTGTCAATTTTAGACATCCCATCTTCCTGACATTTTTAACAGTTCTTTGTTCAGCATAACCAAGTTTTTGCAATGGGTGCAAAATTCCCGACATTTTTAACAGTTCTTCCCATTAATAAACAATTTCAATTCTGGTCTTTGAGTTCCAGTTGCTTGGACCCAAAAAGCATCTGATGAACCAAATCTCTTTTTACCCCATTTAGGTCTCTGAGCACTATTATTTGTTTGCACCCAAGGTAGCAAATACTAATTGTGCCAGTCGTTGGCCTGCATTAATAACAGCTATCCCTTGAGGAGAATGTATCATAATTTTTATTTCTCCTTCGTAGTCAGAATCAACTATGCCAGGGGCTACTATAATTCCCTTCATGGTGACACTACTCTGTCCTAACAACAATCCTACTGTCCCTTTGGGTAACGGACCATAAACGCCAGTAGGAAGGGCCTGCATTCCCATTTTGGGAGTTAATACTGTATAGGTGGAGGCACAGAGGTCCAATCCTGCGCTGCCTGGGGTTGCTCTGAATAAGTCCTGAATGGTTTGTTTTGTTGAAAGTTGTCCTGTGGTACAGCTGTCTGAAGTGCCCCATAACATTGTTGCTGCGGGGCCTGAGGCGGGCCCCTCCTTCTGTTTCCCGACAGGAGCTGATTCCCTTGCTCATCAGTCCTTGATTTACATTCCTTAGCCCAATGCTTCCCTCTTCTACATCGAGGGCATAAGCCTGGCTCTCGTCTATTACTAGCATTCTGCCTCTGTGGACAGTTAACTAAATGACCATTTTGTCTATACCCATAGCTCTTAACCATATTATTCTTAGGTCCTGATTTATGTTGTTGGAAAAGGATTTCTTGTACAGTTTTCCCTTGTAATGCTGCAGCGATAGCTAGTCCCTGTGTATATGCAGGTCCTATATTGGAACATAGCTGAATTTAATCAGACAAGTCTCATTTCTTTCTAAAAGGGCGTAAGGCAGCTTGACAAACAGCATTAGCATTCTCAAAGGCTAATTGCTTTACGAGCAACAGCCCTGCTTCACTGTCTCCTATCAATCGACTAGCAGTTTGTAATAACCTGGCTACAAACTCCTGATATGGCTCATCTGGTGCTTGTCTTATTTTTGAAAGATCTTCTGTTTGTTTTCCTGAAGAAGGCAACTTGTTCCATGCTCGACGCGCAGCAGCATTAATCTGAGCATAAGAAGCTAGACTAAATTTCAATTGCTGAGCCGTCTCCATAAACTGTCCTTCTCCTGCTAACATGTCAAAATTTATGGCTATTCCCTGAGCTATGTTCAAATCTGCTGTGGATTGGCATTGTTCTGCAAATTCAGACTTCCACAATAAAAAATCACCCCCTGATAAACAAGCTCGGGCTGTTTCCAATCAGGACACAAAGCCTCCATAGAGAGAGATTCTAACATGGCTTGAGTAAAAGGTGCTGTTGGTCCATTTTGAGCACAGGCTATTTTTAATTCTTTTAATTGTTTGAAAGGAAAAGGCCTGTGTCCCCTAATACTTCCTTGACCATCAGGGTCTTCAGTTACTGGAAAAGCTCTGAATCCTTTAGCATCTTCTCCGTTTTCTGCAGCGCGATTTATACCTTCTTGAAGTGGTGATAGTAAAGATAAAGATCTGTGTTTTTCACTGTTTTGTTTAGCAAATGCTACAATGGGAGAATTTTGAAGGCTTGCATTGCTGATAATAGGAGAATATTGTTGAGATCCTCCCTTTTCACTATTTGAAGGAGCTATCTGATCTGCTCGTTTAACTAAAGTCCCTAAGGCTATTTGTAATTGCTTTATACAAAAATCGGGCTCCGGTGACTGTTTTTGGAATGTCTGGATAAGCCCCCAACTCATTTCTACGGTGCTGAGCAGCAGTCTCCTCAAAATGTTCCTCTTTCAGTATCTAAAGTATCTTCTTCAGGAAGCGAAGGCAAAGCGCCCTCATGTTCCCTCCCGGTTTCTCTAACAAAAAGCCTATGTAACAAAAACAAAAGCTAATCTTCTGACCCATTGTATATTATATTTTTTGACCCATTGGATTTTTACGACTCTTATGTTAGGAACTAATCTGACCTATCCTTTATTACTATTGACACGTTAGGCGCCTTCATTTTCTAGCCTAGTTTCTTTTTTCACTTTCTATCTTAGTTTCTTTCTTCATTTGCCGGCTTAGTTTCTTTTGCTCAAAGCTTTACTTTAGTGACCGATTATGAATTACAAAATTCCCACATTTCACCGCTACCAAAAATCTTTCGAGCACGCTCCTTTTTTATTCAGCGGTGTCCTTCATGAGATCCTCAGTTTCAGAATTTGGTCCCCGTATTGGCCACCACCTGCTGGAGCCAGCCGGCAAGAGTAGGGGTTCTGAAGTGAGGCGTGAGGATGAAGAGTTTTTAACCCTAACGTGGGGGAGTCGCCAGCCTACTATCTCTACTGGTCGACCCCTGTTCGTGGGTCAATATTTCCTACGGGTCAACGACTATGCCTGGGTCAGTATTCTCTATTGCGCGGATACTCCTGGCCAATTCAGCTTCTGGGTCAATCTCGTCTTTATTGCGCAGACACCAACTTTGTTTTTCTAGAGGTATTTATACACAGCTACAAGTCAATCAACATTCTCGTGCTACCACCACCAGAATACAATACAGACCAATACAAAACACATCATTACAGATAGGCCTATCAGTACCCTCATGTCATCACCACCTGATCCTCTCTCAGACCTCTTTGAACTTTCCATAACCCCAAACCTTGTTGACTCTGGGTGAAAGACAGTCAGCTGAGTCAGAGACACCAATCTAGGGGAAGGCCTTAATGGCTCCCAACAATATATATATATATATATATATATATATATATATACACACACACACACACACACATACATACATATATATATACATATGTATATATGTAGTACATATTTTACATTCTTTTTATACTACATATTTCACTACAGGAAACAATCTATGACATCCCCCCACACACATACCCCAGAAGACAGAAGAAAGAACAGACATAAGAGGCTAGGTAGAAAAAAAATATATGACTCCCAAATTCAAATCAGCACTAAAAAGCACTAGAAAAGAAAATACTATGAATATTTCGGTCTTAATAATAAAAGTAATAAATAAAATAGTAAAAAGGAGAAATCCTTGCTTTTTTAATTCAAAGGAGTACTTTTCTTTAAATGGAGGTGGTATGAAAGACCATGATGCTTATAAAGGTCCTTCATCAAAATTGACTGTTGAGAGTAAGAAGAAGAAAATTTCATAACAGGCTGGTATCTTGCCTGATGCCCCAAGAAATCATTGTTATAAGGCAAGAATCAGCCCTAAAGTAAAAACAAATCCTTCAAATGTTTTGTTGGATACATCTGAGAATTCCCAAGAAAAACAATTTGTAAAATGTACACATTCTGCTCTGTGTTGTGACACATGGCTGTAATTTCAGTACTTGAGGGGTGAGATAGGAGGATCATAGGTATGAACTTAGAGAGTTCAACAACTTAAAGAGGCCCTCAACGACATAGCAAAACCATGTTTCAAAATAAAAAAGTAAGATAGGGTGGGCAGTGTAGCTCTGAGGTAGGTTGTCCCCAGGTCCAATCTCCAGCAACACAAAATAAAATAAGTCTCCATCCTAATATTAGGTTCATTAATTAAATACCTTTCTGTTCCAGGCTTGTTTTCTTCTTGTTTACTACTAAAAGACATCTTTTCTTAGACCAAGAATAAATTCTATTTTTAAAAAGAAGAGTAAGCAAACGACAGATAGTATAATCTACTGTCAGTGGGCTGGTATATTACTGGTCATGATGTACATACAAAGAGTTATTCATGTCAATCGCAGTGTGGTGCACTGGGAGGGTAAGGGAGATGGAGAAGGGCCCCCAAGTGCTGTGTGCATGTATGTCTATATCACTCCGAACTTGATCAGGACGTATGACTACAATGCACCAATAAAATAAAATAAATTACTGAATGCAGCCCTTACTCTGAAACTTGAGAAACTTCGTCCTTAAATAACTGCTTTGGAGGCATATTGAGGAGTGGAGGATCTGTGAACCTCTGTCCGGTACTGGCAACAAAATGTGGAAAAGTTTTTATTCTGTCTGGAAGTAGACCAACAGAGAGCCCTAAATAGAAGCAGCTTAAGGGCTCAAAAGACTCCATAATTAGGTCTCTGCTTCATCTAAATGCACATGACAAACTTCTAGAATTGCTGAAGGTTTGCCTCTTTCTGCTCCCATAGGTAGAACGGGAGCCAGCCTGAAGGAAGCAACCTGAGGTTGGAGCCTTAGAACAGCTATCAGCTGTGTGACCACGATCAGCCCTCCGCCTCACATTTCTTTGCTCACTTAGAGTGTTGATTTCAAGCTCAAGAGAGATAATAGCTCTAGCATGTAAACTGAAAAGGGTCCAGCTTCCCCATTTTCTAGGTGAAAATTCTACAAATCAAAACAGATAATTACAGTTATTGCCAGGAGGGCCAGTAGTTCTAAGTGAATTTGCAACTGTAATGATTAATTGAGGTGGTGAGAATGATAAAACTTTGCTCAGATTCATTTGTGGTATGTAGATTCTTTAGAAGAAACTGTAAAACTTCAGAAGAAACTAAAGAAAATGCTGTCTTCAAGGTGCTTTAGCATGGTAAGAAGGCACTATCCCGCCAATCATAGCTCCCAACATCAGGCGATCTTAATTCATCCACAGTGATGTCAGAAACTCTGCACTATTCTGAAAGCAATAGACAAGCTGCTGCAGGACTGTGCAGAAGCGGCAGGCACAAATGATTAGAAACACAAGCTGGAAGCTTATTCTAATCGAGACTTAACACCAATTAGTAATGGTTATTTTCATGATCCTACTGCATAAGGCTTTTTGCCAAAGTTGTCAAGGGTATCACGTGTTTTTGTCTAGATGATAGAGATTTATTCCAGTCACTGATGATAAATTGGGCTGGGCAGCATGATAGATTCACATTTCATTAATTCACTGATTCATTAATTCAATTATATAGCAGATGTAGTTCTGGTCACTGGAAATAAAACATTATAGAAAATGTCTACTTTAAGGATCTCATTGTCTAGTTGGAAAAACAGGAGTGTCCATATGCAAAGATATCACTAACTATATCACTAATATCACTCATATGTACCAAGGGTTGGGGAGAAAGCTGGAGGAACCACAGCCAAGTGCTAGGTAGCATGTACATTTGCATCTCTTTGAATCTCACTCTGAGGTTTAATTGCGATGAAGCAGTAAAAGTATAAAAACCTCAAGTAGAAATCCAAAGTACAACATCAGTACTAGGAGAAAAGCAAGCTGGGGGACTTATGAAATACTGCAGAATTTTATGAAAGCCATGTTATCTTTTGTTCCAAGTGTGAACAATGTTTTAGCCTTTTTTCATAGGATTAAAACTGATGGATCTGTGGAATAAAGGCATTCTCACAGTTTCTGTAGCTGATATACCAGGATGATAGGGGAGAAAAGCAAATAAAAGTAGTAAAGTTGGAAGTCCCACTGTCACACTCCTAGGCCATTCTCTAAAGATGCCTGCACTTAATACTGAAATCCAGACCATCTGCAACCCATATGCACCAAACAAGGACTTTAGGCAGGTCTGAAATCCAATTCCAGTATGTTTTTCATCCAGCAAAAGTATAATCACTGCCGAAATGCTTCATCGCTCACAGAAGGGAAAAAATAAAATAAAATAGAAGATATTCTGGGCTGCTGAATTCACCATGATAAGAATGCTTTCTGGAAAGAAAAGCAGTTACTGCGTTTGAAGCCGTGTGGATGCAAGTGGATAGCTGAGCCAATATTTCTTACTCCTGGAAGAAAAAACAAAACGCAAGACCAGTGCTCTGCTTCTCCAGGCTGACTTCGGCTGACTCAAGAACAGCACCATCTGTGGACAAGGGACCTTGCTACATGAGGAGAGAGAAATTTGACAAGTACCTAGATGTTCTGTTTCTCCATTTTACAATTTGTATTGGATCATTCTCAGAGAACATTTTTAATACATTCTAATGGGAATTCTTCTTAAATCACTGCAGGAGTCTAAGAATATTTTGCTAATATTTTTATTACATAGTGCCCAGAAGTTAAAAAAAATCAATACTGAATGCTGCTGCTTCTGTTGTTGCTGCATATCCCCAGTAATGCAGGTCTGCTTCAACTGCAAGTTTTAATTTTATGATATTTTTAATTTTTTATTTCTATTGGTGCACTGTATTCATACATTTTAATGGGATGCAAGATGGTAGAGACATACATGCACACATCACACAACTGACCCTTGCCCAGTTCCCACCCCATTCCCTCCGCCTCCTTCCTTCTCATTTTGGCTTACTAATTGCCATTGATACGTTTGTTAAAGTACATCATGTGCATAGAGAATTTCCCTCTTCCTCCCTCCCATTCCCTCAGTTAGGTCACCTTATTTGCTCATCTATAGTATCTCCTTCCTTGTCAAGAGTTCCTCCTATGACACATTTTCTCCCAAGCTTCCACATATGAGGGAGAGCCTCCCATTTCTTATTTTTTGTAACTAACTAATCTCATTTAGCATGATGTCCTTCATTTTCATCCATTTCCCTGCAAAGGTGTAACTGTGCTTTCATTATAGCTGAGTAAAATTCCATTGTGTACAAATCCCATAGTTTTATAATCCATTCATCTGTTGATGGACATCTTGGCTGGTTCCATAGTTTGACAATGGTGAATTGTGCAGCTATGAACATAGATATACATGCATTAGTTTGGTAGTTTGGTTTCTTTTCTTTTGGGTAGATATCCAGAAGTGATATTGCTGGATCATATGGTAAATTAATTCCCATTCTTCTGCGGATCCTTCATACTGTTTTCCAAAGCCTACAGATTCAAAGCAATATCCATTAAATTACCAAGATCCTTCCTCAAAGACATAGAAAAATTAGTCCTTAAATTCATTTGGAACAACAAAAAAACAGGATAGCCAAAGTAGTTCTCAGCAACAAAAAATCATGCAAGAGGAATGACAATACCTGACTTTATACTATAAGGCCATAGTAATAAAAACAGCATGGTACTGGCACAAAACAGATGCATAGACCAGTAGAGCAGAATAGAAGACTCAGAAACAATTCTACACATTTACAGCCAATTAATTTTTGA
This sequence comes from Muscardinus avellanarius, assembly GCF_963383645.1. NCBI lineage: Eukaryota > Metazoa > Chordata > Mammalia > Rodentia > Gliridae > Muscardinus > Muscardinus avellanarius. Next base: position 67,765,822 of record NC_137798.1, read on the forward strand.
CAAAGGGGCCAAAAACATATACTGGAAAAAAGATAGCCTGTTCATCAAATGGTGTTGGCAAAACTGGTTAACCATATGCAGAAAAGTATAAATAAATCCCACTTTCTCATTCTGCATACGAGTCAAGTAAAGGTGGATCAAAGACTTTGAAATTAAACCAGAGACCTTGAAGCTCCTTGAAGAGGGCATAGGTTCAACACTGTAACACATAGGCACAGATAAAAACTTTCTCAACAAGACCCCAAAGGCACAAGAAACTAAAAGGTGAATCAATACATGGGATTGCATGAAACTGAAGAGCTTCAGTACAGCAAAGGAAACTATCAAGAAGCTAAACCAAGAGCCAAGAGAATGGGAGAAGATTTATGCCAACTACTCCTCCAATAGAGGACTATTATCTAGAATATACAGAGAACTTAAGAAACTCAGCACTAAGAAAACAAATAACTCTAAAAATGGGCTGGGCAAGTGAACTAAATAGACACTTCACAAAGGAAGAAATTCAAATGGCCAATAAATGTATAAAAAATGCTCAACATGAGATGGCGACTGAGAAAAGCGGGGCTTAAGAGCCCCGCTAACAACCAATCTCCATTACCACAAAATCAGCGCCTTTCATAGCCAGAAAACACCATCACCAGAGAAACAAAAAAATCACCAGGCTCCAGAGAGAAAGCGGGCTGAGAACAGAGCTCAGAGCCACAGAGGAGATACACCGGCCTCACGCCCGAGGATGCAGCAGCAGTGCCATACTGCCGGTGGCAGCAGAAAATTCACCAGACGGCTACAGCAAGCCGAGGTGAGCCGCTGTGGAACAGCCAGGCAGGATTTCTCACCGCAGGTAAAATCTAAAGCTCCCAGTGGCTGAGCTCAGCACACGCCGCAGGGATTCAGAGTGGAAATCAAAACCAAGAAGAAATATGCCAGCCTCATGGCCGAGGGCATAGCAGCGGCGCCATATTGCCACCAGCGGCAGCAGCAGAGAATTCACCGAATCCAGTACAGCTACATCTGCGTACTCAAGAACAGTGAGTCAAATTGTGGGCAACAGAGGAGAAATCCCAGTACTGTACTCCCTGGGACTTGACCCAGTGGGGGAGTGGCGGTGGCAGAGATATCACACCATAGGAGAACGTGCAACCTGGCACCCCCCACGGTCTAAGGCAGCCTCTATCGACTCTCTGGGTCGGAGACTCTGTGATACAACCCAGTAAAGGAGTAGTGGGGTCTGAGATACTACTGACTTGAGATCCAGAACACCTTAAGCGAAGTCATAGTGACCCAAGGGAAGAACCCAGAGAAGGCACAAACTTCCAAAATCATGGTAAAGAGGAATAATACTGGAGCAATGAATGCCCACAACCCCACAACATCAGAACCCGATAAAACAGAAAATCAGAGATTTCTAGAAGATCAAATCAGGAAAATAACTGTAGAAATAATAGAGGTGCTTCGAAAAGAACTCAGAGAGAGCCAAAAAGAGATAAAGGATGCAATTAATGAAGTAAAGGCCTCAATTCAAAGCACAAACAACTGATTAGACCACATGGAGAACAGAATCTCGCTCTTAGAAGATGATCATTCCAAAAATGAACGCATAGTTTCTAATCTAGGAAAAAATATCTGACAGCAGGAATCTGATATTGAAGAAATATGGGCCCATTTTAAGAGAGCTAACCTAAAAATAATTGGAATAGAGGAGGGAAAAGAAGGTGAAACCAAAGGGATCAACAATCTCTTCAAGGAAGTAATAGCAGAAATTTTTCCAAACATAGAGCAAGAGGTTGATACACAGGTCCAGGAAACTTATAGAACTCCCTTTAGACAGGATCGGAAAAGAGGATCCCCATGCCACATAATTGTCAAAATGACCAATGTGGAAGCCAAGCAGAGAATCTTAAAGGCAACAAAAACAAAGGGCCAAGTGACATTCAGAGGCAAACCAATTAGAATCACTCCAGACTTCCCAAACCAAGTCATGAAAGCCAGAAGGTCTTGGAGTAACATATTCCAAACTCTGAAAGAAAACAACTTCCAGCCAAAAATTTCCTACCCAGCAAAACTATCTATCAAATTAGATGGAGAAATAAGAAGCTTCCATGACAAACAGAAACTGAAGGAATTTATGTCTTCAAAACCAGCACTAGAGAAAATACTCAAAGAGATTAACTACAAAGAAGAACTAGGTAACACATACCAGAACCAGAGAAACAAGAGTTTCCATCCAACAGTCAACTAAGATTGGTTATCTGTGGAGATTCATTACTTATGTTAGTCTTTTACCTATCTGTAAAGGGTATTGTTTGCCTTTATTGTTAATTTTTAGGATTTCTAGTTGGAATATTAATATACCTTCAGATATAGCATTTGGAAATATTTTATCCCATTCTATTAGTAACTGTTAACTCTGTTTACATTGTCTTTGGATATACAATTTTTTTAATTTTTTAGGGAGTTTGTATACTCTTCTGTTGCCTGTGCCATTGAAATCATATCCAAGAAATCACTGCCAATTTCAATGTTGTGAGGTTTTATGACCCAGATTTTCTCCTAAAAGTTTATAGTCTTAAGATTTATATTTAGGCCTTTTATCTATTTTGAGTTAATATTTGTATATGGGATTAGGTAAGGGTCCAACTTTATTCTTTTCCATGTAAATATTATTTTTCAACAATATTTAGTTAAAAGATTATTATTTCCACCACCAAATGTTCGTGGAAACCTTGTCAAAAATAACTTGACAATATAGGGAAGAATTTAGCTCTAGGCTTTTATTTAACTCCAATGGTTTATATATCTGCCTTTAGAATAGTACTATACTGTTTCAATTATTGTAGCTTTATATGGATTGAAATCAGAAAATATATATCTTCTAGCTTTGTTCTTTTTCAAGATCATTTTGGGTATCTAGAGTCCATATTCCATATTAGGATAGATTTTTTTTCTGAAAAATAAATATATAAATATATGATAGTTTCACCTAAAAAAAATAGAAAAAATATTCTCTGGTAAGAAAGAAAGTAAAAAGAAATATTGAAATGTTATCTTTAAGTCATCAAAAGCTTGGTATCAGACAAATGAAACTGTTATGTGAGATTATCATTTTTAATTTAGGATAAATTGCTATAATACTAGATGTCAACCACTAAGCCAAGCATGGGAGGGAGGGATGGGGAGAGAATGGGGTGGGGATCGGGTGGGGGCTGACTGGGCGATGTGTGCATGTATGTATACAAAAGTTTGTATCCCACTATGATGTATGAATACAGTGCACCAATAAAAAATAAAAATAAAAAAAATGCTCAACATCAATAGAGAAGCAAATCAAAACTACCCTAAGATTTCACCTAACTCCAAGTAGAATGACATTCAAAACATTGACAACAAATGCTGGCGAGGATGTGGAAAAGTGGAAACTCTAATATATTTTTAAATTATTTCTTCATATTTAATTAAAATAATACAAAAGTTGTTATAGACTGAATGTTGGTGTCCTCTTAAGATTCATATATCGAAACCCTAAATTCCAGTATGGCTTTAAGCTCTAAATGGAGTTCCCATGGAAGTAATTACAGTTACAGGTCATTGTGATGGACCCTGATCCAACAAGATTGGTATCTTTATCAGAAGATTAGAAAGTTACTCTTTCTTTCTATCTCCATGCACAGACACCATTGGAAAGACCATATGAGGACTTGGTGAAGAGGTATTTATCTGCAACCTAGAGAAAGAGTCCTCACCACACATCAATTCCACTGATGCCTTCATTTTGGAATTCTAGCTGTCATAATTGAGAAAATAAATTTATGTTGTTTGTCACCCTATTTATTGTATTTTATTATAACAACCCAAGGAGACTTAACAAGAGAATTAAATTAATATTGGGTAGGGGTCCCAGCTTAGCCTGTGTCATGAACTATGCAATATAGAGATGTTTAGCACAAAGGAGTCTAAAATAGACATGATGGAGCTAGAGCAAGATGAGTCTCTGAGGCATAGAAATGAAGATGTTTCTTTGAGACCATAGCTCAAGGGTGAGTGTCAGTTTAATATAACTTTTTATTGATGTCCATTGGGCTCCACTCCATGACAACTGTAAAAGCATCACACACATTTTCTCTAGAAAAATATAGCTTAGAAATCTTGATTGCACCTGTGACATATTCAGCAGAGCCATGGAGAGAAAAAGTTTGGTCTCTGGCCATGACTACTCTTAATGTGGAACCATGAAAGGAGTTTATATCCACTAATGTAGCAGAGACATGGGATTTAAAAGGGAAGCTTACTTTAGTATATAATTTTATCCTGTATTAATATCCTTGGATATTAGTAATTTTCTTTCTTTTCAAATTTTAGCTAACTTTCCTTTTTCTTTGAGTTTCTTAGCTACATAGTAATCTTAGTTCTTAGCCCTAACCAAAAAACCCCAAAACAAAAAAATCTTAAAATTATGTCATCTTTAGGAAAATGAATAGAATTGAAGAATATTATGTTAAATGAGATCAACATTTCAGGTAGTGAAAGACTGTGTTTTCTCTCTTATGTGAAGCTCCAGAGAAAATAGAAAACAAATGGGACTTAAGTAATATGGTAAGAGACCTGTAGAGTTGAAGTGTATTGGAACAAGAAGTTAGAACGGTAGAAAAGGAAACTGAGCATGGTGGCGCACGCTTGTAATCCCAGCATTTGGGGGCTGACACAGGAGGATCATGGTTCGTGGACAGCCTCAGCTACTTAGTGAGGCCCTTTGCTACTCAGTAATACCCTGTTTTAAAATATAGAAAAAAATGGGGCTGGGGTATAGCTTGCAGGAAGCCCCTGGGTTTCACCCCTAGTACCACAAAAAAAGAAAGGGAGAAAAGGAATATTAAGGAAGGAAACAGTTCAAATAATACTATGTATGGCAAGATGTGAAGGTATTACATCTTGTCTCAGATTTTCCTAATTTTATATGGAAATACTTGGGATTTTTTTCCTTTCTTCCATCTTTTTCCTTGCCCCTCCTTTTTTCTTTCATCAACTAAGACATTTAATACTCATAATTGTCACAGTTGGTGGTAAATTTGCCAATATTTTTCATATCTTCTAATGTGAAAGTTCTAATGACTTTGATAAATAAGATATAAAAATGAAAGGTAGTTTTTGTTTAATATCATATCATCTCTTTGTATATATTTATGCTTAGTTATATATAACCAGCACAGCTCTTAAAAGAACTGACATAGTAGAAAGAATAGCTGAATGCAACAAAGTATTATTTTGACATATACAGTAACTTTTCTTGACTGATACTGATATGAAAGATCATTGCTTTCACTAAAATGAGAGCCTTTACAACACAGGCAAAATAAACAAAGAGCTCATGCTATGTTGGTCTATGCTCGGGTTGGAAGTCTTGTTCACAAACTTTAAGCAATGAACCACAGAGTGAAAAAAAACACTAAAATCAATCTATTAATCTCATGCAAACTCATGTATCTTTCTTCTTCTATTAAAATGAATGTAATCAAGTATTTAATTACCCTCACAATCTTCCACAAAAGGCTTTTAATCTCGGTTAAATAGTAGACATATTTCCAGCATGAATTCCAGTCCCAGCTTTGCCAGGAACTAGCTAAGTGAACTTGAGCAAATCACTAAATTGTCTGGATCTCAAATGTATTTCATCTATAAGAAAACAAATTGGAACAGGCCATATTTAAGATCCTTACTTATTCTAGAGTATTCCTCTCTTAAAATGAAGTCCTAACTCTAATATCATCATCACCTCCTGGAATCCTTCCCTGTCTCCTCCGGAGATGGACTGGATTCATCTCCTCTATTCCCTCTCTCTAATTCAATGCAATCTTCTCATAGCACTTTTCTGACTCTGTTAGGCTCTCCCATTATTCTATAGGCTCCTGGAGAGCAGGCACTGGGCCTTTTTTTCCATAACCCCATAGTCATATTAGCAGAAGCTTGATGGATGTATATTAAATGCACAGTGAGCCAGCCAATCCTTTTTGTGCCACATTTTAACAGTTTCTCATCAGAAGATGTACAGAAAATAGCAGCTAAAAATCCCTTACTCACCCTATTTAAATAGCCAATCTGGAGGAAAATATGTTCTTGCTATCTTGAAAGTGAAGAAAATATTCAGAAATAATTCAAAATTCCAGCCATGCTTAATGTAGCCCTAAGTGCTAATATAACATTTATTTTAAGCTTCAAGGAAATGGAATTCTCTTGACAGCCTCATGGACAAATATAACCACTGATTTTTAAATGACACATTTTATTACTCTCAAAAGACATCATTGCTATAGGTTCTAGCATGTCTTATGGGAAAATAAGCTTCCAATGAGATTATCAGTATCTGAAGAGTTGAGGACTTCTTACAACCTTTATAAATAGTGCACTGCGGGCGGGCCAATGATGGCGCTCAGTGGTAAAGCACTTGCTCTGCATTTGTGAGGTCTGTATTCAATTCCCAGAACCACAGAAAATTAAAAATGTAAAAAAATGGGACACTGTTGATCGTCCAGACTGCCCCTAGTCTGTAGAAGTCAGAGGAAAACTCAGAGCACTCAGCATCGGGTTATACTTGTGGCTCTGGCCTATTGCACATAAGAAAACAAAGCAAGCTTGGCAAATGGAAAAGGTACACAAATAAAGTCTGGAGGAAGCTAGGCAAATATTCTCCCTCCCTGGTTCTTCCAGCAAGAGTTGTAAAAACACATGTAAACATTGTCTACCATGGAAATTCATTAGGGACTCAGTGCCTGGGGCATGTTATTGGAACTGATGACACAGGCAAACTTGATGACAAACTTCCACACTTGTGGAGGGAAAGTAGATATTACATATAAGTCACATTGTTTGAATAAATAGTTTAGGCACAGAGAGCCACTCTTTTCAGAGTGGCACATATCATCCTGAAATCCAGGTTCCTCAAGGGTAGCTTTATAAGCAAATATTTAATGACAGTCATGCCTGCTAGGCTTGTTCTCTTTACACAAATCATAATAACCAGGCAGAGTGAGCAGAAGTACAGTTACTGCAAGAGCCTACTGAGAACCTAAAATTCAGTTATCACCTGTGCTAGGTGTGGTGGTTACCTTCATTGGCCCATAACTTGGGGTTGATCCTCAATGGAGTTAAGAGCATTTTGCTATTATAGGAGATAGCATCTTGAAAACATGTATAAATAAAGTCAGCAAGTGTGTTAACTTTACTTTCTCAAGCCCTTCTAAACATGTCTAAACTTTTAGAAACTATGTAATTGTGTTTTGATTATTGGAAAAAAAAATACACCAACCAGTCCTTTCGCTGAACTTAGTCTAGTTTCTGGCTCTCACACACAGGATTTTAATCTACAGAAGTCTGGTGAAGCCTCTGGGCCTCTTCTCAGAATAGGTGCTTTAAATGCACAAAATTAAACATACAGGATTACAAAGGAAAACAAAATATTTTAAAATAATTTACAATATGGTAATTTATGTGCTTTGTTAGAACAATAATGTATTTAGCAACAGTCTAATAACTTTTATAATTTTTAAACAGCGAAAACTATAAATAATATTTCAGTATATCTTTAGCCCATTCAATACAATCTGAAAAGATCTATTTTGGCACTTCTACTAATGCTGCAGTTGGTTACTGACTTTGTTTTTTTGGTGGTACTGGGGTTCCTGGAAACCCTTCTACCTCCGGGCTACACTCCCAGACCTATTTTTATATTTTTATTTGGAAACAGGTTCTCTTAAACCAGTGAGGCTGGCTTCGAACCTGTGTGATCCTCCTGTCTCCGCCTCCCAAGCACAAGCGTGCACCACCATGCCCGGCGGTTATGAACTGTATACAATTGAAGGAAAAGCTAAATTTCAGTAATAAACTACATAAAAGGAGTAATTTTTCTCATCAATATTTAGTCCCCAGGTTAAAAAAATCTCATGTTTTTGGTACCATACGATCAGGAATTCATTAAATCGTTTTATTTAGGTCACAACCTATGGACCAATAGAAAGCAGACTCACTGTTTTGTTTTTTGAGTACAGAAATTTTAAAGAGATTAACTAAATTACCAGGCAAGTATGATTTTACATAAAATTGATGCTTTTGGCTTCTTTGGTAAAAATATATGAAGGCCAAGTGTCACTAGGCTGGTCATCCAGCAAAGCAACATGCAACCAGACTAAGCCACAGCTTCCTGTTTTACCTCTAGTGTGAATTCACCAGACTTGACAGTAACTAAAAGCCTTGCCTCACTCCAGCTTTCTGTTTGGATTCTGTTGCAATCTCTCATTTATGTTATTTTCTGTCTCATGTTAGGCCTCCCACCCCGTAGCAAGTAACAGACATTTGCTTTTTAATAATGGAAGAGAGAATTCTCTTTGTCTACCCATCATCACCCCTATCTCTACTTCTGGTTCTCTACATCTAGCAGCTGATGCACTTAAGACCCAAGGGTACCTACCTGTTATAGAGGGAATAAGCCATTTGATTTAACTTGGCACATTGGTACCTGAGAAGACAGGGGCATCATTCCCGTTTTCTATTAAAATACAACATGATTTTTTGTCTCTGCTTATCTTCCTATCAGAGGGAGCCACACTGGCACAAGTCTTCAGCTCTCATAACCAATGATGATTTTGTATAGGTGTGTGTTAGAGAGTCAGAGAAAAAAAGGTGATGGAGCTTTGTGATGACCTCCTTTTGAAGAATCAAAGCTTGTTTTCTACTTCAATGTCTTAATTTTCCCCCTTTGAGACTTCTTACTGCCCATGTATCAGTTGTAACTACACATCCTTCTGGCCCTGTGTTTCCTTGTGTGCTTTGAAGGAAATAAAACTGCCTATTTTATTTCACAGAACGATTATAAGTACCAAATGAGATACAGTGTAAACAATGTTTTGAGGATGACAGTGATAAACGAAATTTGTCCTGAAAAAAATATCATGCCGATAGAAAAGGATTTGGGTAATACTGCAGGATGGGGGAATACTTCAAATCTGGCAAATTGTAGATTGGAGAAGGACTTAATAAGGATGTAGAAGTTTTGAATATCTGAAGGCTACCTGTTGATTAGAAACTCATTATGGTAGAAAGGAGAGCAGAGATCAAAGGGACTCTGAGTTCCCTAGAAAATAAGTAAAAAGTTCTGTCTATATTTAGTTCATATGTGGAGTCTCTCTTTCACATTCATCACTACCTTAACATGTAATTATTTGTGTAATGCTTGAAAAATACTTGAAGTTTCTTGAGCACAGGATTATGTATTGAGTCTTTGTGCCTTCTACAGCTTTTTACCTTGTTTTGCAGGTTATGTTAGTAACTATTAACAAAAATATAAGCTGAAAATATTGTTCAAATATATATCAAATTTTGTAATACAGCCAGATCAAATACTACCCCTGAATGTCCTTTCTTCTCCTGAACCCCAAGAGAAAATCATGCAGATTTAGTTATGTTCATTTCTATGTTGCTACAGTATGGACATTAATTTATCTCTTGGCTTGATTTTTCCCCCTCCATGATAACTACAGGGAAGGTTTTATTTAAGAGACAGCGGGAAGGAAGGGTTGCTATTTCAAAATACTTCGGTATCAACAGGCAATCATTTTAGTTGAAATTCCTTAAGTGCAGTTATTCAAATGTGTATTTCATATTTGACAATAAGAGCTCTAGCCAATGCCCAATGACCTATAAATCAGAGCTGAGAGATTTTTTTATGTAAATTAAACATGTGTCATACTCATCAATAAAAAAGAAAATGTTAATGAAGATTAAATTTGGAGCAGCGGTACAACTAAAGGATTTCTATAGTATTTGTAGAATGTGTCAGTGCAGCTAATTAATTTTTGAGATAGTGTTCTTTGAAGGGATTAATGGAGAGTAAGCTTTGTGAATTGATTATGAAATGAGAAGAATGGTTTAAAGAGACCTGGGAATGTAAGACAGGCAACCAGCTTGATTAACCTTTCTAGCTTTAAAGAAACCCAAATAATGAAGTTAAACTGGTACTCATTTTAAGAACTATGTCATAGTTTGCAGCTCATTTGTATAACCCCAAGTTTGCTTTTCATTTTGCATCTTAGGTGATGAAGATTCAAATATCCATTCATATAAATTAGGGCATCTTTTTCTGTTAAAATGTAAACAGAACATAAATGTAGGGACAAAATTACATTACTTTATATTGATGGGGATGCACTGCTACAAAATGAAAAAACTCTTTCATCACTCTGGCAACAGAGTGTAATGCATTAGCCCTCTGGATACTAATATGAGAAAGAAGGTCAAGACAACAACATACCCGTTTCCTTAGATTGCAAGTAAGTGTGAGATTCCTTGAGAATGAGTTTGCGAAAGCCGTGTAAAAGTCGAGGACTTTGAGCAGGGCTTCTCGCTTGATGATGTGCAGGTCACAGTACGTCAGTGCCCGGACATTGGCACACGCATGAGCAAGGGTGGTTTCCTTCCAGAAGATGTCTCCAAATACATCACCTTTCCCTGGAAAACAATATAAGATCCATATTCAAGGACCTACAACAGTCCTCATCGCAAACACCGTTGTTACTCAGGTTCATATATGGTATTGATCTTCTAGCACAGTTTAGAGCTGAGGCTATAATCTCATCTATATTCATATGACATGGATGACACTTTCATACAGCAAGTAAAGTAACATCATCCTGAATTCATTTTTTTTTCGGGTCTGAGGATGGAATCCAGGGGCATTTGACCTCCGAGGTACACCCCCTGCCCTATTTTTTATTCTTTATTTTGAGACAGTGTCTCACTAAGTTGCGGAGGGCCTCACTAAGTAGCCAAGGCTGTCCATGAACCGCGATCCTCCAGTCTCAGCCTCCCAAATGCTGGGATTACAAGTGTGAGCCACCACGCCTGGCCTGAATTCAGTTCTTGATGGATACCTACAGTGGCGTGAGTAAAGGTAACCCAACAGAAAACCTCATTTAGCAATTAATTTATCTTCTATCACCTTAACTTTTCCTATTGTGACTAGAAGAAGCAAAAGTGACTTCTTAGTTATATCATTTCCATTTGTTCTGGTAAAAACAACAATAAAATATAATATAGAAGAGCCTACCATTACACCTTTATAACTCTAGAACTGGTGCAACACATACCACATTATTCAGTAACTAACTATTGTGTTTCAAGTAGACTAAAACTTGCCATGACTTAGTTCCCAAAGGATGCCCTTCCCTCTCCTCCTAACCAAGCCTACGTAAGGCCTCAAGGAAATCATGGGAATTGTGTATTCATTTCAAAGTACTATCTGCTGGTGGCCTAGGCTCAAGTATTCATCATTCCAAACCAAGAGTTCTTAGTTGCTTGAATGGAATGAGGAAGTCAAATGTCAAAGGCCCCAAAGGACCTTCTGATGAGGCGGTTCCCTAACGCTCCCAGCTTCTACAGCATAGTCCGCTACATTCTTCACTTGACTTCTGTGGAAAACTTCTTTTTTTCCTGAGTGGAAAAGACAGAAGAGATATACCCAGGTAAAAAAAAGAATTCCTAGTTTTTTTTTCTACACTCCAAACAGGAAGATGGAGCAAATATTTGCTCTTGTGCTACAGATTAAAATAATAACCATCAGGGCAAAAAGAAGAAAGATATCTTGTTGCAAAGATACCTTGTTGTAAGATATCTTCAGGACAATTATGTCATATTGCCAGGGAAGAAAAGACAGTGTAACCAGAAAGGTATATAGAGATAGAAATAGAGATAGAGATAGAGATGAGAGAGAGAGAGAGAGAGAGAGAGACAGACAGACAGACAGACAGACAGACAGACAGACATAAGAAACCAGAGACTGAGAGGCTGAATGAGTGGTTTCAAATCTGCCAGCACAGGCAGCTGGGAAGTGGAGAATCATGGAGCTTTGGATTCAACCTTAAAAGGTACTTTAGGGCAGACAGAGGAAATATGCACATTATTGAAAAGGTGTTTAAAAATCACTATGTGACCAGTATACATAACCATAATAGATGTTTAATTAATTTAAATCAATACATTTCTTTCTGGAATCTCAAAAAATTCCATATAGTTATTGACACTAATAATGGACTCAACTCTGTCTGATAATCAAAATAATATTAGAGACTTAGACCCAACTAAAGTCTCTAGGGCCATATAATATCATGAAAACCTAAGGGAGACACTAGCTATAGAAATTTAAAAGACAAATTAGAGAAAACATATGTCTCTTCTCTTTCTAAAAAAAATAAATTTAAAAGACAAACCTCACATCCTCTTACATAAATGAATTTCAGAAATCTGTGCCTGGCAATCTCTTTGAAATAGCAATCCCAATTATAGGTTTTCAGTCTAATTGCATAATCATAAATTCCAAACTTACTTACAGAAGTGCTCACCGAAGTCACATTTATATTAGTTCAAAAAATGGAGTAAAAGTCAATAAACAGAGAAATCATAAAATATTGTGCAGCCACTAAGTAGCATAGATTTTGAAAATTGACAGAGAAATATACAAAATAAAAAAGGATATGAAACTATACATAAAATGTATACTCTCCCAACACATATACTATACACACAAAACACTAGAGCAATGCATCAAAATGGCAGGATCACTACAGGTGGATGGGTTATATCTTGTGATTTATATATGTTATTTTGCAAATAGAAGATATTAATAACTTATGTTATCAGTCCCTGGTGCTAAAAAATAACCCATTTATATCAGGCTGAGTTGATCTAACTCTTGTTCTTTTTCTTCTAATATCATTACTTTTGTTGGTACTATGGATTGAAGCCAGAGGCATTCTACCTCTGAGCTACATCCTCAGTCTTTTTTATGGGTTTTTTTGTTTGTTTGTTTGTTTTTTGGTGGTACTAGGAGCAGAACCCAGAGGCTTTCTACCTCCAGGCTATACTCCCAGTCCTATTTTTTATATTTTTATTTGGAAACAGGGTCTCACTAAGTTGCTGAGAGCCTCACAAAGTAGCTGAGGCTGGCTCCTGTCTCAGCCTCCCAAGTGCGAGGATTACAAGCGTGAGCCACCATACCCAGCTCTTCTTTATGTTTTATTTTGAAACAGGGTTTCACTAAATTGCTGAGGGTCTCATTAAATTGCTGAGGCTGGCCCTGAACCTGCCATTCTCCTATCTCGGACCCCCAAATACTGGGATTACAGGTATGTCTCACCATACCAGGCTCATTGTTATTTTTTTAATATTTTATTTTTACTCTTTTCTTTTTCCTTAAAAAATAGGTAAAGTATAACATTTTATTCTGGATAATTTCTCTGACCCTTCTCAAATGACCAATTATAATACAATTTCTGACCTATGTATAAGTGTTAATTACTTTCAACTCTTTGATTTTCATGCATGTGTACTTTAATAATAACTAATATCTTTGAATCGGTAATTTTTCTAGGAATCCATAAAAAAATTAGAAAAACAAATGAAACACTCATGGTAGCAGTATTAGTCACAACCCTAGATTGTAAAAATGAAAAACTATAGGTCCCCCAGAAAAGATAAACACAGTATATTGCTATCTATTCTGCTTAGGAATAAATTTAGTCTGGGTAAAACAAATGCAAAAATATATGTAAAATATTAATTAATGCAAATTTTAAAAAATTTTAAGTGACATACAAAAATGCTTATGTTAAATAAAAATAATGATACAAAGAATTATATGACTATGGTTAGAGCTATAATAAAGTATATAAAAGAAAACTGAGCACCAAGAGGAAAAAAACTGCCAATCAAGAAATACATTTATTCTTCTTAAAAATTTTCTTGATAGATATAAAACATATTGTATGTTATAATTATGCTATTATATATCAATTGATAACCAATTGAGGTCAAATACAAAGATGTAAGAATAAAAGAAAATACATTCACATAATAGCAAGTAGTATATCCATTGCTTTTCTTCTTTCTACTCGTTTACTAATTTTTCTATAATGAATATGAATAACCTCTATTATAAATAGCAACTACTTTCTGAAATAGCTTTTCTTGCCGTGTGTGTGTGTGTATGTGTGTGTGTGTTTTACTGGAGATTGAACCCAGGAATGCCGTACTGCTGAGCTACACCCACCCTCATTCTTCTTTTACCTTTTATTTTGAAATAAAATCTAATTAAGCTGTTGATGACTTTACTAAGTTTTTGAGGCTGACTGTGAACCTGTGATCTTCCTGCCTCAGCCTTTCAAGTACTGGGATTACAGGCATGTGCCACCCAGACTGGCCCTTAAATTTTTTAGTAACACTGAATTCTTAAAATATATTAGATACATAGAGTAGTAATGATATATTCATTGATTTCTAGATGGGTAGTCAATAGGTTAAAGATGTTCAATTTTTTTTTTTTTGCGGGTCTGGGGATGGAACCCAGGGGCATTTGACCTCCAAGCTATACCCCCTACCCTAGTTTTTATTCTTTATTTTGAAACTGGGTCTCACTGAGTTGCAGAGGGCCTCACTGAGTAGCTGAGGCTGTCCGCGAACCACAATCCTCCAGGTCTCAGCCTCCCGAATGCTGGGATTACAAGCGTGCGCCACCACGCCCGGCTAAAGATGTTCAATTTTTAAATGCAATTTATCTTTACCAATATAAACCATTTTTAATTATATAGGCATTCAATTATTACTCATGCAATTTATTTTACCTACCTGACTGATGAAATTTAAATTCTTACTCCATTTCTACTCAAATTTTTAAAATTTAAATTATTTATATTTTGGCATTGAAGGAAAATAGATCTCTGACATGGAAATAATAATAACATACTAGAATATTAATTTATGTAGACTTTATCCCTGCTTCTCCAAAAACATTTAGAGATGCACAGCAAAATTCACAAGTAGTGATAATACTACTTCCAACGTCAGAATTCACTTCATAATGATCAATGCTAGTTGTTTCATGGCATACAATGTCCATTAGGATATGTTAGATGTAAGTTGGGTATTAATCAAATCAGTCATTTCAGCTGTGTTTGTTTTCTCTGGTTTTCTATGTCACCTAATAGGTATTGAATCCACAGTAAACTTTATGACACTCCTGGGAAGAGAGTTTTCTTGCAAGTCAATTAATTACTTTATGCTGTAATGCTGGCTAATGTCTGTCTTCAAGCCATATTATGCACATTTGCACTAATCTGCAAAAATCATAGGTCATGGCAATGTGGAACCTATGCATGGTATATCCAATAGAGAAGTGTTCTTTCTTTCTCTGAAGATTTTGAACACTTTTAGGGCTGGAAATGCCTTTTATTTTCATAACTATAGAATATTTGATGCTGTTTTTTAGGTCAGCTCCTGCTGGGTACAAGTAGCCTCAGCTATAAACATTTTAGAGCTTCAACGAACTAACCTCCCTCAAAACCCTAAAATAGGCAAAAAGCTCACACTCAACATGAAAGTTGTTGTTTGGTCTATTTATATTTTCTCAGTTCTTTGCATCAAGTCTTATGAAGTATTTCACTGCTAAATAACAGGAAACAGGATTGTAAAATAGAAGTTAATGTTAAAGATTCAGAAAGTAGGAAACTGGAAAATTTAAAGACTAAACAGAGACAGAGTTACAGTATAATCAAAGGAATAATACAGACCATAGTATGCTTGGGGATTAGAGTCCTCTACGGTGCAGTTTATACAGCCAGATTTTTTAAATATTATTTTGTGAGACATTATTTGGTGAGTTAATGACACAGATAAAAATGCATAAAGTTTATCACAGTTCTTCATCAGTGAGAATAGCTAATTAATTCATCCAATATATTCCTATGAAAACAACATTTGAACTTAGGGCGTTTCCTGGAGTGTTTGTGAGGTTGTAATAATGGCTGTATTTGATGATTCTTCTACACAACAGAGTTAATCCATGCATAATACTAAATCTTTTTAAAAAGTAAAGTTTATTGTGTACATTTGAGGGTTACAACATGATGTTATGGGACACATATAGATAGTGAAATAGCTACTAGAGTGATGCAAATTAGCATATTTATCATCTCACACAGTTACTGAGGGTGTGCCAAGAGCAGCTAAAATCTATTTATTGAACAAAAATCCCCAATATAATCCAATTTTATTAATTATAGACCTCATGTGCCTTAGCTCTCTTAGATATGCTTTTCTACATATCTGATAATTTTTATCCATTCACCTACATCACTCCATTATTCCCACCCCACACTGCCTCTGATAGCCTCATTTAACTCCCCTTCTGTACATGGTTGACCTTTTATTAAGATTCACATACAAGTAAGATCATGCAACTTTTTTTATTTTATGGCTTTTTTTTACTTTGAATAATGTCCTCTAGATTTATCTATGTTATAAAAATGAGAGTTTTCTTCTTTTATAAAGCAGAATAATATTCCAGAGTAATATCCTATAATAAATATACACATACATGTTATGCACATATGTATCTATATGTGTGTATGCACGTATGTATATATATCACATTTATTTACCAATTCATCCATCAATAGACAATTAGGTTGTTTCCATATCTTGATTGTTATGAATAATTTTATAATAAACATTAAAGTGTAGACATCTTCACAGGGTGGTGATCTCATCTCCTTTGAGTACATACAGAGAAAGGACTGCCAGAAAATATAGTAGTTCTATTGTTAATTTAGAATATCTATACTTTTCTCCACAAGGGCTGGACCAAGCTATATTTTCATAAACAATGTTCCCTTTGCTTCACACTCTCACCAACATTTTTTTTACTTCTTGGATTTTTTATAATGGCTATCCTAACAAGTCTGAGGTAATACCTCATAATGATTTTGTTTTCCATTTCCCTGAAAGTAATGATGTTGAGAACCTTTCCATAATGCTTTCCTATGAAGCATTTTTATACTTTTGGAGAAATGTCTACTCAAGCCCTTTGCCCATTTTTAAACGAAGTAATTTGTTGTTTGTTTTGTCATTGAGTTATAAAAGTTCTTTATAAATTTTAGATATGACTCGCTTATCAGATATGTGGTTTACAAATATTGTTTTCTAATTCATAGATTGCCTTTCCATTTTGGTGACTATATCATTGCTGTATGGAAAACTTTCGGTGTTATGTCTCATTTATTTTGTCGTTATTGTTGTTTTCGTAGCCTGAGCTTTTTGGTATGATATAAAAAAATGCCGAGACCAATGTCAAGAATCTTAATCTCTATGTTCAATTCTGGGAGTTTAGTGGTTTCAGGTTTTACTCTTAGGTCTTTTATTCATTTTGGATATAAGATGATAGTCCAACTTTATTCTTTTGCACTTGGAAATCCAATTCTTCAGCACCATTTATTGAAGAAAATATCCTCTGACTATAGTGTCTATTAAATGCCCTTGTCAAAAATCAACTGTATGTTTGGGTTTCTTTCTGGGCTCTTTATTCTGTTCCATTCATATGTGTTCCTGTTTTTAATGCCAGTACCATACTATTTTGCTTGCCATAACTTTACAATATAATTTTAAATCAGAAAGTGTGGTGCCACAAACTTTGTCTATTTTTTTCTCACTGATGTTTGGTAATTCAGGGTTTTTCTGTGTGTGTGATTCCATACAAGTTTTAGGATCGTTTCTTTTTTCTATATTTGCAAAACTGATGTCAAGATTTTGATAGGAATTGAATTGAATTTGTATACCGCTTTCAGTAGTATAGATATTTTAGCAATATTAATTCTTCCAAGTCATGAACACACCATATCTTTCCATTTTATTTGTGTTTCTTTGATATATTTTTCAATATTTCAGTGTATAATCCCAGTATATAGGAGGCTGCGATAGGAAGATCACAGGTTCACAGCCAACCTCAGCTTCTTACTTAATGAGGTCCTTAATGAGATGCTATTTCAAAATAAAGAATAAAAAATAGGACTGGGTATAGCTTGGAGATAATATGCCAATAATATGGTTCAATCTCTGGTACCATAAAAATACTCAGTATACAAATCTTTACCTCCTTGTTTAAATTTATTTACAAAGTTATGTTAAATAGTGTGCAGATCCCTGCCTTATATCTTAGTGGAAGAGCTTTTGGTTGTTCTTATTAGCAATAAAGTAACCACAAGACTACCATATAGAAAGTGATTAAGGGATTTCTGTCAGAAAGAAAAGGATGACAATTGCTAGCAGGAAAACATACAAAAGCATAAACTCAGTGGCAGAGGTAAATGCCTAGGTGAATTCAGGATTTTCCATTACTGTAATAGCAGTGTGTAAATTGTTCAAGTCTCTAAAATGAAGGTTAAGCATCAAAATGTACAAAAATAATTACAGCTACAATAAGTTAACAATGTAGGATATTAATGAAAATTTTAACAACAAAAACATAAATATGCATGGGGAATAAAAGTCTAGAGCATGTGTTTGCAACTGAATTTCTTCCCAGCTTAAAATGTGCTACCATAGAAGGGTGTGGTGGTACACCTTTGTAATACCAGTACTTGGGAGACTTAGGAGAACTGAAGATTCTCATCTAGCCTCAGAAACTTAGTGAGGCCCTCCACAACTTAATGGCACCCTTTTCTAACTAAAAATTAAAATTGGGCTGGGGGTATAACTCAGGTAGAATGACCTGAATTCAATCACCAGTAACACACACACACACACACACACACACACACACACACACACAAGCTACAATTATAATAACTATAAGATGTTTTATGTGTGTCTCCTTATAACCATGAAGGAAAAAATCTACAGCAGATATACAATAAAAAAGAAAAAGAAATAAAAAATTAACACCACAGAAAATTACCATTTTTGGGGGGTGGTACTGGAGTTCCTGGAAACCCTTCTACCTCTGGGCTACCCTCTAAGACCTATTTTATATATTTTTATTTGGAAACAGGGTCTCTTAAGCCAGCAAGGCTGACTTGGAACCTGCGCGATCCTCCTGTCTCCGCCTCCCAAGCATTAAGGATTCCAAGCAACAGCACGCCCAGCTACCAAAGAGAACCAGCTACATAGAGAACAAGAGAAGAAATGAACAAAGAAACTATAAAATGATCAGAAAATAAATAGCACAATAGCAATAGTATGTCTACCTAACAATAACAATTGTTACTGTAAATGGATTAAACAAAGTGGATGGATGGATAATTTTAAAAGCAAAATCTAAATGGAAGCTGTCTACTATTAATCCATTTTAGCCTCATAAGGACACATATGAGCTGAAGATGAATGAATGGAAAAAATAATCCATTAAATTGTGGCCAAAAGAGAGCAGGGGGTTATATTTATAAAAAATAAAATAGATTTCAAGTAAAAATGGTTATAAGAAACAGAGAAGTTCAGTACTTAATGATAATGGTTAATTCATCAAGAAGTCATAACAACTGTAAACAGTAGAGAACCTAAATAAAAAGCAAATACTCATGGATGAAGGGAAAAGGAAACAGCAATATCAACAAATGAGGGGACCTCAAGGCCCCATATTTAATGATGGGTAGATCAATCAGAAAGAGAATTAAGAATAAAATACTGCAATTGAATGACAGGCACTCAATTCATAATCAGCCTTTCACCATAAGTGATCATTACAGCTGGCTCAGAAACTTGATCAAGAATACAGAAGCCCCAAAATAGTCATTTGTAACCTAAAAAGACTAAGTTTCTAAACTATAAGTAGGCTGTATTTGTCAACTAAAAGTATCATAAAGTAATATTTAAAATGAGACAGTAGATATTGAGTTTTTTGTTGTTGTGTTTTGGTTGTTGGTTTTTTTTTTTAATACTGGGGATGGAAGCCAGGGACATTCTACCTCTGAGCTATACCTAAGTCCTATTTTTTATTCTTTATTTTGAAACAGGGTCTCACTGGGTACCAAAGGACCTCACTAAGTAGCTGAGGCTGTCCATGAACCATGATCCTCCAGTCTCAGCCTCCCCAGTGCTGAGATTACACGCATGCACCACCATGCCCAGCTTGAGTTAATATTAAAATTAAAAATTCCATAGGTGTTAGAATACATTTTTAATCATTTAAAATGCCTGTCAGTCTTTATCAATCGATATCCAAACTCATTATATTGGAACTATAATAGGCAAAAATGTGAGGACATTTGGAAAGAAGCAAATAATAACTCTTATATACTAAAAGTAAAATAACTGACTTAAGTTATATGTATTTTTTATTTAAATACATAATAGTCAGATAGTTCTTATTAAATAGAACTAGAGTAAATATTAAGAGCCAGAAGAAATGATAATAAGCAGTCCTAGAACCTCAAGTTAAGCACAATAATTATTATAAACAGATTATATATATAAAAATTAAGCATATCTAAATTAAGAAAATTAGTAGCATATTATAAAAAAGAACTCCAAGGAAAAGGCTAAATTGAATATCAGTTTACGTATTAAGGCTCTTTTGGGTTTTTTTTTTTTTTTGAGAAACAATTTAGAGTTAGAGCCTATAATAGTGTTCATAGTAAAACTAAGACTTGTGATTTTTGCATTTTGTCAAGTGGGAGAAACAAGAGCTATTCTGCTCGCCACATTTAATTAAGGCATCTGGCATCTCATCCCTAACCCTAGTTCTAACCTGCTGAGCCAACAATTCCTTTGGGAGAAATACATCCAGAAGAATTGAAATCAGAATCTCAATGAGATAGCGGGACTTCCATGTTTACTGTAGCATTATTCAAAATGGCAAGATAAGGATATAACCTCTGTGTCTAACAACAGATAAATGGATAAATAAAATATGTACATATACACAATGGCCTTTAGTCTCAGGATGGCAACACACACGATGGCCCTGTACTATACACAGTGTCCTTTGCAACAACATGGATGAACCTGAAGGCATTATGCTAAGTGAAATAATGAATACCCAATAAATAACAATTGATAATTTACTTTTGAAAGGACCTGTGTATATTCTTTAAAAATGTACTTTGAGTATTTTGAAAAAGAAATACTAAAATAAGAATTGAGTGATGTGTGCATGTATGCCTCTGCCATTTTTTACTCCATTAAGATGTATGGCTATAATGCACCAATAAAATATTTAAAAAAATATTAAAATCAAAATGTACCTATAGATTTTACATTTCATTTGAATATGAGGAAGTCTCATTTACTAACTATAAATAAGAATTTATGAGCCTCTTTTTAATTCTTACATGTTTATTTTCTAAAAATGTTAGTTCTGATTTGTAGAACCATCTATTCCAGTTGCTAGCAAAAGCAAATGCCATTTTTAGGAACTGAAGGTACCTCTTGGTCAGTAGATATAATTTAGTTTCCCTCCCATGGTTAACAACCAAGGTATATATAGATTATTTCTCAATACTAGGAATCCCTAATAAACAATAAGAAAGGATTAGCTTATTACTGTGTTATGAGTGACCCGAAATACCTGGCATACCTTGACCTTTTTTGTTTCCTTTATTCAAAGTGTACAAGGAAAATGTCTCCTCAGCCCATAATAGTTCTAAACTATTTTAGAGGAAATACATTTTACAATAAACATTTAGATGAAAGAGAAATAAAGGGTATTCAGTATCTCAAGATAAAATACAGAGGAAATGTTAATTGTGTCAACAGACTACAATGTGGGCATTTTTGATAGGCATCCAGAATTGAGGGAAAAATATGGAAACAGTTCCATGGGAAAGAAAAGTACTAGTCAACCTGGTTCATGGAGCAAACCTTTACTGAGAACCTATTTAAGGGGTCCTATCACAGATGACAGAGACAACAGTGAACGATATAGCTCAAGAGTTCACAGTATGGGGTACGGTAAATTATCAAAATAGGAAGTACAAGGAACCCTGTATAAAGGTATGCACAATGGAGGTACCTACCTCAGATTCAGACAATAAAAAAGAAACTTAAAGGATAATGAAGCAAAAGACAGAACATATTCTAATCAGGGGGCAGTGTATGCAAACAGAAAGAACTTGAAGGAACTCAAGAAGCTTCCAGCAGTTCAGTATGGTAGGTACAGGACAGGAACAGGGAGTAGCACAGTGAGTGACACAGGAAAGAAAGGCAGTTGCAGGACGTTGGGCCTCCTGGGCCAGGCTGGGAGTCCTGCTATGCTCCAGGTGCTAGAAAGTCACAGTAGGAATCCTAGTGAGGATATCCACATGATGTCTTAGGGTGGTTATTATGGGGGCAGCATTGTAGAGAAATGTATACGCTAAGGTCATATCAGGGATAAGTAGGTCTTTTAAAATATCAGCCATGGCTTAGGGCCAGTGTTTTTAAAAGGCAGTGATTATAATAAGGGGTATTAAAGGTAGGATTGAGAGATGACAAAGAGATAAACAATACTTAGTTTTGAAGGGTGCTAGAGAGAAGGTTTGAAGTTAAACTTCTACTACCAGGACTGTAAAGAATTATATTTTATAAAAAATATCTGCAGGCTGAGGAACTCAAAAGGTGTATCATTTGAACCCTCGATAAATGATGTATAAACACTGCTTATAATGTTAAAACAATGCAAGCATGCATTCCCTCAACAAAAATGCTTGAATTAACATATAGGGCAAAGTTTAGGATCAAAACATATAGATAAAACATACATGTTTCACACAGCTCAGCATCTTAAAACATAGAAATTGGACACGAAAAAATCCCAGAATTTGGGAAAAGCCCTCTTAAGAATCTAAGGTGTGAAGCACTTGACTCCTATTAACAAGTACAAAGGAAAGAAAAAAAAAAAAAAACCACAGCATAAAGGTCACATTTTCACAGACTCTCCGAATAGCAAATATTATTCATCCACTAAGCAAATGTTTTTTTCTTTTTGGAATAAAAATAAGAAGTAGATTTGAATTTCAAGAATCATATTTTTCACTGATAATACATGTATGTTTACAAGAGAAAATTTTCAAATTACTAGTTCTAATTAAAATTGAATTTTGATCAATTGCTAACCACTATCTTTTTATATTACTAAGATTACTTAAGTTGTGGTTTTTCTTTCTTCTCTTGTGCCTCCTTCCCCAAAATCTATAAAAATATTCAACCTCTCCATTCAAACCCTTCAGAAATGAGCATATTCTCTTTGGAATTTGAAGTTACAATTAGAAGGCTTAAGAAGAGATTGTCTTAGTTTAAGAACTCTATTCTCTATGATTCTTAGCAATAAAGACAGAAGAGAAAAGATAAAATTTGAACACAACAAAACAATGTCTTAAGATTGGGTCTATTGTTAGTGGAAAAATCCTATTTTTATAATCTCTGAAAGGTACAATATACTTGTCATGGCATTTAGAAGTAACCTGGCTATTTCAGCCATACCAATAAATCTATTCACATTGAGTAATTATAGAGTAGGAATTAAAAAGTAAGAAGGCATTAAAGAATATAAAATATTATGTATGCATCATGAACTTAATTTGGAATTCTTTGTATTTCATAAAAAGTGGGAAGGTCAAAAAAAGGTGGAGGTGTAAAATCTGAAAGAACTTCAAGTTGGAAAAAGACACGAACTGCAATTATATTCATATGCTCTATTTAGAAAAACATCATGAAGCCATCCTCAAGTGTTAAAAAGGAAGATATTTGTTGACTACATTTTTTATCTTACCATTAATTAGTTATGCTTCAGAACTTACTCATTAAACTCCTTAGCACTTTTGACACACTAAAGAATTATGTACTTACCAAGAGACTGTATAGCGGCAAGGCTCCAAAAGAATAAAACTGCACCTGTTTTTGGATCCAGGGATTTTAATTAATTTTAAACAATCTCCCTTCTCTATCTTTCAACTGCCAAATGAATCCATGTAAGAGATGGCAAGGTCTGCTAAGTAAAGTTATATAAAGAGAAAAAAAAACCATCAACTCACTCTTTAGGTGAAACCTAAAGATAGATGAATACACAGACCACAGTTTATACCCTGATAATTCTTGCAACCTTTCTTTCAACTGGCAATTACTTCAAAATTAAGAAGTCAAAAAAAAAAAAAAGGAGGAGGAAATAAAATAATGGAGGAGTGAAACAGGAAGGCAAAATCACCAAAATGTCAGGTGTGATGCTGGTAGTGTTTTCTTTTCTCTATCTTAAAACCTTATTCAAGCACCTTGAATGTTAAACGAACAAATAAAATCCTAATTTAATTGCCTCTTGGCTGAACTAGTCTTTCTTAGAGGACCATGGGGAAAAAGAAAGTGGAGTGCCAGAGAGGTACCCATATCAGTTGACTCACTAAGCCAAAGTATGAAAACTCTCTAAAGCCCATGATATTTTAGAGGAAGAAGGACAGAAAGCAGGCGCTCAAAAAATAAAATGTGACAGATATATGAGGAGACTGGTCCAATACCCACGGGTTCTGTGTTCACTTTTACTGTGTCATTGGGCAAAACAAGTTACCATTTTACTTTCAAATGAAAGGAAAATGCATTTTGTCTGTCTCGCTGAGCAAATGATTCCATTTTAAGAGACCTGGCCCAGGGGCACTCTATGCAGGGCTTTCTCCAGCCTTCTTTTAGGAGAGGATTTGCCAAGGTGCAGTTGTAATGAAAAGAAAGAGAAAGAAAAGGGTGAAACCAACGACACGGGTCTTCAGACGAGCATGGGGGGTGACAGCATCATTTTCATGTAATATATTTGATGTCTGTTTTCTCACCACCTTTCACTGACATGAACATTCAGGAAAATAAAATACATCTGTTTGGGGCTTGTGTTTTACTTTAAGCAAACAAGAATGGCAATGGCACAGATATGCTTTGTTCTGCCACAAAGGACCATTCTGTGACATGTACACTTCTTTATGTAGGATTAGCTATGCCTCCTTTATACTCTAGAGAACAATGCAGAACAAGTGCTACCGAGCATGAGGCATATCGAGTGCTGATTCTGAAGTATCATACTCTTTTCTGGCAGAATTATTTTAATCGTTCCTAAGAGTTTAATTTTAAGTGTATTATTGTTTATAAATGATTAAGGAAGAGTTTACAAACAGTGTTGTTCAGTCGTTGGCAATCTGAATCGTTTTCTGTCACTTGCAGTTTTGACAGAAACTGTTTTCCTAGGAAAGGTCATTCCTTCTCAGTTCTGATTCTGAATTCCTTTTCGAGGAATTGTGCTTCTTGAAATCAGTTTTTCATTATCTTGCTGGATTTGAAGTCAGTTTTTGTTTTCACTTTTACAGTTTCTAAAACCCATCAGTCAATCTTTTGCTTATGAGAATAAGTGGCATTCAAGCTATGGTAGGTTGACCTCAGTAGCTAAAAATCCAATAGTTTAAAGATTGAGCTCATTTTTCATAAGACACAAGCCATGAAAAATGTGATCAGAATGGAGTTGACATCCTGCACTTCTTAAGTTCTTATTTAACCTGAGGAAAAAAACAAGGGCTTATTCTCCTCTGATCTCATTATTGCTTCCTTTTCTATCTATGTGTGTTTCGTGACCTGCTATACGCATTATCAGAAAGTTATGTAAAAGTCCATTTGGCAATTTTTAATCAAGGTGTATCTCATACGATCCCTGAAAATGTAGATTTTTGTCATGTACATGCACTGTCACGGCCTTCATGTTTTTGTTAATGCAACTACCTACTGGGTATCTAGATTTTAGAATAAATTTCATATTAACCAACTAATTGCCCTGGTTTATGAAGTTTGGATAAATAGGACCAGTTTTATAAATCTAAATTTAAATTACTTATACTGTGATTACTCCATTCAACCCTTTTATCAATCAACTCCTTTATCTCACTACCATGAGAGGCAGAAAGATAAAATGTAAGGTAAGGTCTACATGAGCCCAAACTTGCTTACTTATTAGTTGAGCAAATCATCACTTTTCAGGGCCTCCCTTGGCTCCTCTCTAAAAGAAAGGGTTGAATAGGTAAGTTCTGAGTTGAAGTCCCAGAGTCATCAACTGGACAATCATACCAAAAGCCAGATCACACCAACATGGGATTACCGAACCTAGTCATACTGTTCTGCTATTGCCAAAGTCTAATCAAACGCTCACACAGCCCATTAGGCTGCGACCCAAACTAATGTTTGTGCTGACACAGCATTAGTAGTTGTGACTAAGATTCATCATCTCATTAGGGACCCAATTTTCAAAGTCACTGAAAAAAGGGAATTTCTGTTAAATCTGAGAAGCAAAATCTCTAGAACTGTTACACGTTCACTACTAGATTAGAAAAGTTCACAGTACCTAAAATAGCCACCACTTCGTCATCCTGGATGACTTCTAAGGATCCAGACACCACAAAGCAGAGGGCATCCACGCTTTCTCCAGCGTGGTAAATGAGGTCCCCGGGAGCACAGTGAATGGTTTGGAACTCTACTGCCAAGGCGCGCAGACACCCATCGCTGGCCAGTCGGAAAGCAGGATGTTCATTAAAAACCTTCCGGTTTAGGTGAACGCAGATATCAGCTCTCATGTCCTTGGGACAGATGGAGAGGACCTGAAGAAAGTGAGAGATGAGTAAGTGGGAGGTAGAGGCCGTTTCAGAAAAAGAAGAAAAATGCCATTTAACAATAGTGTTTGACTATGACCATGTCTAAGGTCCATGACAAAATTAACAAGACACAGCTCTACTCTAAGGAGTTAATAATCTAGTGAGATGGGATGAGGTCCATTTGGACTCTCACAATACTGCACCTTGTAGTGAATGCTTCGAGAAAGGAATGGGTCTCCCTGTGGCAAGAACACAGTCTTGTGAGAAGGAAGAATCTCTGGAAAAGAGTTACTATTACTTCCTCAAAGAGCCAAATAGGGCAGTAACATTCATTTTAGTCTAACTGATATTTCACCATTATTTCACAACTAAATCAAAATTCAGTACTTTGGGCTTCAGTTCCCACTAGAGCTAGATTCACATTAGCCAACCATAAAGAAAGAAAATCAACAAAAGCCCCCTGGCAACTCAGCATGCTGGCCGATGTGACTCTACCCTTGACGTGTTTTCTTCAGTCAGAAATATTTTCCTTTTAAAACATATTTATGTCCAAGGAGGAAAAAAAAGGCTTTCACCAGCCTCCAGGAAGGTTCAGGTAACTGGAAATGTCAGTGTTGCCAGGGTAGACACACCATCTGCATGGTAGGCCCTGCTCTGGCCTTTGATGCCTTCAGATTGCTGAGGGCCGTGGCGGAATTCAAGCCCCGGGCATGCTTTAGATGAGGAACAAATGGCAGAGTCATGCTTAGAAAGTAAGGTGTGGAGAGTTGTTTGGGCTGTAGCTTTCCAACAGGGCATTTAAATGCCCTTATTAAAATGAACATTATCATCACATTTAATCAGACCATCACTAAGCGAGATGTGATTGCAGAAGTCAGTACTATTCACCTTGGTGAAATATGTGCAAACTTATTTGGAATCTTTCCCAACATCCTTGGCAAACTATCCTTTATAGTTTTTCTTTGGTAGGATTTCAGTCTGCTAAAGCTGAAGCTAGGGTGATTTTTCCCCCTGTTATCTGCATAATATTTTAATATAAAATAGTTTTCTTTCTTGTGCTAATTACACTCTAAGCTTTAAAAAATTACCCAAGGCTTGAAATGTCTCTTGACTATTCCTTTAATTTGGGCTTATAAATAAACACATTTTGATTAATTATGGAAAAGATGACCCCATCATAAAACACATTAAATTTATTATCAGAATCTCTTCTCTTAACCCTACATAATATTGTACATAACATTTCATATCATAATCATCTCTGTGGGTTTCTTTCATAATCTCTCGAATTCCTATTGGCAATGATGATCAGCCCATCTACATTTCTGAAAATCTTTATCTTCGAGAAAAGGAATGTCTTAACAGAACTTTGAAAGCAGTTAGTTTTGGGTTTTGGGTTTTTGTGTGTGTGTGTGTGTGTGTGTGTGTGTGTGTGTGTGTGTGTGTGGTACTGGGGTTCCTGGAAGCCCTTCTACCGGGCTATACTCCCAGACCTATTTTATATTTTTTATTTGGAAACAGGGTCTCTTAAGCCAGCGCGGCTGGCTCGGAACCAGCGCAGTCCTCCTGTCTCCGCCTCCCAAGCGCGGGGATTAAAAGCGCGCACCACCACGCCCAGTGAAAGCAGTTAGTTTTTTATATCAGTTATTCTCCATAATAATGTAATGTTTTCTTTTACATATGAACCATTAGTGAATTCAGAAAATACTAGTTCTTCCAGTCATTCAGTAAGCTTGCACTGAGCTTCTTTTACAGGTCACACCCTGAAGGTCATACCCGTACTTTCCCTGAAGTAAGACATACCATTTTGTCTAGAGGTGCTATGAGTAAAGGAAGTAGATATATAAAGGGATAATTATAATACAATGAAGAAAGTTCTATGATTGGACATGGCCAGGGTGACAGAGAAGCACATGCTGCCTGTGACACTTTACTTATGACTTAAGATCGTTAAGACCAGGCTCAAGAGAACATAAGTCTGGGTTCAGATCCATCACTTACTACTCCTGTAGAAAAAGGAATATTATTAATCTCTCTAAACCCCTCCTTTGAAACAGGAGTAATGAAAGAGCTTCTATCATAAGCTCCTTGTAAGAATTAAGTGAAGGGGCATGAGTTTAGCCCAGAGTAGCCTGGCACATAGCAGCCATTAAAGAAAATGCTAGTGTTAGTCAGGCATCATGCCACCTGTTGGTAATCTTAGTACCCGGGAAGCTAAAATAGGAGGATTGCTGGTTCAAGGACAGCGTTAGCAACTCAGTGTGATTATCAGCAGCATAAGTGAAGCTTCTCAAAACAAAACTTTTCACAAGAGATACAAATGGCCAATACTTACATGAAAAAATATTCAACATCACTAGCAATCAGAGGGATGCCAATCAAAATTACACTGTAATTCTATCTAACCCAAATAAAAATGGCAATCATTAACTGGGCATGGTAGCGCATGCTTGTAATCCCCGCACTTGGGAGGCGGAGACAGGAGGATCACACAGGTTTGAAGCCAGGCGCACTGGCTTAAGAGAACCTGTTTCCAAATAAAAATATAAAATAGGTCTGGGAGTGTAGCCCGGAGGTAGAAGGGTTTCCAGGAACCCCAGTACCACCAAAAAAAAAAAAAAAATGGCAATCATTAAGAAGTCAAATAACAATAAATGTTGGTAAGGATATGGGGAAGCAGGAACTCATCTACACTGTTGGTAGGATTGAAAACTAGTTCAGCCTCTATGGAGATCAGTGTGGAGATTCCTCAGAAAACTAGTAATGGATCCACCATACAATCTGGCTATTACCACTCCTGGGTATCTTTCCAAAGAGGTTGAAACCAGAGAACTGCAGTAATATATGCATACCCATGTTCATAGCAGCACAATTCACTATAGCCAAATGATGGGACCAAGCCAGGAAGTAGAATGTCAATCCAATCATCATGATGGGATTACAAAATTATGGGAAATACACACAATAGACTTTTGCTCAGCAACCAAGAAGACCAAAATTATGTCATTTGTAAGAAAATGAAAGGACCCGGAGAATACTATGTTAAGTGAGATTAGCCAATCACAGAAAGTCAAGGGTCATATGTTTTCTCAAATATGGGAAAGCTAGAGAGTAACTGGGATATAAGAGGGACTCCAGATAATGGAGAAGAAACCTCCGTGGAGGCATGGAGGTGGTCTAAGGAAAGGGGCAGAGGAAGACTGAGGTTCGTTAATGGGAATACTGTGTGTACATATGTGAATATCCCAACATCAATCTCAGTACTCTGTATTGAGAAGGGGGACATGGAGAGGTGGAAGGGCAACAAGTGCTCTGTGCATGTATGTCACTGTAAACATATTTATGTTACAATGTGAGACTATATGTACCAACAAAGCACATTATAAAAATAAATAAATAAATAAATAAATAAGTAAGTAAGCTGGGAGTATAGCGTGAAAGTAGAATGCCCCTTGGTCCAAACCCAATATCCCCCCCAAGAAAAATATGCTAGTTTCTATTATCAATATTAGATATGTGCACTCCTATAGTTTATTGTGCCCTTAACTCTCTACAAAAGCAATATTCCTTTTTCACGTTTCATCTTTGTCTAAGGGAAATCTGCACCTGGGCTGTTTGATAAGTTTCCAGAGAGAATTAGGAAAATTTGAAGATATTTCCAGCACTGGATGAGATTAATATTTTTTCTCAAGATGAAAATAATTATCTCTAGGAAAGCAAAATAGTAATAATTTTAAAATGTGCATACATACATGAATATTACATGGGATGGCTTGATGTAAAAATGGGTTGCTCTATTTCCATTTACTACATAGAACTTTTTTGTTTTAATTCTTCTTGGTAATAGTCATTTCTGTCCTTTCAATTATTTATTTCAGGATTCTTATTGAACATGAAATCTTCCAATATTTACAATATGCTCAGTTAAGTAGCATGTCAAAAGATTATTATTATAAGTTTGTATTTCCTATTTTGTTTCGTTCCACTTATGAACCAAGCTCATTTATCATCTTGATTGATGCTGTATACTTAACCGGATGCCATAAAGTGGAAAATTAAAATTAAGTGTTAAAATAGGTCACCCAAAGTCACATCCAGTGGCAAGCCCCTTCCAATCCCTAGATAGAGTATGTGCCTGAAATGGTGTGACTGTCAAAATGTAAGCATAGTGTTATTGTGGAAACAAAGGCACTTTGGTAGGCAAGAAAAATTTAGTAAATGATGGAATATAATTATCATTAAAGATAGCTATCACACTTAGCCCATTGGTCCCATTTTCAATGTACTCTGCCTTGACTATCATATTGAATTTCTTCTGGCCTGATAGGTACCTCATAGAGTTACCAACAAATACAAATACATTGCTGTAGAAAATATTCAGGTTATAGTGAATTTTATTTGTTTCCAAAGTCAATTATTTCTCCCTCTTCACATCATGATATTAATAAATTAAGATAGATTTTAAATCAACATAAGTAATGAATGGAGGTATATAAGAAACCATTTCCTAAAACTCTGAAAAACAACTCTGAACAAAAATAAAGGCCACAGTCAGAAAAATAACAACTTTTTGATATATTGATTTCCATTAAACTCAAGGTTAAGTGGCATCGCAGCAGATAGACCTCAAGGGTCTATCTCTGAAAGCCTAATCTCAACACTATGAGAAGAGAATTTTGAGGAAAGAAACAGACCAAATAAGGTAAAGTCTATACACAAATGTATCATGACCAATCACACTAGCAAGTATAGGGAGGGAGGAGAAGAGGTGCAGAAGGAAACTTACCAAGAGACGCTCAGTGCATATATGAACATATGGCTTTGAATCTTACTATGAAGTATAACTACAATGCACCAAGAAAAATTAAAAATACATGTATGACATGTTATCACTGCTTTCTTAACATATCTGATGGCATACTTCCCCACCAACTAAGGTCAAAATTCTAGCCAAACACACAGGGTTCTTTAGGATGTGAGCCTCTTCTAGGCTGACTACTTTGCTCCAATGCCATATCACAGTCTCATTTCTCAGCACCCTGAGCTTGTCGTGGTCTCCTGTGGCCCTTCACACATGCTTCCTCTCAGTTGGCATGTTTATAATCTTTTTCTCTGCCTAGTCATCTCTGATTCATCCGTCAAAACACAAACCACCTTTTTCTCTTCCATAAGTACAATTTCTAAGTACAATTTCTAAGTACACAGTTCAGTCATAGAATTTAGGAATGTGTAGAAGAATAAAATGAGAATAAGAAGTGTTGTGATTTGTTGTTATTCTTGTTTTTTTAATAATAGTAAAAAATAGAAACATGAATTTATTTATTTATTTATTTATTTATTTATTTATTTATTTATTTATTGGTGGTACTGGGGGTGGAACACAGAGGCTTTCTACCTCCGGGCTATACTCCCAGACCTATTTTATATTTTATTTGGAAATGGTCTAAGCCTCCCAAGTGCGGGGATTACAAGCATGTGCACCCACACCCAGTGGAACATGAAATTATTACTAGAGATTTCAGACATTTATTTTTAGCTGTAATTTTTTTATTTTTTAATGAAATCTTACCTTTCACCCAATATATAAAATGGATACAAACCAAACTACTCTAGGAGAAGCTTTGATGGGGAGTCACGAATGAGCACTGGTTATGTGCCAGTTATGTACTCTGTACCATGTAGGTCCTCCGGATCCATAAGCAAGATGTTTCACAGCACCTGCTTCCCTGGTGCATCCAGCTGGGCAAATTGAAAAATCACTGTTCCTAGTTCAGTGTTCAATTTTACAGATAAGGCCAATGTATCTCCTAAAGGTTACATGATTTGCTGAATTCTCCCCAAACTTACTTGCAAAAACATCATTTTGCATTTCAGCTATGACACCATGGTCCTGAGTGAATACCAACCAGGATAAAAAATAATATCTGGAACATTCTGGTGTTCTCTTAGTGTACTGCAAGAATATAAATTATGTTCTTTGTGTTCTGCAAGAACATACATACTGATTTCTAGAAATCACTTAGTGTCAAATCTATAATCAAATCTATAGCTTACTTATTAGAAAACTACCCACCTCTACCATCAAACAGCCAAGATTTGTTTCTATTTCTAAACACATCCATTTTAGCTCCGACAAATATATCGCATATTTGAATGCATCGGTAATGACACACATTAATTGTTCATTAATACGTTCTTTATATTTCATCACTATTTGCAAAGGGGAAGTCATCTTATTTGAAATGCAATTTAAGCCTACGCATAAAAGGATATGAGTTAGATATTTAGAGTGAACATTTGATAATTGACCCCCACTGGATCTTTTCCTCTGTCACTTTAACCCATTGTGGTATTATTAATGTTACAAAACCTTAGAGAAGAAGGGATCTAGATATGACAACTAACACAGAAGCCAAGAAATTAGGTCAAGATCGTCTAAGGAAATTACTGACCTCAGAGTATCAAAGATAGAGGGATTTATCCTCCACCATTTGATTACTTAAAAATGTGCTCTCATTTCATTATACAAAATATGAACAAAAAATAAAAAAGAATATAAAACATTCCCATCATTATTTATACTTAGGCATATATACCATTTCATAAACTTTAATCTCTAAAGATTTATTTCCCACTATCATCACTCAAAATCATATGATAATAATTTCTATGCTGTGAAATACTGATTTACAAACTATCTTCAATCATTGCATTCTATCCTAGCTATATTTATAACATAATTAATTTACTACATTATAATTTGATATGAAGATTTTTTGTTTTTTCTTTTATAAATCAAGTTATAACAAATATCATAGCCATATCAGATTGTCATAGCAAAGAGTTTTAGAAATAAAATTAATCATTAAAATGTACAAAAATATTTAAGACTCTTGCCTACTAGAACTTCTCAGAAAAAGGTGGTACTGACTCTAACCAGATGTGCATGATAGTATCTTACATGATCTTAATAATCTCACTCCTAAATCTCCCATATGGATTTGAAAGAGAAAGGCAATTTTACCTGAAAGAAAAATAGAATTTCACAGTATAATGAGGCTTAAGAGCTTTAGTGTCAGTAGAATACCGCAACTGCACCTCAGTTCAGTGGTCACAGGCTAGTCGATCACTATTAATCTACCTATAACAAACCTCTAATGTGGGACTGGGTTTGATGAAAATCTGTGCCTGAAGGAAGTGAATTAAGCAAGGCATCTTCCTGAGGGTTCTGACTGCTCTAAGGTAAAATATTGTATTGATCATTCCCCACCAGGAATACTATAGAGTGTCAGCTATTTTAATAATAATGTATATGTAAAAATAAATTATTTTCTTTTTAGGACAAAGAACATAAACACATTAATGACATTTTGATAGGCAATGAAGCCACCCCTGGCATTCTTCAAAATCACCCTGTCTTTTCATACAATTAAGACATGCATTGTTAATTAATCTCTCCTTAGGAGCCCAACTGAATTGGTATGAAGTTAGTGAAAAACTCAGTAGAAGGACTCAGACAAGTGAACTTTACACATTAAACATTTTACAGCTTCCTAGATATAAAGAACTCTGAAACTGCAAAAAACAGAAGTAGAGGTCTTTACAAAAATTTCATTCTCGTTCACTTTATGGGAAAAAAGGAAGCTCACTTTTATTTTTTTTTAAAAAAAGTATAACTGGGCAGTCATGCAGAATAAGGGGAAGTCACTGTCTGGAAATAAATCTGCCACTCTCTGGGGGTGTCCAAACCTCCAAGGAATTAACCTAGGAACAATGTAATGAAATAAAACCAAAGCAAATCAACTTCCATTATTTAAGAGTAAAAGGTCATATTTAGCAACCAAAGCCTGTTGAATCAAGTAACGAATTATAGGTTAAAACTCACTGGCTTCTCTTTAGAGTTTAATTTACTCAAAACAGTCTCCATATACCAAAGTAAGACCTAGGAAGTTTTGTTTCAAAAATATAGGGAGCCGGGCGTGGTGTCCCAGTGCTTGGGAGGCGGAGACAGGAGAATCCCGCAGGTTCGAAGCCAGCCGCGTTGGCTTAAGAGACCCTGTTTCCAAATAAAAATATAAAAATAGGTCTGGGAGTGTAGCCTGGAGGTAGAAGGGCTTCCAGGAACCCCAGTACCACTATATGTGTATACACACACACACACACACACACACACACACACACACACACACGACCAATTCTACCAGGTTTGTCAAAATCTTTGTTTTGCAGTGAAGCAAGTAGTAAAAAGGAACAAAGAGGAATTAGTACTATAATTTTAAAACTTGTTAAAGCTATAAATGTTTTGAGCTACTACTTTTCCAACAGTAGAGCACTGATAAGATCTAGATTTTCTATTGTGTTTTGCTCTTTTTTAAATTTTTCATCGGTGTATTGCAGTCATACATCTTAATGGGGTAAAAGAAGGTAGAGGCATTTGCTCTGAATTTCATTTTCATCTTTTTTTATTTGCAGACTTTGTAAATATATATATGGTATTTTTCCACATATCTGAAAATATTTTGTAAAATTAGAAAAAACATTTTTAATGCATTTGACTAATTACCCTGAAGAGTGAAAACAATATTCAGTATTTTTTCCTCTGGGCCATGATTTTTGAGCCATTTATCTGTGTGTTGGAAATGTACATCATACTGAGATTGATAATGAGAATGATACATTCATAGATCCAGACAATGGTGCTTGTTCCATATCCCTCTTCACACCTTCTCCCTCCCCATACATGATCATGAGGCTTATAGGGATATGTTCGTATATGCACATAACATGATTTGGTCTGTTTCCTTCCCCAAATATTCCCTTTCTCTCCCTTCTGCCCTCCCGTCATCAGCTTTCACTATACAACAAGTCCCTCTCTCCTTACTTTGTAAGATCCATTTTCTTTCCTATTTTTCTGTCTGGCTTCTGCATATAAGAGAAAACATGCAGGGTCATGAAACCTTTAAAGTCATCTATGGCAAGTGAAGTCTCCCACGTCTTTAAAAAAATAAGCTCCCCCTTACACTACTCTGGGAGTGAACTGGTAGTGCTGCTTTTGAAAATTATCTAGCTCTATGAATACAAATGAACATGTGCACATCTGAAGGGGATGCATCTCTCTATATATACATACATACACTAGACTTTATAGACTAGAGTGTCTGTAAACGCACTGTTCACAATATCCCCAAATTTAAAATTACCCAAAGATCTTCTTATGGTTTGGGTCTGGAATGTCTCCCCAGAGCTCATGTGTTGAAAGCATGGCCCCAGTGCAGAAAAGTACAGAGATGGGGCTTCAGGGAAGTGACTAGATCCAGTGGCTCTGACCTCATGAGTAGATTAATCCATTAATGACTCAATTAAAAAACTACTAGGAGGTGGGACAAATTGGAGAAAGTAGGTCACTAGGGGCATGTCCTGGAGGGGTTTTCTTTTCCTCCATATCTTTAACACTCCCCTCTTCTCCTTCCCAGCTGCCATGAACTAAGACACCACTAAGACACCTCGCCACCATGCCTCTCTGCTATGATGTGCTGCCTCCTTCAGACCCCGAGCAATACAGCAAGCTGACCACAGACTGAGACCTCTGAAACTGTGAGCCAGAATGGAAATGTCCTCCTCTAAGTTTTTCTTGTCATGCATTTTGGTCACAGAATGAAAAGCTAACGAACATCCCAAACTACTTAAATAGATAAATACATTGTGACATGTTCATGCAGTAGACTGCCATCTAGCAGTGAGAATAAAAGAAATAACACATAAACATAACTTAAATATACAAATTGCACCTCAACAACATAATGTTGAATAAAATAATTTTCTAATGTAAAGTTCAAATGCTGGGAAAGAAAACCAATTTGTGGCACTGAAATTCAAGATATGTTATGCTTGAGAGGCAGAATAGGTTAATGCTTGTAGAATACACAGAAGAAGGACTTCTGGGGTTCTTGGAAAG
The DNA here is from genome assembly GCF_963383645.1 of Muscardinus avellanarius. Classification (NCBI taxonomy): domain Eukaryota; kingdom Metazoa; phylum Chordata; class Mammalia; order Rodentia; family Gliridae; genus Muscardinus; species Muscardinus avellanarius. The sequence continues at coordinate 67,802,164 of NC_137798.1, forward strand.
GGTCTTGGAGTAATGGCTATAAGTGTATGTTATTCCTTTGTGTGTGTGTGTGTGTGTGTGTGTGTGTGTGTGTGTGTGGTACTGGAGACGGAACCCAGGGGCATTCTACCTCTGAGCTATACCTCCAGCCCTATTTTCTATTCTTTATTTTGAAACAGGGTCTCACTGAGTTGCAAAGGACCTTAAATGTAGAAAATGAAGGTATAGAAATTGGTCACAGAGTAGTAAATGAAGCAAAGAATATGTGAGTAGACTACTTTTACATCTACTTTCCCCATGAAAATTTGTGATCATTTATAAAAGAATATAAAGATATCCTCATATGCATAAATGCATGTGTTTAGTTACATATAAGCACATATGTACAAATATGTACATATAGATGGATGTAAAACCAAAGATATAAAATATAACTGCTAGAAAATTATCATGAAAAGATTGGGAATTTAAGTGAAAATGGATGGGACTAGAGAATATTATGCTAAGTAAGATCAGAAAAACAAGGGTCATATGTTTTTTTTTTTCTCCATATGTAAAAGCTAGCGAAAAAAAAAGGAAACAAAGAAGACTTTAGTAAACTTAAGAGAGAACCAGTAGATTAATGTCAGGGGATTGCAGGAGGGAGGTGAGAAGGGGAGAAATGAAAACTGAAGAAGGGAACAGCTCAAGTAACGTTATTTCCATACATTAAGTCATCATCACTATCAATCTCACTATGTATGAAAAAAGAGAAAGGGGAAATGGGGTGTTATAAATATGGAAATAAATTAAAAAGTGAGTGTGCATGTATGTTTGTATTATTTTATTTTTTCTATAATGTATTATTACAATGCACCAATAAAAGTAATAAAAGATAGCCGGGCGTGGTGGCACATGCTTGTAATCCCCACACTTGGGAGGCGGAGACAGGAGGATTGTGTAGGTTTGAAGCCAGCCTTGCTGGCTTAAGAGACCCTGTTTCCAAATAAAAATGTAAAATAGGTCTGGGAGTGTAGCCCATAGGTAAAAGGGTTTCCAGGAACCCCAATGCCACCAAAAAAAAAAGTAATAAAAGATATGCTCATATGTATCTATGTGTAAAAGTCTTTTCATATAAGAATATTTATATACACACATATGTGTGCTTATAAATAGATTTAAAATGAACTATACATAAAATTACAGCTAGAAAGTTACCTTGAAAAAATATGAAATTAAGAGGAAGAAAAACAAAATTGAAAAAAATTCCAAAAATTAAACTGAAGAAAAAAATGTTTCACACTGAAACATTTTTCACAACTCTAAGAAACACTCATATAAATTATAAGTCTAGCCCATGTGCAAGTGTGTGTGTTTGTGTGTGTGTGTGTGTGTGTGTGTGTGTGGTGTGTTATGCAGTCACATATTTGTGTAAAATCAGTATATGTGTAAAATAACTACATACTATATATAATCAGAAAGCTTCCAAATGCACAAACTCTCTCCTTTGCTCGTCAAATACGCTGACATTTACCAGGGAGTCCCTGATCAATATGTTTTTATTGAGTAAAGCCTGTTGTGTTTTTCTTATAGTTGAAATAGGATAGAAATAGTTGACTGAATTTTCTGGTAAACTAAACTCTTCACTATTAGTAAAGTTTGCTTCAAGAATTTAGTTCTCTGAGCCCAGTGGAATAGACAAAAAGAGGATGGTTATTTTGAGTATTTATAAGTATATGCTTTCTACAATTTTCTATGTCAGCAATTTGTGTATAGTTAAAATATAAAAACATCATATAGACTATAATACATGATTAACATATAACACACATAGAAAACATAATTTTTAAAATTATAAAAGGAAAAGGTAAACCTTATACTCAAGGTATTTGTATATATATGTTTTATATATATATATATCACAAAGGAGTCATCTTAAAAAATCTATAAAAACTTGCTAAACATCTATAGCAAAATGACAAATCACAGAATTTTTTAAAATGCATTAGACTGGTTCACAAAATAGATTAGCTAAATGGACAATAAGATAAGAATGGCCTTTCAAGGGTAGCACATTCTTGGTCAGTTTTTTTTGTTTGCGTGCCTGCATGTGCGTGCGTGCGTGTATGTGTGTGTGTTCAGCACTTTGAATATACCATCCCACAGTTTCTTTTTTCTTTTTTTTTTCCTTTTGGTGGTACCAGGGATTGAACCCAGGGGCATTCTACCTCTAAGATACATCCCTAGCCCTATTTTTATTCTTTATTTTGAAACAGGGTCTCATTACGTTGCAGAAAACCTCACTAAATAGGTTACCAACAAACCTGCGCTCCTTCTGTCTCAGCCTCCCAAGTACTAGGATTACAAGCATGCACCACTATGCCTGGCTCCTACAGTTTCTTAAATTAAGAATTTTCTGCTAAAAATCTCCTGATAGATATAACAAATGTTCCCTTGCACAGCGTGTGGTGGTGAATGTCTGTAATCCGAATACTTGAGAGGCTGAGATAGGAAGATCCAAAGTTTGAAAACAGACTCAGCAATTTAGTAAGACCCTATTTCAAAAATAAAAACTGAAATTTTGCTGGGGAGTGGTTCAGAAAGTAGAATGCCCTTGGGTTCTGTCCCCAGTACCACAAAAGAGTTCCCTTAGATATAAGAAACTTCTTTTTCTCTTGCTGTTTTCAAGGTTCACTTTATATCTTTTTTATCAATATATATAATGACATGATAATATATAATATATTAATTTATTGGTGCATTGTACTCATGCATTTTAAATTTAACTAAATGTACTTAATTGGTGCATTGTAGTCATACATCTTAATGGGGTACAATATGGTGAAGGCACACATGTACACATTATTCATTTAGCCCTTCCCCAATTCTCACCACATTCCCTCTCCCTTCCTTCCTTCTTGTGTTCAGCTTAGTGATTGATAAGTTTATGAATGTGCATCATGTGCATTCGGGTATTTCCCTCTATTTTTATGTGTACAAGATGATATTTTGTTATATATAGACATAACAAAATGGCTACTATATTTAAATTAAATTAGGATATTCATCATCTCCTATAGTTAAGCTTTTGTATGTGTGGCAAAAACACATAAAATCTACACTTTTATTCTAAGTCCTGAATAGTATAAAATATTACTAACTGTAGTCCTCATGTATTTCAGATCTTTAGATTTTTTCATACCACATGACTAGTACTTTTATTATTTTAATCATTTTTCCATTTCTTCCCCCTCCTACTCATTGGTCCCTTGTAACTGCCAATACATTCTTTATGTCTGTGTATGACTGTTTTTATTTTTAAATTTCACATGTAAGTGATATTATAGAATAGTTTTCTTTTTGTATTTGGCTTATTATTTCACTTTGCCTAATGTTTTCTGTATTTGGTTTTTGACAGCTTGATTATAATGTGTCTGGATGAAGTTTTCATTCTGTTGAATCTGATCACAGATTTGAGCTTCATGTGTGTTCATGTTCATACCTCTACCCAGACTGGAGGAGTGTTCAGCCACTCCATCTATCAGAATTCTTTCTTGCACTTTCTCTCTTTTCCTCAAACTCTCATTATATATAGATATATGAATTCACTTGATTCTTTCCCATAAATGCCATAGGTTTTCTTACTCTTTTCCATTCATTTTTATATTTTCTTCTAATTCAATATAATCAAATGACCTGTCTGAGTTCACAGATTCCCCTCTTCTTGATCAAATCTGTTATTGAGAGTATATTGCATTATTCGCTTCATTCATTATATTCTCCTTCTTCAAAATTTGTTTGGCTCATTATTTATCATCATCATTATAATTATTTTTACTTCTATTGAACTCCACATTTTGTTCATATATTGCTTTTCTGATTTTGTACACACACACACATAACACTCACACCACATAATGTAAGGTTATTCAATCTTCTAAAGGCAAGAAAAGTTTCCATTTCTGACAACATGGGATGCATCTCGAGGACACTATGCTAAGTAAAATAAACTAGACAAAGAAATGCAAACACTGCATAATCTCGATTATATGTGAAATCTAAAAAAGCCACCTCAGAAAAAAAAGAGTAGGAAGGTAGTGACCATGAGCCATGAGATAGAAGACATGTTGGTCAAAAGGTACAAACTAGCAGTTGTAAGATGGATACATTTTGGAAATCGTATGTACAATTTGGTGAATATCATTAATACATTATATACTTCAAATGTGCTGAGAGTAATCTAAAATATTCTCTCCACACATAGGAAACTGAATCTAATACTCAATCATCTTAAAAACACTGTAGAAATTAGGGATATAAGAACCTTACCTCAACATAATAAAGGCAATATGCTACAAACTCAAAGCTAATGTCATACTGAATAAGGAAGAATTAAATGTATTTCCTCTAAAATCGGGAATAAGACAAGGATGCCCAATATCACCACTCTTACTCCATATAGTACTTGATATTTGGCCAGAGAAATTAGGCAAGAGAAGAAAACTGAAGGGGTATAAATAGGGGAAAAAAGAAGAAAAATTATCTATGTTTCCAGATGGTATGATTCTATACATAGAAGCTCTAAAAAAAACTTAACCAGAACACTTCCAGAGCAGATAATCACATTCAGCAAAGCAAAGTAGATGGATACAAAGCCAACTTGCAAAAATCAATAGCTTTTCTATACACCAACAATAAGTCTACTGAGAAATAAATCTATAAAACAATTCCATCCATCATAGCCATAAAATACTCCAACATGAATCTAACCAAAAAAGTAAAAGACCTCTAAAATGAAAATTATACTACACTAAAGAAAGAAAATTTAAAAGAAATTAGTAAATGGAAAAACTTCTCATGTTCTTGGATAGGTAGAATAAATATTGTTAAAATAGTCATACTATATATTCGGTGCAATACCTATTATAGAAATACCAGTGCCATTTTCCCTAGAAACTAGAAAGACAGTTCTAAATTCATGTGGAAGAGAAAAAGAACCAGAATAGCCAAATTATTCTGAGCAAAAGAACCATGCTGAAAATATAATTCCTGGCTTCAAACTACACTAATATGCAATAGTAATTTAACCAGCATGGTATTGGCATAAAAATGGTCTCATAAACTAAAGAAATAGAAGATACAAAAACAGATCTATACACTATTAGCTAGCTGATTTCCTTTGTTTTTCTTCCAATACTGGGGATGGAACCCAGGGGCATTCTACCTCCAAGCTATATCCTAGCCCTATTTTGTTCTTTATTAGGAAACAAGGTCTCACTGAGTTGCAGAGGGCCTCACTAAGTAGCTGAGGCTGGCCTCAAACCTGCAATCCTCCTGTATCAACCTCCCAAGTACTGGGATTACAAGTGTGCACCACCACACCTGGCTTTAGCCAGATTATTTTTAACAATGGTGCCATTGTATATTTGACAAATATATTATACATTGGACAAAAGACAGTCTTTTCAACAAATGGTGCTGGGAAAATTGAATATCCATATGTAGAAAAATTAAACTAGACCCTTTCATCCTGCACTAAAGTCAACTCAAAATGGATCAAAGACTTAGAAATGAGACTAGAATCTGGGTGTGGTGGCGCATGCTTGTAATCCCAGCATTTGGGAGGCTGAGACCCGAGGATCACAGTTTGCGGACAGCCTCAGCTACTTAGTGAGGCCCTCTGCAACTCAGTGAGATCTAGTTTCAAAATAAAGAATAAAAAATAGGGCAGGGGGTATAGTTCGGAGGTCCCTGAGTTCCATCCCCAGACCTGCAAAAAAAAAAGAAGAAAAAAAAAAAAAGAAATGAGACTAGAATCTATGAAATTACTGAGGAAAACACAGGAACAACTCTGCAACATATAAACACTGGTAGAAATTTCCTCAATAAGATTCCTAAAGCTCAAGAAATAAAACCAAGAATCAACAAGTAGGATGGCATCAAATTAAAACGTTTTTTTAATAGAAAACAATCAAGAGTGTGAAGGGAGAGCCCATAGAATGGGAGAAAATCTTCACCAGCTACTCCTGTGATAGACTAATATATCTAGAATATATAAAGAACTAAAAAAAAAAAACTAACACCAAAACAATAGCATAACCAAAGAGTAGGCAATTGACTGAAGAAATAAAAATATCCAACAAAGTTATGAAAAAATGTTCAACATCATTAGCAATTAGGGAAATGTAAATAAAAACCATAGTAAGATTCTCTCTAGCTCAAGCTAAATGGCAAGAGTCAAGAATACAAATAATAATAAATGCTGGGAAGAATGTGAAGAAAAGGGGCACTCATACAGTTAGTAGGTCACTAATTAGTGCAACCACTGTGAAGATCAGTATGGAGGTTCTTCAAAAACCAAGAATGAAACTGCCATCTGACCCAGCTATACTGCCCCTTAGGATTAAATTAGAATGTTACAGGTATAGTACATATCATGTTCAAACAGCACAATTAATAACAACTAAGTTATGGATCCAACCTAGATGTCTATTAACAGAGAAATGAGTGAAGGAAATGTGGTTTATACACACAGTGGAGTTTTACGTAGCCATAAAGAACAAAATTATGTTTGCAGGAAAATGGATGGGACTAGAAAACATCATTCAAAGTAAGAAAAGTCAGTTTCAGAAAGCCAAGGATGATATGTTTTCAGTTGTATGTATAGGCTAGAGAGAAAACAGGAAAGGAGGGGCACTTCATAAGAACGAGGAAAGAGGCCATTAGAGTAGAGGAAGGGGGTTGGGGAGGTAGGAAAGGATAGGGAAAATGGGAGAATGTGGAACATAAGCATAGAGGGCATTACATATGGTGCCATCAACACATTTTTCTGAAGCCTTACTTTATATAAAGCCAAAAATCCTTCACAAAGCCTCTCAGTAGGAGAACTATCTATATGCCTTATATCTGCGTGTGCCAGCTCATCAGGAAGATTAGCTAAATCTCACTGGGCACAGTTTTAGTTTGTCCCAATATTACAGGGCAGACAGAATACCAAACCTTTGACCTAAGCCATTAGCCTCTAATTCAACCAAGGGCTTTCACCCAAAACCACTATTCAGAGAAATCAACTTACAACCATGCAATTTGCAGCAGAGCTCTCTGTAGAATATTCTATGTCATCTTCTTAGATAGCCAGAACGTATTGAATCTATATTGAAAATTTTATTTAGACAGAATTTGACCCTTAGTGATGTTTTATGCCTAAAGAAAACCTTTACACTATTATTTTTCCTTTTAATTATTACTGTATTTATAATAGGGTTGCAAATTTCATATAATGTGAGAAACTAAGAACTATGGTTCAGATCTTAACGTTCCCCTATAGGTTGTGTGCTGAAGGCTTCTCACCAGCCTAGGTGCTACCAGGGAGAGGTGCTGGAGCCTTGAGGGGGTGTCACCCAGAAGGGAGTGGGGTCACTGTGGGGTACTCTCAGAGGAGATATTGGGACCCCAGAATCTTATTCTTTCTCTCTCTTTGCTTTACAGCTGCCATGGGGTGAGCGATTTCCTGCAGCACATACTTCTGACATAATGTTACCTTGTCACAGACTCAAAGCAACAAGGTCAAATGACCATGAACCACAAACCTCTGAACCGTTGGGCCAAAATATATTTTTCCTCTATATAAGCTGTTTATCTAGGGTATTTTGTCACAGTGACAGAAAGCTAATCGACTAAGGTGGAAGTATTAAAGGAAAGGAAATAATTCATTCCCCCACTGAATCTACAGTTTCAAAGCTCTCTAAAACAAATTTCTCATAATGTATATTTTATTTGCTCATGGACTCATGTGTTACTTCACTCACTGATTCATTTATTAATTCATTCATCATCTGTGAATACTTAAAATATGTTTAACTACCTTCAGGAGTTTTTAGTTCATTGAACTGAGCCAGATATTTTATCAATAATATGCCACTGCCCCAAAGATCTGAGTGACTTAAAACATACTTTCCCAAGAATAAATAGCAAACTTATATCTAGTATTAAAATCACAGTATAAGTTTTTAGTGTAGTAACCAATTGAATTTCTAACCCCCCCAATGTTTAAACATAATAGGGATTTCAATTCTTTTCCTATGACAATGGGTTCAGCGTCTGAACCAGTTGTAAGAAAAATTACACTGAAAGAAATAGAAAGTGGTATCAAGAATTTAATCCTTACAAATTCTGAGTGACTTTGAATTTCTCTTGTTCTGTCTCTAATACAAGATTTCTTCTAGATACAGAAGAAATCAACAGATATTTTTTCCAGGTCAACATGTACTGGGGAGGGCATGCTTGACCAGAGAACCTAGATCTAATTCGGAATGTGATCCAGTATGGCTGTCACAGCTCCACCTGGCTCTTTTGGAAACATTTCTTAGAAGATCCTCAGGTTGAGACTCTAGGTCCTTTTGTCACATCTACTCTACCTGATACATGCTCATCAGTTTACAGCAGCATTATCACCTGTCCCTCACCACAGCTTTCCTAGCATTGTGATATTGTTTCTGACCCTGAAATTGACCCTTGATCTGATATTATTACTAACTGCCATATAAATGTAATTACTTTCTGCACATAGATGATGATTATTCATCTTTTCTACTTCAAAGTAGCCAAAACCAGAAAGCCATATATTTGTTCTGATGACATAGATTATCATGGAACACCTTATAAGCACACTCAGAGACTGGTGGTATGAATAATGCAGTCATTGTGGAATTAAATACCTCTAGACATCCCACAATAATGCACAATTTCTATTATGTTAAGATCTGAACCATAGTTCTTAGTTTCTCACATTATATGAAATTTGCAACCCTATTATAAATACAGTAATAATTAAAAGGAAAAATAATAGTGTAAAGGTTTTCTTTAGGCATAAAATATCACTAAGGGCCAAATTCTGTCTAAATAAAATTTTCAATATAGATTCAGTAGCATAAGTCTATTCACTTTATTAAGATCCCCATGCCACTTGCCATTGCAACACTTTCCTTATTTGCATTTAGACCCTCCTCTTTTCACTTTTTAAATGTAAAGAATAAACTATAACTGTTTCCCATTGTAAACCCTAAGGGTTATTCTTCCTCTACCATATTATCTACGAAAACTCCATCTCTGATTTATCTTTTTTTGGTCAAATAATATCACACTGTTCTGAGTGATTTCACTTTAAAATGATGAATAGAAACTACAAGTGAGGACTCATCAATATCTTGAATTTCTAGTATACTTCCATGACATTTACACATTCCCACTTGTCAATATGACTATTTCATACATTTTCCCCTTTCTTCAACCTTCCCACTCTGATTCTAACCCTTAAATCTCAGCTGAATTCTTTCTCTCATATTTTATTTAAAAACAATAGAAGCTGGAAGAAATCCAGCTCAATAATATACCTTGCAGCAGACTAATATTTCCACGAAGAACAACTATAAATCTTGATAAAATACAAAAACAAAAAGCTATCTGAAAACATCAAACAGAAAGACATAAGATTTGAGCAATCCCAGAGGGAAGAAAAATCTTCCAAGGTGAGCCCCAAATCCTATTTTTTACTCTATAGAATACATTTATTAATTATGAGTGATGCCAATAGAGAGTCTAAGACATTGACCCCCCAAAAATCTCAGCATTTCAGGGCTACCAAGACAACCACCACTTGAGATGGAGAGTAGAGAGATGTGAGCAAAATCATCTGAGCTACTTTTCCCTAAAGCTATTCACTGACTCTTAAGCATTGCAGGTTAAAGGATGTGAAACCATGCAGAGTTTATGGAAAATTTACAGTGCTGAGAAAATAAAATGTGAGTTCAGGATCTACAAAGTAGAGGAGTGTTACTAAACAAGCTTTTGGCTGAGGCGTCTGAAATACTAAGCGCAAACTGAAATATTTTAGTGATTCAAGAAACTTTTTAAATGCCTCTAATCACTTCAATCTCTGACTACACTAAATAGACCTACATCTGTAGTTTCTACCTTCCAGAAATAAAAAAAAAATCAATCTGGAGGAAGTTAATATCATACAGCATCATTATAATTTTTCATATTCAGAATCTAATAAAAAGTTCTAAGACAAATTAAGAGAAAAACCAAGAGGTAATACAAACAGATCCATAGTCAGACATTGCTTTTCAACAGAGAACATACAGATGGATCCATAAAATGTCCTTCTAATGTTACTTTCCTTTATATGAGAGAAAACATATGACCCTTAACTTTCTGTGACTAGCTAATCTCAAATATTCTCCAGGTCTATCCATTTTCTTGCAAATGACATAAGTTCGTTATTCTTTATTGCTGAGTATAATTCTATTTTGTAGATCCTAGCATTTTGTAATTCATTCATCTGTTGCTATACTCTAGCAAAGTAGAAAAAATAAAAGAAATTGAAAGATATCTGGACACATAAACCTACCTATATTGAACCAAGAAAATACAGAAAACCTCAACTGACCAATAGCAAGCAAAGAGATAGATACAGCAATAAAAACTCCTTCCATTAAAGAAAAGCCCAAGTCCAGACAGATTTCCAAATGAGTTCTACAAAACCTTTAAAAAATAATTAAACCTACTCCTTCACAAATTATTCTTCCAAATTGCTTCTACAAAGCCACTATCACTTTAATACCCAAACCAAATAAAGATACTTCAAGAAAACTATACATCAATATCCTTGACTAACATAGGTACCACAATTTTAAACAAAATATTAGCATGTACTAGCAACAGAATATTTTAAGACAGTTTTTCACTTTCTTTTTTGACTTCCACAAAATCAAACAATTTTGCTCTTTGGCTGACATCTCCAGCAACTCCTGGGTGTCCTTCCTGGACTTATCTACTTGTCATCTAAATGCAGGATCTTGATCTTTTCCTGTACCTAGCTTTAATGTCATCTGAGTTATCACACGTAGGCATTCAGGGCCTTTTATATAGTAATGACTTCCCAAACTACATTTCTCTCTGAGCTCTAGAATTATACCCATAGATAAAATAAAGAAATACTTTGTTGGGCACATATCATTTACAAAGCACTATTCTTGGTGCTAACTATTCAGCAGTAAACATAAGAGAAAAAAGCTCCCTGCCCACATGAAATATGCTTACTAATAAGATCTCAATAAGCGATTTTTATTTTTAAAACTTCAAGCTGTATGAAGTTCCTTGAAGAAAGCTAAAGCAACATAACAGTCGATATAAATATGAACAAATATTCAAAAAGCTATGTTTGATGCATTTTAAAACAGCAACTGTTTCAAAAGAATAACATAAAATAAATGCCCCTGTAATAGTAAAATACTTTTGAGATGGTGGAAATAGCAATCTTAAATAGAAGATAAATCTGATAATCTGTGTAGATATCTACTCATTTTAAGTAGGGGATAGCAAATTGTAGCCCAGGAGCCTAATAAGGCCTGCTACCTGTATATATGTATGGTCAGTGAACAGAGAATGGTCTTTACATCTTTGAATAGTTAAAAACAAATCAAAAGAAAAATAATACCTTATGGCTTATGAAAACATGTGGAATTTAAATTAATATGTTCATAAGTAAGGGTTTACTGACACATAGAAATGTTCATTTACTTACATATTGTCTATGGCTCTTTTCATGCTTCTTTGACAAACTGAGTAAATGAGGCAAAAGTCACATGGCCCACAGGACTAATACCCTCACTATCTGATACTTTATAGAAAAAGTTTGCTGGTCCCTGGTCTTAAGCAATATACTGCTTGCAAGCAAAAATCTCACAGGACAAAATCCATTTTAAAATCAATGCCAGAAAAAAATTGCTTATGACTCTTTGGAAAAAATATGTTTGTTCCCTTTAGCAGACAAAAGCATTGCTCTTTTTAATTCAGATGCCAAGAGAAATTAAAAGCTCAATTTGTTTAAATTTAGTAGCAATGGCACTTGAAGTGGCTGGACACCTCTACTGTGTTTAATTCTTTACCCAGAGGTGTATTATGTGTTTAAGTGTGTTTGAATGTCTCACATTATATTGGTTTATATTTTATGTGAAGCCTATACTTTTGTGTAGCAGCCAATATAAATATGTACAAATATAAGAAAAGCTATGTTTTGTGCACTTTAAAAGGTCACCCAAGCCAGGCATGATAGTGCATGCCTGTAATCTCAGTACTTGAGAGGCTGAGACAAGAGGATCACAGGTTCGCTGCCTGCCTCAGCAACTCTTTCAAAAGAATAAAATAAAATAAATACCCCTGTAATAGTAAAAGTATAAGAACATTTTTTCAATATTGAAAAACCCTTATATTAATCTAATATTCATTCCAAGTTAGGCAGCATAAGCTCACTAAAATTCCAAGCTTCATTGTTCCTGATCATAATTATACCAATTCAGCTTGGTAAAATTATATACCTTTTATGAATTAATAAAAACAGAAACAAGAATGATCACCATCATAGCTATTACTTGGCTTCAGAGAACTTGCAAAATAGTAATCAGAGATCACATAATTGTAACATGTTCAGAAGGATTTGGAGATCTCCATAAATTCCAAAGTACAGTGTGTTTAGGAGTAGCACACTTGCTTCACTGTTCTGCATGCAGGTGAGAATTCTCTGTGTTAAGGAGGAAAAGCAAAATTAAAAGGAAGAGAAACTCCTCTTTTACCTCAAATACGAACACTACATAATCATTTTAAAATTTTGTGGGGAACTGGAAAATGTTAATTATCCATGCGATTGTTTTTCTGTCTCTCCTTTGAGATTGTGAGTTTCCTAAGGACAGAGACACTGACTTTCCTGTCCACAGTTTTATCTCCAGTGCCTGGCACAGGGTCTGGACCCAGGAGTATGGACTTACAAAGTCTAAACCCTAAAAGTCAGAATCAAACTTTGAGTTTCCTAAGGACAGAGACACTGACTTTCCTGTCCACAGTTTTATCTCCAGTGCCTGGCACAGGGTCTGGACCCAGGAGTATGGACTTACAAAGTCTAAACCCTAAAAGTCAGAATCAAACTTTGACTTGGTCATTTATTACCTGTATCATCTTGGGCAACTTACTTTTTTGTTGGTGCATTGTAATTATACATCATAGTGAGACTCAAAGTAATAGAAACGTACATGCACACCTCATTCATTCACTGTGTGTTTTCCTCTAGGCCCCACCCAGTTCTTACCCTTCCCCATAGATAATATTAACATCGATATAAATGACTTCATATGTGAATAAAGAAGTATTTAAATTGTTTCCATCATTAGATCTCTTCTTTCATCTCCCCACCTTTCACTCAACCTTTTGTGAGCTGCATCATCTTGGGTAATTTTATTTTTTAGAACCTTCACTTGATCTTAGAAATGGGGGCTATACCCACATGGGGTATTTGTGGCCCTGATGTGAACTGAGGAATGTGTAACACTAAGTGCTTAGACATGGGCACTTTCTAAGTGTGTGCTACCTTACTCTCTCACTCTCGGTCTCTTCCAGGTGACACAGAGCAAGAATTCAAGGGCCTCTTGGTGAAATCAGAAAAATAATAACAGCAAATCCAAGAAAGTAGGCATCTGTTTGCTTAGTATTGCTAGACTTTGAGTCCTGTGTGGCAGAGCTTTATATAGGCAGTACTGTCACCTCAAGAGACCGAACAGTGTCTTCAGTTTAAGCAGGCCCTTAATGTGCATTTACTGTTAAATACCAGAATAAGCTAGTGGATCCTTAAAGCAAATATCAGCCTATGTATTTGTATAATAAATTCTTGTCTAAACTTCCTGTCAAGTCTCAGTTCTTGATGTGATAGAATTTTAACTGCTTTTAAGAAAAAATGTTCATGTTCCTTCGAACATACAATATTTTATTACAAAGTTAATAAGCAACTGTTAAACCCAAATCCTTCTGATGAAAAGTTTAAGTGATAATGCTACCCTTGACAGTAAAAATGATTTGGAGCTTGAGGCGTTTCCATATCATATGCAAGGGTGCTACTTAACTTTGTTGAAGACATTCAAATCAATGAACTACTCCTAATTATACATGCTCTGTAATGTATTGAATTATATTTTGTTTAAATACAAGCTAAAATTATGTTACCACCGGTTTATTACATTACAATGTACTCTGAAGCAAAATAGTAACTACCAGATTAAACAGGCAAAATCTCTCTGGATGTACTGGCATCTTAAACTGTACCATGAGACAAGAGGTGTCTTAACTGAAACAACTGAGAGTGAGTTGGTGGCTAGGCTGGACCATTCCCTTTCTGTTTTCCCCTAGGAGGGCTATTTTCCATTTGCTGTTAAGATCATGTTTGATAATTAAATGATTAAAAATTATTAAATTATTAAATGAATTATTAATAAAAACAGTTAAATTGAATGATTAAAGTTTGATAATTAACTAATTAAGCTATTAATTTAAACTTGGTCTTTTGACTTTTTTCAGATGCTAAAAAGAAACTACTATTATTTCTTAGTAACTCTTTGTAAATATGCGCTGAAGTTTTCATCTTATTAATCCTAGAAAATATCATGGAAGAACACATATTCTGAGAATGGGTCTGACTGACCATCCAGCTGGAATATGGCAAAGAGACTGGGAGACTAGTTGACTAGAAGCTGAAATTCCTTCCTACTAATTTTGCATCTGATCCATCATACCCCATCTGCACTTTCTCAGGTTTGCTCCCAAGCTATGGAATCCTTGGGTCCTCTCATTGGTTTCTACATGGAATCTCTAGCCCTGCATCAGAAGAGCTACATCCAAAACCTCTTGCTGTGCTTCTCAAGGTCACCACATCTGGCCTACACACCCCAAACCTCTGCTACACAGTTTAACTCTGAGATTACAAAAGTACAATTCTAGTCAAAAGTTAGCGAAGCTTACTTAGGGGGTTAGAGGATGATGATGAGTAGGACAGATAGGGAAAGTTCACTTAAAAGAATAAACTAATGAATAACAGAAACATGATAAGGAGATACTTGTCTACCCAATAAAATTGGTTCTGTAAAGAAGACCTGGTCCCAATTTATTTCATTACTTGTGATGGAAGGCAAATTATTTAATCCCTTACAACCTAGGTTCTGTATTTGTAAATGGGAACTATTCTAGTATATATGTGTTGTTCAAAAGAGTAAAAATTACACCTGCCAAGAGTCTTGGCCTGTTAAACTCACAAAGATTAAAAGAAGATGAATTTCTAAAGTTGTCAATATTATCCTGAAAAAAATGCAGATTTATATTGGGTTATTTGATCTTTTAGATGAAATAATGTTACTGTTACTTTATTTATTAAAATAAAAAAACAAATAATAAAATGCACATGTCTTTTGAGCTGCAAACCCTATTGTCAATGTTTACCTTAATGCAATCATTAGACATCTTAATTATCCAATAACTATAAAATAATAGGATATACTTAAAATAGAACACAAATACTTAGGGAGTACAGGTTGAACATCTCTAATCCAAAAGTCCCAAATTCAAAATGTTACAGAATCTAAAAATTTTGGAACACCAACATGTAAGAAGTTTCACACTTACCTAATGTTATGGGAATACTAAAAATATTGAATAATGTTACCTTAGGCTTGCATGTAAGTTATATGAAACATAAATTAACTTTTTGCTTAGACTTGGGTACCATTCCCAAGATATCTCATTTCCTACATGCAAATATTCCAAAATATAAAAAATTCTAAAATCTAAAATATTTCTGGTACTTACCAAGTATTTCAGATGAAGTATACTTAACCTGTACATATTAATAAAATGTTTATAAAATCATACAGAATAAATATGGCATGATATAGGTCTGTAAGTGCCAGTATTGTGGGTGATTTAGCATATTTTCTTTTTCTGGCTATTTGTAATTTTACATAATAGTCATATGTTTCTATTAAATAAGCATTTTTAGAAACAAAATGGTTATATAACCATGGGATATAGGCCAAGAGGGTACATTTCCAGGCTGCCACCTATCACATTTTCAAAGTATTGTGGATTATGGTGCTCTTCTAACATTTGTTCACCCTTGAGGCAAGGGATTGGGTGTGCAATGATTTATTCTAGTCACAACTATATTTTTGACACTTCCTCATAGACTACCTCGTGCCACCTGTGAGTCATGATATATGTGAATTAAGTGTGTGAGTAATGCCCTCAAAAAGCCCAGACTCACATATTTTTTAGCATAATGGAAAAAATGAGATTAGTTTAATCAGATCTGAGTACCTGTATTCCCTTGTACCATCAGGCTGCTGAGCTACGTGGCTCAACCCTTATTGTTATTGGGTTTAGAGTAAGATTTTAATCAATATGCAATCGAAATTACTCTATGAAACATGAATTACACAGGTAATATGTAGCTAATTAGTGATTCACGAGGTCTTAGCTTCTTTTGCCTTCTATATTTTTCATCTTAAGATTAGTTACTTCACTGTCAGCACATAGGTCATTTGAGATTTATACTAAAATATGTAAAAAATTTTAGTTTACAGTAAGTTTTGTTGTCCAAATTCTATGGTTTTACTATCACCTTCTTTGACCCACAGCCTCACAACCTGAATTAGATTCACCCCTTTCTTAAAAAAAATTCTTACATAGCACCCTGCATTATATTTTAAGCATCACCACAGCCTGGAATCATGTGTTTCTTTCTACAATTATTTAATATTTCCTCTTCCTTTGGAGACTGAGCTACAAAAGAGCTGCTTATTATATTTACTTTCATTTACCACTCTGTAACAATGAGTATAAGACTCTACAATATCGTGTTACCCTTCTAAATGAATGCAATTTTTAAAGGATGCATTTTTCCATTTATAAATTATACTATCCTTAACTGATATTTCTGTTTCTCAGAGATACCCAAGCAGAAATTAGGGAAGTAAGCGTGGTGTGGTGGCACATGCTTGTAATCCCAGTACTTGGGAGGTTGAGATAAAAGGATCAGGGTTCACTCAGCTACTTAGTGAGGCCTTCTGTAACTTAATGTGACCTTGTTTCAAAATAAATAATGAAAAATAGGGCTGGGGGTGTAGCTCAGAGGTCAAATGCCCCTGAGTTCCATATATAGTACAGCGAAAGAAAAGAAATTAGGGAAGCAGACTTTCTCAAGAAATTTTAACATATTTAGAAGGTAGACATTTAAATAACCATTTCACATATATAAAATTACCATTGCCAATTTCAGTGACATCTGTGGGGAATGGGAATGAGAAGGTGGAAGGCAGAGAGAAATGCACAGTATTACATGTATGTACATTTCTACCACTTTGTATCTCAGTGTGATGCAGAACTGCATAAAATATAAAAGTATAAAAATTATAAAACATAAAGAGGTGAGCAAGGATGCTGATTTGAGAAACCAAGGGTATGTCAAAGGCTCAAGAAAAGCCAAGATTCATAAAAAGCAAAAGGAAGAAGTTATCAAGTTATATAACTATGCAGCCACATCCTGGAAGCCAAAACCACACAGAGGAGGGGCTGCAGAACAGCATCTCAAGCAATTGGCAGTGAACAACTAGAAGAGCCTCTTTTTTACATAAAATCACTTCATTTTCTTCCAGTGTATTCACCAAGTTTCTCTCCACCCTCTTTCTGCCTTCTGCTGTGCCAGACAGGGATGCCCATGGTTATTTGGCACTACTAGTAAAAGAGCTAAAAGTGGATGTTCAGTACTTCATAAGACATAAAATAATACAATATCAAAAGCAATCAGCCTATGCCAAAACACAGGCATCTTTTAGTCATTATCATAAAAACCAAGGAAGAGATGGGAGAGTGAGTAGAAAAAAGAAAGCCACAAAGCCCGGGAAGAAAAATTAAAAAAAAAAAGACAGAAAGAAAATAAAGCACTGTCAATAATAACATAACATCAAGCACAGAAATAGAGGCATCTTCGAAAAAAAGGTCCATTTAAGGAATTCCTTCTGTTGACATCATGTATATATGTGAGAATAGCAATGCCAATCTCAATACCATGTGTGGGGGAGGAGAAATGGGAGGGAGCTGGGGAAGCCCACTCAGGGCTGTGTGCATGTATGCCACCATCACTATGCATGACTATAATACACAAATGTATAAAATAAATAAAATCCACTACATAAAGTTACTGTTATCTAAAAGGCTGTAAAAGTAGCAGGAAGCATTGTGCCCTCATTAAAAAAACAGGAATTTCAATAGCTACTACTGTAGATTTACTTCTTTAGTGGGAGTTGGAAAGTAGGTCCATCAAGGCAGCTCAAAGCAAAATAATAGTTGACTACAAATGCATACTCATACAGCATATGCATGTGGATTTATTCATGATTTATTTTCCCAAGTCTAAAATATACATTTGTGTTCAATAAATATATATAGAGAGAAATATTTTATCTAAATTATAGTACAGTTGATGTTCTATTTTCATGCGTATTTAAAGACAAAGGTAGTCACTGGATATCAAAAAGTAAGAAAATGATACCAAATCTGTCGTAGTCCTTGTAGCTGATGACCAAGAAAGGAAGAAATGTATCATAACTGTGATACACTAAGTTATTTGCTACCTTGTATTACTGCCTTCCATATACAGTCGCCTTTTGGCCACATTTTATCCTCTAGCCAACTAAGTAAAGTGCATGGTGATATCTCCATTGTAGACCTGAACACAGAGTAAGAAACCCAAACCTCACGGTCTAAGCTCCTGAGCAAGTCACCATAGTTCTATATGGAAGATTTCTTCTAACAATTCTTTCAGCCCCTCCCCAGAGTCTAATGGTTAAGTAATTAAAAATGAAATAAAAAGTAGCCTACACAGCTGCATTAAAGTAATTTCAACATGATACAAAAAAAGAATGTGCTTATTACTCCAGAGAGAAATTTGAGTCAGTCAGCTTTTAACTTAGTTATACAATTTTTTAAAAGTTATCATTACTATAGAAAAAGTTTTTTGCGATATACTGAAATGCATAGAGTTTAAATAATTTTATTACCTAACAATACATTATTGGTGGGATTGCAAATTAGTGCAACCACTTTGGAAAACAATATGGAGGATCCCCAAAAGAATGAGAATGAACTTACATATGATCCTGCAATACCACTTCTGAGTATCTACCCAAAAGAATGGAAACCAAACTAGCAAACTAATGCATGGGTATCTATGTTCATAGCCACACAATGCACAATTGGCAAACTATGGAACCAGCCAAGATGTCCATCAATATATGAATGGATTACAAAACTATGAAATATATACACAATGGCATTTTAGCCACAAAGAAGAACAAAATTACATCATTTATAGGGAAATGGATGAATTGGAGAACACTATGCAAAGTGAGATTAGTCGGTCACAAAAAGGAAAATGTCAGATGCCTTTCCTAATATGCAGAAGCTAGGGAGAAAAAGGGTCATAGGAGGAACTCTAGATGAAGAAGAAACCATAAAAAGCAAATAAGGAGACCTAACTGAGGGGGGAAGAAGGAAATTTTTCTAATGTACATGATGTACATTCATAAACATATCAAAGTCAATCAGTAAGCCTAACATGAGAAAGAGGGAGGGGGAGGGAATGGGGTGAGAATTGGGGAAGGGCTAAATGAGTGATGTGTGCACGTATGTCTCTACCATCTTGCACCCCATTAAGATGTATGATTACAATACACCAATAAAAAAATAACATAAAGCTTGTGTTAGAGAATTCTTAAATGATACCAAAAAGCTATGACAAATTAATATATATCCACAATAAACAGAAAACTTAAAGACCTTGGAGAAGTCCCATTGTCCAAGCCTGGCCTAGCGCAGCCCCTGGCTGAGACCTCCTAATTTTTTTAATCTAGTATTTGTTTTATTACTTTTAGAAAATCCAATTCACTTATTTGTAAATCCATAGTACTTAGATCTATCATTTTCATCACTTTGGAAAATCTAGCTAGTTTCATTTATAAAATTATAGTACTTAGAGTTGCTAACAAAAAGTTGCTGGAATATAATAATTGAATTATAGAATTTGGTTCTCTAATTCTTTTTATAAAGAGTCACTAGATTGTATACATCTGAATTTTAAATTGGATATGATATCTAATTGTAGTTCAAACTCAGATACAAACATGCAATTTCAGCGTCAGGAACAACAGGCTCCTTTAGTACTGTATGCTTCCTACACGCCTAAGCTCTTCACTGGCAGGCGTGAATTCCTTTTCAAAATAGATAGATCCTTTCACTCTTTAAATACACCGAATATATATGTCAAGTAGCCGGTTATGTTTCACCCCAAGTATTCTCTTAACCAAACTAAATACTCAGATTTCATTTCGCTATTTGTTATATAAGATTTCCAGGACTGTAGTCATGTTTATCTTCTGGTAAGTGTGCTGTCATTTGATAGTATTTCTTTTTAAATAGCCAGCCTGAAGCTGAATATAATATTTTATCTATGATATGCTCTGATTTCTATGCACTATCTTGGGATGACTATTATCTTTCTTGATCCAAAGACAAGAGTACTTTTAATGTAGTTTAAGACCAGCCCAGAACCAAGTGATGTACGCAGGGATAAATGTATCGCTTTGAACCAGTCTGTAACATACAATTACAATGCACCAATAAAAGTGTGAAAAAAGATTTATTTTAAAAATGACCAACCCAGTTTTGTTTTACTGAATTCAAGTAGGTGTATTACATGACGGGTTTTGTGCAGCACTTTTGTCCATGGAGCTCTTCTTGGAAGACTAGTGCTTACACTCTTGGGTTTAGTTGTGCATTAACTTTGCAACCTTTTGAAGTATTTGAATAGAACCAAGAAAATGATACCATGTATGGAAATATTGTTCCTGCTTTTCACATTTAGGAATACAAAATAATGCAAGTGTGCTTTTTCAAATTAAATATATATGTATATGTATATGTATATATGTAAACTGGCAATAAAAAGTTTTTTTAGAATACATAAAATATGCCTATACATATACACATATAATTTATTTTGTTTATTATATTTCAAAGAAGTCAAGGGAATCTGTGACAGATTTGGCTAAAATATAATCTAATTTTTTAAATATTAAAAAATCTCAATTCATTCAAATTCTGCCTAAATGTTTTGTATATACTTTTTAGAACATTTATTTATTATATTTTAGATAATTATTATTAATTCCTTGTAATTATTTCTATAATTATGGCAGCTCAATTCACAATAGTCAAAGTGGCATATACACACACTGAAATTCTACTTGACCATAAAAAATACAATTATGTCATTTACAAAAATTAAATGAAACTATTAGAACATTTAATAGCATCATCCTACTGACACAAAACACACAAAATAAAAATATAAATACCAAAGAGTTTTTTATATTGATTGTTAAAGCTACATGTTACAAAAAAGAAAGTAAGAATAGCAAAACAAAAATAATGAAGTTTTAGGCTCCATTCTATAAAAGAAGCTGGAGGAAATTCAGTATGAAGGGAAATATGTGGCCTACTCAATATTATACAAGTTACCTGTCTTTTTGCCTGACCCAAAAAGTGAGAATTAAGTTCCTTGACATTTATTTCATTGGAATTATTTCCCAGCAAAGTTACTTCAAACTGCAGGATAGATTTTCTGAGCTTTAACCATCATCCTTTCTATTTCTTCCCATAGCTGCCACTTTCCCTTTTAAATCCTCACTATTTTACCCATTTCTTAGTCTTTTATGTGCACAAAACATGAGTAAGTGGCAAAGCCCAGAGGATGAATTTGGTTATTAAATTTATAAAGAATCTAAAACAACTGTAGTAATAAAATATTGCCAAATAGATAACGGCAATGTAGGCACTATTCTATATTTTCTAAAATATAGAATATAGAATATAAAATATAGAATATGACCCCAAGTAACAAATTTCCTTGATAGAAATGTTACCATCTCCAGATAAAATACAGGTTTTAATGCCACAAATTGTATTAGAGAAAGCAGTATTTAGTTAAGACTGAGCTAACTCATAGTATTAATTTGATTGTTAAAGCTAAATTAAAAAATCTATAAAACTAAATACATGGGAAAGATAGAAGGAAATCATAGTAATTGTGCCAACAGTTTTTTCTCTAATTAGCTGCAATGCATCATTAAATTCAATTGTATATGAAACTGAAAAGATATATAGCTATTTTAAGACTAACACAGGAGAGAAGCATTAAAATAGACACTGAGCTTTATATATATTATTTCTTTTACAGTAGATACTAATTTAAAATTTTAATAAAAATTTCCATTAATAAAATATCTAAAAGAAGTCATCAAGGAAATGTGCAATATAAAACAGATGGAAAGACAACATATTTGGTTTATTGAGAAACAGAGGAACCTAACAGAAATACTAAAAAAAAGTTAAAATTCAAATCTTCTCTATTAAAATTACATCCTGAAGTATATCCATAATTCTAAGATATTGACTACAAGATAACTCATATGATTATTGTCATCAACCTTTCATTGTATTGTTTTCACACTTATATTTTAACAATTCCAATCAATTTGACTCATCAGATACCTATAGATGAATATATGATTATGTAAATTAAAAAGTAGATGATAGACAGATAGCTATTTATTTCTTTGTGTGTTTGTTTATTTATTTATTTTTTGGTGGTACTGGGGGTGAAACCCAAGGGCTTTCTGCCTCCAGGCTATACCCCCAGACCTATTTTATACTTTATTTGGAAACAGGGTCTCACTAAGTGTCTGAGAGCCTCACTAAGTAGCTGAGGCTGGCTTTGTACCTGTGTGATCCTCCTGTCTCAGCCTCACAAGCGCTGGGATTACAAGCATGTGCCACCAAGCCCGGCAACAGATAGCTTTATTACAAAATCTGTATGTCCTCATTAGCTGTCGTGTTGAGCATACACATAAAGAACAAAGACGGAAGTGTGGGACAGTGAGGTGGCTGTTACAATAGCTCAGGGAGGGTATGATGATGACCTAGACCAGGAGACAGCTATAGCAATGAGGAGAATTGGAACTGGAGCCCAAAGGATTTCGTGGAGGTTTAAATGGAGGGGCTTTGTCCTAAGCAACTAGAGGGGTGGAGTTTCTAATAATTGCACTGGGGAAGGACCAGTTTTCAGGAGATGATTAGGAGTTTTATCTTAGACAAGTTCAATGAATATGAGCAGAAAGATGGACAGAAGAGCCTATAGTTCAGGAAACAAGTCCAAGTAATTAGTTGTTCACTTGTGATATTTGTTGCAAATCTTTTTATCTCATTTTCATAGGTTTTGGGTATAAGTGGTTTTTTATTTTTTTACATTTTATAGCCAAATCTTAACCAGTTATGTATTACATTACTTTAACATGTTATAAGTTAAATTATATTTTTTCTTTTTTTTTTCTTTCTTTCTTTTTTTTTTTTTTTTTTTTGGTGGTATTGGTGGAACCCAGGGGCTTTCTACCTCCAGGCTATAGTCCCAGACCTATTTTTTTTTTGTATTTTATTTGGAAACAGGGTCTCACTAAATTGTCAAGAGTCTCACTAAGTAGCTGAGGCTGGCTTCAAACCTGTGCGATCCTCCTGTCTCAGCCTCCCAAGTGTGGGGATTACAAGCATGCGCCGCCACGCCAGGCCTATATTTTTTCTAATAGCTCATGTTGTCTTATTTTTTACATGTGACTCTTACTTCTTCTAATATTAATGTTAGGTTATGAGGGAAGACTCAGACGTAAATATTTTATTAGATTGTTGGTTCATTTGATAATCATTAAATAACATAATAATTCTAGCCTTGCAATTTATCTTTTAATTTATATTCACTTATTATCTATAGTGAATTTAATTCTTTGATATTTATTCCCTCTCTTTGCTTTGGTAACTAATTATTTTGCCTATACTTTAATACTTATTATATTTATCAGTCATATGTTATCTGTACTCTTCCCTTATTAAATAAATGAATAACAGCCATCTGAGTCCTCTCCCTATTGCTAGGTCCTCTATGACATTTTTTTTCTTTTCTTGGTTTGTTTTATATCATTCATTATAACATATAGTGTGTACTCTAGGAAGCATTTTTAAATCCAGCCTCATTGAGGATGTAATTACTGTGAAGATCTGTAACCCTTGCAGGCCAGATTTTGGCATATGTCTTTTCTTTCTTCTCTCTATTTATACTATTACTAACCCTAGTTTTTACGCATCTGAGTGGGTAATTTCTTAATAGGCTGAAAATAACAGTAGTCATAGAATATGTTTTAAATATGTGCAACAAAACTTCTATACTTGCCATGGGTACTTAAATCTGCTCTTCTCATCGACCACAAACACTTTAAATATAATTTGGTACCTGCTATCCAGTCTCCCTATAGCTCTCCTGACCCTCACTTCTCATCCTCTTGTAATCCCTATTCTATCTTAAAATCAGCATCTTCAGCTTCTACATATGAGAGAGAACACATAGCGTTCGTCTTTCTGTATTTAGCTTATTTCACTTAACATAATGTCCTCCAGTTCCACCCATTTTGCTTCATGTGACAAGATTTAATATTTCTATAGGGTTAAATAATAATCCATTGAACACAGGTGAAACATTTGCTTTATCCATTCATCTGTTGATGAACACTTGAGTTGGTATGGTACCTTGGCTATTGTGAACAGTGCTTCTATAAACATGGGCGTGCAAGTATCTCTTTATCATGTTCATATTTACATAGCCAGAAGTGGAATAGCTATATCCTATGGTGAATCTGATTTTAGTTTTTTGAGGAACCTCCATACTGTTCTCCATAATGGCTATACTCATTTACATTCCCACCAGCAGAGTATAAGATTCTCTTCCTCCGCGTCCTTACTAGCATTTTCTACTTTTCCTATTTGATAATTGCCATTCTAACAAGGGTGAAGCTGAATATCACTGTTTTTTTTTTAATTAATGATGAAGACACTACAGTTCTAAGTACCAGACAAAGTCAGGGAGGGGAAGTTTTGAAATTAAACATTTTTACGAAATAGCTCAGTTGGGAGAGCGTTAGACTGAAGATCACTGTTGTTTTAATGTGCGTTTTCTTTGACACCTAATGGCACTGAGCATTTTTCATGTATTTCTTGGCCGTTTGTATATCTTCCTCTGAGAAATGCCTATTCAGGTAATTTGCACAATTAGGTAGAAGGCATGAGTCCCAGGGTGCCACAGGTAGAGTGATCACAGTTCACAACAGCTTATTCTATATTTTATGAAGAACTAGGACAATGAAGTTTCTTATCATAAAAACATGTTAGAAGATCAAATATTAATTATCCTTATTTGATTAGTTCACACTGTATAGATATACTGATGTATTATATAATACTATATCCCATAATTATGTATGATTATTATGTGTTAATATGCTTTTCTAAGTAGACAAAGAAAAAAAGATAAATTGGAAGATTCCCCATACAAGAGATATACCCATTGTTTTCTTATCCAAAAACTAAGCCATTTTATATTTTAAATATCTCTTTTATTTTTATTTGTTGTGGTACTGGGGTTCCTGGAAGCCCTTCTACCTCCAGGCTACACTCCCAAACCTATTTTTATATTTTTATTTGGAAACAGGGTCTCTTAAGCCAGCATGGCTGGCTTCGAACCTGCGCAATCCTCCTGTCTCTGCCTCCCAAGCGCAGGGATTACAAGCATACGCCACCATGCCCGGCCTAAATATCTCTTTTAAAATATATATATATATATTTTTTTTGTGTGTGTGTGTGGGTCTGGGGATGGAACCCAGGGGCATTTGACCTCCGAGCTACACCCCCTGCCCAATTTTTATTCTTTATTTTGAAACAGGGTTTCACTGAGTTGCAGAGGGCCTCACGAAGTAGCTGAGGCTGTCCACGAACCGTGATCCTCCGGTCTTAGCCTCCCAAATGCTGGGATTACAAGCCTGCGCCACCACGCCTGGCTTCTTTTAAAATATTTTTACTTGAATTATTTGTCTTTATTATTCCTCCTATATTTTTCCTATTACTCCATTTTTTGACTCTACTAATCAAAAGTACGTTTCCGTAACCACAATGATAAGAAAGCCAAAAATCAAAAGTAAAAAAGCAGTAAAGAGTAGGATCTAGAAATAGTTCCTTGCCACACGGCATATGGCCTTTGGAACACATTTCATGCCTGTGCAATAGCCTAGCAATGTCTCAAATCAAACAGTTGAGGATGTCTTCAGAGGGAGGTGTGAGAAGCTAGTCACTAGCTCCATTTCTGAACCAGCCCAGCGTCTGGAAATACAGAGAACAAAACCTGCTATGTTGTATAGACCCTGAACCAGACCCTTTTGTTCTGATATGTTTAAAAAAAAACATTATTGCATCATTTCACTGATGTTTCCCATTAGCTGCCATCTAGCCCCTCTACATTTCCTTTCTGGAAAGGAAAGCATCTTCCTGAGACAGCAATGGACAAGGCTAGAGTTTCTGCTCGGTCTTTGGTCTCAGTTTTACTGAATGTGGACTTTGACGCCATTGTGCATTTGACGACTTCATTCTTACTCTCGCCTTTGCCCTACTGAAAGTCCTGATTTTTCTTTGGATACTCTTCAGATTGGCCTGTATATGCTCAGGTACATATTAATCAAATTCCACAGAAAGGTAGTCTATGTACCCTTAAGTGGTCATTTAACTAGCAAATTTATAGTGCATCTTGTGAAAAGCTGAAAGAAGAAAACCTATGAAAATGGGAAAACCTATGAAAAGAGGGAGAAAGAAGAGCAGCTCTCACTGCCCTCATTATCCATCCATATCATCACCCTGATCATCTCATATGCACTGCCCTGAGGGCTTCTTCCCCTCACTCCCTGCATTGCACAGCCACCCCTATACTTCCCCGGTACCTGCTCTGACTTGCAGATACTTCCTTGTTGTTTTATGGGATTCCTCTAACTAAGCACCTACTTTGGTTCTCTTTCGATCTATCTCTCTCCATTGAACACTGCTTACTGAGCAAGTCTTAGAGAAAAAAATAAGTCAAGTCCACAAGGATAAAAAAAAATCTGAGAAAAATGGCACAGAAGGCATTGTGCGAATTGGCTATCATATGTTAATAAGGCTTATAAAGTGAAAAAGCTCAGATGGATGTTCTCTGAATCTCTGTGTGCAAGCTCTACTTGTCATCCTTTATATTTGATGTGAGTTGTCTGTAAGGTATAAGAAGTAATTTTTTAAATTTGCTTTTATGTATTACAATGAGGACCTTCAGTCCTTCTTTACTCCAATATAAGACAGGTGGGAAATTTTTAAAGCATTTCCAAGAAAAGACAAGGGAGAAATTAGAGATGTCAGATCATTGGATGGGATGCATATTTTTTATAGATGTGTGCAAGGCAAACTGAATAAAGAATGTCAAGTTAATTTATGAAACCTATGAAAAGAGGGAGAAATTTAATTGAAGGATAGCACAGATGATGTGAAAGTTTTTCATTTATAGCAGAAAAGTTTGTTTCTGAGAGGAATGCAGCAAATTACTTTGAGTGGTAATGAGAGTGTTTTAGGGAAATGGAATAATTAGTTGTTTTCAGGAACCCGGTTTTCTAAATTGAGTATCATGACTAATTGATGAAGTATGGCTGAGTGCTCCAAGCACTTGATAAATATGATTGATTGTCATGTCACTTAAAAATACAGAGTAACGTCTATAAAGCAATCGCACAAACATGTGAGTCAGAAAACTACGTGCATCTCCAGATCCTATTGAAATAGAAAATAAATTAATAATAATAATAATAATAATAACAACTCATACCTTCTCTGTATCGATGCCTTTTGACATGGACCATGTGGAGACAATATAATCCATGACTCGTTCACTAAGGCCTTTGGGGACCTGATAGAGTTTCAGAAAATCCCGAACATTATTTAGCATCTCATGGTATCGGTTGGTGTTGGCGTACATTTGCTGGAAAATTGTGGTAACATTTCCAAAAATAGTTGCATAAAGTAGAGCTGAAAAAGAAGAAATGATGGAAATAAAATAAAATATGGATCCCAAGTGAGAAAAACTTTGAAATTGACAAAATCAGTAACTATTTGACAGAGATGTCTTTATAAATTACAGGGGTTAATGCCTGAGAATAGTGTCTGGCATCTGGTATGAACTCAGGAACTAATACCTTCAAAGTATGATAAACATGATTTTATAAACATGCATAACTCTAATCAGCCTGACAAACCATGAAAGTGGTTAAAATATTTCACAAATAATCAGATGAGCCAAAGTTATCATTTTGCCTAAGAAAATTTAGCCTTATGGTTACATTTATCCTTCAGCCTTGTCCTGAATGAAGGCTAATCCACTTAAATTTTCCCAGGGATTGATGGTCTGGCTGAGAAACATGGGTTCTTTCTTACCACAAACTTCTTCCAGCTTTGGGAATACTTCTCTGGTTAGAAATATTTTTGACAGAACACCAGAAATATAGGGAATGGAGACAAATTGAAGTTTTTATTTTTAGAAGCTTCTAGAGATAAGAAGGTTTGGAATTAAAAGGTGAAATAAAACTTTGGGAGTTTCTAGAGTTATTAAACTTATTTAATAACTGGGTCAGTATTCCAGTCTTTGTAAGTTTTTTGATAACATCATTTTGTGAATAAAAACAGCTTGCTGAACATTGCTATTTCTCAACAGGGATCTATGACTGGGAGTAATGTTATCCTCCTTCTAAGCCCACAGTTTATCAACAAACCAGCCCAGTGTGCTCTATTCTGCTAGTTGACAGAATAGTCCTTTTAAAAAGGAGAAAGTACTTTATCCACTTCAATGTTCAGTAAACACAGTGTTTAGTAACCACCAGCATCCTATGAACATTTCCCCCCAAAAAGCAGAGTATCGGGCAGTGGACCTTTCCATCCTTCATCCTCCAATCACTTGAAAAACAACTCCTCTAAATAGAGTACAGGCTGTTTCACTAACAAAATCTCGTTTGATGGAAGTGCTGTAAAAGCAAGAGAGTGAAGCAACTTAAGATTCTTAATGGACATTTTGGAAAAGGAAATCAGTTGTTCTCCTTTAAGTATAACAAAGTTTAACTTCACTATAGGAAGCTATTATTCTTCTTACATTTTTATCTGTGCATTGTAATTTATATACTAATGAGATTCAAAGTGATACAAACACAGCACTTGGTTTTCCTCTGAATCTCATTACACTCTCCCTCGCTCCCCATACATGTTAGTGAGATTGGTAGCGATACCTTCAAATATGGACATAGCATTACTGAACTGTTTCCCTCATCAGTTCTCCTTTTATTCCTTTCGGCCACCCTTCCCTAACTCCTTTTAACCATTTGACTGATCTCTCTCCTCGTTTATCTGAAGTCTTCCCTGTTTCCTATTTTCTCTTCAGCTCCTATAGATGAAAGAAAATATGATTCTTGGCTTTCTGAGACTGGCTGATCTCATTTAAGATGAAATTCTCCAGTTCCATCTATTTTCCTGCAAATGACATAATTTTGTTCTTCTTTGTGAATGAGTAAAATTCCATTTTGTGTATATACTACTTGGCTGTTGTCCATCCATTAACAGACACCTAAGTTGGTTCCATAATTTGGCTGTCGTTAATTGTACTGCTATAAACAGGAATGCATTTATCACTATAGTTTTCTTATTTTAACTGTCTTGGAAAGGTACCGAGGAATGGTATAGCTGGGTCATTATTATTTTGTAAATATTTAGTCCATTTTTCTGCTGTTATTTAGAGATTTTGATGCCAATGCTAGAAAATTTTTAAGATAAATGGCATTTTATTAAAATTAAGTAGAAATATTGCTTAACATTTCTCAACTCAACTTTAAGTTTTTGAATAGCCATACTTAAAAACAAGTGTGTAAGTAGTCAAAAACTTAACATTCCTATTCCACCATCATTGCTATTAAGAAAGAAATATAGAAATTATGTGAATGAATTAATGATATGTGAATCATCTAACAAAGAATTTCATGACTTCAGAAAAGAGAAATAAGAATTTGTCTTAAAATAATAAACTTCTTGAGGGCTAATAAAATGCTTCAATCATGTTTTATAAGTTTCCACTTATTAAAATGTTAATATCACAGAACCATCTATTATTCTGATAAGATGCTTACAACTGTGTATATTTGCAAAATGTCTTACAACTGCCTTTTACTTTAAAAAAATTCTACCCTGAAGAAAATCAAGATGGCAGTAATATCTCCTCCAGAAATATCAATTTGAATAGCTATCCACACTCAAAACTACCTTTGTACGAGCTAAAGAAAGCAAGGGAGAGATCATAGTACCTGGGTTTAGCATAATACTAGTACAGTACTGACAAACACTTCCCCCACTTTGTGGCAGTAGAGGGAATTGAGTCCAGGACTGATATTTGAACCCCAAGGTGAAACAAAGCTCTGTGGATCCCCAGAGCTTCTACCACATGGCCAGTGCCCACAGGCTGGACCCACATTAGCCTGGCTGCCAAAAGACTCCTCCACCACCTCTTCCCCAACTTTAAGCAGCACTGTGTGGGAAAATAGTCCATCTCTCACAGGGTAGAACAGGGAATTAAGTGCAGAACTTTGTGAGGAAATTCAGTTTCCAGCTGGTGAAGCTCAATACTGGGCAAATCCCAACAAGCCCCTTTGCTCAGACCAATGTCTGTAGACAGAGCCTCTGCATGTATTCTGGTATGAAGCAGAGACATCAGGCCATCGTGGGATATACTTGTGTTCTGACCAACATCCCCACTGGCTGGCTGTAGAGGTCTCAAGCCATGAGTGCATGACAGCAGTATGCAGGTAATAGCAGGGGCCCTGGCCCTGGCCCTGACCTGTGCTGCACCGGGATTCACAGCCCATGAGGTCTCAGTATAATCCAGAATAGTAGCATTCATGGCCACTTGCCACCTTGCCCTTCACTCAATCCCAAGCAGCACAATATGGAGAGTGAATAGCTGTGGGGAAAAGAAGTAGATAACTTCCAGGTTGCAAAGGAGCCTAGGGCCATTCTATCCACAGAGAGGTCCAGTATAGGCAGAACCCTGTAACATCTGGCCATAGACCAGATACTATGGATGAGGTGTCTGAGCTTACCCTGACCCCAGACAGACACTTGCAGAAATGAACTCTCCTTTAGGTCCTCCTTTAATCAGTCCTGTACAACACACCAACTGGATTTGTGACAAACTGGGGCCTGGGGCACCCTCTAGTGCTGAAATAGGGACAATGTGTCAACCATGGACTATGGCAAACCTGGACTGAGGGCTCCATCTAGTATTGGGAGAGCAGCAAAAAGCACAGAGACCGTTTCTAAAAATTGTCTGCTTAGAATTTCTAGAAAAAATAGGTGCAAACAAAGCCAAAGTATTAAGCTGGAATAAATACTTATTCCTAACAAGTGTGTAGACATTGTTATTTGCCAATAAGCATAAAAAATCTTCAGAGAACTTTGAATGTACTTAACAGACAAAATAACATTATGTTAAATGAGATTAGCCAGTCACAAAAAGTGAAGAGTCATAGGCTTTCTCTCATATGCATAAGCTGGGAACTAATTGGGATAGCAGAGGGACTCCAGATAATGAAGGAAAAACCTCAGCGGAGCGAGAGAGGTGGTCTATGAGAAAAAGAGGGGAAAGAGTGAGGTTCATTAATAGAAATACTACCACTGACTATGAGTACATATGTAAAAATACCAATTTCAATCTCAGTACTTTGTATTAGGAAGGGGGCAGTAGGGGATATGGGGCAAGTGGTCATCAAGTGGTGTGTATATGTATGTCTGTCAGTGTGATTTACATTATGATGTGAGACTATAATGCACCAATAAAAGCATATTTGCATCTCTCTGATTGGGAGTGATGTTGAGCATTTTTTCATGTATTTATTGGCCATTTGAATTTCTTTTGTGAAGTGTCTACTTAGTTGCCTTGCCCATTTTTTATTGGATTATTTGTTTTCTTAGTACTGATTTTCTTGAGTTCTCTCTGTAGTCTAACTATTAGTCCTCTAATCAGAGTAGGTGGCAAAAATGCAAATCTAAACTACCCTGAGATTTCACCTAACTCCAACTAGAATGGCAATCATTCAAAACACAAACAAGCTGGGCATAGTAGTGAATGCTTGTAATCCCAGCACTTGGGAGGCTGAGACAGGAGGATCACACAAGTTTGAAGCCAGCCTCAGCTACTTAGTGAGGCTCTCAGGAACTTCATGAGACCCTGTTTCAAAATAAATGTAAAATAGGTCTGGGGTATAGCCCAGAGGTAGAAAGCCCCTGGGTTCCATCCCCAGTACCACACACACAAATCACACACACACGCGCACACACACACACACACACACACACACACACACACACGAGCAAATGTTGGCAGGATGTGGAGAAGTGGTAACTCTAATACACTGTTGGTGGGATTGCAAATTAGTGCAACCACTTTGGAAAAAAATATGGAGGAACCTCAGAAGAATGGGAATGAACTTACCATATGACCCAGAAATACCACCTCTGGGTATCTACCCAAAAGAAAGGAAACCAAACTACCAAACTAATCCATGTGCATCTATGTTCATAGGTGCACAATTCACCATTGCCAAACTATAGAACCAGCCACAATGTCCATGAATGGATTACAAAACTATGGGATATGTACACAATGGAATTTTACTCACCCATAAATAAAAACACACATCATTTACAGGGAAATGGATGGAACTGGAGAACATTATGCTAAGTGAGATTAGTCAGTCACAAAAAAAATAAGAAATTGGATGCTCTCCCTAATATGTGAAAGCTAGGGAGAAAATGGGTCATAGGAGGAACTCTAGATGAAGAATTAGATCCTATAGATGAGCAAATAAGGTGACCTGATGGGATTGGAGGGGGAAGAGGGAAATTCTCTAATATAAATGATGTACTTGAACAAACATATCAAAACCAACTCTAAGCCAAACATGAAAAGGAGGGAGGGGAAGGGAACGGGGCAGGAATTGGGTAAGGGATAATTGGGTTATGTGTGCATGTATGTCTCCACCATCTTGTACTCCATTAAGATGTATGACTACAATGCACCAATAAGAAGTTAAAATAAATAAATAAATAAAAGCATATTAAAAAATAAGGTGCCAAAGCTGGCCATAAATGA
Organism: Muscardinus avellanarius; assembly: GCF_963383645.1. Lineage (NCBI taxonomy): Eukaryota > Metazoa > Chordata > Mammalia > Rodentia > Gliridae > Muscardinus > Muscardinus avellanarius. The sequence continues at coordinate 67,835,180 of NC_137798.1, forward strand.
AATCAATATGTAGGACCTTTCACAGAATTGAAAACAGATATACTAAGGACATTCAACAAATGTCAAGAAGACAAAAGAAACAATTCTGTATATTATCAGAGAAAGTTAAGAGACATACTGAAATACTAAAAAAAAAAATTGTTGCACTGAAAAGTATGCAAATCAAAACAGAAACATGATCAATGGATCAAACAGAAGAATCAATAAGCTCAGAAAAGGCTAATTGAAAGTACATAGTTGGAGAACAAAAAGAAAACAGAATGATAAAAAGTGAAGAAACCTATTGTGAGCATTGAAACAACATTAAAAGGACAAATATTGGGTTAAAATGGTTTAAAAGGTACTTGAAAATGCCCCAAATGCAGAAAGTTTATTCAAAGAGATAATAAAAAAAAATTCCCCAACCCTAAAAAAGAGATACAAATATGCATATGAAGGCCAAAAGTCACTAACCATGGTCAACTCAAATCTATCACAAGATATTATAGTCAAGCTTTCAAAGGTCACATACAAACTGGAGATTGTCAAAGCAGCAAAGGAAAGAAACAACACATACAGGTGTTCCAATAAGCTGAAAATGGACTTTTAGCAAGGACATTATAGATGAAAATAGAATAAAATTGACATTTCCAGACAAAAATACAATCTCAGAGAATTAATCACGACCAGGTCTATTCTACAAGAAGTAATAGAAACAACTCTTCGAACTGAAGAAACAAAATGATGACAAGTAAGAATATTGAACATTATAAAACTCACTGGTAAAAATAACCATACAGAAAAATTCAGAATTCCTTAATATTGTAAACATGCTATCTAAAACCATTTTTGTCATTAGTATAAAGACCAAAAACAAAACCATTCATAACAATGACATTAATATTTTAAGAGATAAACAATATAAAAAGATGTAAAATGGAATATTTAAAATTTGGGAAATAATGTAAATAAATAATGTAAATATAAATTATATTTTATCATTTTTCTTCTATTGTTTTTCCTATATTTATGAACAACTTTTTCATTTCAAGATGTCTTGTTATAATCAAAATAAATTTTTAAAAATTGTTATTGGTATATTTTAGTCATATAAGGGAATATAAGATGGTAGGAGCATACATACACCCATCATTCATTTAGCCTTTACCCACGTCCCACCCCACTCCGTCACCCCACCCTCCTTCTCATGTTTGGCTTTGATATGTTTGTAAATGTACATCATGTACATTAAAAGCCTAATGGTTACAAAAAAGCAAAAACCTATAATCAATCAAAAATAACAAGCAAAGAACTAAAACACACTCCTAGAAAAAAAAAATCACTTAAATACAAGCATTTGATAAAGAAAAAGCTAGAAAATAACTAGAAAAGTTCTAAAATAGCAGTAGTAAGAACTTATCAATAATTACCCTATGTATAAATGAATTAAATTATCCAAGTAAAAGACATAGAGTAACTGAAGGGATAAAAAGTAATGCCCAACTATGTGCTGTTTACAACAAATTACCATACATTTTATCTTCTTCAGTACATTAAATATGCACACACAAATACATTCTGCTTATATATTTACTCTCCTCATTTAGGTCTTACTCAAAACTTATCTCAGAGGGCTTACCTGACCATACTGTTCAATTATTCTCTCCCTCCATATCACGATCCATCTCTTTACAAAGGCTTATGTGTTTTATTAAATATTTTTCTAATTTTTAATTTTTAGGCTTTCATTTGTGCATTGTACCCGTACATCAAAGTGAGATTTAAGTGATACATACATAAATGCACAGAGCACTTGGGGCACTTCCTTTCCCTTCTCACCCTGATTCTCCCTTCTCTCTCCCTCTACTTGTTAGTGAGATCTGGGCAGTGATGCTTGCATACATGGACACAAGATTGTTTGAAAAGGAAGACTGAAGAAAATGGTTCAAAGATTTATTCTATGTATCACTATCTTAATTTGCATTACATAAATATTTATTTGTTATCTCTCTTCCCTAATAGGAATGAAAATTCCATGAAGGTACTTGGCTTGGGCCTAGTCCTTTTTGCTCACTACTATATTTCCCCAAAATATACTAGTTCCTGGAACATACTTAAGTATACAAATAGATGGCTAGTAAGTTTATACAACAAAGGCAAAGAAACAGTTTTTAGAAAACATTCTTTTCTCACATAAAAATCTCCTAAAAACTCCTAATACAAAAATAAAGAAAGAATATACATTATTAAGGCAAGTAGGGGAGTGAAATATTTAGTGGCTAAAGTAATACATGTCCTAGCCATCTTATGACAGTAGGTAAATAAGAAAAATCCATCATCATTTACCAAACAAGAATAGCCAATGATTAGTCTGGCCAATTGTATAGACCTGGTATATTATTTTACCATTTGAATGTTAACACTATACAGCCAATTCACATACTTCACTAGCAATAATTGGTATGATTCTTGACAATTTCATAATACTCTTATATCCTTTTGTTACAGCCTTTTAGACTTAAGACAACTGCAGTTTTGCAAGCTTTTCATATTCAGTCTTACTTATCACACACCGGTAAAATATCATATCTAAAAAGTCTACATTCCTCTTATTAACACAAAAGGATTATTTTGGAAATAATTATGGTAGATTACATATGCCTAAAATTTTCTGATATACCTTCCGTTCAGAGGCAGAGTTTATATCCCTTCCTTTTGAATCTGGGCATATTCCGTTCAACCAATGGAACATGGTAACCATGACCCGTTCAACCAATGGAACATGGTAACCATGACTAGTTCTGTGACTTTGTAACAGTATTTGGGCTCAGGTGTTATGAACTATAAACTTTTAATTCCTCCCTATTTGAACACTTGCTCTTAGAATCTACTTTCTGTACTATGACAAAGGCCCTGTATTTGTCTAGATATGTCTTCACATAGAGGAATAAAGACTGATGTTCAAGAGCCTTGGCTGACCTGCCAGCTAAGTCCTGGTAAAATCTGAAATATTGATATGGATATGCATTTTTATAACACTTAAGACTATATAGTTGACAGACATTGATAAGATTCAAGTTATGATTGAGAATTTTCTTTTTTGTATGTGGCACTTGGGATTGAACCCAGGGGCCTTCTCCCTTTGAGCTATGCCCCCAGTCCTATTTTTATTCCTTATTTTGAAACAGGATCTCACTAAATTGTGGAGGGCCTCACTAAGTAGCTGAGGTTGGCCATGAACCTGAGATTCTCCAGTCTCAGCCTCCCAAGTACTAGAATTACAAGCATGCACCATCACTCCTGGCTTGGTTGAGAATTTTCTATGAATCTATTCTTGTACATACAAGCACATACTTTGAAAGCATCAGATTACCAGGTATCTGGCCAAGCCAATTAAGAAGTTGATTTTTCTGGCACACTCAAGCCATCCCAGTTCATATCACATGAGCTAGAAATAACTCATGCCCTACTATCTCTGCATAAATTGTAGATTCACAAGTTTAATAAATGGTGGTTACTATTTTAGCCCCTAATTTTATTGGTTATTAAATTATAATGAATAGATTAAGCCATAATAAAAGAGTGATTCTCACTTGTTAATTCTTGTTTTAATTTCCTGCGTTTTGGAGGTCTTGTTGAAAAAATTACTGCCTGTGCCTATATGTTGGAGTATTGAGCCTATGCCCTCCTCTAATAGCTTCACAGTCTCTGGTCTAATTTCCAAGTCGTTGATCTATCTCAAGTTGATTTCTGTGCACAGTGAGAGGTAAGGATATAGTTCCATCTTTCTACAAATGGATAGCCAGTTCTCCCAGCACCATTTGTTGAAAAGGTTGTCCTTTCTCTAGCATATGAGTTTGGCCCCTTTGTCAAATATCAATTGACTATAAGCGTGTGGGATTGTTTCTGTATCTTCTATTCTGTTCCACTGTTCTGTATGCCTGTTGTTGTGTCAATGCCGTGCAGTTTTTACTACATTATATTAAGTGAGATCAGCCAAGCACAGAAAGAGAAGAGATATATGTTTTCTTTAATATGCCCAAACTAGGGAGTATTAGGGATATCAGAGGGATTCCATATAATGGAGGTGAAACCTCAGCAAACCTAGAAAGGAAGGGTAGGAAAGGAAGAAGGCTGAGGTTGATTAATGGAGTAGCTACATTTGAATATATGCATAAGTGTGAATGTAGCATGGTCAACCTAGACACTCATTATTGCAAGGGGGAAAAGGGAAAGTGGGATGGGGGTGGGTAAGGCACCAATCACTATGTAAATGTATGCCTTTTCCAATATGATCCACATACAAATAAAAATTTAAAAAATTTCAATATAAAACAGAGTGATTCTCAATTGGGTAGAGGACCTAGGGCAGGAGGATAGTGAGTTTTTTATGACACACATCACAGACCAAAGTTACAAATTTTTCCAAAATATACTTTGAAATTGAAAAATGCCTATTATTTTATAATATAAACATTTAAGTCATGAATACATACTTAGTATTTTAAAAATGAGATGAGGTTTTCCAGGAGTGGTGGCACACGCTTGTAATCCCTGTGCTTGGGAGGCAGAAACAGGAGGATCGCACAGGTTTGAAGCCAGCCGCACTGGCTTAAGAGACCCTGTTTCCAAATAAATATATAAAATAGGTCTCAAAGTGTAGCCCGGAGGGCTTCCAGGAACCCCCGTACCACCAAAAAAAAAAAAAAAGAAATGAGACTAGGTTTAAAGATTGGAAAGTGCTATTATAACTATTCACAGATATTAGTTATTCATTTAAGAACCATTAAATTCAGTAAATATTTATTAAATACTTATTATATGCTAGCTACTATTTTCTCATCTTCAAATATTTTCTATTATTTCCTATAGAAAAGTATTAGTCTTTATCTCAAATCTCATTCTTTGAAAGAAGGCAAATAGTCTCTTGTTCATAGTTTACAAAAAGCCACTAAAATCTCATAGCTGTTCCAAGGATATAAATGAATTGCAGTTTATTTCTCAGGATTAAAGAATTTGTCGTGCAAACAAAAGAAAATCTATATTCAGGTCATTAATCGCAACAGCTTCCATGCATGCAGGTTAGTTGCTCATTAAGCATACAACATAATGGTATTTAGGTCTCTAAAAACAATATGTTCTCCAGTCACTTCATTTTGTTTGTTCATTAGGTCAAGCTGCATACATTCATCTCATTAACAATCTTTCCTTTTAGATTTTTTGTGCCTATTCATAATGACATCCAACATATAATTTTTAAAATTTTTGTATTGGTACTTTGTAGTCATACATCTTAATAGGATAAAAGATGGTAAAGGCACACGTGCACACATCACTCATTTAGCCCTTCCCCAATTCCCTACCCAACATATATTTTTCCTAATTTTCTTCCATGTATAAATCTTGGCAAATGGCCACTGGCTTTAGGCTGAGGAGTCAAAAATACTAACATAGGAAATTATGTCCCATAAGTGGCCCAATCATCATTTTCCTTTTTGTATATATCCACTAATGTCCACCTATAGTAATGATATTTAAGATGTGAAAGGAAAATGTTCCATTAATCTGTGATTATCTGTGCAGCACGCTGCTTGGTAAAATATTTGAAATGGCGTCAAGTGCTTTAGAACAAGCTGAAGAAGCTGAGCTGCAGAAACCTCCAATTTCAAAGCCACTGTCCTCTCACATCTCTTACAGCAGCTCTGGTTTCCCTGGATGCTTTTTTGCAAGGACCCAAATATGTAGGCACCCTCTGGGTAATTACAGATGAGCCAGGCACTTTCTTTTTCTAGTCTCCATTTAATCTACACCAGTTTCACCTAGTATCTGGACAGTCCAATTATTCTCCAAGAAGTGAATCTAATTAATTTTTTTATGTTAAGTGCAATTAATATTGAAAACTAATTTATTACTCTCTATGTGAATGAACTCAACTAGTAAGATAAGTTAGAACACAGAAGGGACCATTTTTTAGAACTTATCAAATTTTAGCATAATATTAGAACTAGTCTTGTGATTACTGTAACAGCTGACTTTGCAAAAATTGTCTCAACAATTGCATGCTAATGATAATTGGTGTGATTTTCTATTGAATCCTAAAGATTGATTTAATCTTAATAAGGTGAACATGAACCTTCATTAATCAATTTCTATGATTACATCAAAGATGGAAGAAATGATGGGAAGAAGAATGAAAAGATGTAGGAAATTATTGATGCAAAAGAGCCATAAGAAATTAAAGTAAAAGTAAAAACAAAAAATTAAAACTCCAAGATATACTGGGCACGGTGGCATGTGCCTGTAAGTCCCAGCACCTGGGAGGCTGAGGCAGGGGATCACTGGAGCCCAAGAGCTCAGCCTGGGCAACATAGTGAGTATCCCATCTCAAGAGGAAAGAAATGAAGAGATAAATGAAAGAAAGGAAGGAAGGAAGTGAAGGAGGAAGGAATGGAGGAAAGAGAAGGGAAGGGGCAGAGAAGAGAAGAAAAAAGAACATCAAGACAGCTTTATCACCACATTATTCTTCTCTAATTATATCCTACATGGCAGGTAAATTCACTTTTTATTCTCTTTAATCTAGAACAATTCATTTAAATGCCTAAAAAAGCAGTAAAGTTATTTTGTTTATAGAAGTTTTGTAATTAGTCCAAAAACTATTTGGTCAATATAGAAAAAAAACCTCTGAAATAAATAGAACAATAATAGTAGATGTTCAGTGAATGCTGGTCTCAGCATTTCAGGCTCATTTCTGATGGGTTACACAATAGTTCCCAAACATGTCCACTCCCAGACACCCAAAGACAATCAGAGATTAAAACTGTATATTATCTTTAGAAGCTCCTAGCTCTCTTTCGGTGCCCATCTCTTCCTCTCCTCTAGTACACCTCATACTAGGCTAAGGAATGTGAGCCCACCCCATTGCCACTCCTTGGCTATGCACTTGCTAGCTAATATGTCTAACCTAGACACACACACACACACACACACACACACACACACACACACTTTGAAGGAGAGCTGTCTTAGGCACTAAACCACAAGTTCAAGTAAGCACACTCTTTTCAATGCAATGTTGGACACTTGTCATTCTTCTCCAGATTGCTCGGGACTATTAAACCCAGTTTGGAAGAAAGCAGAGGAAGGGGAAAAGTAAGGGAGAGTACACAGCACATTCATAAACATATCAAAGTCAGTCACTAAACCAAACCTGAGAAGGAGGGAAGGGGGAGGAAATGGGTTGGGAATTGCTGAGGGGCTAAATGAGTGATGTGTGCATGTACGCCTCTACCATCTTGTACCCCATTAAGATGTTTGACTACAATGTACCATTAAAAAGGGAAAAAAGAGCACATAGCAGGAGATTGCTGTCGATGCATAACTACTCAGAGAGTGCCAAAAGAAAAAAGAGATCCTTTCATTTGACATCGGGTTTTCAAAATTCATGGTTACAAAGAAAAACTAAAACCAGCTGAATACTAATGGCTAAAAGAAAACGGGTTTGTATCAAGTGATGCAGAACTGGACAAGGATTGGCACAACACACAACTTTATTGTCTCAAAAAGGAGAACACCAATTTGGAAAAGACAGCATGATTGACATTTCTTTTTGCAACTGAGGATATTATTTGATGCTACTTTATATCTTTCTTGGCATATTGTAAATTATACATCATAGTGAAGTTCAAAGTGATTAAATATACATATGCACATCACTTGGTGTATTTCCTTCTGTGTCTCACCCCACAGCCACACCCACCCTCCGTAGAGCATTAGTGAGAAGGTTATGACATAATATTGTTTGAACTGTTTTATTCCTCAATTCTCCTTTTTCCCATCCCCACCTTTCTTCCCAGATCCCCATCCACACTATTCTGTTGGTCTCACTCCTCATTTATCTGAAGTCATTTTGTTTTCTATTTTCTCTCTACCTCTGAGCTACACCCCAGCCCTATTTTTTATTTTTTATTTTTAAACAGGGTCTCAGTGAGTTACAAAGGGCCTCACTAAGTAGCTGAGACTGTCCACGAACCACGATCCTCCTGTCTCAGCCTCCCAAATGCTGGGATTACAGGCGTGCACCACCACACCCGGCTCAATCCCTCACTTTCTAAGAATGGCTAATCTCACTTTGCATAATATTCCCTAATTGCATCAATTTTACTGCAAATGTTATAATTTTGTTCTTCTTATGACTAAGTAAAATTCAGAGTGTTTATAGAACATTTTTACCCATTCATCTGTTGATAAAAACCTAGGTTGGTTCCATAATTTGGCTATTTTGCAAATTATACTGCAATAAAACCGGGTATGCTATACCGTATATTATATCACTAGATTATTCTGACTTTAATTCCTTTGGAAAGATACCAAGGAATGGTATAACTGGGTCATATGGTTGTTCAATTTCTAGTCATTTGAAGAACTTCCATACTGATCACTATGGTGTTAATACTAATTTATGTTACAAACACTAGAGAAAAGATAGCCTTTTCAACCAATCATTCTAGAAAAAAAAGAATATTCAAAAGAAGACTGAAATGAAACCATTATCTCTCAAACTGTATAGATATCAACTCCAGATGAATCAAAGACCTAGAAATTAGACCAGAAACTTTTAAATTGTTAGAAGAAAACAGAAGACCAACTCTCCAACATATAGGCACTGTTAGAGACTTCCTCATAAAGACTTCCAAAGCACAGAAAATAAAATTGAGAATCAATAAATGGGATGACATCAAATGAAAAAGCTTCTGTTCAGCAAAGGAAAGAATTGAGAGTCTGAAGAATAAGTTAACAGAATTGGAGAAAATCTTTGCAAGCTATTCCTCTGGTAGAGGACTAATATCTAGACTGAATAAATAACTCAATAAAGTTTAAAACTAAAAAAATATAATCCAACCAAAAAATACATAAAAAATAAAACTATTCAACATCATTAGTAATCAGAGAAATTGAATATCAAAACTACATTGAGATTTCATTCATTTAGAATGGCAATCATCAAGAATAAAAACAATAATAGATACTGGTAAAAATATGGGGAAATAGATATTTATACACTGTATTTGTAAATTTGATATTATTTTCTATCTCTAAAATGTGCTTTTAGTGTACTTAAGATATAATTGAAAGTATAACATTTCACAAGTTAAAAACTGATGACGTGTTTTGGCATATCTATTTTATTTCTTTTTTTTCCTTTGTTAAGTTAGAAGGTACATTTCCCATTCTTTCATCTCCATCCTCTCTCTCTCTCTCTCTCTCTCTCTCTCTCTCTCTCTCTCTCTCTCTCCTCTCTTCCCTCCCCCCCCACACATATACACATACACACACAGATAATTAATGGCATATTTTGGTAAGAAAAAGGTTACTTAATTTTTAATATTCTTTTTATACGCATCTACAATACATGGAGGAGATTGATTTACAAGTATACACAGAACTAGGACTATAAGCATATTTATAAAATGTTAACAGTTGTTATTTCAGGGCAGTAGAATTTGTAGTGATTTTTTTGTTTTAAAGAAATTAAAGTTCACAAAACTTCAGGGAGTTTTTTATTTATCTTTTAAAACTAGGCATGTACCATTTTTATTTTAAAAGATTACTAGAATATATTACTTATATATTTAGAAAGGTAGAAGAAGCTATAAATTCCTTTAAAAAATAACAAGGTCAATTCCCACATGATATATACTTGGAATGGCATTAAGAAACCTGATTGTAATAACAGTGATTGCAAACCTTTTCTTGGTGCCTATTATGAGCTTTATGTACATTATCTCTTCAAATCCATATGATAACCCTAAGTTACTGTCTTATCCTCATTGTAAATATAAAGGAACAAATTCAGAAAGTTGATCTAACCCAAGTAAAACCAGAACTTCAATTTCTTTTTTTTAATATTAGAGCTTCAATTTCAACAACTACACAATCTAATATTCACCTCAGCTTCAAAATTGATATTACAAATAATATTTTGCTACATATAGACCTATTGTAGTAAATATAAGCTGCTTACTAGTCACCAACATAGCCAAGAGTTCTTCAGCGTGAACATCAGATCTCAAAAAGTTAAGTACTGCCAAAAACTAGAATGTAGACCAAGTGGAATTAGTATGCATACCTTAAATAGGTACCAATGAATTTTATAGGACCATCACTAATAAACTGGATTATGATTAAAAACAAGGAAACTTTAAATATCTTAGGGATATTACACTACCCCAAACCCATCTACCCCAAAAGAAAAGAAAATCTAAAATCTCTATAACACAAGAAAAAATTACTTTTCCTATGCTAAGGAAGACAGCTTATTCATTATGATACACATCAACACTAATCAGACATTAATCTCTATTTTGAAAGAATTAAAAATTCAAGAAAATTAAGTATAGAGTTAGTGATGAAATTTTAAATTAGCAAATCTTGGAGGGAAAAGTACCCAGGAAACATGAATGATGCAAATATAACATTTATAATATCTCTGTCACCACGGGCAAATATTGTTTTATTAAAACCATTACTGCAACCACTGATCTTGCATTGAAATCTAGATTAGACTCTCTGCTAATGCTTGAAGAAGGCTGTTTTCACCTTCCACTGAGTTCCTCCTTCCATTTTCTCAAATATTGGACTCATCCCACTGAACTCATAAGAATGTAAGCATGTCTTTCACCAGCACATTCCAAACACTTTCTTTAGGGCATTGGAAAGAATATTTGCTTCAGACCTAAAGATACTATCATAATTACCATTTTCCTGCTTTCCTTTTAACCTGGAAACTACACTAAAAGTCAAGTTTCAACCCAGATAAATAAAATTTTGAGTGGGTGGAGTGCAAACTTTCATTTGGAAATGAGAAGACAGATGAACTATTATGAACTTTGCTCTGTAAACACTCCCCTTTCTTTCTCTTTCTCTCTCTCTCTCTCTCTCTCTCTCTCTCTCTCTCGATGATAGGTGAATATAGATAGATATAGATATATAGATATCTTTTACTTGGTGGAATGCAAACCAAGATACAGCATTGAAAGGTGAAACTATGGATACCTTTTGGGTAAAGGACACCACTGTTCTTCTGAGGACCATTTAGGCTCCTATTTCCACATAATCCTTTTTATTAAACCAACCACTAAGACTTTTTCATTCTTCATTCAGAATAGCTCTTATTGCTTACTTGCAAAATTAACATCCATAATTTAGTCATATTATCCCATGGCTAAGTTACCATAACAGTTTCCTAACTATCCTGTCTCCAGTCCTTCATAATACAGTTTGCACATAACCATTAGGAAAAATTGATAACCTGCTTTGTTGAGGATCATTCTAGTTATTCATGGAAATTAGCCATTCAGATGATGATGGGCCACTGAATGTGATAGTGCACCCCTGAAATTCCAGTACTTGGGAGACTGAGACAAGAGGATCACAGGTTTGCAGCCAGCATCAGCATCTTAGCCAGGCCCTCTGCAACTTAGTGAGACCTTATTTCAAAATAAAAATAAAATAAGGCTGGGGTATAGCTCAAAGGCAGAATTGCCCTGGGTTTAATTCTCAGTAACACACACACACACACCAAAAAAAAATTTATAATAGAAATCTACATATAACCAATGGGCAAAATTTCTTAAAACAATAATTTCTGTGATTTTTCCTTAAAGAAATATTTATTAGTTTGTAAAGTTACTCTGAAAGGACATAGATAACTATGCAATGATAAAAAGGTTTTATCAAACTTGGTACTTTGTATTTTTTTCAGAAATTAATTTTTTACTTTCCTGCCTAGAATTTGAGCTCCTGGGAAGAAGAAACTATATTCTTAACTTATTTTCCCACCAATTCAGAGTTTTGCCCAGTGAACAAATAGATCAAAGTTAATTTACCTTGGCTATAAAGTTATTTTTTTAAAAAGAGAAATAAGTTTTTTTCTGATCATAAACATATAATAAAGCATTACCACAACTAAATCTCTCTAGCTGCCTGATATGGTGCATGAATTTTCCTAATACCCATTAAAAACTCAGGTACTGAATAACAAACAATTCATCAAAAGAGGGAGAATATAATTCTTAAATGGATTTGTTCTCTAACTGTTTTAAAGCAAAATCAGGATCATCTATTTCCTTCCTAATACAATCAAATTGGGTTATCAACAAAAGTTGCCAAATAACATTAAAAATACAACATTGTTTGGGGACATATGAAACTAAATTATGTGAGCACAGACTTATTAAATTGTATGAGCATGGGCAAAATTTTACAAATGGTATTGTAGAGAATTCATAAATATAATTAGGTTTCATTTTTGCAATAGTCAATAATCAGTATTCACTGATATTGATTACACACTCATTGAGTGCTTGCTCTGTATAAACACAATGTTAGGCATTATGGGAGACACATGGATATACAATTTTACATACTCATTCTTTTTCCTTAATATGTGAAGCAGTTCATTAGATATACAATTTTACATACTCATTCTTATTTCTAAATATGTGCAGCAGTTCATTATAAGGCTATATGATTGTGAATCTTCTCATACTCCTTATAAATGTCCTAAACAATGTATCAGGAATCTGACAAGGTATAGACGCAATAAGAAGGCAGATTGCAGCCAAGCATGGTGGCACATGTCTGTGATCTCAGTACTTTGGAGTCTGAGAGGATGATCACAGGCTTGAGAACAGCCTCCAAAACTTAGTGAGACCCTCAGATCCTGTTTCAAAATTAGAATGAAAAAGGTCTGGGGGTGTAACTCAGAGGCAGAATGTCCCTGGGTTCAATCACCAGTACCAAAAAAAAAAAAAAAAAAAAGAAAGAAAGAAAGAAAAAAGAAAGAGAGAAAGAGGGGAAAAGAAAAAGAAAGGAAGAAAGAAAGAAAGAGACAAGTTATTAAATAACACATTTGGCAAAATGTTTCATAAGGGCAAATAGGGTCAAAGTTAAGTGGGCTGACCTTACTTTCCAAGTACTATTTATCAAAAGATCAGTTTAGCCTCGTCATTGCTAATTTAACATTACCCTTGATAACTTTCATTATTCTTCTCTAAAACACTGTTATCTCCTCTGCTTCTGGCACATAGTATTCCTCTACTGGCTCTTGTCTCCTCCCTTATCCAAGTTGCCCTGATAATTTATAACTCAAATCGACACCTTTTCCAAGTAAAATAAGACACTCTTTTTTGGGTGGGGGCTTACTGGGGATTGAAGCCAATGGCGTTCTACCACTAAGCTACACACCCAGCTATGTTTGTTTGTGTTGGCTTTGACCCTGGCCTTCAACCTACCGTCCTCCGTTTGAGCCTTTTGAATCCTAGGATTATGTCACCATGGTACCTGGGCAAGAAGACACTCTAAATAGTTGAACTAGGACAACAACAAGATGGGCAGCCCAGGGTAAGCCAGAGATAATAATATAGGTCACTCTATGCTTATTCCAATTCATTCTGTGGCTCTCTATCTCAGTCCAAGAGACAAGGTCTATGGCCTGTGGGTTATTGTTCATCACCCTGCATCAGAACTCACTCTCTAAAGAAATCTCTCCACTCATGGGATTTCAACTAGTGTCTGAACTCAGATGGTTTCCTTGTTTAAAAAAACAACCATTTTGTGTCACAAATGCCTATACTATCACTTCACTTAGATGATGTGTTCCTCAGCTGTCTGCTGCCATGCCTAAAAGGAATCCTGTTATTCTAGAATATCATTCTACCTCATATTGATTTTTTACATTAATCTGAATGAGCATGAAGTATTTTTAAAAGGCTGTAGAATTTAAAACTATTATTTTTTTTTTCTGGGACTGTATACAGATTAATTAAGCTGACTCTGAGAGCTTAAAATGGACAGTGAATTTCAAAAGATAATATGAGTGATATGAGAACTCACTCATACATATGTTTTTAAAAAATATTTATAGCCAAACTGAGTTAGAAAAGGTGTAAAGGAATTTGATTTGATGGAGCAGCCAAAATCTGCAAACTGTAGTCTATTCGAGCACTACAATTCTCTATGATGGTAACAGATGTTTCTCAAAAAAAATTAGTTTTTGGATCAAATAAGTTTCATTAATGTTGCATATTAATTCTCTCTCTTGGAAGTCCCAATTCACATTAGCATATCACAATGCACATTAGCATATCAAAAGCGCTAAGAATCTTTGCAGTAAAGACACCATTTTTCATACTTGTTTGTTCTTGGAAGGCTTTGTGATCATTGGAAGCCTACAAACACTGTGCAGCTCTCCATGGAAAACTACTTTACAATCACTGCAGCAGATAGAAGCCAGCAGGCTCTGGCATCGAGCCTTTTGAGACCCCTGCCACAATCCCAGGATGCTGATGCAGGCTGGCAACTGGGGAGCCTGCCTTGGTAAATCTAAAACCAGGCAATTGCTGCAACAACCAGCCTCAGAGATTGAGGTAAAGAAGGAACCAGTTATGCAAGGTAAAGCCTAAACCTGTGGGAAAAGCAAGAGTAGGAGTTCACGGTGGTAAGGCCCAATGTGAATTTGACCAAGTGATAAGACAGTGGCAGGGAGCAAAGTAAAGGACAGTGTATGTGAGTTAGCAGAGGCTATTGTTTTCCTACCAGCACTGGGTGTTTAGACAAGAATTCTGTATTTCTCTGCTACAATGCTTTGTGTGTCTTAAAGTAGCATTCCAAAATTGACTCTTAAGTCAGTGTTTGATGAATAAAGGGTAAAATGATATTTAGGAAAAATAAAGCTTAACTTGCAGTTTTAAACTAGTGGAATGAATTTAAAAAAAAGATAAATGACAGAGAAGTAAGCTACTATATTGATCATTGTCCCTAGGAAGAAAGAAATGATGAATATTTGGACTGAGAATATGAAGAAGACAAACTAAATCAATAGGCTTGAATAAAAATACACAAAACAGAATGGCTAAACTTAAGTCAGAAGACTAAAACAGTTCTATTCTCTCAAGACTTGATGGGCCAGGGAACTATCTATGATATCTTAGCTCTCTGCATATTCCATCTGTATAGTTTGCCTTTATGTTGGCCTGAACCTATCCAATCCTCTTTAAAATCACTTCTCTGTATACTTTTAGCTTCTCTATGTAAAGTGAAAATTTATTATTGACAGGAAAGCATTTTCTATGAATTGTATATTTCCTAAGACAATCTTGTTTGCTGTTGGAAGCAATAAATTAATTGGTATAAAGATAAATGTTTTTCAGCAAACACTAAGTTATTTCATACATGTCCTGGGACATTTCACTGACTTATTTTAAGGGTTTCAACCCTAGGTTTAAACAAGTTTGGATCTAAGGAGTAACAGAGTAACACCCACAAGACTGTTATGGATCTGACAATTATATCATCAAATTAGAGGAACAAATCCATGTTATATATGTGAAGACATAAAAACTCCACCATCTGGAAACATTTTAAACAGAATACACTGCTCTACTTACACTTCTC
Organism: Muscardinus avellanarius; assembly: GCF_963383645.1. NCBI lineage: Eukaryota > Metazoa > Chordata > Mammalia > Rodentia > Gliridae > Muscardinus > Muscardinus avellanarius. The sequence goes on from NC_137798.1 coordinate 67,850,612, forward strand.
AGAAAGTTTGATTTCAAGAAAATGAGTATTCTGCCTATTAAAACATTCTACCCTCAGACAATTCACTAAGAGCTGGACAAAAAAAAAAGCTTAGTTAATTACTTACAATGGATGGAACCAATTCAAACCTGTTAGGTTAACAGAAATTACATTGGTTTTACAACTTTCAAAGACTGTAAGTAGTCCTGATTTTGATAAAACTGTACCACCTTTCTAATTTTCAAGACTGTGGACACCATAACACTGAAGTATCCAATGAAACACTGCACACATGATACATTACTTAATCTCTTCTCTTACTCTCTACCACATTACTAAGTTTTAGTCCCTTCTAATAACAGTTCATATGAAATGGTCACCTTTTCAATAAATTATTACTGCCAAGGTTTGACATGTATGGAATAAAGCCATATCAAGTTCATTCTACTGGGGACATCATTGTGGCAGAAATGTCAACTATAATAAGCATGTGATGAAGAAGATCTTCGAGACTCCTGTCAGGTAGTAGCTAACCTGACAGTAGGTTAAAATTGAACATTTACATGAAGAGGCTGGGTGACCAAGCTGACAGCTGTCATTAGCACTGTGAAGAAGAAATATGCCACTAGAGTGTTCTGGCTTTCACAGTTTACAGGTGCTTTCACATTCCAGTTCAATCCTTCTTACAAACAGGAGATGGATCAGGCATTCCTTTCCACTTACATATGAGAAATTTATCTTGTCTTCCAATCTGTATTGGTTTGGGTACTCATGATCTCTCCATCGAATAACTGCAACCACCACTGTGTGTGTGTGTGTGTGTGTGTGTGTGTGTGTGTGTGTGTGTGAGAGAGAGAGAGAGAGAGAGAGAGACAGAGAGAGAGAGAGACAGAGAGAGAGAGAGAGAGAGAGAGACAGAGAGAGAGAGAGAGACTGACTAAGAAAGACAGAGACACGGGATTGAAGCCAAGGGCATTCTACCTCTGAACTACACCCTCAGCCCTTTTTATTTTTTATTTTGAAACAAGTTGCTGAGATTGGCTAAGACCCTGTGATCCTTCTAAGTCTCCCATATACTGAGATTATAGGTGTGTTCTACCATGCCCAGCTTATAACCCTCTCTTAATGAAAATCATATCCCGATTGGAAAAATTGAGCAATATCAGGTTTTCTAGAAGAATAAACCCCCTGAAAATGCAGTGGCTTAACAATAACCAATTTTTGTTTGTACTTCACATCCATAGGGCAGATGTGGACCAACACAGCCCTATAGAGCAGTGACTATGGACCACATGAAAACTCAGAGATCCAGCTTGCTACCTTCTTATGGCATACACCCAGAGATCCTCACCACGGAGTGCACTCCAGAGGTAGAGAGGCATGTGGACCACTTCCTGCCACTCTTCAATGGCAGAGCCCAATGTCAGGGCCCCATCCTCACTACACAGGGACTGGGAAAAGTGGAGCGGCAAACAAAGAATATTCAATAAGTGAAAAGAGCCTCTGCCAAACCAACATTCAGTGCAGCCAGGTTGATTGGATACCATTCAAATCTGCCTTACCACACCACTGACGTCATCTCCTTCAGTGTTTCCTTAATAACCATAGGCCTAATCTCCATCTGCAACTTCAGATCCTTCACACTCCCAAATTGAGGCTCCTCAAACCCTGAACCACTGGCTTTTTGTACACTATGCCAGTTTTTATGGTTGCTGTTTTCCAAAACCATCACAATTATGACTGCTTCTAACTACACCCACAGCTACCATCCTTGCCCATGCCATCTTTTTTCCTATACTTATGCAATAGCCTCCTCCAAACTTGTTCTTTTATTTCTACTCTTGCCTCCAGCAGTATATTCTCAACACAGCAACTGATATATTACTTTAAAATAAAATCAGATCATGTCACTGACCTGCTGAAAAGTTTCCAGGGGCTCCTGTAATAAGTAGAATAAAATCAAAGCATGTCTAATCCAGCTCCAGTCTTCTTCTCACCCTTTCTTATATCTTCCCGTGCATGGCACCCTCCGCTGCTTAGGCCCACTCTGTGCTCGTTGGCATCAGGAGCTACTGCATTTTTGCTCCTGCGACCTAAAACATGCTTGTATGGCTTCCTCCCTAACTCTAGTCAGGTCACCATCTAAAACAGGAACCCCTCATGCCACACCCTCACAACCCACTTGACACTGTATTTTAAATGTTCTCATTGTCTGTAACACCTGATACCCTCTCCAGAATGAAAGCTGCATGATTTCCATGTGTTATCTGCCATGCAATTTGAACACATGGGATTCCAGTCAGATGATGCACTTCTACACCCTATTAAATGTGAAAGACTTGATCCTTTGGATGAAGTGAGATGCATTTATATTCCAGTTGTGACATCAGTTTTTGGAAGAAATTATTTTTACATGCATTGTTTTTCTAAGGAGACAAATAAAAAATCACCCTCATCAGTAAAATATGTGAGAATGTTTACTGAAGTGTTTCCATGCAGATGTGGCAATGAAATCTCAGAAGGCTAATTTTTAGGTAACTTAGCCTAAGCAAATGTGTTGCCCAGTATTTGTTTTATTTGACCAAAATACTGAGCATCTTGAAAGTACTAAAAGAAAATATACTAAATTTCATCTATAAAACATCTATTTCACAGCATCTGTGGCATAAAGTAGAAGTAGCCATGGCCCTAAAAACCATAAATGTTGGTTTGCAGCTCTCCCTGGTTAATTGCTCACCATTATTTTTTACAGCTCTGTGTGTGTGTGTGGGGGGGGGTGTACAGGGGATAGAACCAGGAGCATTCTACCTCCAAGCTACACCCCCAGCCCTGTTGTTTATTCTTTATTGTGAAACAGGGTCTCACTGAGTTTCAAAGGGCCTCACTAAGCAGCTGAGGGTGTTTGCGAACTGCGATCCTCCTATCTCAGCCTCCCAAATGCTGGGATTACAATCGTGCACCACCACACCCGGCTTTCTTATAGCTTTTGAAAACTGATATGTTGATACGACACTGGTTACTTCCTGCAACACATGAGACCCTTTGCTAGCGTCTGAGAGGACAAAAGATGTGTGTGTGTGGGGGGGGGTTGTGGGAAGAATGTGGATAATTCATATCAAGTTACATCAACTGAATGAAAGTTCAGTTGCTTTTCTATGTCTATGTTACATAATAAATCTCCCCTTGTGAAGAACAAGTGAAGTTCTCATTTAGAGATGTGTGTAAACAGCAGGGTTGGGTTGGAAATTCAGGTTTTAGTTGACTCCATCACAATTAACTGTGTTACAGATTCTGAAGAATGAAGAGTCAAAATTAGTAAAATGTATTAAGTATTAGGTAAGAAAATTTTGCCTCATGGATTGCTATGATATGTAAGCCTTTTCTCACACAGGGACAAGAACATAAACAATAAATTAGAAAGGATATCTGCTTCCATGGGCACCATACCTTAGGGAAGAACTGCACAGTATGGTAGGAAGGGTTTGGTTTAGGGCAGCTCTGCCTACACATGTCAGAAGAAAACTAATCAGAATTACACAGGTAACTTGATGAGAAAGCTCAAATCTGAAACTGAGTTGTTATTTGTGTTCAGTAGTGTCTCTCAAGTCAGTTGCTCCAGTAATTTGATCTCATTACATTTTCTATTCTAATAAATAAATATCATCATTATTTTGAATAGTGAATTTTTTCTCCTTAATGGGAATTTTTTTATCCTCCTGTAAACATATTCAAGTCTTTGACAGGTTTCAGGAAATAAAACAATCTTCTTTCATTTTTAAAAATAATTTTAGCTCCTATTCATTAATTTACTTAAAGACTATGCAATAGGTAGCTCCTATGTGCCACATACTTCACTACCTACAGTCAATATAGAGGTAAACAAAATAGTCTCAGATACTGTTGAACTGCTGATTGTAGGTCCAGGGCTGGAACTCAATGGCACTGTGTTTGCCTAGCATGCATTAGGCTCTGGGTTTAATTCCAGATCAGAAAAAAAATCAGAAAAAAGAGAAACAAGTTGTTTGAATTACCTGGTTTTGTTACAAAAAAAATCTTCTATACATAATTAAACATTTACCTAAAGGTGACTCTTGCAAATGTAAGAATCAAGAAGTAAAGCATTATATTTGAAAATTTGTATACCAGTAATAAAATAAACAGAGGTAAAGAGAAGACTGAAACTGATGGTAAAGAGAAGATTGAAACTGATCCCTATATCTCACTCTGCATAAAAATTAATCAGATGGACCAAAGATCTAAGTATAAAACCTGAAACTTTGAAATTTCTCGAAGACATACAGTAAATACTTCAAGATACATCCACAAACAACAACTTCCTGAATTGAACTACAGTAGCTCAAGAAATAATACCAAGACCTGAAAAATAAAATTATATCATATTTAAAAGCTTCTACTCAGAAAAATAAATAATCAACAGAGAGAAAAGCCACTCTACAAAATGGTAGAAAATATTTGCCAGCTACTCTTCTAATAGAGGATTAATATCCAGAATACATAAAGTACTTGAAAAACTTAACATCAAAAAAGCAAATAGCCTAATCAATAAATGAGCAAATGAACTGAACAGATACTTCTCAAAAATGTAAGAATGGCCAATAAAAAGATAAAAAAATATTCAACATCTTTAGCCATAAGAGAAATAAAAATCAAAACTATACTAAAATTTCATGTCAACCCAGTTAGAATAGCAAGAATACAAATGATAATAAATACTGGTGAAGATGCAAGAAAAAAAAAACACTTAAACACTGTTGGTGGGAATGTAAGTTAGTACAAGCAAGATTGAAATAGAAATGGAGGTTCCTCATGAAATAAGAAAAAGAAATGACCATACAATCCAACTCTACTAGTCCTGGGTACATACTCAAAGAAATTAAAGCCAGCATTCTATACAGATGCCCATGTTCATTACAGCACAGTTTGCAATCGTTCCATTTTGGAATCAGCCAAAATGCTTGTCAACAGATGAATGAATAAAGAAAATGTGTATACAGGCGGAGTATTATGCAGTCATAAAGAACAAAATTATGTCATTGGCAGGAAAATGGATGGAATTAGAGATTATCATGTTAAGCAAAATAAGACAGATCCAGAAAGACAAATATCCAATGTTTTCTCACACATGTGAAATTCAAGGGAGAAAAAGATGACATGAAAATAGAAGAAAGACTATTAGAGGAGAAGAAGACAATGAGGGTATAAATGCTACATGCATATACAAATATGCCACAATGGAACTCATTCTTCTGTATGATAGACACTAAAAAAGAGAAGGAAAGGGAATGAGATTAATCTTTTTTTTTTCTTTTGGTGGTACAGGGGTTCCTGGAAGCCCTTCTACCTCTGGCTACACTCCCACACCTATTTTTTATATTTTTATTTGGAAACAGGGTCTCTTAAGCCAGCGCAGCAGGCTTCGAACCTGCGTGATCCTCCTTTCTCCGCCTCCCAAGCACAGGGATTACAAGCGTGCACCACCACGCCCGGCCTAGAATATATAGAAATTTATGATGTTGACTTACATGATAGAAAGTTCCAAAACTTGAACTATGCTTAAAGACAGAGGAAGTAACAAACAATGAAGGTGGGGTGAAGTGGCTGTGAAACAAAGGAAAAACAGAGAACAGCGAGGAAGAAGGGTACCCAGAAATGCAAATGTTTTAATCTGGCATGTTATTCTCCCACTAGTGTAAAAATGTTACTTAAAATATTAAGGAAAAAAATGATCCCAAAATAACAATAATTTAAAGGTGTGGTGTATACACAAACAAGTCATGGTCCAATTTATGGATCAATAGGGTAGCTCTCAGTGGGTAGAAGAAATGCATTCTGTAATATTTTAGTCATTGTTTCAGTCCTTAAACAGACAAATTCATGCACTTTGTTTCAAAATGAAAATACACAAATCAGACTCCAGCACGTAACAATCTGTCATACGTCCTCGGGCATTGCATACAAATGAGTTGTCCGACTGCTTAGATCACAGACATTACATTCCAGAAGGATTCTTGCTTAATGACCCACTGCTTTGAATTTCATTAAGTAGTGTTTGGAGTAACTTAAGAAATCATTTACTTTTACTTTTCTGAGGAGATCTGGAGTAGAACAACATGATAAAACCTCTTATCAATTTTTCATAAATGCCCCCAAAAAAATCCTCACTATTTTTCCCCAAATGAAAGGAAAGGTGGCAGGGGTACAGAAGTCACTGGAAATGACAGCAGCCCTTAGACTGTGAGCCACAGGCAGTGGCTGTCACTAGCCTGCTGCTGACACAAAGTGCCAACCTGCGTGGCTCCACTGAGGCCGTGCTCGAAGCCCTGATCAGGATTAGCTCTTCTATTTTTAATTACTAGCCCATGTTTCAAACAACAGAGCATGGGGAAGGGAGAGAGACCTTAATATGGGGTAACTCTTAAGCATGCAAGAGATCTAATGATGAAAATATTTATTTTTACTGAAAACAGACAAATCTAAAAGAAAAAAACAGAGCATGGAATCAAGTTAGCCTCTTGAACTTTTATTTCTGAAAAAGTGAAACATTGATTCTGTGTTTGTTACCACAAAAGAGCTGAACTTCACACACACACACACACACACACACACACACACACACACACTGGTAATAAGAATTACTGAGTACCTTGTGTAAATGTGAGCTTTTATATTTTTACTTTAATTGATGTATTATAATCTCCTATCATAACGTAGTTCACAGTGATAGTGACAGGCATGCACATCACACTTGGTGGGCTTTTCCCCAGCTTTCTCCCTGCTCCTCCCCTTCTTATGCAGGGTATTGACATTGACGTTGGAGTGCTCACATATGTACATTACGTCCATGGAAATGTTTAATTAATTCTGCCTCTCCACCACTTCCCTGGCTCCACTGAAGTCTCTCCTCTATTATCTGGAGTCCCTCTGGAATCCTGATTACTCCCTAGCTTCCGCATATGAGAGAAAACACATGACCCTTCACTTTCTGCGACTGGCTAATCTCATTTAACATAATGTTCTCCAGGTCCATCCATTTTTCTATGAATGACATAATTTGGTTCTTCTTTATGCTGACCAGTTAAGATTAAGAAAATAGGATCGCCAAGTCCAGAAAACACCACACACTAATTCATGAACTTGAAAAGCTTATTTAATTTTTCAAAGTTTCTGCTTCTTCAGCCAAAAAAAAATCACAAATAACAATTTTTTGTTCATATGATTTTGGGGAAGAACTGAATGATGTGGTGCATATACAATGTTCAGCGCAGAGGTTGGCACATACAAAGCACTCATGAAAAGCAGCATCTAGTTCTATAATTCTTTTAAAAAGTAAAATTTGTTTGTAGTCTTTACATTTTTATATAGGAAACTAAAATTGACTGCCACATGATATTTTCTTAAGTATTTCATAAATCATAAAAATGAAATTTCCTAAGCATTTTATGACAAGAACATGACTGTAGGTGATCAAACTCCACATTCTAAAACTTTAGAAACTTTTCTTTGCTATATTGAATGCATGTTTTTATTCTCTATGCACTATTATTAAAACGCTAGACTAATTTTCTTATTTTCTTATAAAAGCATTTTGAAACAAATGACTAAAACATGAAAAATGTCAGTACTAATCTGCTCTCAAAATTATTGCTGCATAAGAGGCCAAGATGGCTAATCTGTATTACAAATTTACTTTTCCTGTTTTTTGCTTTTTTATTTTTATTGGTGCATTATAGTCTCATCATAATGTACTTCACAGTGATAGTGACATACATACACACAGCACTTGGTGGGCTTTCCCCCAGATCCCTCCCTATTCCCTTTCCCTATACAAGATATTGAGATTGGCATCGGTATTCTCACGTATGTTCATAATGTCAGTGGAAGTGTGTCCTTCATTAATTCTTTCCATCGTTCTCCTTCCTCCCCAAAACTACTGCCCTCACTTCATTGGAGTTTCTCCTTCACTATTTAAAGTCTCTCTTATACCCTAATTACTTTCAAATATAAGAGAAAACACACGACCCTTCTGTTTCTGTGACTGGCTAATCTCACTGGGGGTTAAACCTAGAGTCATTCTACCTCCAAGCCAGAACCCCAGTCCTTTTTATTTTTTATATAGAAACAGGGTCTTCCTAAGTTGCCGAAGCTGGCCTCAAACCTGCAATACTTCCGTTTCTGCCTTCTAAGTATTGTCTACGAGTGTGCACCACTGCACCTAGTTATAAAGGTTTCCTTTTTATAATTCTCCTTATTTCTCAATAATTTTACTTCTGAATAACTTTAAATTATGGCACATATGCTTTAGAAAACAGTGACTTTCTAAATATCAAATCTGGACTTCTCCTTTCAACCATGGTGTGGTAACTTATAATAGGCATACTCTCCCATCATAAGTAATAACACAACTAAACAAAATTCGTAAAACAACTATTTTTAGAAACTGAGAAGCAATAAGAGATCATTGTGATCCTTGAGGGGTAGGAAGAAAGCAACATTAGCTCAACATTTGCCTGAAGACTACTGCACAGAGGGTGGAGGGGGATTTAACTTGAACAAGATGATCTTGCCGAGTTGATGAGAACGAGGTAAGAATTTTGGAAGCTAAAAAAACTCATACTTTTGAGCCAGCGCATCAAAAGTGAAGATGCTGAACAGAGGACAAAAACCCCTTGAGTCTTTGTCCAAATATTACATTGGGTATGTATGGAGTGAAGATCTTTGAGGCCAAGCTAAAATTAACTGCTGAATATGTGTGCTAAACTTGAATCCAATAAAGAGGTTTTATATGTTTGCCTTCCAACCATCTAAAGTGAAGAGATAATGTTGAATAAGAAGACATTTACTAGGGAACCCAGAAGAATTGTAGTGGAAGGGGATGGTGAGAAGGGACGGAGGGGAAGGGGGCAAAGGAGGTATGATGAAAGAAAGAGATCAAATAATGTTATGCTTAGGTACCAAGTTATCACTACCAATCACCAATCACACTAACAGGTAGCGGGAAGATGGAGGTGGGGAAGCAGGTGGAATCCAGACACACCAAGTGATGTGTGGACATGTAAATTAATCCCTTTGAGTCTCACTGTGTTTTATGATTATGATGCAGCAATAAAAAGTTAAACTATTAAGAGAGAAAATGTTACTTTAAATCTACCTATAAAAGCATTTTTTAAAAGCCTGAAAAAAACAAGTTTGTCTGCAAATTACTCAATCATATCACAAAACAATATTCAACACTCTTTAGAGGAAAACAAATCTAATCAAGAACATAATATTGATAATGTTCAACAACTGATAAAAAATTATTACACATAGAAAGGATAAAATGTGACCTCTAGACAGAAAAAATGAAAACCCTAAACAGACCTGGAATTAACATAGATGCCAGAATTAGCACAGAAGGACTTTTAAAAAACTCTTATAAATATACTTAAGGACTTAAATATAACATATAAAGAAGATAGCAAACAAGGAAATATAAAAATTAAATAAAATTTAGAAAGATGAAAAATGCAAAACTTGACATGAGAGATTTACTGGATAGGATTTATATCCAATTAGTCTCATGTAAGAAGGATAAGTAAGCATGAAAACCTAACAATAAAAACTGCCCAAGCTGAAGAAAGAAAGCAAAGGTATAAAAATATTATGAGGACATTAGTAACTATGAGACAAGGTTAAGCATTTTAATATCTGACTAATTAGTATCCTAGAGATAAAATGAAGAATAAATACGTTTAAGGAACAAAGAAGCTGAATGTTTCCAGAGGTGAGGAAAGCTCAAAATCCAGATCCTGCAGGAGTTTAGCAACAAGCAAGCAGGAAAGACACAAAGAAAACCAAACTGAGAGGCATAAAATTAAATTGCACATTCATTGTTATAAAAACAATATCAGTGTAAAAGTTCATATACACTGAAAATGTTACTGAAAAATAAAAACAAAAATCAGAAAATTCATCATTAGAACTGCACTGAAAGATATGTTAAAGTTCTTCAAGAACACTAGAAAAAATTACGATATAAGCACATATAAAAATATTTGACTTCTTGAAATAAAAAACACAAGCCTAGAATGGTACACATTTGTAATCCTAGTACTTGGAAAGGTTTAAGGCCAGAATGCAGTAACTTAGTGAGATTTTTGTGTGTCAGGGGGACTTAGTGAGATTTTACTCAGCCATAAAGAAGAATACAATTATGTCATTTTCAAGGGAAGTGGATGGAACTGGATAACATTATGCTAAGTGAGATTAGTCAGTCACAGAAAGTAAAAAATCAGATGTTCTTCCTAATATGTGGAACCTAGGGAGAAAAGGGGTCATAGGAGGAAATCTAGACAAAGAAGGAGAAACTACAGACGAGCAAATAAGATGACCTGAGGGGGGCGGGGGAGAGGGAGATTCCTTAATGTGCCTGATGCACATTCACAAACATATCCAAATCAGTCACTAAGCCAAACATGAGAAGGAGGGAGAGGGAGGGGAGGGGGGTGAGAATTGGGGAAGGGCTTAAAGAGTGATGTGTGTATGTGTGTGTGTCTCTACCATCCTGTACTCAATTAAGATGTATGACTATTATGCACCATTAAAAATTTTAAAAAATAAAATAAATAAAAATAAAACAGATTTGAGGTATAGCTCAGAAATAAGTATACCCCAACCTGGGGGAGGTCAATCCCCAGAGTTTGTTGGGGTCTGCTCAAACTCCCCAGTACCACAAAAATTAAAATAAAAATATGTTGTAGAATTTATGACATATGTAGTAATAAAAGCTATAATAATCATAGCCTAAGAATAGTGGTAGCATACAGATATACTGTCGTAAGTTTCTTTTATCACGTATGAATTGGTATAATATTATGTGAAGGTAAAATGTAATGGTAAATTAAAGATGCATGTTATAAGCCCTCAAGATTATTAAAAAATATTTAGCTAAAATATTCATTAGAGATAATGAAATTGAATGAGGAAAAATATTCACTAAATATCAAGGCAGGAGAGAGGAAGAGGGCAAATACAAGTAGCAAAATTGTAAACATAATACATTTTAATATAGTTATAATACATTTTAAATAAATGACCTTCACATTCTAATTAAAAACAGAGAGTGACAAATTGGGGTGCAAAACATTAATATATGGCTAAGTCATTCTCTTCATTGACAAAAAGGGAGCAAAACTGCTGTGAAAGCCAAGCCATGTTCTAAGACCTGAGACAAGCTAAATTTGTCACTCCGAGTTGATTGTATTGATACTATACAGAAACATCTTTCAACAAAATGCTTATGCAGTGGGAGTCAATTAGGTCACATAATTGATCGAGTTTTTTACCTATACTTGGCATTGGAGGTAGTCAATGGTATTCAGACATGATACTTAGCCTTCAAGAGCTTAGATTCTAAAATAAGCAATATTGAAATACATAAAAACTAAAGAAAATGGAATGCATATTATTTTCTTAAATATTTTCAAGGAAGATTTTATCATGTATAGACAATTTCAGACAACCTATCTTCAAAGCCCTAGTTCCTGCTCAGATTTCCATACTGTCTCCTAAAATAAATTTGACTTCTCACTATACCTCTATTACCCTTAGAAAAGTTGTGTAAACACTGAAGAATCTTTGGGGAACCTTTGGAATTCACAAAAAAAAACTTTCCAATGTCATTCTCCCACTAGTTATCTAAGGAGGACCAGGCATCTCTTTCAGGAGAATAATAATCCTCTCTAAGGAGAATGAATATGGATTACAGAGTTGGTATTGACTTGATTGCTGTAATGTCAATGCTCCAAGACATGAGCAACCAATAGGACTTTAGCCAAGTCTTGCAAGCAATGTGACGCTTTCTCAGTAGCTAGACCCATGCCTCTCACATGGCACTTATAACTGGACAGAGTCCAAAGTGCTGAGGTTTACACAGAAGACTGTAGCAAAGGGCCATACACTTTATCATTCTCTCTATCGTATAATACGGTTGTTGGAGTAAAACGATCATCATTTTTAAAATTTTTTTATTGGTGCATTGTAGTTATACATCTTAATGAGATAAAAGATGGTGGAGACGTACATGCACACATCAGTCAATTAGCCCTTACTCCTCTTCCCTCCTTCTCATGGTTGGCTTAGTGATTGACTTTGATATTTGTTAAAGTATATCATGTGATAATCACTTCATTACATTGGTTGTAATACTCATTTACTTTTCTTTTATAATACAGCTTACTATTTTTTACCATCAGAATCCATGCTGACCATGCTTCCTTCAGTGGGTTGCAACTGAGCAGCACAACTCTTCAAAATTCAACACAGGTGAAAATTCACAATCAATCAAGAGTCTTGCCAATAAAACATGCGATTTTTTAGTTTATATTGGCCAATTGATTTATGATTCAGGCAAATAGCTAAAAAAAATTTTAAGTACTTTCTGCACAATAAGAACCTTTGGCTTTACAATATTTCCTTTCTACCACATGGCCAAAGAAAATTTTCTAATAGCTCTGAAAACTTTATCAATAGCTTAAGGAATATACTTCTACAGTGAGATTTTTAAGTCCCTAAAATCTGTTTAGTCCAAAATTACATTGAGGAATCACAGTGGGAACTGCTTAATGAGTTAATTAGTACTCGCTCTTCCGACGGTGCCGCACTCATCAATCTGGCGGATAAACAGCAGATGCTTGCTTTCTGCTTTCAAAGTATGGTTCTTTTCACAGTTTTATCGCTTATTTAACTATAAGATCCAATCAGGACAACTTTCTGTGTAAGAACTGGATATATTGCCAAGTGCAGGAGAATTAGATCACCTAGGAAGTACTTAAGAAAATTTGGCTGCCCTTTAGAAACTTAGCAAATGAGTTAGTTCCTTGCTTACCCCAGGAAATGCAACAATTTTATCTGGAAAAAAAACACAGAAATCTTTTTTCTATGTGGAGTTATAATGATGACTAGAGACTACTTCCAGGTTGAGGACAGCACTGAGTTTGCTGCAGTGGCTTCTCATGGAACATAAAGTAATAAATAAAAAATTTGGTATACATACACACACACACACACACACACACACACACACACACACTCCAGAACACATTAGAGAGAAATTTTGAACTGAGATAGACTAAATGAAACAGATACTTGTAGATATTAAAACCGTTGTAAAATATAGAGGAATTTATTAATAATATCAATTCCTCTGTGAAATGAAATGATGGAGTAGTCAGAGTGAAGGGAGAATTTGAATTTTCACTTTATTCTCTGCTGTTTATTTTTCTACTTTGGATATATTACACAAAAAAACAATAATAACATGAAAACAATAATGGCAAATGGCTTATACAAGTACAAAAGTAAAGCCGGAGGAGTGTCAGTTAAGAATTTTTAAGCTGTGGAGGCAAATTTTATATACAGTTGCTCCCAATTTTCCCCAATCTATATCTTAATATCTGGAGATGGGTCAAGTGGCTTTGTCTTATTCTGATATAGACATAATTGGTAGTGCTTAAAGTATCTCACTTGAGTGTAAAGTTAGTGATCAGTTATTTTAGTTAAATTGCTTACAGATAAATAAAATTTTGAAATTCCAAAGAAAATGTTTAGAAGAAACACCTGGATCTGTAAAAAAGTATTTCATAGACCAAAACCCATTCATCCTATTTCTCTGATGCAATCATTTCTGCTTTGGATTCTGTGTTGCCATGGTTGTCTGTTCGCAAATAAACATTTTCAATATTAGTCATGTTAGCTCAGGCTGAACACTTCTTTCCTGAAAATGTAACACGAGCAGAGAACACACACACACACACACACACACACACACACACACACACACACACCTACCTCTTGGAACTTATCAACCCAAAAGATAATAGCCAAGCATGAAGCAATTCATCCCAAAACTGCAATGCCTTGCAGCACATAAAAATGTGTGCTTTGAGTTTTCTATTGTGCTATGTGGTCTGCACTTAAAACTAAGCAAAAACAGAACCCTGCAGGGTTCATGTTTCAAGAATCTAACTAGACACAGGCTCTCTCTAATGGCTGTGCTGCACCGGTGCTCTGGTACAGAAGGGGCTTCCTACACTGAAACCAGGATTGTGGTGTGAGGATGTTTAGAAGCCGATAATAATAGAGATACCAGTTGAAGTTTTAAAATAAATGCTTCCCATTTGCTAGAAGAAATTCTTCCTGCTGTCAAATTTGATTTGAGGCTGGAAAGAAATTGGTCCTGACTTCTTTGTCTATGGAATTATTTCATCAGTCATGCATTTAAGGAGGACTGTGGTTCCTGTAAAAAGGAGCATACACACATAATGGGCTATGCATTTCTTTCCCAAGACTCACCTATGGTGCAGAATGGCTTTGAGTTTATGAAGCACTTTCAAAATGTGCAAAGTACATTTCTGTATAAAACAAATCAAGACTAAATAAAACAAAGGGAGACCAGAAAAAATGTCATGACAGTTGATATTTTGTTAGAAGATGTAGCAAATAATAGAAATTTTAGATACAACTGTAAATGATAGTAAGTAGTGTTAATGGAAGTCATACTTTCCAGGAGTGTTACAATAATGTATCTAGGCATAAGAAAATACCAAGAAGAGTGCCACATTTGGTTTATCTAGTTCTCTACCTTTAACAATGGCAAAAGATATTTTAAGGTAGAATATGAAATCAGCTGCCTTGTTCCTAATTTACCTTCAGTTATTATTGTGCCATATTATTTAAATGAGATGTTTCACTATTATTATCACAGAAATTTCGCAAAAGATCGGTCTAATCCATTCCAGGTGCTAACTTAGACATCAGGAAGAGTTCAGAAATATACCACTCAGCTTCTGTGCTCCTCCAGTAATAGTAGATGGAGACAGGGGCAGAACTTTATTAGTCAGATATTCTGGTAGGACTTTGTATAAAGACAAAGAAGACTGGCTGCCCAAGACTGAAGATCCACAGCTCTGTGGCTGCTGCAATTCAATGTCAGCATTTGGAGGCAATGCTGGTAAAAGGTCCAGAAGTACAAAAAACAGCAAGACAAAAATCTGCCTCTTATCAATGATTCAAAAATCATCAGGCTCTATTCAGTGAGAATGAAGGGTAAAAACAAGCCCCTCAAACTACAGCGTTAACCACATCAGATAAAGTTATAGTTAATGTGATACAGGCTAAAGGGGATATTCAGTTCATAAAAATAAAAAAACCTTAGTGTTGGCATCAGAAGAATGTATTAGTATTGGCTTTGCCGTTGACTTGTCTAGTATAAAACTTTCAGAGACTAATCAGTGTGTGTGTGTGTGTGTGTGTGTGTGTGTGTGTGTGTGCACGTGCCTAGTTTTTCTACCTTAAAACAAGAAGTATGAGATGATTTTTAGTCTGAACTATCTGAAATTTTATTATTTTTTTCTATTTCTAGCATATGTGTCCCTATGAGCATTTAAAATTTTATTTACCTAAGAATGATTTTTTAAAAATATGGCATGTTACTTCTCAGTCAAGAGCCTGAGACTTAGGAATAAACTTTAGGAGCCTAGAGTATTTTATTAGATGTTTTGTACTTTGTTGTACAAGAACATAAACCTTCTTCTGCAAACTATAATTTATCCTCTAACTCCACCAGCTAAATCTGTAAAGACTGAAACATTTTGCAGTATTTCAAGAAGATGTGCTTATGATGTTGCAGATTGTTGTAGATACTAATGAAGAAAGGGAAATTTAAACAGAAATTATGAGAACGCATGGTCCCTTTTGGACTATAAATGTACAGATGACATTTAGCCTTGCCCTGTCACCCTGGGCAAGAGATTCCTTCCTCCTCCTTGAGTCTCGGATGGATGCTTTGTGTGAAATTCAAGTCACCTAACTTGCCTGTGGGCAGGTATCTGAAATACGATCTCTTCAGGACCCTTTCATCTCCAAAACCTGTATTTTCATATCTCTATAGTTTCTAAGTTGGGAAATAATACATACATATTTCTTACAGAATTTTGTTTCCCCTCAAAGAACCTTAAAATTAACTTTCAATAGCAGGAATAACACTAGATGCTGTAAAGCAATGCATGTACATCTTATCCATACAGTAGTAACACTGTCATTGCAGACTTCCCAGGATTACAGAATGTCTATTTCCCATCTGCAAAATCCACTGGGATGTGTGTCCCTCTTCTCAACGATAATCTTTAATGCCACAGAAAACAGTAATGATGTCAACCCAATTAGGGAGTCTACAGAAATACATCCACTTATCTAAACATTTCCTGAAACTGTTCTTTGATAAAAAACCTAAGAACTTCTTAGTCATGAAAATATCTAATTTGAAAGAGGCCAAAGTCACTTGGAGACAAATGTATCCTTAGGCGCCAACTACAATATACTCTAATGGGTGATAACACCTTGCAACTTCAGCATCCTGAGCCATATCATGCAGGAAACTGTCATGGGGGAGAAAAGGATAGATATGCATGAACTTTGAGAAAGAGGGGCTTTTTATCTGAAACCCTAGTACTGCCACCTGGTATAAGTTAGATACTCTTGGAAATTTTAAGGAGAGAGTTAGAAGAAAACAAAATAATAGAAACAAAAGTCAGATGTGTGGGGGTTGAGGAGGTTTCTAGGGAATGGAGCCCAAGGCCATTCTACCTCTGAGCTATACTCCCAGCCTCATTTTACTTTTTGTTTTGAAACAGTCTCACACTAAGTTGCAGAGGACCTCACTAAGTTGCTGAAGCTATCCTTGCACCCGTAACCCTCCTGTCTCATCTTCCCAAATACTGGCATTACAGGCGTGCACCACTACACCCAGATAAAAGTCAGGAATTTTTATTAAACAAATAGCCATTAATGTAGAGCTTGCCACTTGCCCAGCACAGTTCTGGCAGAGAATGGAGCATGTAAACAAAACATAAAAACCCTCCCCTCTGGTAGCAGAGCATGACATAGAGGCCCAGACAGAACAGGCAGGGACTACACCAAAGGAATCTCAACTGCAGGCGAACAGAATATCAGGAATGGCAAAGCCAGATGGGCAGAAAGCAAGAGAAAGCTGATAACTTCAGGCAGATACACAGAATTCAGGGGTGGGGTGTGGGAGGAGGAACTGGTGCCAAGGTCTAGAGAGCAGCCATGGAGCACAGTCACTGATGGGGCCGGGCTGCTTGCAACCTGAGTGATCCTCCTGTCTCTGCCTCCCTCACAGATTACAAGCTGTGCCACCAGGCCTGGTTCTGGCTCAGTTTTTGTTGCTTTGCCTCTCTGATTCTTAAGAGGAGCAGCTGACAAAGTAAGAAACCAAGGCAGATTCTGACCTCAGACTCTTTGGGTATCTACAAAATTTTGAATGCGAGTCAAATTTGGCTATTAGGACCATATCTTACATAATGATAATTCTGTACAGTAACAAATAATCTTGCATAGAGGCAGTGTACTTCAGTTATATGTATAGCTACATGGGAGATATGCTAGTTATCCACAGATATTGAAGGTGGTTTCTCTGAAAGGTATTAGAAGGCTAAATAGAAAAATTAGAAGGTGAAGGTCATAAAAATGTCATGAATCAATCAGGCATCAACCTAATATGAGCCACCAAGACCAGGAAAGTAGCACTCCCTTCAGTAGCACATGTACTAAAATTGCAACAATACAGAGAAGATTAGCACGGACGCTGTGCAAGGATGACACACAAATTTGTGAAGCATTCTACATTTTTATTATATTAAGCAAGTAGAGCTAGCCTCAAAAAAGTAGATATATGTTTTCTCTTATATATGGAAGCTAGAGAGAGATTCTGAAATAAGGGAAGAATCAGATAGATGAGCAGAGACTCTAGGGGAGTGACTAAAGGGAATTAGGTAAGGGAAGAGAGAAGAAAAAGTCATAAATAATGTAATCATTGAAATAATGCTATGAATGTATAAAAGAGTACTAACTCCAATCTCAAAGTCATGTACAGGGAGGGTGAAAGAAAAGGGAGAGACCCAGTGGGGAGGTCCCCAAGAACGGTGTGCATGTCTTTTTCTGGTACTCAGCATCCCATTATGATGCAAAATTACAGTGTACCAAATAAAAAACAAAATAAAATATTAATGTAAAAAAGACAAGTAAAGGAAGTAGAATGAGAAGGGGGAAGGGTGGGAAAGAGGACTAACATTAGGGTGGGGAAGAGGACTAGGATTAATTAACCAAATTATATTATGTCATGCATAATATATCACAACAAAATCCATATTTATGTATAATTATAATGCCCCAACTAATAAAAATTAAAAGGCAAAAAATACTTGAAGCTATGTAGAAAACAAATAATTCGCCCAATCTTACAACCTGGGCATTCAGACTATGTGCGCACACATGCAAACACACACTCACATACACATACACAAACATAAAAACATATACTCATGCTCATGGAATCTAAATATAAGAGATGGTCACATCTACCTACATCCCGGGAAGTGTGAGAGTGAGAAGGGAGTTCAGAATGGTAAGTGATAAAAGCTGCCATTAAAGAATATAACTATTGCCTTATGCTTACGTGTGTATGTGTGTGTGTGTGTGTGTGTGTGTGTGTGTGTGCGTTCAACTGCCTTGTGTAGATTTTCTTCATCTTAACTGGCAGCATCCCAAAATTAAGCCAAGTTTCTTGTTCCAGAAATTAATTCTATATTTTAATCAGTGATTATCCTAACTACACCCCTAGAACACTGGAAACGAGGTTGGTAGCCAATGATTCCAATTGTATTAACATCCTGCCAATTCTAGATAGCTTCTCTCTGACCATTTGACACATCAGAAGGAAAGGCTAATTGTAAGTCATTCACCATTCCTACTTTCTCTCTGTGCAGAAGAGTGTCTCTATCTGATGGCCATAACTGAATGAATCCACCTTTGACTTTCATTAAACTCACTGAAATTAAACTCACCAAGGCTCAATAAACTTTTCAGATATTTCGAAAGATAACTCCTCTTAATTTAATTTCTAAAACTTGGAATGAATACATTTCCCTCTTTTCTACAGCTGGGAATCTACAGATAACCAACCCTATAATTTATAACAACGATAACTCAGAAACAGAGAAAAAGACCTTAAATTTATAACACAGAGCTCAATAATGGAAGAGAACTTGACATTCATCCCTCCTTTGATTTTAGACTCAGTTTATAAAATTATAAATAATATATAATCCCCCATGTCTTTGCTTAACTCTTAATAAGCCTTAAAGCTTTCATTATGTAAGCTTGAGTATTCTTTTCTATACCTGTTTTGGGGATATTTTCATGTATTACTATCAGTTGATATTAATACTAATATATTATGAATATTATGAATATTGTTATTTTATTTTCTTCAGTCTCCTAGGAAATAATATAAAGATTCTAATAACCTGGTGCTCTCCAAATTTCATCCTTCTGCTATCAATAAAGATTAAGAAATCTATTATTCAACAATAACTCAATCAGCATCACTACTTTAATAGAGCAAAGTATTTCCTGAATGAGGAAGAGAACAAAGAACAAACTTAAATGTACCATGTACAGCACCTATAGTCATAGTCTTCTTGGTTTATAGATATGACAAGAATATACTAAAAGTCAAAGGACTTATCTCATATAATGTAGATGTCAAAGAGATATTTTATAAAGGTTCCCCTGCATTACTGAGCAACTACTCTTTCCAGCATGCATGGATGACCTACTTTAGTAGATCTAAACTAGAGTTACTTTAGTAAGTCTAGTAGCAGATACAATCCTAACTTTATTTAAGTATATGTTTAAATTTACTCTTGTAGTAGGGAAAGTAATAAATGAGGATAGAGCCATAGAAAGAAGAAATTGTTTTCCCACCGTAAGATTTTCTTAAAAAGCCATAAAGTTTTGGGAGCAAAAATTGGTGAAAATCTCTGTGTCTTCAATCCCATAGACAATATGTATGTCCACAAACAGAATCTACAGCAACAGTCCCAGGAATTTTGCTTTGCCTGGTGGTAAGACTCTTAGTCTAGAAGGGGAAGGACAGAAATAATAGCCATGGGTACCTCCAAGAAAATCCTTGTTACATCTAAAATGTCAAAGGTCATCAACAGCTATAATTATGAAGCAACCAGATTTGCATTCTGTTTGCAAAATGTCCTCTGCAGGAACACAATGAAATAGTTTAATGCACTTGTCAGAAAATCGCAGATAACTAAAATACAAATGGTCTGGGCATAAGAAAGTTAAATTTCTCATTTACTTTGCAAATAAATATTTGAAATTGTGAGGAAATAACTCTTTCACCCTATTATCATGGGAAATATCCTTAAGAAAGCTGTAAGTTAATCCATATATTTTCACAAATTCTTTATTTTTTATTGGCTAGCAATTGAACCCATAGCCTCATGCATGCTAGGCAGGTGCTCTACTACTGAGCTATCCCAGCTCTTCAAAATATTTCATGAGGTACATTCAGAGTCCAGTTTTCTGATCAATGTAGCATATGTACCCATCAATCAACAGAACATGCACAAGAAACTTCTAATTGAGATACAAACTCTTTATAAGGATTCTGGTCAGAATTAAAAAGTTTCCAGGGTCATAATAAACCAACTTTAAGAGGTCATAGGAAACCAACTGTGGAACCTTTTGTGCCCCAGCAACTATATGGAATTTAACATGATAATTAAACTCAATGAAAGATTTGGCTGTACATATGTAAGTGAAATTACACAGTCACATATAAGGAATATGCACAAGGGCTTTGACTCTCTTTAGGACTTCAGCATGACTTTTATCCATAAATTTTAAGTGATGATTTACAGATAGTCTGTTACAGACTCAGATGGAATACTGTGATTACTTTTTTTTTTTCCTGGTACTGAGGATGGAACCTAGGGGCATTCTACCTCCAAGCTACACCTCCAGCTTTCTTAATTTTTTTATTTTGAAAGAGGGTCTCACTGAGTTGCTGAGGGCCTCACAAAGTAGCTGCTGAAGCTGATCTCAAAATATAATCTTCCTGTCAAAGCCTCCCAAATACTGGGATTACAGGCATGTATCACCACACCCAGATACTACATTATCTTAAATAAATTTAGTTTTTATTTTAGAAATTCTTTTTTTTTCTTTTTTTAACTTTTTATTGGTGAATTGTAGTCATACATCTTAATGGGGTACAAGATGGTGGAGGCATACATGCACACATCACCCAATTATCCCTTACCCAATTTCTGCCCCATTCCCTCTCCCTCCCTCCTTCTCATGCTTGGCTTAGTGATTGACTTTGATATGTTTATTAATGTACATCATGAACATTAGAGAACTTCCCTCTTCCATCCTTCCATCCCCTCAGGTTGCCTTATTTGCTCATCTATAGTATACCCTTTTAGAAATTCTTGGATAAGATATTGTAGACAAAAAAGGCTTTATTTATTAGTGGGAAAGAAGTGCTTTCTTTTTTTTTTTTTCAGAGATAAAGGCAGAGGTTTTATTTAGGAAAAAACGAGGGATTTGAGGGGGAAGTCAGGCCACCTTAAGAGGTGGAGAGCATTCAAGCAAAAGCAAGAGCAAAAAGGAAAAAAAGGGGTTTTGGCTGCTTCTTTAGTTCTTTTATAGAACTTCCACAAGCTGGTGGGTGGTGGTCCCACACTGGAGGTCTGGACTGAAACAAGTGGAAAAGACTGAAAAATTAACAGAGGTGTCCAATAAATGTATACAGAAGGCAGCAGCTTTTTATCTAAAAGATGCTGGAATATTGGAAAAGAACAGCATAGATGTAAAGAAAAGAGACGAGTTTTATCTTAGATCTACTAACCTAAAATAAGGCCAAAAATAAATAAAAAAAATAGTATCACTTCTTTTTCTCCAGTATAAAGATACTGTGAGAACAATATCCATAAGAAAGAAAAGCCAAAGATTAACAAATAAAAAATGGAACCACAGGAGTTTGTTTTCACAGTCATAAAATGACAGTAGTGTGTGTGTGTGTGTGTGTGTGTGTGTGTGTGTGTGTGTGTGTGTGTGTTCCCTACTATTTTGTATTGGTCTTTCTACCCACCACTTCCCACGCTAACCTGGCCTGATAATTTCTAGTTTAATCAGTTCATGGAAATGGAGCATGACAAGCTAATACTAACCACAGCAGAGGAAAAAAAATCCCTAAATGTTTTAATTTGGATGTTAAAATTTCTCATTTAATGAAAACTCATGAGTATAATTGGATGTGGAGTCAATGAGCCAGCAAGTATTTATTAAGTACCTGCTAAGCACACGGCATTGTCCCAGGCAATGTGGGTTAATGAACAATAAATAACGCCACATAGTTGAACTTTGCTAGAATGTATTAGAGATACAGACTAAAATTATATAATGCAATATATGATAATGGGTTACATTTTAAGATTATATTTTTGAAAGCAGGAGAAAAATAGTCACTATGATATATAATTTTAGTCATTATACTTTCTAAATTCTGTGGTAAAAAACTAACCCAAAAAGAATAGAAGAAAAAAAAGGCATAAAAGTTCAGAAGGAATAGTTAAAAATATTTCAAAGTTAGGAATAATATTTTTAGACATGCTTATTATTTTTCACAGATAATATGCTGAGACTTAAGTAAAATCTGAGTAGATTTTATTCTAAAACCCTATACTTCCATGGAGCAAAAAAAGATACTCATTAACAGTAGACCAAGTTAAGCATACACATTAAGATATCTAGAGAAATCATGACAGGAATAGACAGGAAGATTATAACTTCCAAAATAGTAAAGGGGAAAAAAACTCAAACCTAAAGAAAACAGAAAAGAAGACAAACAAACTAAGATTATAGATATGAATTTAAGTGCATTGGTAATTAAAACTAATGTAAATAGACTAAAACACTGGATTAAAAAGAGATGAACAAAGTGATTAAAAAAAAAACAACAATTTACCATGTGCCCGAAATTTAAAAGAATATATGAACATTGAAAGGTTAAGAGTTAATGACAAAAAGTGATATTCAGATAAATACTAAGCAAAATAAAACTGGTAGTAATAAGAGACAAAACAGATGTTCATCTACATATCAGATCAGTCTTCATCTATAAATCATTGCGAGGCATAAATGTAAATACTACAAGACATGCAATTATATAAAAATTATGGGTAGATATTATGAACTATTGTTAGATATACAGCAAGCATACACCACCTTCCCCCGTGCACATACGCACAGCATACAACCGAATCTCAGTCCATTTTTGGTTTGGGTTTTGCTAAAAATCTCAGGGTGAAAACGCATCAAGTGTTCATCCTGGAAATAAGGTTCTTTAGGAAAGAGAAAGAATGGAACTCAATACGAAGATGAACCATTTACACACAAGGAGGAACCGTTATTCTTTTCAGATTGGAAGAAAAATATGAGAGCTAGTAAAGCAAATGACTAAAGTAAATATAAAGGGAGGAGTTTGATGTCACCAGTTGTGTTATTTTGTATCTTTGGGTTTTTGTTTCAAGAAAGAGTTTAGCCAGAAAACATGTAAGATCTTTTTCAGTTCTAGAATTCTGTTAGCCCAGGTAGATCCTAACAATCACGGCCAGATCAGAAAAAAATATCTTAGAAGTAGCAAGAAATGTGCCAGGGATTCAGTGATAAATAAATAAGAAAACTGTTGTAGCATGACAGAGATGAAACTGGACTTGCATCATTTACATGGGTCAAGAAAATAGCTGGAGGAAAAAGCCATGAATGAACAAAGATAGATGGCTGGCTGGCTCCATTCTTGGAATTATAAAAGTCATACAGGATGTATGACTACTGATGCTACTATAGCCTCAATACCAAAAGGTTGATCTGGTGTCATATGTAAATAATTGCATTGCATTGTAAGCTATATCTTTTAAATCTTTTCAGAAAATATTGATCGAAGATGAATCAAGACTACTTCTTGAAATAAAAATACATTATTTTCTTTATGAGTAGAAACATTTATGGTGTGATTAAAAATGTGATTTTCCATGATGTCATAAATTATGGCATTCTATAAAAATATTCAAAGACTACTCTTCATGAATTTGTCACAAATATAAACCACTCAAAAACACATCATCTTCATTAAGAATGCAAGGGAGTAATAACTAATTGATAACACATTGGCATATAAATAATTTCAGCCTAAGTAAATTCTTTACACATTGAGAATGAAATTACCATTTCAGCTTCTCTTAATCATCATACATGTTTTCATCCACTGGCATAAATTTGTTACTCGCTATGCAAGTGAAGAGTCTCCACACTGAATCTAGTTATTATGAATAGCTCGTATGCTATTATGACAGCAAAAAACAGATGAAATATAGAGTCATTCGAGTTAATGAGACATTTAACTTTCCCTACCCACCTAATAAAATCCTCTTATCTTCAGCACAGTCACAAACATATGACCCCACCTGACCCTCAAAGGAACTCAATGGTTTCCTTATAATCTCACCTGGTTCCCCAACACATACACGCACGCACGCACATACACACACATGCACTAACTGATTTCACAAGAAGTAGGCTCTTATCAAAGTTAGAAGTAACATTTTTTTAGATATACTTACTATTTTTCACATATGATATGCTGAGAAGCTGCAGAGGGTACACACAAGACTGGGCTTTATCAAGTAAAATAAGAAATGCTGGACTCCAACTTGAGATGTATGTCACAATTCTTTTTCCTCTGCCATAAGCCAAATAGAAGTCATGCATCTGTAACTTGATTATGTTAAACTTATCTAAGTCCTACAAGCAATAATAACCAGCTAGCTAGTCTGAGCTTTGAGTTTTTAGGTTAAAAAAAAGTTTATAAGCAAATGGTACAGAGTAAAGAACATCAATTTATAAGCCTGGTGTGGTGGTGCACACTTGTAATGCCAATATTTGAAAGGCTGAGACAGGAGGATCAAGGTTCATTGACAGCCTCAGCTACTTACTGAGTCTTTTTGCAACTCAGTGAGACCCTGTTTCAAAAAATAAAGAATAAAAAATAGGGCTTGGGTGTAGCTAGGAGGTAGAATGTCCATGGGTTCCATCCCCAGTACCTCAGAAAATATCCATTTATAAATTCAAATTTTAATCCACCATTGCTCTGTATATACTTCTCAATATCAGTTTATTTATTTGCATATTTCGTGGAATTAAAGTCCTGAATTTTTTTTAAAGCCAACTGCTCCAAGTTCAGCTGGAATTGTATCATACAATGTAAGAAAAAAAATTATCTCCTTTCTAACACAGTCCAAATAAATAGACACGGTTTCCCTTCTTTTTCTATCTTCAGATCCCTGAGTTTGTTCAGTTCATCACATCTTTTTTTTTTTTTTTTGGTTCTGGAGTTCCTGGAAGCCCTTCTACCTCCTTCTACCTCCGGGCTACACTCCCAGACCTATTTTTACATTTTTATTTGGAAACAGGGTCTCCTAAGCCAGCGCTCGCGGCTGGCTTCGAACCTGCGCGATCCTCCTGTCTCTGCCTCCCAAGCGCCGGGATTACAAGCATGCGCCACCACGCCCGGCCATCATCACATCTTTTGAAATACGAGTAAGTATGTTTTGTTTTGTTTTAGCTTATAACAAAAAAGAAACTACCTGCTACCATTTGCATAATAAGCCTACTAATGAAAATTACTAATAAATATAAATAATGGGACACAGAGAGAAAGGGAATAATGATTAGAATTATGTATGTCTGCCATGAAATCCTGCCTCATCCTGGACTTATGTGCATAGTGGTTACAAGATGAAAGACTAGATTCTTTCCATCTTATTCTTCTCTCCCTTGCTAAGATCTCCTCTCTTCCTTTCTCTCTCACTTTGAAAAAAAAAAGACACGTTAGGTAAGAAAGGGCTTTAGACTTTCCCGATAAAAAGGAAATCATGAAGTATCCAAAGTTTAGAAAAGCACTCTGCTAAACGTGTCCAATTGTCATGAAAATTCCTGTCACCTCTCCTGCTCCTCCATGAATGGATCCAGATTTCCTGCTTCATGAACTAGTTGTCAGTGGAGGGAAAGGAAGAAGTATTCCTGGACCCTGAATCCACAGTCCAGGGCCAGACGACAATATCCAGTTCTGAGACCTTTAATCACTTTCATTTACTATATCATAAGGACCCACAGAGTACTTTTAAAGAGGCTTTCAAAGTGTGATCAAAAAGAAACATATTCAGTAACAATGACTAAAATTGGGCCAAGATTGAGGCTGGAATCAGGCCTGAGTCCTATCCATCTATCTACCACTCAGAGTGCCACCGTGGAGCGTCCTGCCAGGCACTTGCTCTTCCCTGTGTTCAGTAAATTGCTCCCTTACTCAGAC
This sequence comes from Muscardinus avellanarius, assembly GCF_963383645.1. Lineage (NCBI taxonomy): Eukaryota > Metazoa > Chordata > Mammalia > Rodentia > Gliridae > Muscardinus > Muscardinus avellanarius. The sequence goes on from NC_137798.1 coordinate 67,876,902, forward strand.
AGCTTAAGCACCTAATACAGAAGCTATAAGTAAAAACTCCTTTCAGAGCCATAACTACATGCTTGTTCCACTTCGTGAGGGTTTTTTCCTCAGTATTTTAATATGTAGACTACATTCATTCATTGGCTCACTCATTAATGAGAGTCTAGCAGGTGTTGGACACAATGCTAGCCTTTGCTTAGGAAATAATGGGCCTGCAGCCAGGCATGGCGGCACACACTTGTAATCCCAGCATTTGGGAGGCTGACAGGAGGATTGCAGTTAGCAAACAACCTCATCTACTTAGTGAGGCCCTTTGCAACTCAGTGAGACCCTGCTTCCAAAAAAAGAATAAAAGATAGGGGCTGGGGGTGTAGCTCAGAGTTAGCATGTTCCTGGGTTCCATCCCCAGTATTGAAAAAAAAAAAAATGATGAGCCACACTTGCACATTTTCTGTGTTCAATGGAGTTTACAGTCTACCTAGTGGAAAATATTACATAAAAGAGTCATGAATATAACATAAATATATCAGTATGTGTCAACATACACAGACATACACATACTTGGTGCCATGAGATTTTATTTTAAAAACTATCTTCTCTTTTACATAAGTATATATTTCACTTAGATCAACTCTGGCTAGTTTCTGTTAAGAATGAGAATAATCTATCTTCCCTTAAGAGTAGCTACAGTTATCTCTCTGTTGAAAAATAAACAGAAGGTGAGAGAGATAGGCTTTTACTCTTTACTTTTCAATTGAAATTCTTAAGCTCATAAAGATTCAATGAATAGACCCCTTCGCATATAAGAATCGTCTAACTTATCCACTACCAAAAGGGTGACAATCAGAAGAAATCGTTTTTATTTTAGCAAGAAGGTGGTTTTTGTTGTCGTTGTTGCTGTTGTCTCATTTTATGATGATATCCATATTCTTTCTTATTCTACTTTCTCCATGAACAAAGTACTTACTTGAAATGACAGTTTACTGGACTTAATATAAAATCAGTATTTAACCTACCTCAAAACATTCTCAAGCATCTTACCTAAGTTATCTCGAAAACAAAATAAAACGTATGTCTCACACAGAAAAGAATACTCCCCACCTTGACTCTTCCTGGATTAATTAAGGTACAGCTTGCATCTTCTGACCCGGACACTTTTACAATCCCAAATCATTATGTATTCTGTCTATAATTTTCCACAAGTAGGAAGCCTCTAATTATCTTTTTAGACATATAGTCGTCTCTCTTCAATTCTTTATTTAATTCTGCTGTCCTGACTTTTGTTAATACACTTAACCAGCATGTGGCTTGGTTGTGGAAAGTCAGAAAAATGAGACAAATTAATAAGGCCCAGTGACAAAGATCCTGGTTTATTGTTTTGTTTGGTTTGTGGGGTTTTTTTTAATCTATGTGGAAACATAAAATATGGCTCAGTCATCCCCTGAGTATTTCAGGAGTGACTATAGGGAAGCGAGATAGTTCTTTTCCATAACTCCCTCTGGTTTATGAGCCTGTCACTCTATCAGGAAAGAAAATGAAATAAGTCTGTCATGATTTGTCTTCAAACTGCTTCCTAGTTTATTGTGCATTTTTATTCTCTCACACATGATGGTCTCATTGACAACTTCAAGCTAGTGTTGAGGGAAATGGCAAGTGCCAAGGTTAGAAAACAAGAGGCCCTAAAATTCAAGGAGGATTATGCAGGCCAGGAAAGAAAGTAGCTATGGTCCAGTAATGCCTGTGGGGTCTGGAAACCTAAGAACAATTACCGAGACAAGGAGTCCAAGTAAAAACAGTAGAGACCCAATACTACATCACACTGCCTTGCCAGTCCTTGCTAGTTCTTATAGTTCCTCCTGTAGAGCAGGAAGCAGCTCTGAAGTTCAGGCTGACTGGCTAGAATGGTAGTGATAACACAGAGGATGTCAGCATCCGACATTTGCATTAGGCACCTGCCATGGAGAATGATAAAGAACTTGGCAAATCAATCAATAGTCAATATTTTCCTGTGTTCAATTCCCATAAGGTCACTGTTCAAGATGAAGGTCCACTTCTACCACTTGACACGTTAGAACCATATTGCCAAATATTCCCAGTGGCTTCTGGATGCTCCATTGTGAATCTATCACAAAAGACTTTATTTAAACAATTCCAAAACCAGTTATGAAAAGAAACTTAACAAACTCCTGGGGTTAATAGATTTCATATGTTTACAACTCATTTGTATGAAATAATCATACATCACTTTATATGTACTAAGTACAAGGTCATTTGATATACTCTAACATATTTCATCTTCACAAAACTTCTATGATCACCACCTTGAAGATTAGGGAACTGAAACATAGTGAGGTTAACGACTGAAGTAGTGGTCAGCGTAGTTGTGATAAGCACAGATATGACAGTGTCTGGCTCCCAAATACCTGCCTGTCTCCTGACCACACGCCTGCTCTTGTTCCTACATCTAGTTCAGGACACAAAAATATCTCCTGAGTGCTTGGTTAAAACTGGGAAACAAAGGAAATCCAAAATAAACTAGGAGAGATACAAGTAAAATAAAAGGAAGGCATTTGGGGAGGAAGAAAGTAGGGAAGTGGGGAGACTTGATGAAGGAAACAGTTCAGACAACAGTCTTTATATTCATGAAGATATCAAAACCAATTTGATTATTATGAATGGGAGGAAGAGCGGCTGGAGTGAGATTCAGAGGAAAATGCACTGGATGCTGTGTGCATGTGTGTTTCTATCTCACTAAACTTCAATATGTATGCTTACAATGCACCAATAAAAATGTATTATAAAAAATGGCAGTTGTAGAACATGTTATGGTGTTTCCTAAATGCTTAGATATTATCAAATAACTTCCTGAAACCTAGAAGAGAAAAAGAAAGAAAAAACTTTACTTCTCTCTTTCTTATTCTCATACCCAATACAAAGTTGATTAGAAAAAATTCAGTTAGCTCTAATATATATATATATATATATATATATATATATATATATATATATATATATAATCTTTTATACCAAATTCCATCTACCAAACTTGTCTCTATAATTTCTTTCTGATATTACTATAATGAGCTCTTTATAAGTCTCCATTTTTGTGTTAGTCAGCTTCATTTACTATAATGAAATACTTGAGTGACTTACTTATAATGAAAAAATGTTTGTTTTGGAGGTTCTAGACCAAGACGTGATAGACCCATCACTTCAGGCATCTCATGGAGTGCAATGGCAATGAAAAGAATGTATAGCAAAGCCAACTTCTCATTTCATGGTAGGAAGCAGAGAAGAAGTAAAGGCTGGAGTTCCTCAGTCTCCTTTGAAAGCATGTCCCCAAATGAACTAAAGACCTCCCACTAGGCTCTACCTACCAAAGGTTTTATCACCTTCCAATAGTGCCACTCTGCAAACCAAGCTTTTAACATGTGGACTTTGCAGAAGAAAGGTATTCAACATTCAAACTACAGGACATCTTTATACTGTGTTACCTTACTGTTGTTTAATATATTAGTCCTAAGTTAACCTGCAGAAGTCACACCATGCCTCTTCTCAGAAGAAAACAAAGTCAGCCCATTAACTTGATGTACAAATTCCTTCTGCCACCTCTACTTTCCCTTACCTGTTCTACTCTTTCTTTTCCCCATATTTATCTAACTCAATACATAATATTCCCACTTATAATATCTATTATTTTTCCTTTCACTGTTATAAGTTTTAGATAGCCAGAAATTTGGGGCATCCCACGTTCCTAGAACAGTGTATATACCAATAGATCCATAATATTTTTGAACCAAAGTATGGCCAAGACATGGAAAATAGTTTAACACAAGGAAAATATCAATATGATTCAGTACACTAACATGCTATGCATATACCCAAGTTTCATAGTAAATACTAAAAGTTTTAGTGAAAACAATCTTGCTATAATACAAACAGAAGAAAAGTATCTATTTCATAAAAGAGTAGCACACATCATGATTTCTTATGAAATTAGTAACATTTCATTTAATAAAGGGGAAAATATGCTCATTTTCATAGCTACTAATACATGTTTTACTCAGTCTCTTACAAATGTAGTAAGATAATAAAAAAAATAAACTAGGTAGTCTAAGATGAAGAAAAATAGTCATTTGGCAGGACTATTACTTGACAGAACCCAAATGAAATCAACTGTTAAAATACTAGCACTAGCACTAAGCTCAGTAATATGACAGGATATAAAATCAACACACAGAAATCAACAATTCTCTGATATGTCAGCAATAATCAATTAGAAAAGTCATTTTTGAAAGAACATAGATGTTCAGAACATAGATGTAAAATACCTGAGGAAAAAAATCTAACAAAAAATATTCAAGATTTTTATGGAAACAATGACAAAATTTCCCTTTCTCAGGACTTTACCCCTATTGGGTTTGATACTGTCTGCTGAGCATTCAGGCAGCCTCCCATCTCGGTCTTGCATGTGCTGTTCCTTCTGAAAAGCAGCTACTTCTCAAGATATTCACATGGCTCACTTTTTCCCCTGATTTAAATCTACTTTATCAGAGAAGAATCATCTAATAAAACAAGATCCCTGCATGACACATTCTTCTATAATAATGGTACATAGATTTGTATCATATCTTTCTTTCTGTTCTTCATCTACTGAAAATTAAAATACTACTTAAAAGTAGAAGGATTTAATAATTATTGTATTACAACTATCTACAACAATACTCTAAAAACTATGCACCCAAAAGTATTTGTTGAGTGAAGAATATAAAAACTACATGAATAAATGGAAATACCCACATACATGTTAATAGTATAAATATGCCAGTGGTCTCAATTTAATTTTTAAGTTCAATGAATTCTTAATCAAAAGCAAAATACAGTTTTGATAGAATTTGACAAGCTAATTCTGAATTCATATAGAAGAAAAACGATCAATAATAGCCAAAGACTGGAACTGTACCCTACCAAGTATCAACATATACTTTAAAAGATGTAGAAATTAGTAAAACATGGCATTAATTCAGAAATAAAGAACTTGATCATTAAATAGAGGATAGAAAAGTGGATCCATTACAGGTGCAAATTTTGTATAAGAGAAAAAAATCAGCATTTCAGATTAGGGAGGAAAGCTTTCAACTAGTTTTTTTTTTTTAATATCCCCAAAATGTAATATCAGTAACTAATTACAAAATATGACTCATTATTACTTTTACCTAAGCTTGCTTACCTACTAAGGCTGCTGTGAGCATTAAATGAGATGGGATATGTAAATTAATGAGGATGTATTAATACTAAATATTAATAATGTTTTACAATAAATATTCAATTTTGTTTAATAATCACTATAAAATTTGATGGCAATAACTGAAAATTGATGGATGACAGCTCTCAATCTTATTCTTTTCAATATTTTGGTCCTTAGAATGCCTTCAGAATTAAATCAGAATTCAAGTATCTACTTTCTTTTGGCTGGCAATATTTTTTACTTCCTGTTATATCTTGATTTATTTTAATAATTGGCTATAAAAGCACTCCTTCATGAACAACTACAACATAGCTAAATATAAGATTAGTGGTTTTTTAAGCCACTGTAAGTGTGGAAAATAAAGCTTACCAATTTTTTAAATATTGAAGTAAATTATAGGTAGTAAGGTATTTTTTTCTTCAAATTTCACAGATTGGTATGTCAGACTACTTAAGGCTAAACACTTGCTGAGAATATAAATTGCTACAGAGAAAAATATGATTTTTCTTCCCTAAAATTGAGTACAATTACCTAACATTTTTTTTCTTAAGATGTAAGAAAAATAAATAAAGATAGAAAATTTAAGCTACAGTTAAAAAAAATACAGGAGAATCAAAGGTTAGAAGCCAGCCTCAGAAACTTAGCAAGGCCCTCTACAACATAGTGAGACTCTGCTTCCAAATAAAAAATAAAATTAGTATGGGGGTATAGCTCAGAGGTAGAATGTCTCTGAGTTTAATCCCCAGTGTCTGTCTGTCTGTCTGTCTGTCTGTCTGTCTGTCTCTCTCTCTCTCTCTCTCTCTCTCTCTCTCTCTCTCACACACACACACACACACACACACACACACACACACACACAAATATGGAAAATTGATTCATCAAAATAAATGAAACCATAGGATAAATCTAATTTGTCATCTTGGTTTTGGATATAAAATGGATCATGAACATTCAATAGTGATATACATAAAAAGAAGTATATATTAAGACAAATTTGGAACTTATATTTTTGCACAGTAGGAATAGGCAACTGATTCATAATTTTAGGTAATTAGGAATTACTAATTAGTATCCTTAGGTAATCATTAATTGTCTCAATAATAACAGAGTGATTAAAATATTCCTACTCTCAGGATGTGAGAGAGAGACAGAGAGAGAGAGAGAGAGAGAGAGAGAGAGAGAGAGAGAGAGAGAGAGAGAGAGAGAGAGAAAGAAAGAGAGATACTAATGATTGAGTATTGAATCTAGGGGTATTCTGCTACTGACATCCCCAGTCCTTTTTATTTTTTGAGACAGGGTCTTTTTAAATTGCCTAGACTGACCTTGAAATTAACAATCCTCCTTTTTCAGCCTCCCAAGTACTAATATTACAGGCATTTGCCACCATACCTGGCTAGTAGAAAGACTTTCTAAATTTAATTTATATAACCATCTAGAATAATTATAGTGCATAGGAGAATCTAAGAACATTATAAAATCCAAGCAAAATGGTTCTAATGTATACTGAAAAACATTTTGCTTTTTTAATGATTCATAACCATTACCTAAAATAATATAGTCTAAGAATTCTACTCATTTTTATATAGCTATAGGACAGTAATACATCCCTGAGGCTAAAAGAAAATTTCTTTTAGTTTTTTTCATAATGTACTCTTGAAGAGAAGAACAATAATCTTAGCCTAAAACCTTTCCAGCTAAAATCACTCACTATTTGTATAAAAATCAAAAATTAATTCTTATTTCATCCTCTAAGCCTGAAAGAGCACCAATAAAGAAGCACATTCACAGAAATGTTGATAATGGATGCAATCAGAGTGAAAAGGGCTTAATTTTAAGGAGTAGCTGAGCACCACTGTAAAATATTTTCTTAAATTTGAAAAATATATAAAAGGTTATTATAAAAAATTAAATTTGCTAATGATACATAAAGAGCTCTCAGATGTTAAGCATATTCCCTCTACAAAAATAGAAATCATTAATAACCATCTCAATCGAGTTATATGCAGTGAGTCATAGTTTATGTAGGCCTAATGCAGTCTGAGAAAGTCTCACTCACATTTATATTTTCTGGAGGCTGCAAACCATCCTTGTAAATTAAAAGAGATATAATAATGGAATAGAGATAGAGAATGCTACAAGGATTCTACATCACCATACAACTCCAGTCACTGAATAAATTAAGTAAAACTAGACTCCATATAAAGACAAATAGATGTTTAAAATAATATAAAACTTCATTGAAAATACAGGAAACAGTATACTATGGTTTTATGTGACCAAAACTATTAATTTCTTTGGAATTTTCCATTGAGAGCTAAATCTTACTTTGCCTTCTCTCTTCTCACATTTATATTTGTTTGTACATGTATGTGTACATGTACAATATGTTATATGTATATATTATATGTATATATTTCTTTGAAGATCTATAAGAGACATGCCTAATATTAGTAGGAGATACATCATGCAATACCCAATCTTCGTGTATGTATATATGTGTGTGTGTGTGTGTGTGTGTGTGTGTGTGTTACTAGGGATTGAATCCGGGGGCATTCCACCTCAAAATAGGGATATAGCCCCAGCCCTATTTTATTTTTTATTTTGAAACAGAATCTAAGTTGCTTAAGGGCTTGCTAAATTGCTAAGACTGAATTCTGATCCTCCTGTATCTGCCTTTCAAATACTGGGATTACAGGGGTGCGCTACCACACTCAGCTCTATTCCAATATTTGGCAATGAAAAGAAGAAACAATTAGATAATAAACAGCTTAGGGTAAATCCTAGCTTCTTTTCTTTGCAAAAGCTAAATACAAAAGTTAAACTAAGCCGGGCATGGTGGTGCACACTTGTAATCCCAGCATTCGGGAGGCTGAGACAGGAGGATCGCGGTTCGGGGACAGCCTCAGCTACTTAGTGAGGCCCTCTGCAACTCAGTGAGACCTGGTTTCAAAAATAAAGAATAAAAAATAGGGCTGGGGGTGTAGCTCGGAGGTCGAATGCCCTGGGTTCCATCCCCAGACCGCAAAAAAAAGAGTTAAACTAATTAACAGGCACTGTCTGCAATCTATTTGTCTCTTAAGGCACACTTCAAATTACCACTGATTCCACAAAAACAGTTTAATGCCCACCTCAGTCCACTCAGCCCTAATAGCTCCTATTCCTGGTTGGACACATACTTGTATTTTCTCCTTACACTTCTACTGCTGCTATCACATTGATTCTATTATCCCCTATATATTCATGTGTTGGGCACAGTCCCACCAATGGACTTTGCACTAGCTATTTGCTCTGGCTAGAAGATGCTTTCTCCAAATTATCCACTCTCTTTGGCCACTTTCATGTCTTTCCTCAAACATTACCTTTTCAATAAGCATACCTGACCCCATCCCTAATTTCCTCCCTGACCACTTTGTTCCTGAGCATTTCTCTCTGTTTATACTTTTCTACCTGCTAATTGTAATCTGCTAATATAATATACATAGAAAATATGGGAATTGATAGTTCCTTTGCTTGCCTCTCCCTCTTAAAATATAAGTTTCATAAATGGATGAACCTGGAGATCATTATGCTAAGTAAGATTAGCCAGTCACAGAAAATGAAGGGTCATATGTCATATGGTTTCTCTCATACTTGGAAGGGAGTAAAAGGTATCAGAGGGACCTCAGATAATGGATGTGAAACTCCTGTGGAGCCAAGGAGGTGGTCTAGGGGAGGGTAGCGGGGGAGGAAGGATCAATAAAAGAATCACTTTCATTGATATGATGTATGTATGTGAGAATACCAATTCTAATCTCAATACCCTGTATGGGAAAGAAGGAATGGGGAGAAAGCTGAGGGAAAGCCCACCATGTGCAGTATGCATGTATCACTATCACTATGAATTGCCTTATGATGCAGAACTATAATATACCAATAAAAGTATGAAAAAGAAATAAAATACATGTGATAAAAAATAAACTCTATGAGAACAGGAGTCTTTGTTTTATTCACTGTTTTATTCTAAGATCCCAGAACAGAAGATCACACTTAATAGGATGGCTGAACACAGTTGGCCCTCTGTATTCACAAGTTCCACAGTGACCATGGATCAAAAATGTTTGAGAAAAATAAAACTGTACTGATTGAACATGTACAATTTACACAGCATTTGCATTGTATTAAATAATATAAATAACAGAGATTATTAAATATATGCAAGAAAATGTACATAGATTATATACAATGCTATATCATTATACATGAGGGACTTAAGCAAATCTGCAGATTTTGGTATCTGAGGAGATCCTGGGACCAACTTCCTGCAGATTCAAAGGGTCACTGTATACATCCCTAACCATCACAAGTACCTACCAGGTAAGTGTTACCTTTCATCTAAGGTAAGGACACAAAAAAGTTAGAATGGTCAAAAAGTGGTCCAAAATAGCCTCATAAGTACAGAAGCAGAATCTCTACTGCACAATACTAGGGCACCTATTTCATATGTCAGAAGTGAATTTCTCTGATACTATGGATACAACAAGAACATTTCTATATATGCCTCATTTTTTCCAAACGAATGCTCATAAACACAGGAGAAAACAAATGAAGGTTAATAACCATTACCAGCATTAATAGTTTTAATGTTCATGAAATCAGCCACAAATGGGAAGAATAACAGTGCAAATTAGTCCATTCTCCTGCATTCCCAGCTTTAGGAAAGTCAAGTAGAAAAAAATCTGTCTTTATAAAACCCCATAGGCTTCCAGTTTCCTTAACTCCCCTTTAGAAGAATATTTTATATTCTTATTTTAAGAAGATTGACAGTCTTGAAATTAATGTCATGTTTTCTCCCAATCATGAAGATAATGTTGCATTGAAAGTAAATGTATATTATATATTATTATAAAGCAGGTTTCTCTGATGTTTTCTTTATGTTTCATCTCTTACTTTTTAAAAATATGCAATACTTCTAAATAATATTTACATACTTGACCATTAAATTAAATGCAGTAGTTCTAAATATAATAGTGTTTATGTATAGAAATATGCAAATTTCCCTCATAATCTGGCAATTAACTCTATGAGGTATTGTTATTTGATTTTTACAGAGTGAACACATTTGATAAAATAATATCATCTGATATGTGTGCCCCTTAAAATCTATGTGTCAAATCACACCCTTCAACATGATGGCATGGAAATACTGGGCTTTTGGGGAGGCAGGCCCTTTGGAGCAGGAACTTGGAGTCCTTATAAAAGAGGTCCATGGAGGTTACTTGTCCCTTCCACCATGTGAGGATACCACAGGAAAGATCCCTCTATGAGAAAGCAGGTCCTAACCAGACACCACCAGTCATCTTGGCCATCTTAAATTGTAAGAAATAACGTCTTATTGTCTATGAACTACATAGTCTGTGGCAATTTGCTGTAACATTTCAAATGGACTAAAACAATGCTAATGGTAATATCCACATTTCAAATGTGAAGAACTTGGTATATGAACGGCAAGTGCAAGCCAGAAATGAAGTTTCACACAGTAATTATCAGGCAAAATCTTACTGGGTTTTATATTCCTTGAGTACAGGATCTTTGACTTATTCACCTTGTATGTGCAGAGCTTAAAAACTGTTTGGCACCAAACAGACACTCAATAAATGTTTATGGAATTAGATCAATGCACCACAGCTTTTAACTGAAGATCTCCCTGCGCTAATCAAGCAATATGTGAAAAGTAACCATCTTTTTACTTAATTAGTTCTATGACTTCATTTCTAGCCAAAGCTCATGTGAGGTTCCTACCAACTATTTCTGTAGAGCTAATGTGCTTCCCCGCCCAGTTCCTTGAATTAACACCATCAAGCCATTATATAAATTTGCATAATATTCTGTCGTTCCCTATTTCTTGAGAGTGGTGCTAAGTATATTTGGATCTTGAATGTCTAACAAAGGCCCATATGTTGAAGGCCATGGCACTTCCTTCAGGAAATGGGTCCTAGTGGCAGGAAGTTAGATTGCTGGGGCATGTCCTTAGAGGGGATATTGAGCCTATATTACCCCCTCCTGTTTTCTGGCTTCTATAATATGAGCAGCTCCTTCACCATGAACTCCCACCATGATTACCATGGTGCCACAGGCCTAAAAGCAACAGCGCCAAGAACCATGGATTAAAACCTACAAAACCATGAGCCCAAATACACCTTTCTTCTTTAAAGTTCACTTATCTCTGGTATTTGTCACAGTGGGGAAAAGCTGTTGAATAGAAAAATTTAAAGTTAATAAGGTTCTGAAACAACTGTCATTTGTAGAATAAATTAGATGAATAAATACCACAGCCAGAAATGATTATCTTAGGGACAGTATGCTTAGATTCTCTCCAAGCAGAATTTTTAAGGTCTATATATGCTATGCCTTTTAATCCACTTTTCTGTTGTGACCAAAATACCTGAAAAACTCAAGTTAGATGAGGAAAGATTTTGATTTATGGTTTCAGAGGTATAGTCCATGGTTGGCTGGCTCAGAGGCAGACATTATGGGAACACAGCATGTTGCAGAGGATAGCAGTTCATCTCCTGGCAGCTGAAAAGCAAGAAAAGTGGCCAGAAGCAATCAGGGACAAATAGAGTCCCCAAAGCCACATTCTCAGTGACCTACCTCCTTCAACAGTGCCCTACCCACCTGAGTTACCACCCAGGAAATCCATACAAATTATTAACCCTTTAGTGGATTTATCTACTCACGAGAGTAGAGCACTGACTTAATTATTTTTACCTGGGAACAGTTTTGAACTGCTAAGACATGAGCTTTTTCAGGGGACATCTGTACTCAAATCATAATTTCATGAAAATAAACAAATGATAGTCAAACAAGTGAAGATGTAAAACTAAAGGTAGAGTTGTTTATCTCCTGGGTTCCTTGAGAATAAAGGCCCAATTTTTGTTGATGTAAAAATACAAGGGAATGGGTGGCTGATGTTATTCCCAGAGGAATTTAGAAAGGTTAGCTGTTTATGGAAGCACCAGCATTTTGGTAACAATATGTGCTTAATATTGGCACTAAATTTATTTTATTGAAATTTATTTAATAATGGCTACTATGAAAGCATTTATCTCATTTAATCTTAACTACAACTTTAATGAGCGATACATGTCATAATTCCCACACAATAAGTGAGGAAACTGCTTTAAAAAATGAACAACTCTTGCCCCCAGTCACCTGCACAGTAAGTGGCTTATCCAGGATTTGAGGCAAGCATGCTCATATTCATATTCTTAACCACAATCATTCAGTCATTGATTGACTGGAAAAACACTACTGAAAGAAGGATACAACCTAAAAAAAGACAATACATTTCTTGGGCATTCAAATCTATTAATGAATTATTTATAACACTGTCATGTAATTGGCATCTTATTGAGGTCATAGCATTATTTTCTTAGAAAGAATAAACCTGATGCAAAAAGTAATTGAATGCAAAGGCAAGACCCTGGTTTACTGAAACTCTTTTATTAGAACACTAAAACAATTTTGTTGCACCACTAAGGTATCATTTCTCCTTTTCTGATGAAAGAAAAAAAAATCCTCCTCTGCTTCCATATAACCTGTAAGATCATCTAGAACAGAAAATGCTAGTGATCGGATTTGAGAACACAAATAGGTTCTGCAACTGAAAGGTTAGATGTGAGAGGAAAGAAGTGTGGCCCAACAGTGGGCCTTGACAATATGCCCTACCAAGACATCTTTAGCACGGCACAGGTGCAAATAAATGCTGAGACTCAAAAAGCAGCCTTCCCATCCTTAACTGCTACGAATCCCAACAAATGACTGATTTGATTCAACTATAAACAAAAGGATCCAGAGAAAGGTAAAAATAACAGGCTCATAGTGTATAGAGAGACAATGTCCTATCAAATTGAATCCTGAGAAGAGTTATGAACTATCTGGAAGGAATTCATGTGGGAGGGAAAGAGGTTCATTTTCTAGAAATGCTAAGAATCATTTGAGGATTCAAGCCAATGAAATAGGATTACCAACTAGTATAAAAACCACAGATTATCCCCTACTTAACATATATTGAAATGCTGTAAGAGAGGATATACTAGAAGACCATGACACTTTGTTTTCTTTTAGACATTCTAAGATCTGCTTAATTCTTGTTGCATACAAGCTTCTTTGGCCGTACATTGAATTTTTTTTTCTTTTATGATAAGACTGACCTCTTGCTCATTGTTAAGACCAGGAATAATGTGCTTGCTGATTTCCATTCAAATTTATTCTTGGAGGGGGGAAAAGCCAAAAATATTTTTCTGTTTGCATTATCCCAGATAAAGTGCCTTGCCAAAAATATCAATGCATTTACACAAGTGCTGATAATTAATTAATGATGTGTTATCAACTAAAATCCATACTTTTCTTTATGCTTTCTTTATAAAACCTGATGTTAAGACTCAAAAGTGTTCCACAAGTGAAAAATCTATCTGCAACAAAATCCAGTATAATACCAACCATGAAATCCTTTCTAATTGTACATGTAAAATCCTGATTAATGCTTGCTCTGACTATTTATTGAAAATTAGATGAGGGAAGAATTTGCTCAACATGCTTGCCTGGAAATAGACCAAGCATTCTGATATGGTACTCTCACTGACCCATTTTAACAAATTCATTTAACTACTTGGACATCATCCTCTTAATTCTTAAAATCCAAGCATACCCCACATTATTCTTAATACCTTAACATTCCAATGGCTCTTTTCTTTTAACATCTAATTGCTTTTCCACTGACATTCCTTTCAAAAGACTGGACTGGAATCTGATTACTACAAGAAGGATCATATTAACAGTAATGGATTCGGTTCATAATCTTTGTATCAAAGGGGGAATACTCATAGTATGAAGCAGGCCATTTAAACTTCTTATCTTGGCTAATACCCAGAATATACAAAGAGCTCAGAAGACTCTACACTAGCAAAACAAAGAACCCAATCAAGAAACAGGCAATTAAACTGAATAGACACTTTACAAAAAGAGATACAAATGGCCAATAGATACATGAAAAGATGTTCAACATCATTAGCCATCAGGGAGATGCAAATGAAAACTATGCCGAGATTAAATCTAACCCCAATTAGAATGGCAAGCATAAGGAAATCAAATAACAACTAATGCTGGCGAGGATGTGGGGAAAGAAGAACTCTTTTACACTGTTGGTGAGAGTGAAAACTAGTTTAGCCACTATGGAGATCAGTGTTGAGATTCCCTAGAAAACTGGAAATAGATCCACCATATGATCTGGCTATACCACTCCTGGGTATTTGGCCAAAGAGGTTGAAATCAGAGAACTACAGTAACATATCCATACCCATGTTCATAACAGCACAATTTGTAATAGTCAAAATATGGAACCAACCTAGGTCTCCATCAACAGATGAATGGATTGCAAAATTATGGGAATAAAATACACAATGGAATTCTATTCAGCTGTAAAGAATAACAAAATCATGGCATTTGCAAGAAGATTTGGAGAACATTATGTTAAGTGAGATCAGCCAAGCACAGAAAGAGAAGGGACATATGTTTTCTTTAATATGCCCAAACTAGGGAGTACTGGAGGGGAAATCTCAGCAAAGCTAAGTGGAAGAATAGGAGAGGAAGAAGGCTGAGATTGATTAATGGAGGAGCTACATGCAAATGTGTAAAACTATGTATTTAGCATGGTTAACCCGGACACAGATTGTTGGGAGAGAGGAGGGTAATTGGAGAGGGGGGAGAAGGCACCAAGCACAATCTAAATGTATACCATTTTCAATATATTCCACGTACAAATAAAATAATAAAAATACATAAATTCAGAAAAAAAATTTAAAGACTTTCTCTCTCTGTTCCTCCATCTCTATAAGGATCATAGTATAGAGCCATAGGTAAAAGCATGGCTTTGGCATTCAACTGGGTGAATAATCTAATCCTTACTAGGTTTGAAACTTGGAATGACTTATTTATATTCTCTTCTCCTTGATGTCCTCATGTGAGAAATGTTAATGATAATGTAAATTATTAACTGTACTAAATAAGAAAGTATTTGTGAAAGCTCCTAATAAACTTTCAAATAATGAAAATATCAGCAATGATGTTCTGGCACTGCTGCTGATTAAAAAAGAAGCCATTTCTATAATGTTGGGTTAAAGAGGACATCATTAAGGATGGCCCAAAAGCCAAATATCATAAAAGAAAACATTTGTCTGACTACATAAAAATTTAATATTTCTTTGTGGCAAATAGCAAACAAATGAACTTCTGAAACAAGACTGAGGAGCTAAGGTATTATTAGAGAAAACTATTTTCAACACATAAGATAAATAAATACACCTAGAGCTGCATGCATGTATTTCTTTATCACATTGAACCTCACTATCGTATATGACCTCAATGTACTAATAAAATTAGTAAACATAAATTTAAAACCTATATTCTTAATGTATAAAAAGATCAGAAAACCAGTAAAAAAGAAACAGCACACTAATAAAACCAATGGCTTGAGGACATTGATGGACAATGTATGAAACATATATAAATGATCAATAAATATAAATATAATAAGTAGACTCATAAAGGCAATACAATAGGCCCACAGCCTATAATATAACATAACATCAAAACTGCAAAAATTTCCCCTAAAAACAGGAACAAGACAAGGATGTCCATTATCATCACTTCTTTTACTATAGTACTTGAGACTAGCCAGAGCAATAAGGCAAGAGTAGGAAATTGAAGGAGTACAAGTAGAAAAAAAAAGAAATAAAACTATCCTTATTTCAGATGGCATGGTACTATATTTAGAAGACACAACAAATTCAACCAGAAAGCTCATAGAACTGATCAACAAATTCAGCAAACTGTCTGGAGACAAAATAAGTCTTAAAAATCAAAAGCTTCCCTGTATGCCAACCAGAAATCCACTGAAAAAGAAATGCAGAAAATACTTCCACTCAGGATATCCCACAAAAAAATAAAATATTTAATAATAAACCTAACCAAGGAGGTAAAAGACCTCTACGAAAAATTATAAAACACTGAAAAAATTAAAGAAGACCTTAGGAGATGGAAAGGTCTTCCATATTCTTCATATTCTTGGATATGCAGAGTAAATATCATCAAAATGGCCATTCTTCCCAAAGTAATTTATAGATTCAACCCAATACCCATTAAATTATCAAGACATTTTTCACAGACTAGAAAAATCAGTCCTTAAATTCATTTGGAACAACAAAAAATCCAGAATAGCCAAAGTAATTCTCAGCACAAAAACCATGGAGGAGGCATTACAGTATCTGACTTTAAACTATACTACAAAGACATACTAATAAAAACAGCATTGTATTGGCACAAAAATAGACACACAGACTGATGGAGCAGAATAGAAGACTCAAACAAATCCACATACAGCCAATTGATTTCTGACAAAGGGATCAAAAACATACACTGGAAAAAAGATAGCCTCTTCAATAAATGGTGGTGGCAAAACTGGTTAACCATATGCATAAAAATGAAAATAAACCCACTTTATCACCATACACAAGAGTCAACTTAAGATGGAGCAATGACTTGGAAATCAGACCAGAGACCTGGCAGCTCCTTGAAGAGGACAGAGGTCCAACACTGCAACAAATATGCACAGGTAAAAACTTTCTCAATTAGAAACCAATGGGACAAGTAATTAAAAGGATTGGTATGTGGGATTGCATTAAGGTGAAGAGCTTCTGTACAACTAAGAAAACTATCAAGAACCTCAACAGAGAGCTGGCAGAATGGGAGAAAACTTTTGCTAACTACTCCTCCAATAGAGGACTAATATCTAAAATATACAGAGATCTCAAAAAACTCACCATTAAGAAAACAAATAATCCAATCAAAAATGGGCAAGTGAACTAAATAAACATTTCACAAAAGAAGAAATTCAAATGCCCAATAAATGTGTGAAAAAATGTTCAACTACCAGACAAATATTTTAAATTGGACACACTCAGAATTTGTTGGTGAACTGTTAGGTCATTACAGTCTTTCAGGTTTGGTACTATAGACTCATATAAAATTTTTGCATGAATAATCCCACTTCTAGGAATTTGCTCCCAAATAGGCAGCTGTTCATGTACCAAAAGATTTGTAGAAGTCATGTTTATCTTAATGTTACTAATAATATTAATACTGGGAGTAATTAGAATGGTTTTCAATATGGAGTTGCTTAAAATATAGGACACAGAAAGCAGCCGTACTATGTAGCCATTCAAAACTATGGCATAAGTAGAGAGAGTTATGAGTGTGCACGTATTCATATATCACTATGAATTTCATTATGATGTACAATTACAATATACTAATGAAAAGTAATTAAATAATATGATGTATGCTGCCATAGAAAGATATTTCCAACATATTATCATCATAAAAATAGATTATAAAATATATACTGTATATATAGTCTTTCATATAAAATGTTATATGTATAAATGTATATAGTTTCATATATATATATATGCATGTTCATAGAAAAATGTCAGCATATTCATCCATTATATCTAAATAGTGAAGCTTTTGGTGCTAATGAATTCTCATGTGTATTTTAAGTATTGTTTCACTTATTTTCACAAGTATGTACTATTTACATAACTAGAAAAATAAGATTTATCTTCATTGCATTAGAAAACAAATATAGCTACCTTCTCAGTAAAGATATTTTAATAATTATATAACTGTTTGAGGTCTTTTTCTATATGTTTTACAAAGTTAAAAATGCATTCTGGGAAGAGAAACCTTTATACATGGTTAGTGTAATTATAAACTAATACAATCACATATAGATCAGTTTAGAGTTTCCTCAAAAATGAGGAATGGAACATATTGCCCAGCTATATCACTCTTCTATATCTTTCCTAAATAACTAAAGTCAGAATACTACAGTGATACATGCAAACTCACTTTTATATCAGCACAATTAAGAGTAGTGAGATTATGAAATCAACCCAGGTGTGTGTTGACAGATGAATGCATAAGAAACTATGATATATACACACAATAAAATTTTACTCAGCCATAAAGAGGAAAAAACATGTCATTTGCAGAAAAATGGATGGAACTGGAGAATATTATATTAAGTGATATCAGTGGGTCTCAGAGAGTTTAGGGGCATATGTTTTCTCTCACTTATGGAAGCTAGAAAAAAACAGGAAATATAAGGGACTCTAAATAATGCAGAGAAAGATCTGAAGAGTAGTTGAAGGAGTTAGGGGAGAGATTCAGGGAGAGAAAGAAAGAGGACTAAAAAAGAAAACAGTTCAAATAATACTATGGCAATATGTGAGGGTATTACTTCCAGTCTCGCTAACTTATGTGGGGAAGAAGAAAGGGGGGACGGGTGGGATGCAGAGGGAATCACATGAGGAGCTGTGTGCATGCAGGTTTTAACACATCAAACCTCAGTATAATGTATAATTGCAATTCACAATTAAAATATTTTAAAAATGTTGGGACCTGCAAGGATAAAATTAAAAACAAGAAATTAAAGCATCACTAACATGATTAAACTGAGAGGATCTTACATTCCACACCTGAGCAAAACACTTTACCAAGTTCCATGTCTTATTAGCTAGGTAGCTTTTCAAATGTTACTGAATGTCTCTGTGTTGTTTTCTTCCCTCTATAAAACACAGGTAATCCTCTCTGGCTTCATAAGACTATGATGAGGATAAGATTAGTCAATGGATGTAAAGCACTTAGATACATAGATTACAGCCTAGGAAAAAAGTTAGCTATTTATTATATAATGAGATAACATATAGAATCCACCTGGCCCATCATAGAAATATAATAAGCAATTGCTATCACTATCATCTACCTATTCATTATGTGTCATGTAAGGACACCAGGAGAGGACAAATCACTTTCTCTGTCTCAGAGTCAAATAGTCTATTCAACACGATTCAATTTAAATATAGCATCTCCATATCCAGGATAGAAAGAGAGGTCAATGAAGGCTTAGGAAGGCATAGCAAACAGCCAAAGTCCCAGAATATCTGAGGTTGTCCAATTTGGGCAAGGTGATATCAATTACTTTGACAAATCAATAAATTCCTATATAAAACTATTATTAAAACCTTGCATTTCTGTGGTGCAGGGAGCATGCCCATTCACTCTGCCAACTAAATGGGGGATTGATGCTGTGTTCAACCCAAAGTTTAGGACACAACCTCCCATAGGGGAAAACAGTGCAGGAGCTGGAGGTCTAGGAAGAATGGTGGCAATGAAGGGTAAGAAAAGACAGGTGTTGGGGAAAGAGGAGGCAGAGTATTGTGCGTTCATAGTAGTCATGGGCCAGAAGACCCCAGAGGAAATTCTGCAACCATCTCTGGAATTCCTCCACTGAACTCTGGAAAACTCATCCTGTATGCAAGAAAAAATAAAAATAGAACCACAGGAAGTAAAGGGTAGGGTGAATATTTTTATTCATTTATTCCAATGTACTGTATGTGCCACATGCTATACATGCAATGAAATATAAAACCACCAAGTAGCTACAATATGGAGTCTAGCCTGCTCACCTCCATTACCCACCCCAGGGCCAAGGTGAGCTCCCTAATGTTCAGCCTCCAATGCTATCTCATTGTGGTTTGAAAACATTCTTGAAGAAAACTGGATTGGGGTTGTGTTCACATTAAGAAAGACAAATTACAATGCTGAAAACAATTTTTATTAAATCATAAAATTTGAAATAGCAACAAATGATTCAAATGTTAGATTTTTTAAAAAGAATTCTATTTTCTTACCTTCTCCTAACAACTAATAATGAGTTATTTCATTAGCAACTCAGATCTGGAATTACACAATATAAAAGAATAATAATGTCTTCAAATAAAAGTAAACTTTAAAATACAAAGAGGGATATATTATCCAAACTCCCTAAATCAGAGGTTGGTAATTCATTCATTTATAAATTTATGAGGCATTCTCATTAAACAATGAAATCATGCAAACTGCAAAAGAGTGTTTTGTTTCAATAAGGCAATTAAATGCATTAATTGTCCTGTGTTATCACTTAAAGGCAGCACATTTAATTTGCCATTTCTACCAATGTTTATGTGCTTTTCTATGGCTCTCTATCTTTAGCTAACTTAAAATGCTTTCCCAAACATTTATTTTATTTTTATCCTTTGTTGTAGAGCTGCAAAATATTCTGTGGCAAACTGGAGAAGCTGACAGTAGTTCACAACAAAAAATGGTCAAACACGGCTCAGCATGTTCCATAATTAAACACAGTTGCAAGAACTAAGGATTCATTTTCACTCTCTATCAAAAACATATTCATCAATCCAAAGCAAAAATATGAGCTAAAATTTATAATGTATCTAAATACAAGGAAGATAAATTAAGCTCATTCATCAAAACACAGAATAGTATTATTTGTGTTCCATAACTTTGTAGGTAGACTCTCAAAATTCTAATTTGATGTGAAGTGTCTAATAGACTACTTTCTGGATGTCTGAAAGGTACAAGGAATTAAAAGCTTTGGCTCTCACCTAGAAATAGAGTGAGATGGAGAAGAGTTGAGATGACCTCAGCTTCCTGATCAAGTTTTGAGTCAGATGGAATCTCAGGGTAGTTCTGATTTGCATCTCTCTGATTACTAATGATGTTGAGCAGTTTTTCATGCATTTAATGGCCATTTGAATTTCTTCCTTTGTAATGTGTCTATTTAGTTCATTTGTCAATTTTTTGATTGGGTTGTTTTCTTAGTGCTTAGTTTCTTGAGTTCTCTGTATATTCTAGATATTAGTCCTCTATCGGAGGAGTAGTTGAAAAAAATGTTCTCCCATTCTGTGGGCTCTTGGTCGAGGTTCTTGATAGTTTCCTTTGCTGTACAGAAGCTCTTCAATTTAATGCAACCCCACATATTGGTTCGCTTTTAGTTTCTTGTGCCTTTGGAGTCTTGTTGAGAAAGTTTTTATATGTGTCTATGTGTTGCAGTGTTGGACCTATGCCCTCTTCAAGGAGCTTCAAGGTCTCTGGTCTAATTTTAAGTCTTTGATCCATCTTGAATTGACTCTTGTGCAGGGTGAGAAAGTGGGATTTATTTCTGTTTTTCTGCATATGTTTAACCAATTTTGCCAACACCATTTATTGAACAGGCTATCTTTTTTCTAGTGTATATTTTTGGCCCCAACTCCAACTAGAATGGCAATCATTCAAAACAAACAACAACAAATGCTGGTGAGGATGTGGAAAAGTGGGAACTCCAATACACTTTTGGTGGGATTGCAAGTTAGTGCAACCACATTGGAAAACAGTATGGAGGATCCTCAGAAGAATGGGAATTAACTTACCATGTGATCCAGCAATACCACTCCTGGTTATCTACCCAAAAGAAAGGAAACCAAACTATCAAACTAATGCATGCATATCTATGTTCATAGCTGCACAATTTACCGTTGCCAAACTATGGAACCAGCCAATATGTCCATCAACAGATGAATGGATTACAAAACTATGGGATATGTACACAATGAAGTTTTGCTCAGTCATAAAGAAAAACATGATTACTTCATTTACAGGGAAATGACGGAGCTGGAGGAAATTATGCTAAGTGAGATTAGTCAGTCACACACACAAAAAAAAAAAATCCCAAGAAATCAGAAGCTCTTCCTAATATGCAAAAGCTAGGGAGAAATTGGGTCATAGGAGGAATCTCTAGACTAAAGAGATTCTATAGATGTGCAAATAAGGTGACCTAATTGAAGGGATGGGAGGGGGTGAGAGGGAAATTCTCTATTGTATATGATGTACTTTAAAAAACATATCAATATCAATCACTAAGCCAAACATGAGAAGGAGAGAGGGGGAGGGGAATGGGAGAGTAATTGGGTAAGGGCTAATCAGGTGATGTTGCATGTATTCCTCCATCAACTTGAATCCCATTAATATGTATGAATACAATGCACAAATAAAAAATTAAAAATTAAAAATTTGGAAGCTGGAAGTCAAAAAATGTTTTGAGTTATCAGCATTCTGAAAAATTTTACTAATCAATATGATTTCTCAAGACTGTAAATGACTCTTTAAAGTCCTACATCTATGGATGCAAGAGGAGCAGATAACTATTGCACAGTAAGTATAAATCAGAGAACCACCCCAAACAGTTCTCCATCCATTTCAGTGCTGTTTATAAGTCCTTGATGAATCAGGAATAACCTGACTCTCGGGTCCAACTGGCTGGTAGTGACCTGACTTCATGATGAAACAGAACATGTCCTTTCACCTGCCAGCATTCTGTATCAAGATACAATGAATAAAATATGCCTCAACTGACTCTATTTCAACAGGGACGGATGTTTAAAAGGGACTGGTTTCTGAGTATTCTAAGAATACTAAATAATTTTTTTGCACTTAAATGTTTACAACATGCTTGCTTACAAAGTGTTCTTTCATTTGATTTCAGGGCAATCCTGTGACTTAGGTAGAACTATCTGATTAAATCTATATCCAGGGTTCTATTTTGGGGTTTTTTTCCAGGATATAATGACGCAAATGATATAAATTCTATGCCCACCTTATAAAAGAATGTTTAAACTTAACATATAAAGGATCTACTATTAGAATATTTAAACTTTGCTTCCAAATTCAACTGCATAAGATGATCTTTCTTCCATATCTCTGAGGTTTTTCAGGGCAAAAAAAAAAAAGATTTAATTTGATTTTGTGACATCAGATACACTTATATCTATTTGAATAGCACTATCTATAGCTCCATCTACATCTTTGTCTATGTGTGTACCCATCTAGATAAGGATATATCAAAATACTAGAGACATAATCACATACATAAATCTATATTATATAGTAGAGCTGCATATATATTTGAAATATATCAAATGGGCATGTGACTTAATGGCTAGCATTTAAGTAAGATCTAAAAATTATTTCTTAGCTGGGGTATAGCTCAGTGGTGATGCAGTTAACTGGTATATAAGAAACCCCAGGCTTGATTTCTAGCATCAGTAAATAGTTAAAATTATTTCTTTTCAATTAGAAAAGTAAAATAATTTTAAAATGCATTATTAACATGTTAGAGCACTGATTGTTCTAATATTCCTAATGAACACAGATTAAAAAAAAGTCTCCACAAAATATTAGCACCTGAATTCAACATCACATTTAAAGAATCTTATGCCATAATAAAGTGGAATTTAGCTCTAAGATGCCATGACGGTTAAACATAAGCGAATCAATAAGTGTAAACATACCACATTAACAGAATGAAAGACAAAACCATATTAGCTCAACAAACACAGAAAAGGCACTTAACAAAATTCAACATCATTTCATAATCAAAATTCTTAACAGATTTGGTATAGTAAAAAATGTACCTCAACATAATAAAGATCCTATAGGGCAATCCCACAGCTAACATCATACTCAATGTTGAAGAGCTAAAAGCTTTTTTCTTTAGGATCAGGAACAAAACAAGGATACCCACTATCACTGCTTCTATTCAAAAAATTCTAGAAATACTAGCCAGGGCAATCCGGCAAGAAAAAGAAATAAAATATACATAAATTACAAATGAAGAAATAAAATTCTTTGCAGATGACATAAATATATATATATGGCTGTCTAAAGACTTTGTAATTTTATATACGTATAAAATTATAGATATATATGTATAAACACACACACACACACACACACACACACACACACACATACACACATACACATACCTAAAGACTACACCAAAAAAAAATTTAGAGCAAACAAATCCAGTAAGTAAAGTTGCAGGAAAATGATAAACATGCAAATATCAATAGCAATTCTATCTACTAATGAGTTTTATACAAATACTTTAACAATAACATCAAAAAGAAAAATACTTATGAATAAATTTAACCAAGACGGCCAAATACCTGTACACTGAAAACTATAAGACATTGATGAAAGAAAGTGAAGCAGACACAAATAAATGATGTTTTCGGTGATACCACAACTATAAAAATATAAAAAATAAATAAGTGGAACTATATCAAACTGAAACATTTCTGCATAGCAAAAATAATTGATAAAATGCAAAGGCAACCTATAGAATGGGGAAAAATATTTGCCAAACATCTATCAAATAAGGGATTAATATAAAAAGGAACATATACAACTCATCAACAAAAAAACAACCTAATTTAAAAATGGAAAAAGAACCTAAATATATTTCTAACCAAAAGACATACAAATATCCAGCATATATGTAAAAAGTTACTCAATATTGCTATTTATTAGGGAAATTCAAATCAAAATCGCAATGAGATATCACCTCACATCTAGGAAGATGGCTATTAAGATAAAGTCAAAAATTCAGTATTGGTGAGGATGTAGAGAAAAGAATCTTTGCATGATCTTGGTAGGAATGGAAATCGGTATAAGCATTATGGAAACTATTGTGGAGGTCCCCCACAAAATTAAATACAGAACTACCATACATTCCAACAGTCCCACTTCAAAGTATTTGTCCATAGGAAATCAATATGTTGAAAAGATACCTGTACTGCCATATTCATTGCAGCACTATTTAAAATAGCCAAGAAGTAATAACAAATTAAGTACCTATCAACATACATGGATAAGAAAATGTGATACAAACACATGTGGGAGTATTATTCAGCCTTGAAAAGAAAAAGAGGGAAATCACACTATTTGCATCCATATGGATAAACTTGGAGAACATTTTTCCAGGTTAAATAAGCTAAGAAAAGAAAGACAAATAATGCATGATATATCTTAGATATGGAATCTAAAAAAAATCCAAACTTATAAACATAGTAGAAGGTTGGTTATAAAGGCATGGGTTGTGGGGAAAATGTGGAGATTTGGGCAAGCGATATAAATCTTCAGTTATAATTAAGTTCTCAAGTCGTAGCATGGTAACTTTCAATAATTATGTATTAATGCATAAAATTTGGTGAGATCAGTTAGTACATTTTCTTACTCCACATATACACATACCATAAGTGTTAGGATATATGTAAGCTTTATTGTGATAATAACGTAATAATGTATATGTCATTAAATTATTACACAGTACACATTAAATATTCCAATTTTTATCTGGAAAAATCTGAGGCAATCATGCCTCACTAAAGCATAAAAGTAATAAACAAATAAAAAATAATTAATTGACCTGGTTTCTGTGGATCACATTTTGATGATTAACCAAAATTTAACTCCATCAACAAGAAAAAGAGAATACTATGTCAATGACTAGTTAACTAAAAGACATATGTCTTTCTTGCCCACTTCCAAACTAATTAAAGCACACATCCATTTTAAATTGAATATAAACCATAGACAGTTTAAAACAAACTAATGTACAGCATTAAACCATATGGTCTTTCTTTTGTGTAGCTATAGCTTGCATATTTATATCTAAATGTTTCCTCTTCCTCTTTGAAAATTCTCCAAAGCTATACTGTTTTATGTTTCCTCTTGCTTATCATAATGAATACTCTTCAACATCAGATTTCTGTGTGCCTAAAATATATGCTTATGTATAACATAACGTATAAAGTTAAATAAAGATACAAATACATACTAATTCTGCATTTCAGAGTAGAAGAAAGAGAAATAAAACATTATGCCCTCACACAGCACCAGGCATATATACCTGGCTTCTTATAACACTGAACTCCAGTGAGTAGCCATTCTCCTTTATGCTTACTCGGCAGGTCCTAGCCACAGTCCGGATCAGGTGGACACAATAACCTTGCAGACATCATTTTGTGATCTGCAATTAGACTACCAATTACAGATTTCTATAGACAACACATAGAAATGTTTTGTATCAAAGAAGAAATTCTCATAGTAAGAAAAACATGATCTGAAACGATCAGAGAAAAGTCCTGGCTGGTTCTGATCATTTTTGTCCATATGTAAACCAGAGACATAGATAAGGTCTTTTTGCTATTATAAACTTTCACAAGCTTTAAAAATTACAAGATTACAGGTTCAAGGCCAGCATGTGGTAACTTGTCAAGACCCTGTGTTGAATGGTAGAGCTCCTAGGTTCAATCCCAGTATCACACACAAAAAAATAACAAAGCTGCATACTGCTTGATGGGGTGAGTACCATACAGCAAACATTTCAAAATGTTTCAGAAAGAAAATACTGCAAGAAGATTATACAAAAGAAAAATAGAGGTGGGGAAAAGAAAGGAAAGGATGGAAGGAAAGCGAGAAGGGCAAGCTAGACGCAGCTCCAGGGAATTAAGGGAACTGATGGTCCAGAGCCAAGTAAATTAGGAAGTACTCCTTCATAGCTGCTCTGATAAACTCATGCAAGTTTTAGATGGCACAATTAAAGAAATTACCAGCATAACTAGATTATTAAGAAACTAGATTATTAAGAAATCTAAAATCCCCAAAAAACTAATACTTACAATTTAAAACATGCTAGGGATAACAAATAGAAGAAAGAAAAAAAAAAGGTTTGTCGTCTTAATACTAGACACTTAAACAACAAAAACTTATTTTTGTGTTTCTAGAGGCCAGAAATCCCAGATCAGGTAGCCTACAGGTAGCCTGCATGGTCAGGTTCTGGGTAGGGTCCTCTTGCTGGTTTTCAATGGGCTGTCTTCTTCCTGTGTCTCCACGTGGTGGAAAGAGAACCCTGTTTTCTTCTTATAAGGATGGCAGTTTCATGGACCCTGAGCTTTACCCCACCACCTACTTAACCTTAGTTACCTCAGAAAAGGCCCTGTCTCTAACGCAGTCACAAGAAGGGTGAGACTTCAAAATGTGTTTGGAGTGGAGCACAATTCAGTCCCTCCCACTTCATTCTTTGGCTGTGGGTCGGTATGGTTGGATATCAAAGGACATAAGTCCTGCACGCCTGCTCTGCCCATGTTCCACCTCATGGATAGCTTGCTCCTTCAAACACCCTCCACAACTGGACACTCCAGCACTCTGGCCCTAGATTTCTTCTTGACTGGCGGAGCGCTCCTTCTCAGTCTAGTTGCACCTCAAACTTAACACAAATTTTTAATAACTGACTCAACTCCACCACATCATTTTCTCCCCCAAATTCTGCTCCCCACAGATTCTTATTGAACCCTAGAAATGTGTAAAGCAAAGGAATCTTGGAGTCATCCTAAATTTCTTTCTTACTATGAAATTCCACTTCTAATTTGTCAGCAAATCCTGCTGTCTCCTTTTTCAAACATAACCAGAGTCTAATGGCGCGTTGCCATCACCATGGCTACATTCCTTGGTCCAAGCATCTTCATCTCATTCTATGATTATTGCAATAACCACCTTGAATAGTCTCTCCTCAACCAACCCTGGAATTCACTTTCAATGCAATAGCCAGAGCAACGCTGTGTTAAAATAAGTCAAATCACATTTTCTTCCACTGGAGACCTTCTGGAAGTCCACAGAATGAAGTGGTCACTAAGGCCCTGAGTGATATGATCCCATTACCTTTCTGACCTCATCCCATACCATGTCTTCCCTTCTCACTCTATTCCAGATACTCCAGTTATTTACTGATAATGAACAGAGAGCCTTTTAATCATGACACATTTTAAAGTTTCTTCTTTACCTCTAACCTTGATGACTTTTATCACTCAGACTTCCCCTGCTTTAAGTTACCAAGTTCTATCTGGCAAGAGAAAATTCTGAAGTACCATAACAAGGAGACATTTCCTTTTCATTTCTATTCAGCTAGCAGATCCAGACTCTATAAACCTATTTACTTGTGGCTCAAGCCAAAGACTTTAAAGTAATGTTTATATAACAATGTCCACAAGCCACAGCTTCACAGAAAAACCAGTGATTTTAACTGAAAAGCAGCTTTCATCAAAGACACGTATGTT
This sequence comes from Muscardinus avellanarius, assembly GCF_963383645.1. Taxonomy (NCBI): domain Eukaryota; kingdom Metazoa; phylum Chordata; class Mammalia; order Rodentia; family Gliridae; genus Muscardinus; species Muscardinus avellanarius. The sequence continues at coordinate 67,905,006 of NC_137798.1, forward strand.
CTGAGCCTGTACTGGCAGGCTGAGTGAAGTATTCCAATAAGAATATTGCAGTCCTAACACAAAGTGAAAGACATCTAAAACAGGTTTATCAACAAAATCCAAATAGCAATGTGCTGCATTCCCTTTAGATTATAGAATACTGTTTATTAAATACTGAAGGAAAAGGAACTTATCACCGATTGGTTTAAATTTAGCAAATATTACTGAGAGTGATTTTTCTTTTCACCCCTTTATTGGTGACCAATTCTGGTCCAAAGAATGTAATCAAGTCCTGGCTTGAAGATACTGATGATAAGTCCAATCTTGTCCATGATGCTAGCAAATTTTATACCTTCCTTTAACTCTTGAGTATAATCCCATGTGAAAAAGACACTTATGCAACCGAGCTAATGAGGGTGTATGATTATTTTTTACAGTATTAATCCACATATTTAAGAGTTTGGGGAAAGACAAGCTGTTGGAAATGGGTTTGAAGGGTGATGTAGTGTTTGGAGAAAGGCTGAGTCAAATGAATACAGAGAGAATGGTGGAGCAAAGGATTTATATATCATTCAAAGAGCAAGGACCAGGCAGAATAGCTGAAATGTTGACTAACAGATTAAGTTGTCAGATATTATCACAATGAGCCACCAATGAGTATAATAAGGTTGACCTATTTCATACTGAAAAGTGGCTTGAAATGAGTAGTAAATAGAAGTGGGAATGTTTTGATCAAGAGCTATGCAAATCTGGATAATAAATGATAGAGAGGCAAGTACCAGGGGAACTATGAAAACCACGCAAAGAGAAACTCAGCTGAAGATAGAGGGTTGACCACATGTATGTGGTCAAAACTCCATAAGATAAAGTAAATGGATTTTTAGAAGCCAAACAGCACAAAGACAAAGAGAACAGCAGAAAACACAATAGCAACAAAAATTTAAAAAAAAACTGGAAATCAATTAATAACTGATGTAGCAGACCCAAAAAAGCTAAATCTTAAATCATCAGAAGAGAAAGTCAAGAATCAACATGACCTTTACTCCCAAATCTCCAAACATCCCAAGAATTGCCAGCACCAAATACCTTGGAAACTGAAGGACAAAGGTGGGGCTAGAACTGGAGGATTTACTGAGTCTGTGTAAGAAGCAAGAGCAAGTAGATAGATGCCTTCCCACTCTAAAAGCTCTTCCAAACTCCACAGAGACAGGTACTCTTCCTTTTCACACTTCAGCAGAACACTGGACAGGGTCTCTGGACTGAAGAAACAGCAGTCAGGGTTCCCTGCTGAAATCTGAAGGTGATGTTAAAAGTGACGTGAGGAATGTCAATTTCTCAGTCTTGTTCTCCACTCAGCCTACAGAAAGCTGGATGCAAAGATTATATTCTCCAGGCTGGAAACTGGAAAATTTCTCCCTGACTTAATTGAAAGCCCGAGAGAAATGACCCAAAAATAAATGTTGAAGATTTCCCATGAAATAACCCAATAGTTCTTCCCAGACTAAAGACACAGTCACAAGACCAGCCATAAACAGACTTCCAGGATTCCCAGGCATCTATAGAAAGACATTAATATGAGCAACAGAAACCAAAACCCAAAAACAAACAAAAATCATCTTGAGGGATGAAAATTATCTTGAAGGAAACAGAGACTGTGTAGAGAAATGAAATGTGTATATAAACTATCTCATATGTTCCATGGGACATTTTGCATTCATGAAGCAAAAATAATATGCTATAAAAAGCAATGCAGAGCCGGGCATAGTGATGCATGCCTATAATCCCAGTACTTGGGAGGCTGAGACAGGAGGATCAGAGGTTTGAGGATAGCCTTCACAATTTAGGGTGGCCTGAAGCAACTTAGTGAAACCCTGTCTCAAAACAAAAAGTAAAATAGGGCTGGAGTTTAGCTCAGAGCTATAATACTCTTGGGTTGGATCCTCAGTACACCCCACCCACAAATACAAAGAAACAGAAAAAAATACAAAAGTTCTTGGAAATTAATATTGACTAATGAAAATTAAAGCTCAAAAGAAAGATGAGAAAATAAGCTACAGAAAAACTTCTAGGACAGAAAAGAAGAGGAGGCTGTAGATGAGGATAAAAAAACATAAAAAAAAAATCCAGGGGATAGATTATCAAAATAATACGAGTTTCAAAAAAGAAAAAACGAAGAAGAACTCATCAATAAAAAAAAACCCTCAAGAGTATAAAACAAGTATTTCCAAATGAGGAAACATGCCCATTGAGAAAATCAAATAGTAGATAAAAACACACTCACAAAAAGAGACTCTGTCATAGTATTTTATAGCACTTTAAGAATACTGGGTACCCAGAGAGGGGCAAAAATTAAAATCACATTACTTATAAAAATCAGTCTCTGCTGAATCAGTTTTCTGAATTGTTTACATTAAAACTCAAAGATAGAATCAGGAAGAATGAAAATTCAAGGCCAGCCTGGGCAACTTAGTGAGACCCTGTCTCAAAATAAATTTTTCTTTTAAAAGAGGAATTGAAGCCGGGCGTGGTGGCGCACGCTTGTAATCCCAGCATTCAGGAGGCTGAGCCCTGGAGGATCGCGGTTCGCGGACAGCCTCAGCTACTTAGTGAGGCCCTCAGCAACTCAGTGAGACCCGGTTTCAAAATAAAGAATAAAAAATAGGGCAGGGGGTGTAACTCGGAGGTCGAATGCCCCTGGGTTCCATCCCCAGACCCGCAAAAAAAAAAAAAAAAAAAAAGGAATTGAGACTGTGGTTCAGTGGCAGAGTGCTTGCCTAACATGCATAAGGCCGTGAGTTTAATCACCAGCACTCCAACAAAAGAAGAGAAAAGAAAGAGAGAAAGAAAGGAAGAAAGAAGGAAGGAGAAAGGAAGAAAGGAAGGAAGGGAAAGAAAACTCAGAGGCAAAACTCAAAATTTTGTCATAAAACTATCTCTAACATTTAAATCTGTTCCCAAAATATCATCTAAGTTATAAGGATAAATAAAAGACATTTTATATAAGTATGCACATGTTCCTTGATGTACAATAAGGTTACATACAGATAAGCCCATTACACACTGAAAATATCTAAAGTTGAAAATGCATTTAATTCCCCCAATAAACCCATCCCTCATACTGAAAAACTGAAAGTTAAACCATTTTAAGTTGGGGACTGCATATAATCTCAAAACAAATTACATTTCATGCATCCTTCTTTGAATACTAATTTAAGAGGTGCTCCTTCAAAAAGGTTGTGGGAATCAAAGGGTATAAAAAAAGAAGACAAAGGACCCCTGAACATCAGGAATGAAGGGAGATGCCAGGCTGAAAGCTATGTGTCATTCCTGTAGAGACATGTCTATACTGTACAAAGTCAAAAGGCTCCAAAAGAGATATATCCAAAGACCTAAATGGTTTCTATTTAATAGGAGCATATTGGGATTGCAATTATCTAATAGAGGAGAGTTCATTTTAATTCATTTTTAATGAATTAAAAGCACATAGAAAACTAAAGAGAAAAGAAGATTCATTACCCAAGAGAAACCCAAATGTTGTACAGGAAAATAATCACAGTATAGCACATGGCTTGGTTTTAAAAGGTGTACATAATCATGATAATGCAAATGAATGACTAAGTCAATCAAAATTATCTAAATACATTGAGAAGATATAAAATTGAAATATATATGCATATGTATGTGTGTATATGTGTGTATGTATATTTATGCAAGCACACTCAGTGGTAATAAAAAGTAAAGGAAAAAGCATTGTATTTCCATTTTCCAAAGATGAAAGTCAAGTGACAGTGACTGGAACTGAGAATTTTCTCCAATAAAAATAGAAAGGATAAAGAGATAAATATCACCAAAAATGAAAATGATTTGAAAGTAATCTCTGGGAAACAAGTAAAGGCATAGAGAACAAAAAAAAATCTCCGTTTTCCAAAATAAACCTTGTAGTGCTATTTGGCACTATGATAATGTGTTACTTTAATCCATAAATTATTTATTTTATTTTATTTTATTTATTTTTAATACATATTTTTATTGAAAATAAATTGTATACATTTAAATTGTACTTGGGGTCCTCTCCCCCACCCCTATTTTCCCTTCCCCCTCTCCCACCAATGATTGTCCAGGGTAACCATGCCATCTTCATACTTTTACACATATTCAGATGTGGACCCTCATTAATCAAGTTAAGCCTTCCTCCTCTCCTATCTTTCCAATCAAACTTTGCTGAGATTTCCTTTCCATTACCTGGAGTCCCTCAGGTATCCCCTATGCTCCCTAGTTTGATATATTAGAGGAAACATATATCCCTTCTCTTTCTGTGCTTGGCTGATCTCACTTAACATAATGCTCTCCAGGACTTTCCATCTTCTTGCAAATAACATGATTTTGTTCTTCTTTATAGCTGAGTAGAATTCCATTGTGTGTATTTCCCATAATCTTGCAATCCATTCATCTGTTGATGGAAACCTGGGTTGGTTCCATATTTTGGCTACTACGAATTGTGCTGCTATGAACATAGGTATGCATATGTTGCTGTAAATAAATTATTTTTTAAAAAATCATGAAGATATGCCGGGCATGGTGGTGCACGCCTGTAATTCCCACATGGAAGGCTGAGACAGGAAGATCGCACAGGTTCAAAGCCAGTCTCAGCTATTTAGTGAGGCTCTCAGCAAATTAGTGAGACCCTATTTCCAAATTTTAAAAAAATATAAAATAGGTCTGGGAGCGTAGCCTGGGGATAGAAAGCCCCTGGGTTCCACCCCAAGTACCACAAAAAAAAAAAAAAATCATGAACATAATCTGAATTACCGCAGATTAAATGAAAAAGAAAGGCAGAAGAGCTAGGGAATTGGAAAATACTTGAGATTTTTCTTTTCTTCCTCTGTGGCCCTGAGTTCTTTTCTGTTTGTCTCAGCTTTGACTTCTCTGGTATTGTCATATTACCCAAATCCAATTATAGTTATTTTCCCCCCTCTGGAAACCTCGCTCTAATGACTAAATTAGCAACTAGAATCACACAGTCAAAAGAAAGCTGGACTCAAATGTTAGAACCCACTGAAATCTCTCTTTGGGTGAGTAGACACATTTTCAATATTTAAATTTCACTAAAATATAAGTATATGGCTTTGTTTCTTTGGAGAAAAATGGGATATTTGTGTTTCTACTCTAAATTGAAACAGTTCTGACTTTACGTTATCTTCTATAGAAGAGATTATCCAAACTTCATCAGATTCTGTCTGTGCTATAGACAATTGTTTCCAAAGCAGTCAAATTCTTAGGTGGTTCCCTTTCATCACCAATAAACAAAAACAACAAAGATTGGGAATATGGCAAATTTACTTATTAAAAGGGCCATAATTAAAGATGTGAAACACACACACACACACACACACACACACACACACACACTCTTCAGTCCTCATTTCTAGGTCTTCCTGGTGCTCTTCTGCTCTCCTCCTACTGAAACCCACATTTTTCAAGAGCAGAGTGATAAAGCTGAGAACAAAGAAAACAACTCAGCTTTGAGTTTCAAATTAGACCTTTTTTAAGCCTATAGCCAAAGTAATAATCTTGAAAGCATAGATTTCCTTCGCAAGTGCCAGGCCCTTGAGACAGCGAATGGCTTTTGTTGTTGTTCTTGTGCTTGTTGTGTTTTGTTTTTACTGTTAAAATCTTAGATCTTTTCCCAGAAAACATGAGAGGGGCAGAAGTGAAACATAGATGCAGAGAATAGAAGAAACCATAGGAGGTGACAACAAACACCCAAAATAGGTTGAGGGGAAACCAAAAAGCAGCAAAAAAGCATATCCTGCTTCCCATCCAGAACACTGGGGCAGGACAGACAGAGCAACCCAGGAGCAGGTAGGAAAGTAAGAGGACAGGGGGGTCCCAAACCAAGCTCTGTTACCCAAAAATGAAATCAGCCATAAGTTACATCTTCTTGTTTAAATTTTTAAACCTAACACTAAAGTACTTAGATTTGGAGAACTGGTATGGTTTTCCCTTGCCCTATATTTATAACTTTTCAAATATGGACTATTAAAATGTACTCATTTCTTTGAAAAGAATTTATTGAACATCTACTATGTTCTTGTTATACCAGGGACACAGAATTGAACCAAACAGACAAACTCCCTGACATCGTGGCTCCCATTTTAATGTTGGAGAACAAGAGGTATATAAAGAAAAAATTAAAGACTATAATTACAGACCACAGCAGCATAATGAGATACAGGGTGACAAGATACTCTAAAGGGACTGAAAACAAATGATCTCATGGCAATGATCCAAGAAAAAATGGTGTGGATTATCAGTTCTTGATAATTTTTCCCCACTGGAGCTAGGAAAAAAGAAATAGGGATGAACAAGGAGGAGGAAAAGGAAACAGAAGAGGGGAAAGAGGAGGAGGAGGAGGAGGAGGAGGAGGAGGAGGAGGAGGAGGAGGAGGAGGAGGAGGAGGAGGAGGAGGAGGAAGAGGGTCATTGAAGACGACTGTGGGTATCATGCCTGTAACTCCTTCTTGCCTACCTGCCAGGCAGCCTCGTGATTCAAACCTTCTCTCCACCCTACTCTAAAACCTGTTTTAAAACCTGTTTTTAGAACCTCCTCTAATCACCTATTATCACTTCATCATGACAAGAAGCTAGCATGAAACTCAGTCCACACTGATGTGTAACGGGTACTAGAGACTTGTTCTCTTCCTTTAGAGAACAAAATTACAGTTCCAGAGGGGGTTGTGGGCAGCCCAGCACATACAGAGCAGGCTTTCTAATAGCAGGACCATTAGACAAAGTAGTGGAGAAATATCTGGGAGTTGACTGACTCCTGTAAATTCCTCTCCACCAAAGAAACTGCTGAACCTATCCAGAAAACTTCCCTTGATTTTTCAATGATTTGTTTCCAAATTCACAGTTTTCAGCATTTAGGAAAAAGAGGAGCATGATATAACAAAGCCAAAAGAAGAAATAGCAAGAGAGGTGGGAGGAGAACCTGAGAGACAGAAACATCAAAGAAGCAAAAGAAGGTGTTTTCATAGGGATGAAAAAGGCTCTTTGAAAGCTGGTGAATGTGCTTTGAACAGTGGTTCAGGGGAAGAAGTCCATTTTTGATAGGAAGTAAGTGGAGATGAGGAAATGCAGTCCCAGACTTTGGAAAACACAAAAGTGAAAGAAATGATAGATCAGAATGTAGAGTATGCATGGTCACATGTTTTATTTGTATGTGTATTATGATTGAAAAGAGTGTGTTCATTGGCTGATGAGAAAGAGCCAGTAAAGGCAAAGCGATGAAAAATACCAAAAAAAAAAAAAGAGCAAACAATTGTTGGGCAAAAAAAGATCAAGGTACAAAGCAAATCTATGACCATCCACTGGACCACTCCACTGAACTCTGGACTCTCATAGGCACCCATTCACTAAACATGGCGAACTGTCGTCCCCGCTTAGCAAATCAGTTGCTTGTACCAAAAGCCTTCAAGCTAACCCTCCTCCCCTCTCTCATACTTTCTTGGTCCTCATCATTTGTCTGGAATCTAACCAATTCTAACTAATACCACCATTGTCTCTCACCTTGACTATTCACCTGTCTAAACTCTTTCTCCTTGACCCCTTCAGTCCCATTTGCACACAGTAGCACATTGTTCTTTTAAAACATAAGATAAATCATATCACTCTTTGATCTGAATCCTCAAAAGTCTTCTTTCCCCTTTGGCTCAGAATAAAAGCCAGTACATTGGCCTTACAAGGCCCTGGAAGGTTTGCTCCAAACACTGCCATCCCCATCCTGTGCTTCTTAAGAGTATATTTTTTAAAAATTACACTTGCAACAGTAGGGCCCTGCCTGCCCTCCCCCAGATAAATAAAAGAAAAACCATTGTCTAAGACAAAGAAGCATGACCTTAAGTTGGAAGGGAAAATGTGAGAGTTGCACATGAGCGGTTGTTTAGCAGAATGTGAGAGGGATACGAATTTTATTTCTAAAGGAACGAAAGATTCATAAGGCGGTGAACCAGACATTTAAAAGTGGCACCTGTTCCCTTGGCCGCATAGTTACTCCAGCTACTGCTCAGAGGTTCAGGAATAGAAAAAACCAAAAAGGCAGGTAGATCAAGGTGGAGAGTTTGTAGGGCACTGTGCATCAAACAGACACAGGATAAAGGAACTTAGAATGTCAGTTTATGGCTGGGTGTGGTGGTGCATGCCTGTAATCCCGGTATTTGGGAGGCTGAGACAGGAGGATCATAGGTTGGTGGCCGGTTTCAGCAGTTTAGTGTGGCCTGTGACAACTTAGCAAGACTTTGTTTCCAAATAAAAAATGTAAAATGGGCTGTGCGTGTAGCTTGGAGGTAAAATGCCCCTGGGTTCAATCCCCAGAAACACACACACATGTGCACAGGGACAACACACACACACACACACACACACACACACACACAGGAATGTCAATGGATGAGCTGCCGTTCTTTAGCTAGGAACTCATAAGGGAAGGAAGGTAGGGAACCACGCTTATTAAGGGAGTCTTCTGGGAGAAATCTCTAAGGAACCTGATAGGCAAACTTACAGGCAGAGCCCAGAGTAAGAAAAATCCCCCATGAGGTCCCCCGGCTGCCCCACCTATTCTCATAGGAATGGTAAGTGTTAGACCTGTCTTCTTTGCTGAAGCCTGATGTGCACGTAAGTGTCCTCACCTGGCATTTGTTGTAAATGTTGAGATTCCCAAATTAGACCCCCGCAGATTAAGACTTTGGGGGACTGTTAAAAATGAATTCAACTTTAAAGAAGATAGGCTCCAAAGGTCACTATAGAACTAGCTCCTAAAAGAGTAGCTGTAGCTTCAAAGCAAATTTTTGAAGCCTCTAGTATTTCCCGAGAGTCAACTCAAATATAGTTCTTGTTCCACAATAATCTTACCTACACACACAGCCAAAAGGCAGCACTGTGTTCCTGGCACCTGACCTCCCAGGGAGGCCTCATGCAGTCTCACAACTTGGATAAATATTAAATAAGCAGGGAAGAAACAGACACTTAGGCGCTGGCTTAGAAATTGCTCCAAAGAAAATCCCTTCTCTGAGAATACCAAAGCAATTCTTAAACCCATATATAAAGACCTTTTGGTATGACATCTATTTTAACATGCCCTAAATGTATTCATATATGGATTTATGCAAATTTCAACCTATAAAATATTCAAAATATTTTATTTCAACAAAAAATTAAAACCATGTCAATTAAGGCTTGCTATTACATGTGAAGAATTACCTAAGTTTCCATAGTTTTTCCTTTAGCAGAGTGCCACTTCTCCTTTCAGGTCAGTCTGTCTTGAACAATATACATTTTCTTGGGAATTAAAACTAAATTTTTAGAAGAGTACCCTGCGATTCCTATTAATAATAAAAAAATAAAATTCTCCTATATGATACCTGTTCTTAGAAAGTGAGAGGAGATAAAAATATCTCTCTGTGTGTCTTACTTTCTATCTTCTAACACAACAGAAAAACTCTATGTAATTTTATGTATCTAACAATCTAACTTAAACATGTTTTATTGAACTTGAAAGTTGGTTTAGAAAAAAACAGTATCAGCAGTGAAAATCATTATATTAGCATAATCTGCTTCTTCTAGGTTAATGGCTAATGATAAAATTATTTTCCTTCCTATAGAATAATGGCCTGAATTCTACAAATTCCCCAGGTGCCTCCTTCCTATTCACTATGCAGTGAAATATGGAAAGTCACTGACAATCTCTGACTCCAAGCCAGACCTCCTCCAATTGTCTTGTTCACAACCCTTGCATCTTGGAGTTCTCCCGTCATTTGTTAACAACAAAACCATTCTTTCTCTCCCTCTGGGTTCTCTTCTTTGCCCATATATGGTTCTCCTTCCTCAAATGTACCCCTCAGACAGCTTTATTCTGCTATTCCCCTACGTTCCCTTGACCTCAATTGCTTCCTATACATTGTGACTTCCAAAGACATCTCTCCATGCCTCATATCTCTGAAATACAAACCATGTTTTGACTGCCTAATGGGTATTACCAAGGAAATGGCCTGCAGGAAAAGAAATGCCCTCTTCCTCCAGACCTACTTTTCTTACTTTCCTGTTTCAGGAAAATGCATTGTCAGCTGGGCGTGGTGGCGCACGCTTGCCGCGCTTGGGAGGCAGAGACAGGAGGATTGTGCAGATTTGAAGCCAGCTGTGCTGGCTTAAGAGACCCTGTTTTCAAATAAAAAGTATAAAATTGGTCTGGGAGTGTAGCCCGGAAGTAGAAGGGTTTCCAGGAACCCCAATACCACTAAAAAAAAAAAATGCATTGTTATTTACTCAGTAGAATTATCAGAATCTATGAATCTTCTGGAATATTTGTTCTACAGTACTCTCATACATTCATTTATTTACCAATTACAACTTTAAAAAATACTTCAGGAATTGACATACGACCTCTTGCTAGGTAGTCCCAATAACTATGTAGTATAGGAACTGTTCTCTCCATTTTATGAATGATGGCTTAGACAATTTCTGTATGTATTTTGTAAGTGGTAATGAAAACGTTATATCTAGGTTCATCTGACTCCAAAGTTAACAGTCTTTTTACAAACCAAGAAACTACACCTCACATACAAAATCTGGTCCGCCACCTATTTGAAGTTGTATTGGAGCATCGCCATGCCCATGTACCTACGGCCCATGGCTGCTTTAGCAACAGAACAGCAAAGATGAGCTGCTACAACACAGAGCTGATGGCCTATGAAGCCTAATAAAACTACTATCAGAACCTTTACCTCAAAAACTCATTTGCCAGCTCTAAACCTATACCATCCTCCATGTACCTCCCGCCTCAGTTTATGTCTTCCTGAAGTAATGCAATTGCTTCCTAACTGGTGCAAGTGTGTGTGTGTGTGTGTGTGTGTGTGTGTGTGTGTGTGTGTGTGTGCAAGAGAGAGAGAGAGAGAGAGAGAGAGAGAGAGAGAGAGAGAGAGATTTCCACAATGAAGAACCAAATTCGTATTTATCCCACAGCCTTCAGGATAAAGGCAATCTCCACATAAAACTATGGAAGGTCTTTTGATATCTCTTCTCGGATCCTTTCTCCCTACCACCAGCCACACCTAATTTCCATTCAAGCCAAGGTGAAATACATGGTGCTCCCCAAAATGACCAAGCTATTTCATTCCTGTTTTTTTCAAAGATCTTGTCTTTACCTGGAAAGTACCTAAGTCCTGTCTTATTTACCTTCTTGCTTTTGTATTATGAGCTCAAGATTCATTTCTTCCTAAAACCTTTCTGGACACCCTCAAGCTGCGTTAGGCAAACTGGATCATCCATTCATCTATTTATCCATCCATGCATCCACCCAAGCATCCATCCATACATCCATCCATTCATCTATCCATCCATTCAACGTATGCTTAATGAGCACATCTATCAACCAGGAGACAATGCTTTGTGCTAAATATGCAATGATAAACACAGACCATAATTTTAAGAACTCAACTTCTTAATTCCCCTGTTCACAGTATAAAGAGAGATAACAATTAGATGGAGCAGAGGTTAAACTGGGATGAGAATGGGAATAGAGACTGAATGAGAGAAGGGGAGATGGCTCTACTAGTATCTCCAACTACCAAAACCCAGCAGAACACCTGGTATAATTCTGAGTGATAACAAGGACATCACTCAGTTTTAAAGACCAAAATCTTTCCAAATAGCCAAGGCTAGTTAATAGACCACTGAGAATATTTCTTGGAAAAACTCAACATTTACAGAATCTGAAGGGGTTTTGTGAAAATGTGACTAGGCATAAAAAGAAACATGAATATAAAAGAACAGTCCCGCAAATGACAAGTTCTATTTTAAATAAGAAATGGGATAAATTACACATCACACAGTCTTTCTTTAACTACTAAACTATACACTTGAAACTACTAAACCATAAAAAGGTACCTATAACCCTGAACTTTGGGCTCCATAAATGTTTCTCCTCATGGGACACTCAACTCATTAAAGAAAATAAAAGATAAAAGGAAAAGTCTTTCTTACAAGCTAGGGTAAAGCAGACACAAAGAATTGACCCAGTTTCCAAAATAAACATTAGGCTTAAAGCTATCTCCATCTGGCTAAAACTAAAACCAGAAATAAAAATCAGCAGGCTCACATTTTATTTTCCTAACTATATGACAAAAACAAGGGCAAAAATTTTTTTAACATATACCTTAATATCATACCTTAGCTAACTGAAATACCATATTAATATTTATAAAACAGCCGGGCGTAGTGGTGCACACTTGTAATCCCAGCATTTGGAAGCTAAGACAGGAGAATCACAGTTTGTAGACAGTCTCAGCTACTTAGTGAGGCCCTTTGCAATTCAGTGACAACATGTTCTAAAATAAAGAATAAAAAATAGGGCCAGGGGTGTAGGTCAGAGGTAGAATGCTCCTGGTTACATCCCCTATTAGTGCAAAAATTTATAAAATATTTTTTGCAGTACTGAAAATATTTTTAATATTGGAAAAGGGTAACAATTCACCTTTGAGCCTATTGGGATATCCATCTATATCAAGAATCCTTCTACATCCTCTCTGGACAAAGTATACAGAAATCTCCCTAGAACCTATTTGCCCTGAGACAGATATCTTTTAGTTTTCCCAGATAATTTCTACACAAAAAATTCTTCTCTTTCCAAAAGCCTATTTTGTTATCTCTATAATATTCCCTGAAAATCTTTTCTCTCAACTCTTTATGGGATACTTTTTATAGAAAATGCTTCTTATTCTCCATAAAACAAGGTATGCATCATAGATGAAAACCCATAAGATCTTTGTGACACCACCTCCTTTCTATATTAACCTCATCTTGAGTAACTGTCCCCATTCTATAGACATAGTGTAACTGCACTAATAAACTCTTACATGTGTAGCATGTTAGCAATGAAAAAAAAAGTGGCTGAAAAGCCAATAATTTCACAACCAAAGACATTAAAACCCAGAAGGCTTGAAAGACTTTCTAAGTGTTTCTTCAGGCCTTTGCCCCAATTTATTCTACATTCTCCCAACCTCTGGATCTTACTATCTTCCATATATTTTTCCCAAAATGTAGGGGTCAAGGCAATGTTCATAATCTCTTTCATCTGAATTTCATAGAGTATACTAAGTGAGCTCATCAGCCTGAGAATATAATGTGTGATACTGGTCTCCTCTGAACAATTTTGAATGGTCAGTGTATACCTAAATGCTCCCTAGTGGAGCTTAACCACCCACATGAAGATTCAAATTTCCCTCACTTACAACCCACTGACAGATGGTTCTGCTATACTTAAAAGTGCTAAACCACTTACCTGCTGGATTATAAACCCTACATATCAGTCTATTCAAAAGGTTTTAAATTGTTTATCATCAATTGCATCCTTTTTGAAAATTGCAGCTTAAGCTTCATGACAGGGTCTCTTGTCCACCAATTAAGTTTTTAACAATTTCCTTATTTCTTTTTAGTTTTGCTTTGCTTTGCTTTTCAAGTCTCAGGTTGCATGGCATCAGAGAACTGGATCACAAATTTGGCGATACATCACATGGATTAGACTGCTTTGTTTAGCAACTAAGCAGACACAATAGAAAGAGTTAAAAATGCACTAGTCAGGCGTGGTGGCACACGCTTGTAATCCCCGCGCTTGGGAGGCTGAGACAGGAGGATCACACAGGTTCGAAGACAGCCTCAGCTGCTTAGTGAGGCTCTCAGCAACTTAGTGAGACCCTGTTTCCAAATAAAGTATTAAAAAAAAGATAGGTCTGGGAGTATAGCCTGGAGGTAGAAACCTCTGGGTTCCTCCCCAGTACCACCAAAGAAAAAAAAAATGCACTGAACTAAAATAATCAAAGTCCAACCCTGACATAAGCTTTCTGCATGTGTAGTAATGTATTTAATAGTGTATTAAAACAAATGTATACATATACATGCAGCTGAAGAGAGACAAATTTGTTTAAATATTAAATTATTTATAGAAAAAAAGTTATCCGTGATTTTTTTTCCTCTTAGAAAATTATAATGAAAGATACAAATGCAGAGATATTTATAATGGTTAGATTCAACTAAAATACAAGTTGTATGATAATTTAGAAATAAAGAAGGAACTAAGTAATTGCTTTCTTGATGAATCTTTAGAAGATTCGTAAAAATACATTAAGACAAGAGGATAATCATATTAGAAAAATTCCATACTCATACTCAGTTTTATAACCATCAAAACAAATTATGGGTGTACTAAGGTACTTTCTGAATAGCAACAAAATTAGTCAGTCTGCTAATCTTTGGAAAATGAAAATTACTATTAGGGGCTCAATAATAAGATTATGTAAATGAAATGGATGAGAAACATTTCACGAAGCCATCATTAAGTATTTACTGAGCAAATTAGCAAAGAGATTACCCACGTCCATGTCCTGATCTAAAAAGAAAAATAAAGAATCTACTATATTCCACAATTGCTGCAGAACTAAACTGCAAAAATATTCTTTCGCTAATAAAGCCCTTTGGCAGTGAATCCCATAAACGTCATCAGAATATCTAGCTTCATTCATGAATAGACCTACACAGAGGAAGAGGAAGCCCTGACTATGCTGTGGGGGTAATGGCCACTCACAAGTGGCCGAGGTCACTCAAGACATGCCACGACTGGGACAAGGCAAATTTGGAGTAAAGACTACATGATAGACATATGTTAAGAAATACCAAGCACCCAGTTTGGGAATCTGAACAGGATTCTCTATATTGTGCAAACATGCAAATGAGGGATGTAAGTCTAAGAAATTCCTAGGTGACAGATAAGAGGAATGTCCTGGGGTCCTGCTGACCTAGAAAACATTCAGAGGAAAATTCTGGAAACTGGGATTGTGAGAGGCCATGGTCATGCATCTTTTGAAAATGTGCTGATATTAACAAGAAGACATTTTAAAAGAAATTCTGAGCCAAGCGTGGTGGCTCACGCTTGTAATCCCAGTATTTGGGAGGCCAAGACAGGAGGATCACAGTTCTCGGACAGCCTCAGCTACTTAGTGAGGCCTGTGCAATGCAGTGAGACCCTGCTTCAAAATAAAGAATAATAAATAGGGCTGGGGTGTAACTTGGAGGTAGGAGTCCCTCCTGGGTTCCATCCCTACAACCCAAAACAAAACAAAAAAAGAAAGAAAGAAAGTAAATTCTTAGGCAAAGAGAAGAAAAGGCTATAAAAGGAAGAGGAGGTCTCACAAAAGGTTTAGAGACTGTATTTGCTGCCACTGAAATTTCTAAATTTCACTGGAAGGCATGAAAATTTCAGATGGCTTCTCTAGAAAAAGAGGCTATTGCCTATAAGTAGTGATTATTTTTCTCAACAGAATAGAAGTAGCCAATGTCGCCATCAACTTTTTGATAAAAGGTTTTTCACAGTTATTGAGTTGTAAGGTCAAAGTGGTGCTTTCTCAGGCAGTCAACACACATTGACTGGATTCCTAGCACAATTGAAAGCATGAACCTTTATGTTTTTTATCTCCCTCTGTCCTTTCTGTCCTTCCTCAAAACACATACACCTCTAAATCCCTGGCAAGACTGATGGAACATATTGGGTTGTAGGAACACTGGTGGTTTGTTTTTATTTGTTTTACTTGGTATTACAAGAAGAAATATGTTAGGATTATAAACAGCTACAATATGTACATTTGGCTGATATTCTGTACAAATGTGCCTAATACATTTTGGAGTTGTGTAAAGTTATTATAACACTTTATGATTTTAGACAGATTTATATAATCTTCTCAGTTTATTTCAAGGGAAATATGCCATGAAATTGCCAAAGACCCAAGAACTATGAAGGAAATTAGAACATTCCCTGACTCTGGCTATAGAAAATGGACTTATTCAGAAATAAGAAAAACCAAAGTCAATAGGCAAGAGGATGCCAGAAATTAGGATATAAGCAGAAAACTGCTGTCCAGGCATTGAAAAGAGATGGCAGAAACTCAAGGAGGGTGAAGGGGTTAATGATGAGGTTTAAAACTAGTTCTTTATCTTAAAGCCAAGGCAGAAACTTCAGAAAAGGAGAAGAAATAAATTTAGATCTATCAAGAATAATTGGCCAAGCATGAAGTTTTGAATCAAATAAAGTTTTGAAAACCCAGTTGAATCAATGGGAAAATCTCCAACATAGGTAGATTCAGAAAGGAGAGGATAAAAAATGATGGCAAAAAGGATTGTTGGTGCTTCCACTGATTAGCTTCTTGGAAATTATATCAACAGGACAACTAAGAGGCTTAAGGTTGGGCAATACAGTTAAAGGAGCTACTGTACTCCCAAAAGAAGACAATACAGGTGAGTTTACAGTGACTCACTAAAAAATTAGCACCCAAACTCTTAAACAATACATTTTCCTGGCAAGTGTCTTTTTCAGAGAAATAACTGGAGTGGAAAGACAAGTACAGGAGATCCTTATCATGACCATCAGAAACATCTTCAACTTCATTCATTATATGGAAAATTAATACTGAGTCTGGAACTGCTACGAATGGAGATGTTGAAGATATTAAAGTATAAAAGTCCATCGAAGGCCTTGTTCACACAGATCTTGCACTCTGAAGCAAAAGATAAACACAGTAAATGTGATTTCAGTTCTTGATAGGTACAATAAGGGGTACAAGGTAGAAAAAAGGGGTAAACGGTAGAAAATATGAATGATTGGCATTAGGTGGCTTTTTTTAGTAGGCGTGTACTGGGAGGAATTTCTAAACAGGTGATTGAGTGGAGACTTGCATAAATTCATGGTATTAGGAGAAGAATGTCATCAGCAGTGGGAAAAGCAAGTAAAAAGGCCCTTACCCAGGACTCATCACAGTGTGTTCAGAGACAACAAGATTGCTGCCATAGGTTTAGGGGAAAAGGCAAAGGCATGAATAGTAGAAAGTAAAGGGGGTAAGGCAGGAAAAAGCCTCATTGCAATGCTTTGAAGGGTAGGATAGGGAAGCTGGATTCTATTTTGTGTGCACTGGAGAAATTTGAACAGAGGAATGATGTGATTTTATTTACTTTAAAGGAGGCACATTAGCTTCAAGGTAGAGATTTGGAGGCAAGAATAGCAACAGAAGGAACAGATAGGAGGCTACTGCACAAGTCTAAGCCAGTAAATGATGGTGTCTTTGTCTTAGGTGGTAAGGTATGGAAGTACAGAGAAATAATCATAGACATTTTGAAGGTCATGCCATAAGGTTTTATTTTGAATGGGTAAAAAAACATGAGAAAAACAGAATGATCTTGGATGATTCCTAGGGCTAAAAGAAAAAAACACAGAAAGAATATGGGTATCCTTTAGCTCTACAAAGATTTTGTTTTTCTTTGATTCTCTTATGAGAAAATTATGCTACTCATTCTGCAAAATAGTTTGGTAATTTCTTTAAAAGCTAAATATATACTTAATTGCATTTTTGGACTTTATTACAGAGAATTAAGAACTTAGGTTCATATGAAAATCTATACACAAATGTTTACAGCAGTTTTATTTATAATAAATAGCCCAACTCTCAAAATGGCCAAAATTTCCTTCAATGGATGAATGATTAAATAGTGGTGTATCCAATTTATGAAATACTGCTCAGAAATAAAAAGTAACAGACTATTGATGCGTTCAGTTTAGATGGAGCTCAAGGGAATCATGCTAAGTGGAAGAAATCTATTCAAAAAGTCACATTTAATATGATGTCATATATGTAGCATGCTCAAAATCACAAAATCATAGAGATATATTATTAGTTTTCAGGGATTATAGATGGCTATGGGAGGGAGGGGGTTACTTGAGGGAAATATTTGTGGTGATGGTGCAGTTCTGTATTTTGATTGATTGTAGAGCTGCAGGAATCTACACACATGATAAAACAACCCAGAAATATACATATACATTGTGACAAGGCCAATTTTGATACTGTGCCACAGTTATAGAATACTGAAGAAACCAGGTAAAGAGAACAAAGGCCCTCTCTGTCTTATCTTCATAACTTCTAGTGAATCTATACTGCTTCAGAATAAAAAGGATATTTGTATCCAACTATGCACAAATATAAATCAAAACATATTGCACAAACATTAAAAGTAGGACAATAGTAAAATACTATATCTGTCAAAATGGTGTCTTTACAATTTATAAAACACATTTTTGCTAACACATCTTACCAACATACCTTCTGATAGTAAGGATCAGTTAAATTAATCATCAAAATTTCTTTATGTATTAGAACATTTCCCTCCTGAAAGCCTCTGGAGCCAAACATTTGGAATTCTACTCTTCCTCTAACTGCAAGTTCTCGCCCACAAATAGAACCTGTTTACTCTTGCTTCTGTATTCATATACAGGAGGATTTCCATGACAAAAGCTACATAGCTTCTAATATTGGTGCTCCCCTAGGTTTCAGAATTCTGAACTGTGAAAGTTACCTGCTTATCCCCAAGCTATTCACCTTTCATGGGACAACCGTTGTCTCTGGACTCAAACATCTTTCCCTTCAATATCAAAATGTAAGTTTTTATATACAGAATATAAAAAAAATGGCTCAAACCAAATACCAATAACCACAATCTAATGGTGTACAAAGTGCTAATAACACAAATCACACTTCCATTACTATAATAATCTTAAAGTTACTCTGGATGTCTGAACTAGACTTGCTTCAATTGTCAAAGTCAACTTGAAGGCCAAGGCGATGGTGCAGACTCCCTCAAGATCTTTTAGAATGACTTTTGAGGTTGTATTTCATTAATGCTCTGATATTCTGATGCAATCTAATTTCATTTTGAATATACAATATGCAGATGGTCTTGGGCCTCTTAAAAGGGCATTCTACTTCCAAGAACATAATCAAGATATTCATATTCGGGCATGCCTGCAAGATTCTAGACACCTGTCACTGCTGAAATGGCTTATATTTACTAATCCTTGCACTCTGTGAGTCATATTCAGCCTTGAATGTTTATAACAGAGACTATATGTATAAACTTTTCTTTCTAGTCTAATTGTAAAAATGTACTTAAAACAATCCTAGGGTTAATTTGAATTCATAAATTCAGTTATTAACTAAAATATTTTCTAAAATATGTATCTCACATCAGATCCTGTCAACTTTTTTGGAATTTAACACATTGCCAACAAAATTTACAAATATGCCAGATGCTGCCTGTCTAAATGCTGGTACTGATACCTTCAAGAGAAGATCTGCCATATAAAATACTATGAACTGAATTAAATCAGAGCTCCCATCCTGAATTTGCTATCATTCTACCCACAGTTTTCCATATGTTAATACATTCTAAAGAGCAAAATACATTACCTTGCCTTTTTTTATTTTCTAAGGTTATATAAGATTAAACCAATTGAAATGATATAAATTAAAACACCTTCCTCAAGAAAAAGTAGCTCATTTTAATCTTGTCAGATTGGAGCCAAGAAAACTGTCAATATCAGTCATCTTTTAAAAATACAGAAACCAAGATACTTACAGCCAACCATCATCATGGCCACCGAAAACATCTTCTCCACATCTGTGGTAGGAGCTATGTTTCCAAATCCTATTGTTGTAAGGCTTGTCATGGTAAAGTAGAGAGAGGACACGTACAGTGAGTCCTTGCTGGGTCCTCCTTCCCATATCCCTGCACTGGTATTGTATCGATACGGAGTCCCAATGCTCGAGGCCAGCTGGTAGAGCCAGCTGTCTATTTGGATGGTGTTGGTGACTTCATCAATGACTTCATAGTCTCCAATGCTATACCATATGCAGGCCAGCCAGTGGGCGACAAGTCCAAACACACATACGAGGAGCACGAGGACTGCTGCACCATACTCCAAGTAATGGTCCAGTTTCCTTGCAACGCGGCCCAGTCGTAAAAGGCGCACCACTTTCAAGGAACTGAAGAGACTGCTGATTCCCTAAATTAAAAAGAAGAAATAACACCACACTTTCAGAAGAGAAAATGCTTGAAAAAGACAGATAATGGGTCATTTTTATGAACATGGTCACTCCCTTTTATAATAAGAACATACATATTAAAAAAAAACTCTGGATTTAAGTAAATAGTCTAGAATCTAGATGTACGAGCACATGCTTATAATCCCACTACTTGTGAGGCTGAGACAGGAAGGTAACAGGTTCACAGCCAGCCTCAGTAACTGAGTAAGGCCATACACAATTTAGTGAGAACTTGTTTCAAAAAATAAAAAAAATTTAAAAAAATAGAGTTAGGGATAGATCTCAGAGGTAGAATGCCCCTGAGTTCAATCCAGTACTACCAAAAAAGAAAAAAGTCAAAATAATAAATTTTGTTTAAAAATGCAGTTTTTAGCTGGGCATGGTGGTATACATTTGTAATCCCAGTCCTTAAGAAGCTGAGACAGGAGGATCACAGGTTCATGATCTGTGAAAAGACTCTTATTTCTTACTTTATAATAGCTATGAACAGCAAAACTTCTGAGAAAAGAAAGCCAATCTTACTAGCAAACAAACGGGAAATATTTCTGTGCATATGAGGAGAAAGAGCAAATATCATTGCTGGTCCCACTGCCTCCTGCCTCAGCCAGGACAAACACTAAATTTGTAGAGTTCTGGAAAAAAGAACAGAGCTGGACCCTGAATGAGTACACAGCTTCCTAATCCCATCATTCTCTGTGGATGTCATAGAATAGAATATAAAAGGGAAGAACGGCAAGAAAACTCATATTTTGTGCAAAAGCTTAAAATATCAAACAAAACACTATACAAATGAAAAAATAGCATAGGCTTCTGTAAATCAATGATGATCCCAGAGTTTTCTTTGTTGAAATTTAATAGGCCACCTGGGAAGGCAGGATAAGTGCATTCCTGATACAGGTCACAAAACAGAAAGGGAAGAAAATTAGAGCAGTGACCTGGGAAGCCTCTCATCTGATCATCACCTACAATTTAAATTAAGTCATGACTTCCTAACTGCTAATTCTGTCACCTAGAGGTGGACAAGGAAGCCAGCATGACTTATACTGAGCTTCATTCTGCCCGTCGTGGAAGGATTCGTTGATGTAGTAGAAAGGAGGTGATATCAATATGGCTCTAATTATGACATGAAGCAATTCCTGATCATGAAGATGAAGAGTTTAGGGATGCATTTGGTTCATTAGACTATAGTATATAATGTAGTACGGGTTTTAGTATTTTCATAAAAATTTAAGAGACAGAGAAGTAGAACAGGAGATCCTGGAGAAGAGAAAAAGTAGGATCATTCTAAGAGTTTTCTATCTCAACCTTGATTTCCCTAAGCTTGCCTCTATTTTAGTTGCAGGTTTCAAATGTGGTATCATATATGAAACTTACAATAAATTCTTAATTTATTTGAATACTTGGAGGGAAAATGTTGAACTTTAGGCAGTGTAAAAAATATAATTAATAACACTTAGAAGACAAATTGGCATAATTCAGTGACCTGCAATGCTAAAAGGTAATATGATTTAAGACAGCTAAAAAGCTCTCAAACACAAACATACATAATCATGAGCAAAACAGACTAAGCATGTGTTGAGTTCTCCTGGAGACTGGACTCTGGATTGAGCCCTGGAAAAAGTAAGATAAATATATTATGCTTCTGCCTTAAAGGACCCATAATCAAAATGCACGAAAAACTCAAGAATTTGCTGGGTGTGGTGGCACATGCTTGTAATCCCAGTACTTGGGGGGCTGAGACAGAAGCACCACAGGTTCAAGGCCAGCCTTAGATATTCAATAAAGCCCTCTACAACTTAATGAGACCTTGTTTCAAAATAAAGAATAAAAGTAGGGCTGGGTATGCAGCTCAATGGTAGAATGTCCCTGCATTCAATCCCAAGTACCACACACACACACACACACACACACACACACACACACACACACACAAGTTAAACTTAAAAATAAAAACAATGCTACTGAGATACTCTTTTTAGGCAGTTAACTAAAGGAGCCGTAAGACTTCTATTTAAAGACTTCATAGAAAAGATTTTTGCTACCTGAATTCTTCCTGATAAAAAAAAGAAAAAGAAAAACAAAGACAAAATCTTCACAACTAAACTAAAATATAGCCACAACCCCCGACTATAATATGAAAAACCAGAATATATTAGAATTATTCCCAAAGGATGGGAGAATATTAACCTGACCTCCGGCAGGCAGATTTCTCAGGAAAGAGGTGGCCCATCCTGATGGGCATCTGCTCTGGAGGACACATTCAAAAGCACATTTCCTATTGCCATATACAACAGTCCTTAAATACAACAAAATATTTGAAGAGCACTGTAAACTATTTCTGCTAGAAGTTATATGATAAAATGTGTCCCTGGGTTTTAACTAATCCCTCAAGTGACTTCTCTTTCAAAATTATTTTCTAAGGGCACCCTTCTCCATGCTTCTATTATGGGCTAGGATTCTCATCATGATTGCTCAGTCCTCTTTTAGTAGGCCTACTATATATTCAGGGTTCAACTGTCTGCTATGTATGTGATGGTTCACAGGTCCACTTCACAGCAAGTACACATGTGCAAGTGCTAGCACATGTGTATGTGCATGCGCGCGCGTGAGCGCACACACACACACACACACACACACACACACACACAGTGTTCTGAGTTTCTTATACATTGGCTGCACATTTCCATTTGGATAGTCCATAGGCAGCCAAGAGGTAATAGATACATAGGTAATGCCTGTGCTATTTCATGCTACAAGTCATTCCCTTTACTTAAAGCACCATTATTTCAGGGGCTAAGATTTTACTTATAGTTATGACAACAAATACTATCTCCTCTATTTTCAAAAGAAAATCCATTACTTTTCCCAACATCTGTAAGTTAATAAATTTAATTTACTACATAAATAGAACTAAGGACAAAAATCACATGATCAAAGATGCAGAAAAAAGCATTTAACAAAATTTAATACCATTCATGTTAAAAAAAGAAAGGGGGAAGACAGGAGGATCACAGTTCATGGACAGCCTCAGCTACTTAGTGAAGTCCTTTGCAACTCAGTGAGACCCTGCTTCAAAATAAAGAATAAAAAATAGGGCTGGAGGTGTGGCTTGGAGGTAGAATGTCCCTGGGTTCTATCCCAATACCATTTAAAAAAAAAAGCACTTAAACTAGAGATAGAAAAAACCTACCTCAACATCACAAAACAATATATGATAAACCCAAAACCAACATCATATTGAACAGAGAAAAACTTGAAAGTATTACCTGTAAATCCAGAAACAAGACAAGCATTCCCACTAAGTTCTACCCAGAGCAAAAAGGCAAGAGAAGAATATTAAAAGGATACAAATAGGGAGACAAGTGAAATTATCTGTTTGTAAATGTCATAATCCTATACTTAGAACAACAAATTTCAACCAGAAGACTTCTAGAGCTGATAGACTTATTCAGCCAAGCAGCTGGGTAGAAAATCAACTTACAAAAATCAATAGTGTTTTATAGACAAACTATGAATTCACTGAAAAATAAATTAAGAAACAATTCCATTCACAAACAAATAATATCTAAAAATAAATTCAAACACAGAAGGAAAATTCCCCTATAATGGAAACTATAGAACACTACAGAAAAGAAATTGAAGAAAAGCTTAGAAGATAGAAAGAGCTCCCATGTTCTTGGATAGGCAGCACAAATATTGTCAAAATGGCTATAGTATCAAAAATGATCAGCTGATGTAATGCAATCTCTATCAAAATACCAATGCCATTCTTCACAGAGGTAGGGAAAACAGTCCTAAAATTCATATTGAAAAAATAAAAGACACAGACTAGCCAAAGCAATTCTGGGAAATAAGAGGCATCACAATACCTGATTTTAAATTATACTACAGAGCTATAGTAATGAAAACAGCATGGTATCGGAACAAAAGCATACACATAGTCCAATAAAATAGAATACAAAATATAGAAACAAATCCTCACAGTTATAGACAGTTGGTTTTTGAGAAAGGAGCCAAAAATATATGCTGGAAAAAGGGCTGCAGAAAAGATAGTTTTTAAAAAAAAATGATGTTGGAAAACTGTATATCCATAGGTAGAAGAATAACATTAAACCCCTATCTTCACTCCAACAAAATCCAATCAAGATTGATCAAAGACTTAGAAATTAGACCTAAAACTTTGCAATTATTAAAACAAAACATAGGACTAACTCTCTAACATATAGGCACTGGTAGATATTTCCTCAACAAGACCTCTAAAGCTCAGAAAATAAAATTGATAATCAACAAATGGGATGGCATCAAACTAAAAGTCTTCTGCATAGCAAAAGAAATGAGTTGGGAGAGTCTACAGAATGAGATAAAAATTTTATCAGATAATCCTCTGATTAAAAATCTAATATCTAGGGCTGGGTGTGATGGCGCACACTTGTAATCCCCGTGCTTGGAGGTGGAGACAGGAGGATCGCAGAGGTTTGAAGCCAGCTTCCCTGGCTTAGGAGACCCTATTTCCAAATAAAAATATAAAATAGGTCTGGGAGTGTAGCCCTGAGGTAGAAGGGTTTCCAGGAACCCCAGTACCACACACAAAAAACCCTAATATCTAGAATATATAAAGAACTTTCCAAATTGACCCCCCCCCCAAACTCAGATAACCCAATCAAAACCTGGGCAATAGAGCTGAATAGATATTTCTCAAAAGAAAAGGTATAAATGGCTAAGAAATATTTGAAAGATCTTCAATATCATTAGAAGTCAGGAAAAGGTAAATCAAAGCTACACTGCAATTCTAATTCCAGTTAGAATGGCAATCATCAAGAATATAAACAACAATAAATGCTGGAAAGAGTATGAGGAATTAGTAGAGGTGTTTTTTTTTTCTTCAAAATACTGAGAACAGAATCATCATATGATAAAGCTATACCATTCCTGAGCATCTTTCCAAAATAATTAGAATACTATAGTGGTACATACATACCCATTTTTGTAGTGGCATGACTCACAATAGCCAAATTATGAAACCAATCTATGTATTCATCACAAGATGAATGAACAAAGAAAATGTAGTACATACACATAATGAAATTAACTAGGCCATAAAGAAGAACAAACTCATGGCATTTATAGGAAAATGGATGGTACTTGAGAACACCATGCTAAGTAAGATCAGCCAGTCTCAGAAAGTCAAGTGTTATATATTGTCTCTCATATATGGAAGCTAGAAAGAAACTAGGAAACAAAAGGAACAACCTCAGATACATGAGAAGGGAGACCAGTAGAGATGGGAGGGGAGGAATATGGGGAGGAAAAGAAGTCAAAAAGGGAGAAAAAGAGGCTTGAGGAAGAAAACAGATCAAATAATGTTATGCTCATATATGAAGGTATCACTACCAATATCACTAATATATATGGGGAAGAGAGTGGGGAGGATTTGAAGGGAAATACATCAAGGGATGTGTGAATATGTAAATGCATCAATGTACTGTATAATTACAATGCACTAATAAAATTAGCTTTAAAAAGATTTTTATCAGCTGGGTGTGTTGGCGCATGCTTGTAATCCCAGCATTTGGGAGGCTGAGACTGGAGGATCGCAGTTCACCGACAGCCTCAGCTGTCCTCTGCAACTCAGTGAGACCCTGTTTCAGAATAAAGAATGAAAAGTAGAGCTGGGGTGTAGCTCAGAGGTAAAATGCCCCTGGGTTCCATCCCTAGTACTGGAAAAAAATATAAGTTCATGATTTCATGTCGCCATACCATGGCCAAGCTGTGGCCAAGCTCAGCTATGTGTAGTTCACAGAATGCCCACACTGTTTCATGTTACGTTACAAGTCATTCCCTCTGCTCTAAGCATGCCTCCCTCTCACTTCCCTGGTAGCTAGAATCTTGCTTATAGTTATGACAAACATTATCTCCTCAATGAGCTTTCCCCTGACACCTCCTGTCTACCTCCACTATCATCTTTGTCATACTCTCACCTTCTGTCCTCACCATGAAAATTAGGTGTCCTTCTACCATACTGTATACTCTTTGCACATTTCTAATGCTACAATTATCACTATCACACTTTATTACAAGTCTATTTGCACGTATGACATCCCAGGAAACTCTAAACTCCCTGAGGAGTATATCTAATGTCGGTGACAAAGCTGGCATATGGAAATATATTAAGTAGTCAATACATGCAATAAATGAAAGAATAAATTTTGCAAAACAGCAAATGTGGGAGTGAACTTGGGAGGCTATGGTCAATAACAAACTCAACAGAATTTAACAGTATGATGTGGAAAAATAGTCAGTGTAACTTTGCATTAACAGAAGATGGCGTTGAATATGAAAGAGAAATTACCCTAATCTCTACACTGACCAGGCCACATGTGTAAGAGATACATTGTGTAAATTCAGCAGAGAACTGCCAAAAAATAAAAAGAGCTCAAACCCATAGTATATTAGAAAATGTAGAAGGAATTGGAACAAAAGAAAATGGGACAGGGTATAACTACATCCAACTAACAGACGGCATAAATGAGGGCTGAGTTCATTCTATACATTCCTAATGTGAGTAGCCTGGTTCAAAGTTGAAGGTTAGAGATAAAGGGATATACCAAAGATTTCAACAAGCCTGCACCAAACAGTTTCATGTGGCTAGCCAAACATAAAGCTAGATCATTCATTGCTACTTGGAGAAGAAAAATAAGAAAATAATAATATTTAATAATATTTAATATTTAGTATGTGTCAGATATCAAGTGTTTTCTGTGCTTTAACTCATTTAATTTTCAGAACAGCTCTATGTGATGAGCATTGTGGAAACATGACCCAGACAAATTAATTTTACTAAATTCACATAACTACTAAGAGGAAGATCTGAGATTCAATGTGAGTAGCCTGGTTTCAGAATTTGTGCTCACTCCCAAACTCACTATACCTACAGCATGTATGTAATTTAATGAGCCACATTAGTGTCTGCAAAACTAGCTTAAACACGTAGCATTCTTTACATGACAGAATGAAGAAGATTAATATCTAAGGCCCTTTCTCACCACCCCGTCACAGCAGGGGCCCCCAGTAGGGGTCTATGGGGACCCTAGAACACTATATAGTCTGCAGTTCTCTAATGTGAAATGACTCACTGCATTCTCACAATAGCAGGACTCCTACCTTCACTGTTCACATGAGGGCAGTGATGCTCAGAAAGGGAAAGCAACTTGTCCAAAGTCACCGCTAACAAGGAACAGAAGTGTCACTAGGACCAGTCCTTTCTTTGCACTTTACTTAGCGACCCGCTGCCATGCAGTCTTCTTGTCCATATCCCAGTCACCCTACAAAATCACTGCCATGTTAATCCTCCTAAAAGACAGCACTGAGCACATCCTCCAAGGACGCATCATGACTATCAAAGTAATTACAGTCTCTTCTGTAGGCCTTCAATGCCCACAAGCCCATCTCTGCCTACACTGCCAGGTCACTCCCACCAGGCCTCTGCATAGCGATCCCACTCCAGACAAACCAAACTCATTTTTGCTCCCAACATAACCCAGATTTCACCTTTGAATTTGTCCACAGTGCTCCTTATGTCTTTTTATCAAATCAGAAACTGTTACTCAAAATTAATAATGCACAAATAATTAAGTTTACTTTATATGAACCTTGATAATTAAGTTTTACTTTATAATTAAGTCTCATTCCCCAGTGTCTTGCATCAAGAGGCATTTGATGCAGTTATTGTAAATCAAAACACAAAATAAAGCGACTTGATTTTAAAATGTGGCGGAACATCCAAGACTTGAAACAATCCAAATGTCTACCTCTAGTAAAATGGATAATATCAGTGACAGTACATTCACTGAGTAGAATACTACCTAAAAATAAACATGAGCAGATGAGAACAATAAGAATGCATCTAAAAAGTACCATGTTGAGCAAGGGCAACAAGAAAAAAAAGTGCACATGTATAATTCCATGAAAAGTTCAAATACAGGCTGAACGACTACTATAAGGGGTTGGAAGTAAAGATAATGACTTTCATTGTTGGGGAAAGGGTAGAGAACAGGAATGGCATGAGGAAGCTCTCTCTGTGGGTGCCAGTAATATTCTGTTTTCTAAATATGACTACTAATTACTAGGTCTGTTCATTTTGTGAAAATTCTTTGAGCTTTAAACTTAAGACTGACATGCTTTCAGGTATGTTAAACTTAAAAAAAAATTTTAGTGTTAGGATAGACCCAATATTCACTTGTCTAGGTTACCGTTTCACCACAGCTCATAAATCACATTAATGATTTCTTGCTCAAAATATGATTAGGTGTGTCATATCCAACATTGTATCTAAAATAAGAGTTTTCTCTCACTTCCTGACTCATTCTCATAACCTTTAGGTTTGGGCCACAAATTGTATTCAATCTAAAATTGTATTCAATTCATCATTGGAAATTTTCATTTCATTCATACAATAATACTGGATGTGTTTAGAGGCTGGTCCTCAAAAAATGTCCTTCATCTATACTCTCACCTCTTTTGTAACAATTTCTTGATTCTCTACTCTCCACCAGTATTATCTTTCATTCATTTTCTGAGTCATTTCACTCTTAAGCTTTGCAACTCTTCTGTGCCCTCCTCTGCACTCTACTGGCTTCCTGCCACCATCCTAACCTCTGAGCTCTTAGTAAACAAATCTCTGGGGTTCCGCTGCTGGAAGAGAATAGCAAACACATCAAATGTATAATAGAACACAGCAGGATTAATGGAGAATTTTCAGTCATCAGCCTTCAACCTGTTTTTTTTTTTTTTATTGGTGCACTGTATTCATACATCATATTGGGATAAAAAAAACAATTATATATATATGCCTTTATAACAGTACTACACTGTCTCAATTATTGTAGCTTTATAAGGTTTGAAATCAGAAAATATACATCTTCTAGCTTTGTTCTTTTTCGAGATTGTTTGGGGTATCTAGAGTCCATATTTCATATTAGGATAGATTTTTTTCTGAAAAATAAATAAATGTATGATAGTTTCAACCTGGTTTTTCACCTACATCTTGAATCTTACAAGACAGGATGTTGTAATGGATTGCTTTTCTGGAGAAAAAAAGAGCTATGATTGTTTCCTTCCACTTGAAAAGTGACTTGAAACCCACCTCCATCAAGAGTTAAGGTATATTTCTCATCTCTTGAATCTGGGTGGTCTCATGGCTTGGTTTGGCCAGCAAGATGTGATATAAATGACAATGTGCCGGTTCCAACCCTAGACCAGAAGAGGCGTTTTACCCCTCCACTTATGGTCTTAGAATCAAAACTAGCTGCTATGTGAACAAGACCAGCCAACCTTTTAGAGGATAAGCTACCTCAGAAGCAGCTCTCTGAGTCACACATTTCAGTAATCCCAGACTAGTCACGTTCCAGCCAACTCAGTGGCCAACCACAGATGCATGAGTGAACTAAGATTATGCCCATGGTAAGATGCATAATCTTACCATAAGATACCATAAGATGCATTTTGAAATAAGCCAAAAGTAGCCCAAATCAGAACCACTAAACTAAAATGATGGCTTGTCATTAACCACAAAATTTTGGAATAGTTTGTTATGCATGCTATTTCAGTTTGTTATGCATGCTTTTCCATCACTGTGACCAAAATACCTGACAAGAATAACTTAGAAAAGGAAAGGTTTATTTGGGCTCATGGTTTCAGAGGTTCAGTCCATGGCAGGCCAGCTTCAAGACAGAGACAGCATGAACAGCAGGGGATGTAGAAGAAAAGCTGCTTGGGACAGCTGGGAAGCAAAAAGTAAAAGAAAATAAGGGGGCAGGGAAAAATATGGTCTCCAAGGCCATACACCCAGTAACGTACCTTCTCTAGCCACATTATACATGACTACATTATCACACAGTAAGCCCATGCAAATGAGCAAGCAATCAATGTATATTTCTATTGATGAGATTAAAGCCTGATGTGATTTTTTTTTTACCTCTTAACATTTTTTGCATTGCCAACACTTGAGCTTCTCTTGGGAACATTCTATATCCAAACCATAACACAGGCAAAAAAGTTAACAAATACAAATGTGGGAATAGTGCATATGTTAGATATTTATGAGCAAAGAACTTAATATCTGGATAATACACAAACTTATCAAAGCCAATCACTGTGCTGAGCATGGGAAAGAGAGGAGAGGGAAGGAACTAGGAGGGAAGTGGGGAAGGACTCCATGAGGACTGTGTGCATGTATGCCTCTGTCACCCTTAGCTTCAACAAGCTGTATGATTACAATGAACCAACAAAAAAAGAAGGAAATGCAGATATATAGATGATAATACCAGTCCCTTTTTAACCAAATTCTTAATGAATAGGTAAGATGACAATATGTAAAACAAAAGTTAATATGTAATTTTAGTTATTTACCATTTGTATTGAAACATGTGCCACCACTATTGTGATTTGCATAGATTCATGACAAAGAATACTCCATGAAAAGAGATTCAAAGTTATTACTTCATATGTCTTATAAGTATTTATCAAACCCACCCCTACCTACAAAATTTACCACTACTCTATGTAATACCCAGGTGAATAATCCTTCCAATAAGATGGCTACAAAGTTGAATCAACAATTAATCTCCAACAACCTTTCCATTTCTCCTCAAATACCCTCTACCATGGGCATAATCTGGAATTTGTCATGTCCTGAAACATTTTGCCACACTATTGAACCATCCTACTAGTTGATCATGTCCCATTTCCTATCAAGATCGGTGACCCTATTATACCAAATGCAATAGTAGTTCAACCTTATTGAAGCTCTAATCTGATGACAAATACACTCTTCCCCAATCTATTATCCCCTTTCAATCTTTACTTCCTTTATTATATGGTCCCACAATTTCAATGACAACAAAACCCTGAATTCCTTAGCATCTCTGACTCTTCATCAGAGCCTCTAACAAACGGAACACTGGCTTATCATCTTTATTTATGCCTGTGTTAAAAATGGCTTTAAAAAATCACACAGTGGGCAGATTGCTCCCCCCATAAATTCACTATAATCAGCTTCAAAGCACCTATCAACTACTTAGCAATTTTACTCCTTTCTTATAAATTAACCAACTCACTATATTTCAAACTTCCTCTAGGCAAAACTCCAACCATTACCCATTTATTCATAATCATTTAAGCATGTCTGCCCCCCCATTAAGTAATAACGGTAATACATCCCCTTCACCCTCCTAACATAAACTATCTGATAAAACAAATCTGAAACCAAGATGTATCCTTGTCATCCTGTCTATGCCATCCCCTATTTCTATTCTATCTTTAAATCTTCTTAATTTTGACAGGCATAGTGGCGCACTCTTGTAATCTCCGCACTTGGGAGGCGGAGACAGGAAGACCACACTGGCTCGAAGCTAGCCTCGCTGGCTTAAGAGACCCTGTTTCTATATATATAAAATAAGTCTGGGAGTGTAGCCCAGAGGTAGAAGGGTTTCCAGGAACCCCAGTACCACCAAAAAAAATCTTAATTTTAACTCCTCACTATCCTTAAATTTTTTCTACTTCTCCATCTCCACTGTCACCACTTATATCATACTATGAGGATTTCTCTCCTATACTTTACAGGAGTTTTCTAAGTTTCAAGATATTCATTTGAACCTATTAAATGTGCTCTGAATGCTACAAATGAACTACCTTTTCAAAATTGCTCCCATTTTAAAATTGCATCATAACTTTTCATTGTTCCAAATCTGGTTTTGGCCTCTGCATCTGTTTTTGTTTACATTGATTTGCATGGTCTGTTCCATGCCCATCAATCTAGCCTCATCCCTCATCACTCTTCTGTTTACTCTCTGTCCAACTTTCACTTCTTTGACTATGCCATGTTCTCTCAAATGCAGGAACTATGAACTTACTATTCATACTAAATGTCGTGATCTACAATTTTTCATGTCCCTGTCTTTAGCTTATATGGCTCTGATAATATTTTAGACATTAGGGCAGTCCTCACCTCGCCAGGGAACACTTCCTTTCCAATCTAGATCAGGTCATTCTATTATATAACCTCAAAGGAGCACAGACATTCACTTTATGGCCTCTGTCTTTTTGTGTTTGTGCATGCACATCGTATTTTGTTCATTATTTTCATCTATAGCACACTCTCTCTGGCACATAGTAGGGAATCAAATGTTTATTGAAATAATGAGCATACTAATTAAAGAATAAAATTATCAGTCTCTCAATAGTTTTACTCCCTCAGCATTGATACTATAATAAATAATTAATAGTTGTTTAATCTTCCAGACCACACCAGGCAACTGGATAGAAACCACAAAACAATAATAAGCTCTGTTTCAGAAGCGTTGGGTTCTTCTCCTAAATAGATTTTACACATGAATGACTACATAGTCCATTTCCATTTCCTTTTGTAGAGTGCAATTTAAAAACCTAAAGGAAATTGCAAACTACATTTGTTACCTGAACCTCTAACCCAGATAACAAATTCTAATGCCTTTTTCCTATTCAAAACTCTCTTTTCCAACTCATGCTACCAAAAGCTCCACAGGGAAATAATCCTAATTACTCCATGCATTAGCTAGCATCCTCAGCAAAAGATCTGAATTTAAATAACTTGTACATAACACCCATTTCATCCAATTTATATTCTTATTGAATCACAGTGGCACACAAAGATAGGTAGAAAGATTGATGATAGGAAGGACATACAGATGCATAAAGAATAGGCAATTATATTAGCAATAATTATAATGTACTAATTTTTAAAATGCTTCATGTCAAGGAAGAGATGTTCTCTTTAATATTTATTACAGTATATATAAAATGATCAAAATATACAGCCTAAATAGAAGTCTATTGCCTAAAGCTTTGATTTTTTATTTTTCAAACATTATGATATACATATAAGCAAACCAAGTTGGGTGATGCATTAGATTTCTTCTCTCAGTACTCTGTTCATACAATACTTCTTTTCTTCTTTCAAAAATATCATATGCTCTTTCACTTCAGGGATCTCCAAACATCATGTTTAAAATAATTTTCCTGTTTGGAAATCTCCCAAGTTAAAATGAAACCCACATAGGACCCAGGTATAACTCTCCTCAGTGTCTTTCTAAAGCAATTCAAGTCAGACTACTACACTGATACATACATGACCATGTTAATTGTAGTACAATTCATAATTGCCAACTCTAAAACCAACCTATATGTCTGTCAACAGACAAATACATAAAGAAAATGTTGGACATACACAATGAAATTTTACTCAGCCATAAAGAATAACAAAATTGTATTATTTTCAGAAAAATGCACAGAACTAAAGAATAGTATCCTACTGACACGTACAAAGAGGAAATAGAAGAAAGTGGGATAGAATGCAGAGGGAAAAACACCAAATGATGTGTGATGTATGTTTGTATTACATTGAATCTATGATATAATTACAATGTACCAATAAAAGTATAAAAATAAATTTATAAATTTTAAAATAAAATAATTTTCTTAGGAAACACTTAGATATTATTTGTGAGATTATAAATTAGTCCAATCACCATGGTTAACAGAATAAAGATTCCTCAAAAGACTAGTAATGGACCCATCTATACAACTCCTCAGTATCTTTCCAAAAGAATTAAAGTCTGAATACTATAGTGATATGTGAATGAACAAGTTTATAACAGCTCAATTCACAAGAGCCAAGGTATAGAATCAACCTGGGTATCTGGCAACAGATGAATGGATAAAGAAAATGTGATATGTATATATATAATGTGTGTGTGTGTGTGTGTGTGTATACACACATATATGAGATTTACTCAATCATAAAGAAAGATAAAATTATGCCATCTGAAGGAAAATGGATGAAACTGGAGAACATCATGCTAAATGAAATAAACCAGATTCAGAAAATCAATGGTCATATATTACCTCTGATATGTGGAATATAGAGAAGAAGAAAAAGAAAATGTACCTCCTTAAAATCAGGACAAAGTATACCAGTAGAGTAGGGAAAGGGCATAAAAGGAGGGGAAAAAGAGGTATGAGGAAGGAAGTAAACCAAATACAGTTATGTGCACAGATGAAAGTATCAATATAAATCACGCCATCATGTACAATTATATTGCACCAATAATTTTTCTAAAGAAAGAATTAACCCAATGTAGGGTTCTGAACTAAGATTCAGATGTGGCAGATGCAATCAAAGTAAAAAGAAAGGAAAGGAGGAAGGGACAAAAGAAGGGGAAAGTCGAGAATTTTCCCTAACCCAACAGCTTCTCCTTTTGCCTGGTGAATTTCTACTCATCTTCAGATCCAAGCTTAAATATCATCTCTTTAGAGAGACTTTCCTTAGCTGCACTAAGCCTCAAATGGGTTGACTATAGTTTTATAGAATGAATAACTAGTCTAAAAATGCATAGGGAATAAGATAACAGGCTGTGAGAGCTGAAGCAGAGGAAGGCTGAAGGGACTGTGATGGGCATATAAGCAAAGAGATAAAGACCAAAGAGGCTAAGTGTATTTAATCAGGGATCTCCAGAGACAAAGAACCAACAGGATAGCTACTACTAGAACTAGAGAAAGAAATAGACATTATACATAAATATGAATATGTATTTATAATATATATGTGCATACATAGAGACCTCTAGAAATATATTTATCTATCAAATCAAAAGAGAAAATTTTTAAATTAGCTCACATGTCTATGGGGGAGTTCTAAAAGCTTCCATCTCTAAGGAGGAGATCCAGGGAATCCAGTGGTGTAATTCAGCCCAAGCCTAAGGGCCTGAGAATCAGGTCTGTGGTATAAATCTCAGTCTAAGAGCAAGAGAATATAAGATATCCCAATATAGTAGTGAACCAGAAAACAAGAAGGGCATTTCTCTTTTCTCTGTCTTTTGTTCTGCTCAGTTCCTCAGGGAATTGTAGGATGCCAACTCATATTGGGAAAGGTGACCTTCTTTACCAAATGTATTTATTCAATGCTATTCCCATTCAGAAATGTCTCAGAGACACACCCAAAAGTAATGCTTTATCTATGAACCCTGTTTTCTAGGGTCTTGTTTTCTAGTCCAGTTAGGACATAAAATTAACCATCACCATAAGGAATTCAATTTTTAGAGAGGAGAATAAAAGCATATAGATAGAAGTAAGTGAATCACATTAATGATGGAATACTCTAAAATCCATCTAGAGTAAATATCTAGATTCATGGGGGAAAAAATATCTAGAATGAACAGTCTTGTCCTCCAAAATGATTTTCTAAAACTTCCTGCACTGGGAACCACACTTTCAACACATGAGCTTTGGGGGACATGCGAAAACTAAACCATAATAGTCTGGAATGCAAGTATTCCTTGTCATTCTTATAAATGTCCAGTATAATTTCTCTTTAACAGCTACATTAATATAGGAGACAATTTGTGTATTTATTCCCTGCTGTTTCCCCACTCCCTAGAATAATAAGAGGCCTTGAATTCATTCCCCAGCACCAAAAGTAAATAAGGGAAAAAATTTTAAATAAATTAGTTCTCACTTTGCTGTCTCCACCAATCCTGAACAACTGTACCATGATTCTTACCCAATCATAATAAAGTGTACTTCTCTAACCTCTCCCTGCTTTTAAAGGCAACTTGTAATTTTCAATAAATTCTGTCTTTGTTTCTCTGCTTGGAGGCATTGCCAAAGCTTTGCAAAAGCTTTACCTTACTTTGGTAAGTAACAAATTAAACTCAGCTTTGCCATATTAGCAGATTGTATTGGTTATATTTGGGAATAGAGTTTTAGAGAGCCTTGTGCTAAAGATTCCACTCAATTCAATATATTGCATAATAATAGCACTGGTGTAAGCTTCAGAGTCTCACAAAGGGTAGTCTCACAGTTGCATCAGTCCAGGAACCTTAAGCTTTGGTGTCCTCACTAGGTTATTTATAGTCCACTAAAAGTTCCTATTAGTCTAGATACAATTTACTGGTGCAGGTCTTCTTTTAACATGAGTTATCTTGTCTACAAACACAGATGATACATTTCCCGCATCAGTTATCAGGATAATGAAGGAAGACAGATGGCTAAAAGTCAAACTCCACACAGACATGAAAATGGTTTAGTAACCTTTTACCAATGATGTCCAATAAGAAACACTTTTTAAATATGAAGAAATATAGCTGGACAACATGGTAGTATATACCTGTAATCCCAGTACTTGTGAGGCTGAGACAGGAAGATCACAGGTTCAAAGACAGCCTCACCAATGTAGCAAGATGTTCAACAACCTAACAAAACCATGCTTCAAAACAAAAAAATTGGGCTTAAGGTCTATCTCAGAGGTAGAATTCCCCTGTGTTCGATCTCCAGTACAAAAAAAAAGTCAAAGAAATCCAATGCAAAGATAAACATATTCCTGTGAGCTGGTATGTGTTATGAAAGAAGAAACATCATAAAATAAAATAAATGAGGCCCCATAATAAGTGTAAATGGAGTAAACTCCATTAGAACTTCCTCCACAAAAGAGTATCAAAACTATGATTTCTCAAGCATGAAGACAACAACTGCACTGAAAGATAATGCGAAACAATTTCTATACCAGCATCTATAGTTAAAGTGAATATTTTACATGTCTCAAGCATACAGACCTCAATATATTTTAACTTCTTTTCCTTTATATTAGAATCACTCCCTAATGCTTAACCCTAGGAACTATTCATTCTGAATGAAGATCAATACAGGAAAGTTTCTTCTTATGTAAACAACAAAATCAAATAAAGGAGCCCCCTCTCTATCCTTTATTGTTTGTTATTTCCTTTTCTCTCAGAGCAAATTCCCTCAGACAGACTGCTTTGTCTCAGTGGAAAATTCGAACAAAATTAATATGTTCTTGCAATATCATTAAATTTCTCAATAGATTGTATATCATTAAGTCTGTGTATTATCCAACCTTCATAATGTTTTCTACCACCAATCCCCAACAGGCAGGGAACACAACCACCATATTTTGATTTAGAAGCTGAGGCTGATTCTCATCCATTATCCAAACATTTTTTCCTTCTCTACCTTCACTTGGACCCTTATTTTATTAATATTAATAGCTTATGAGCAAGTTCCTTTCTCAAACTGAGAAGTAGATATATTTGCATTCAGAGACTATGTCTTGATTATCTTTTTATCT
Organism: Muscardinus avellanarius; assembly: GCF_963383645.1. Lineage (NCBI taxonomy): Eukaryota > Metazoa > Chordata > Mammalia > Rodentia > Gliridae > Muscardinus > Muscardinus avellanarius. The sequence goes on from NC_137798.1 coordinate 67,942,130, forward strand.
ATTTATCCATAGTGCTTTGCATTCCCAGTGATATGTTTCAGCTTAGGGACGTAAACCCTAAGGTCATCACTAAACATAAAAAATAATACTTCTTACATATAAGCAATATAACATGCGAGGAGATTGGAGAATACCAGCCAGAGAACAATGAATGCCCTGTTATCACTGAGGAGAAGTTTACAATATAGCTAAAGTCAGGTAATAAAGATTGTCTTCTGGCCTTATGTTTCCCATTATCAATAAAGGCAGGTAGTTATGGTCAGATAGAGAGTGTTCTGAAGCACTCATGTATTAATGTTCAGGGTTGATATAGTTAAGTCATAAGAGATATAATCTCATAAATCCATTACAATAAATTTATCTGATGGTAACCTGGCCTGTGGGGTGCAGCTCAAGAAAGTGGATCCATAGAACTGTGGCCCTGGGGATTGTGCGTGTGTCTTTGCATTCCCATGGGGATTGTGCGTGTGTCTTTGCATTCCCATGCTTGCTTGCTTGCTTTCTGGTTCTCTCTACTCCTAGTCTCTATGACATGAGAAGCAAAGCTGTGTGCTCTGAATCCTTTCTCTTGGCTTCCTGCTGCCATGCTCTGAGCATAAGACTCTATTCTCACAAGGACTGAGCCTTGAGATCTCCCCAAAACTGTGAGAAAATATATCTTTCTTCCTCTAAATTGTGTGGTCAGGGCTTTTGGATTACAGCAGTGAGAATGCTGACTGAAACAAAGTATATTTAGGAAACCTGATAAACCCGAAGACCTAATTCACATCAACAGGAATATTGTAGAATTATGTCCAAGGCATCATGGTAAGGACTGAAAATTCAAGATGAATTTGAGAGACAATCTTTGCCCTCAGGAAGCACACAGCCTGCCTTCTATTTCTTCAGAAGCCAATAGAGTACCTAACCCTCAGTTGTCTAAAAATCTTTGTTAGGTTGCAATTCTTTACTTCAAGTAAAAGTTGAAAGTAGTGTGGATAAGCTACTAACTCAATACTAAATAAAATATAAATAGTTTAAATTATTACTAGAATCATTGTGGCTGTTAAAAAATAGAAATCATAAAATATCTATTTTCAGTCCACCATGGAATTAAACTAGAAAAAAATAATATAATGGTATCTGGAAAAATCCCCAACACTTGGGGGTTATAAAACAGACTTCTAAATAACATATGAGTTGAACAAGAAACTTCAGGAGAAATTAATATATTTTGAACTACGTGAAATGAAAATGCAACCAAAATTTGTGGGATATAGTACAAAGGAGCAAAACAGAATTGGGGAAATGTCATATTTTCAACAAAGGACAATGGAACATCTACCAGCAAAAAATAAACTAGTCTCAAATCTCAAACCCTTAACAAAATTAATTCAAAGTAGGTCAAAGTAGGTAATATGCTCAAGTGGAAAGTCAAAAGTATAAAACTTCTAGAAGATTAGATAGGTAAGTCCATTTTCTATTACTAACACAATACAATAGACCAAGTTACAAAAAAAAATTGGGGCTCATGTTTCTGGTCCAAGGTTGGACATACCTTTATTTATTTATTTATTTATTTATTTATTTATTTATTTGTAGTACTGGGGTTCCTGGAAACCTTTCTACCCCCAGGCTACATTCCCAGACCTATTTTATACTTTTTATTTGGAAACAGGGTCTCCTAAACCAGCATGGCTGGCTTTGAACCTGCGCGATCCTCCTGTCTCCACCTCCCAAGCGCGGGGATTACAACTGTGCGCCACCACACCCAGCTGGACATGCCTTTTGATGGCCTTCTTGTTCTCAGAGGCTTGTAGCAGTGCAGGATTATTACATGGTGAGAGCCAAGAGAACAGCCAAGTTGGCTTTTATAGCAGATCCACTCCTGGGATAACTCATTCACCCATTAGCCACATAAGTGGGTTAATCCATTCATGGTCACAAGTCCTAATCACCTCTAAAATATCCCATGTTGCCCCACCTCTTAAAATCTTATAATGAGAATTAAATTTTAATATGAGTTTCAGAAGAGACAAACTATATTTTAAACCATAACAATAGAAGAAAACATAGGTGACTTTGGTTATGATTATAACTTTATAGATATAACACCAAAGGTACAATCCAAGAAAGAAATAATTGATAATCTGGACTTTATGAAAATCAAAACCTCCGATTCATGAAAGATATTGTCAAGAGCATGAGAAGATATGCCACAAGCTTCGAGGAAATATGTGCAAAGGATCTAGCTGATAAATAAAAACTGTTATCCAAAATACACAAAGAACCCTTAAAAGTCCACAATAAAAAAATAACCTGGCTAATAAATGGACCAAATATCTGAAAAGACCTATCACCAAAGACATTCAATATCATGATATTAATATCATGATATTATTAGAGAATTGCAAATTACAATGACATACCACAAAAGACCTATTAGAAATGTTGGTAAGGATGTCAAACAACAGAAACTCTCGTGTACTAATGAGAATGCAGACTATCATAGCCATTTTGAATCTCCTACAAGCACATGCTTACCATCTGAGGCAGCCATCATGCTCCTTTGTATTTATCCAAATGTGTTGAAAACTTATAACCACGTACAAATCTGCACCCCAGTGTTTATAGCAGCTTTATTCATAATTGACAAAACATAAAAGCATCCAAGATGTCCATCAGTAGATGAATGAATAAATAAACTATGGTATATCCAGGCAAGGATATATTGTTCTGAACTAAAAATAATGAGTTATCAAGACTTAAGAAGACATGAAGGAATCTAAAATGCATATTGCTAAGTGAAAGACACCAATATTAAAAGCCTACAAAACTATTTGATTCCAACTCCATCATACTTGGAAAAGACAAAAGCCCATGGAGATACTTAGAGGACTAATGACTGCTAGAAATGAGTAGGTTTGAATGGATGAATAAACAGAGCACAGAGGATTTTTTAGGGCAGTGAAATTCATCTGCCTGATATTTTAATAATAATGAATACATTTCCTCAAATATTGTCAAAACTCATCACATATACAAAACAATAAGTGAATACTCAGGTAAACATAGACTTTGGGTAATAGTAATGTCACCACATAGGTTCATCGATAGTAACAAATGTACTATTTATACCATTATTTGTTATCATTATTAATAACAATTTACCATTATTTGTATCTGGTGTGGAATTTGATAACAGGTGAACCTGTGAATACATGGAGGTAAGGGACATATGGGAAATTTCTGTACCTACTCTTCAATTTTTCTGTACACTTAAAACTGCTCTTAAACATAAGGACCATTTTAAATGCCTCATGCTCTTTATAAAGTTAAATTTAAAAGAATATTGCTTAGGACTGACTGTTGACACAGCATCATCATCAACTGGGAAACACAATAAAAAGAAAGACAAATTCCAAGGAGTATTGAGCAGGAGCTGTGGTTTGAATGTTGAAATTTAATTTCCGATGCAGTAGTTTTGGAAAGTGGGACCTACTAGGAGGCGTTTAGATCATGAGGGCTCCACTTTCATAAATGTACCAATGTCCCCATAAAAAGACTCACTCTCTTCCTTCCACCCTCAGCTATGTTGAAACGCTGCAAGATGGTTCTCATCATATCCAAGATGTTACACCATAATCTTGGACTTTCCAGCTTCCAGAATCATGAAAAGTAAATCACTGGTTATTATAAATTACCTAGTCTATGGCACTTTGTTATAGCAGTACAAAGCAAAGATAGGCAAGGATTTTGTTGATGGAATAAGATGAAAACTAGGAAAAATAAAACAAAAATTTTCTAATTCCAAGCTATACTGCTTAAACATTACTCTAAGTTATCTATAAATTTCAATTTAAAAAGTAATGGCAAACCACTAACATCAAACAATTTATACAACATGTTGTTCTTGGTCAAAGGTCTGAGATGGCAAAAGAGACAAAGAAAAATTCTAGGCTGACAAAAATCACTAAAATGTATAAGCATAATATCTTTCTGGCTTCTCATTCTTGTTGATAATGAGAGATAAAAAAATTGATGCAAATATATAAGATAAAGTGAACTATACATATGGAAGCTTGACAAATATATTTCATAAAAATTAGAAATTGTTTCCTATAAATTTTCCTGAAAGATAAAAATATTTAGATGCTTCCATTTGGAAACTGCTGATCCATTCACTTTTCCTGCTGAATCAATGCATGAGGGATTGGTTTCCCAATTTCATCCTGTTCTGACCTAGTTTTCCCTGTTTACCATGTAATAATACTGCTCACCATCATCTCAATTCCCTGTGTATCACATTCCCTACTTCCTCCTCCTATGCTGACCAGTGCGGTATCTGCAGCTGACCTTTTTCTGATATTCTGTGGTTCAACTCCCTGTAGCCTCCCAGAAATCAAGCTCCCTAGATCTCCAGAAGCTGATACAATTACACACTACAAAAGAGCTCAATTCTGTTCTTTGGATTCTTAGGGAGAGCATCTTTTACCTTCTATTCATGGTTTCTAGGAAACTTGTATCCCTTCTCTTTCAGATGGAATATTTCCTCTAATGGACTCTGTCTTTCTTGTCTCACAGTTTATTTTTTAAAGATCACAAATCCAGCTCATGAATTCCTAGCAAGCCAATTACCTTCAGAGAGTATGTCGATGATCTTGAAAGTAAAGAGTAATATTAAATCCTCTAAGTCATTCTATGCACGCAAAATATTAAAGGATTAAACTTTAACTTTCAGGCTCACAGACATCCTTATTTCCAAGTCAACACTAGTGCAGTTCATCAAGATCGAGTTCCATTTTATTTTTATGTTACTGTGCAATTTACTATTTCTTCCTGACATTTCACTGCTTCATGTCAGTGAGTCATCACTATGGATTAAGTGCAATGAAAAAATACCAAAGAGATGGAAGACACATTCCACACCACCACAGGTAGTAAAATGAAATTATTACAAATGAAATAATAGTTATTCCTCAGATCTTCAAAATTCCATAAACAAAATTCATTAGTGGTTCTTTTTCCATTTATTTATCATAACCCCTTTGTGGTATAAATAAAGCAGACATTTCTCCCCTTTTCACAGTATGAAAATCAAGAGAAAGTAGGTATCCCAAAGTTTCACAACAAAACATGTTCTAGACAAGGCACAAGGACTCCAGATCACGCCCCAGCTATTACAGTGCTCATGCATGAAAACAAAGCAATAAAACAAGAATAATTTTAACTTTATATTAATATGCATGCATGCACATTAGCAAAGATGAAATATGATAAAGGTATTGATTAGAGCTGCTTACGAATGATAGAGAAAGAGCCACATGTGGTGGTGCACACCTGTAATCCCAGATAGTGGGAAGCTAAGACAGGAAGATCACAGGTTTGCAGCCAGTCTTAGCAACTTAGTGAAGCCCTCAACAACTTATGAGATCCTAATTCAAAATAAAAAATAAAATAGGACAGAGAGTATAGTTCAAAGGTAAAATGCCCCTGGTTTCAACCATAATACCAAAAAAAAAAGATTGATACAAGAAGACTTTTTGAAAGAGAAAGCTGGATACTGAAGAGCCCAGCTACAGAAACTAAGCTAAAAGAGCAGCCGAGTATGCATTAAATACACTGGTAAACACATGGATATATCTAAATAGGTATTGATAACTAAGTAAAACAATGATGTAATAATTTTTTTATTTTTTGTTTTTGGTGGTACTGAGGTTCCTGGAAGCTCTTCTACCTCCGGGCTACACTCCCAGACCTATTTTTACTTTTTTTTTTTTTTTTATTTGGAAACAGGGTCTCCTAAACCAGCACGCGCGGCTGGCTTCGAACCTGTGCGATCCTCCTGTCTCTGCCTCCCAAGCACGGGGATTACAAGCGTGCGCCACCACGCCCGACTTATAATGTAATAATTAAAAGGAAAGTTAAAACACAACACGATAATAATATGAAAAATACAAGGTAAACAACTTTCTTATGTTATTTGAAAGAAAGTTTATCAGCTTTTAGAATTTAAGTCAAATACTGATGCTAAAACTTAAGAGTAATCAATTAACAGAAAATCTTTCCAAAAGTAAAGGTAATTCCATAGATTAAAGACAAAAATCTCAGTTAATGCAACAGATAACCGAATAGAAAAAGAGAAAAAAAAAACAAAAGCATTTAAAAAGTGAGAAGTAAGACATTCTGAATTAAAAAAAACACAATTAGTCACAACAAACATAAAGAGATTATACTAGCCAGTTTAAAGAGATACTCATAATCTATTAGCTCTTTATAAAATAAGCATCTAGAGTATAATAATCTAGAGTTACATGAAGCAAAAGGATAGAAACATAAATACTAGGTACACATTAACTATACTAAAGGTAATTTAAGTATATTAGTATCAGACAAAATAGACCTTAAACGTAAAAAGCATTAGGTAGCCGGGAGTGGTGGCGCACGCTTGTAATCCCTGCGCTTGGGAGGCGGAGACAGGAGGATCGCGTAGGTTCGAAGCCAGCCGCGCGCATGCTGGTTTAGGAGACCCCGTTTCCAAATAAAAATGTAAAAATAGGTCTGGGAGTGTAGCCCGGAAGTAAAAGGGCTTCCAGGAACCCCAGTACCACCAAAAAAAAAAAAAAAGCATTAGGTACAAAAATGTTACAAAATAATGTTAATGAAATCTCCCATAAAGTGCAACAAAAAAATAAAATCTCAAAATATCTGTATTTTAAGAATGGGGTTATGAAAATAATCCATGTAATTAGTGAGAGAATAGGAGAAAAAATTTAAATGAAGACTAGTCCAATAGTTAGTTACAATATCAGAATTAGAGTTTCAGAAAGTGAGAAAATAGTTTCCAAAGCATGTAGGGATGGGGGAAATCATTACTAAAAACAATCAAAACAGAATACATGTTTTTTTTCAGCTTGACTAGTACCATCCAGATTCATTCTAAGGTATATCACCAGAAAGTTTTAGAACCCTGGGACAGAAGATACATGAAAGTCCAGGAAAGAAATAAATATAGGTCACATGTAAAGTATCAGAAATCGCTTGGCTTCAAACGCCTCTTGAACGGGATTACTAGAAGGTAGAGTTCAATGGCCCCATGACTTTTAAAATTCTGAAGAAAAAGTATCCCAGCCAGTATTATAGCAAGCTAAACTATCAATCAGAGGAGAAAGAAAACTGAATAAAGCTTTATTTAAGAATGTGATGGGGACATAATGCCTCTTCTATCAATGTAATGAGGGGAGATTTGAACAACAGAGAGTTTAGTGGTTTCATCCATGGTAAGAACATAGAATTCTACACAAATGATAAAGCAGAGAGTTACCAACTCTTGAAAATAGAGTTGGAGAAAGGAAAAGTAATCAGAGTATGGTTCAGCTAGGAAGAGTATATTTGTGGTCATAATAATATAAACATCCAATATTTATTGAGCTATATAGATAAAATATCTGCATTATGAGAATGGGGTGATGGACATGATGCATGTAATTAGTGAGAACAGGTTTTTTAAAAGTCGAAACTAAAATTTCATCTTCTACAGGGAGAAGTCAAAAAAAAGGCCTAAAGTTGAAATACCAAGAAGGAAGATATATAGTTATTTTTTTGGTGACATGGAAGCAAATAATAAAAGAAGCCCTTAGGCAATTTGAAAGTTGTTGCCTCTAGGCTTTGATCTCTTTAAAATTAAGACTGGCAATTATTCTTCAAAGAGGTTTTACCCATTGATACTCTTTGAGCAATACATGAAAATGCCTTCTCTCATATTTCACTTTGTCATTTTATGTCCTGTAAGGATCAGGGGTTAAGCCACAGTAATTCATGAAAGAATTTTACTGGCATAAACTGCTCGGAAAGATAAAGGGGGAAGGAGAAGCAGATAAGCCTCCCGACTATAATACAGGTCTGTCACCACAACTTAGTGAGGCCCTATTTCAAATAAAAAATAAAACTTAGAGCTGCAGGTGTAGCTCAGAGGTAGAATGCCCTTGAGTTCAATCCCCAGTACCACATCCAAAAGGCAATTCAAGAATTGCTCTTTCATGAATGTTTCTTCACCTTAACATAACTCTAGCACTGCGACAATATGTATCTGGAGAAGAAGGGTCAAAAGATATGTGGAAGCTGGGCGTGGTGGTGCACACTTTTTTTTTTTTTGGGGTGGTACTGGGAGTGGGACCCAGGGGCTTTTTTACCTCCGGGCTACACTCCCAGACCTATTTTATACTTTATTTGGAAACAGGTCTCACTAAGTTGCTGAGAGCCTCACTAAGTAGCTGAGGCTGGCTTCTAACCTGTGCGATCCTCCTGTTTCAGCCTCCCAAGTACTAGGATTACAAGCATGCACCACCATGCCTGGTTCTGGTGTACATTTATAATCCCAACATTCGAGAGGCTGAGACAGGAGGATCAAGGTTCACAGACATCCTCAGCTCTCAGCTACTTAGGCCCTCGGCAACTCAATGAGATCCTGTTTCAAAATAAAGAATAAAAAATGGGACTGGGAGTGTAGCTTGGAGGTCAAAAGCCCCAGGGTTTCATCCCTAGAGTTGCAAAAAATTAAAGATCTATAGATGAGTAGTTTTAAAATGATACTGTTTGTCAAAGAAAAGACATCTACTTCATCATCCTTTAACCTATCATATGGTTTGTGAACTGTATTTGACTCCAAATTCTACTATTTTTCTCCTCTATCATCTCCAACTACAACCTTCAACCACAGTCATTTTCCTAGCAATTAGCAATTTCAACCAGAAATCACAGAGAAGAGTGCGGGGTGGGTGAGAATCAATTTCAAGTAATCAAATAAAACTTATGGCAGGTATTTAGAAGGATAAAAGTTGAAAGTAAAAGTTATTTGTTATCATCTGTGCAATTCATTTATCCTGATCTTTTCAAAACACAATTCATAGTACTAGAAAACGAACCCCTTCGAAAAAAAAAAAAAACCTTACCTCATCCACATTTTCAAAGGCATTGATGATGTCATAAGGTAAACAAGACAGGAGATCAATCACAAACCAAGTTTTTAGATAGTTCATCCTTATGAGCTTAGGGTCAGAAATGACCTCTCCGCCAGGCCCCACAAAAGTTGTGTGAAAATTTAAAACAATATCAACCAGGAAAATAACGTCCACCACACTGTCCAGCACCAGCCAGGCTATATTGTTCTGCTTCGTTTTAAAGGAAACGTTGTAAGGAACCATAATGGCGGTGTAGAAGGTAAGAATTAAAATCACCCAATCCCAAGTAGTTTTAAAAGCACAATAGTGTAAAATAATGTGTGGTGGCGTCTTTGGCGCTTCTTGTTTGTACTGAGGGAGGATATCTGATCCCAGCTGAAGAACCTAAAAGAGAGAAAATGTATATATAAATGGCTTGGATGTCTCTGCACAGTTGGTAATGAACTTGAACATACTGATCATCAAACTACCGCGTATTTTATAGACTTTTAGTGATGCATTATAGTCTCACGTCATAATGAATTCATAGTGACAATCAGCAAGGCCCTGATGATTAGCACAGCAGTAGTTTGTGTTACAGCCTGCTTTTCTTTTTTCTTTTTTCTTTTTCTTTTTCTTCCTTACAGCAGGACTTAAGGAGTTATGTGTTTCCTGCTAGATGCAAATTCTCTTTAGGAAGAAAAAAATGCTAAATATTCCAATTTGTTTCTCCAGACCTTTTGGACAAATGGGAAAACTTAAGCACAAGATTATATGAGCTTTAATTTATTCTGATTGGATCCAATTAAAGAAAGAGAAAAGGCAGAAAATAGAACAAAAGTAGAAGTTTGGGCAACCTGGGCCAAAACTAACACAGGACTTAGCATTGCCTTCTGGAATCTGGAACCAGGAAGTTGTGAAAAAAGAGCTGAAGAAGCGGATCAAAAACTCTGCTTATGCCATCAAGGAAGCTAGGGATAATGTCTGTGTTAAGGAGTTTGGTTAAGTGGGAACTGGTTAAGTAATGTTTCCATCGAATTTTGCAACTAATCTTATAAAATTATTCACTGTCTCTAGAACTAATGGAACCCGGGAGATATGACTCAGAAGTCAAAATCATAAATGCAGTAAATATGTAAATGTAGGAAAAATAAAATAAAAATGCTCATTAGCATGTAGCTCTGTGGGTCACATGCCACAAAGCAGGAATAAATATACAGGCATGTTTGGAAACTTGACAGAGTATCTTAAGATTTCTCTCATATATAGAAATTATATAAATGAAAACTAAGATAATCTAATAATATCTATTCTTACTATTGCCAATATTGAAAATGGTACTAATATTCTTTTTAGCTATATATTATGATTGATATCTTTAGTTGGAAGTCTTTAAGAACTATTTTTAAAAATATTTTATACATTACCTCTATCCTTGGTGTCCCAGGCATATTTTCCCCTTAAAGTTTTGTTTTACTTGTTTATAATTTTTTGTGGTACTGGAGATTGAACACAAAAGTGTTCTCCCTCCAAGCTGCACCCCTACCTCTTTTATATTTATTTATTTTTTTTTTGAGACAGGTGTCTCCCAAGGTTGGTTAGAATCTTGCTACATTTCTGAGGCTGTCCTCAATCCTGCAATCATCCCGTCTCAGCCTTTCAAGTATTGGGATTATAGGTATGTGCCACTGTACCCCACTCTCATAAGTTTTTAAATTAGGTAGCAGCAAATTATCCCAACAGGAATGTAAATTTTATGTTGAGATAGAGTATTATATTTAAGAATTGTGTATAATCATAGCTTCTCTTTTACCTTTCAACCACACATCTATCATTATCACTTTCATTTAAGCAAAACATGACAACTCCCTTAATACTCAATATTAGTAGTTCACCATCTATATCTACATGAATTATAGTTAAATACAAAGAAATAACGGTTGGGAAATAAGAAGACACCTAGTGCCGGAGGGCATTATACCTCAATGGGCCCTGGATTTCTTTGCCTTCCTGGACTCCATCTTACCTCTAAAAAATAAATAAATAAATATATTTTATAATTATATTGGTATGAAAACGAATATATTGATATCATATATCCAACTTTGTTACCTAAAAGTATTTTTTCTTCTCTATAAGTAGAAGAAAAATTAGGGGGAGAGCTTCTAAAAGTGTTGAGAGGCTTACACATTATGCTTACTGTTAATAAGCCAGCCAGTCCTGCTCAGTTCCCTGGAGAAATGTAAGACCTTTCTTCCAGAAAGAGAAATGGCTCATCCCCAAGTTCACTATGTCTGAAGTCTGGCTACACACTGGACTTACTTGGGCAGGTTTTATAGAGTACAGTATGCTCACAGTTAGACTCTCACCTCAAAGAGTAATTAAATTGGTCTTGTGTAGATTCTGAGGAAATCTTCATTTTCAAAACCTCTCCAAGCCAGGCATGATGGTACATTCTTATAATCCTAGCACTGGGGAGGCTGGAACAGGAGGGTCACAGGTTTTTTTTTTTTTGGGGGGGGGGTGGTACTGGGGTTCCTGGAAGCCCTTCTACCTCTGGGCTACACTCCCAGACCTACTTTTTATATTTTTATTTGGAAACAGAGTCTCTTAAGCCAGCAAGGCTGGCTTCGAATCTGAGCGATCCTCCTGTCTCCGCCTCCCAAGCATGGGGATTACAAGCATGCGTCACCACGCCCAGAGAAAGCAGTTAGTTTTTTATATCAGTTATTCTCCATAATAATGTAATGTTTTCTTTTATATATGAACCATTATATATGCCACCACGCCTGGCATTGGTAACAGGTTTGTAGCCAGACTCAGCAACTGAGCGAGTCCCTTTGCAACTTAGTGAGGCTCTGTTTCAAAATTAAAAAATAAATAGGGTTCAGGGTATAGCTCAGAGGTATTGCCCCCCTTGGTTCAATCTCCAGTACAGGTATAGTACCACCTGTAATGCCAGTATTTGGGAGGATAAAACTGGAGGATAACAAGTTCAAGGACAAGCTCAGCAACAGAGCAAAATTCTCAGCAACCTACCAAGACCCTATTTCCAAACAAAAAATAAAAAAGGGATGGGAATGTGACTCAGTAATAGAATGCCCCAGAGTTCAATCCCTATTACTAGAAAAAAAAAAAAAAAAGCTTTCCAGATGATGGCAATGTGCAGATTAAAGTAAAAATCTTTGGTTTTCTCTATTTCTTTGGAAATTCCCTACCCAATTCTTGAGACAGTGGCTAATGTGTAAAATTCCAAAGTGCTATATAAAGAAAAGGAAGATGTCCAGGAAGAGGAGGAGGAGGAAGAGGCTGAGGAGAGAGAGGAAGAGAAAGAGAGGAGACAAAGGAAAGAATAACCAAAATAAATAAATAAAGGCATACAAATACTGGGGCTTCGAGCTTTCTCATATGCAAAGCACCACTTTAATCTGCCACTAGTTCTTTCATAGAGCAGGGAGTAGCAACTTCCTTTCCATTATTTCATTTGCACTTTCATGAGCAATAAGCCCTGGGTAGAAAGGGATGAAATCACATTTTCTGATGTATTTTTATACCAACGCAGATACTTTCTTCCCCTCTGAGGATCTAAGAGCGTAGATGCTACAGGAGTCAGGTCCACTGTCAAAGCTCGGGTGCATCTAATTATCTCCACCCAGTGTAAATGTGAACCAGCAGGATGTCCATGCACACAGGAAATTAATTAACTGCTTACACAGAGACTAGAATCTTTGAAATTGGGAATCAGCTGCAAACTTCAGGGATCAGGTGGAATTAAAATCCAATTGTACATGTCTTGAGAAAAGTAAGAAAGCCTAAAATTCCACTGCAAAACCAGTGCCTTGACTTGAGGAAACTATCTGAGTATAATTGGAAAAATAATATTCCTGCCCTTACTTGGTGTTTCTTTTGTGTGTGCTTTTGTAACCCTAAGAGCACAAAGACTATAGGACCATAGGCCAAATTACTATTGAAAACCTTCTCTGAGCTCGAACTTCAGACCTGACAGAAAGCAGTTTTGTGTGAGAGTAAGGTTTATTAATTATGGGATGACTGCTTTAAGAAACTAGCAATAATCAAAAGGCACAGCAAAAAAATATATATTAGGTGGGAAGAAATAAGAATGAAAATTCCTCAAAAATAAAACTGAGAAGATGCCAAAGGGAAAGAACTTTTCCACTTGACCCAGGTAATAATAAATAAATCCTGAGTGGTTGGCAAGGGGGGGTTCCAAGGTAAAGGATTTTCCTCTCTGTGGTCTCCTCTGTCTTGTCCTTGTCTAGTTGTGTAACAGAGCATAGAATATCTCTCCATATGCTACAGTTAAGACCCAGAGGAATCATGACTATAAAATTTATCACAGAAACAAACTCCTACTCTTTGGCTTGATTTACAGAAAGAAATGGGCAACTCAAGGCAAAAGAGAAGGTAAGCTTCAAAACCAGATAGTACTTAAGTATTATTTTAAAAGAAAGTTGCAACTAATTGCTTCAAATCTTATGCTAATTGCATATCATCTTTTTAAATATTATGAATAGTACTAGTTAATATTCAGCTATGTTAATGTCTTTGAAAACATGTCTGTACCTTAAAGTATTAATCTTTCTCCAAGCTGACAGTGCTATTTAGAGCAGAAAAACTATAACAAGTGCCTCAGTTAGCTATGGGCTAAGAAAAACTCCAAGCTTTCTAAATGCAGGGAACATATTTTACTTCCTAATCCCCTCTAAATCAGATTTAATATTTATAACTAGTTAGTAGAGTTGCTCTGGAGTGCCTCAACTCACATTTCTCTGCTAGAGTAAGTTGATAAACATATGCATTTCATTTTCTCTTTCTCCTCTCTAGTAAGTTACCTTGGAATAGTTTCTGTGCTCAGGACAGTTTTGGCAGTGTAATTAGCATTTTTGCATATCTCATATCAGTAAGACAAATGGTAATTACAGGAGGCATGTGAGAAATACAGCTGTGCGCTGCCTCCAGTCCTACCCCCATTCCTTCTTTCTTTGGACTTGATACACTCTCTCAGAGTAACATTGTCTAGTCCAATGACTGGAAATCTACAACCTATAACTCAAACTTAAATATCCTTTCTGAGCATCAGACCCATCAATCTCGCCACCACTGTGGCATCTCCATTTGGATTTCCAACAGGCACCTTGAACTCGAACTCAGCAAAGCTGAGCTCATTATCATTGTCCCCAAACCTTCTCTTTCTCTTTAGTATTTGTCATTTTATTAACCAACAGTGCTACCCATACCAGCTGTCCCAACCAAAATCAGACAGTTGTCATCCCTTTATTTATCAGACACTCATCCCCTTGTTTCACACTCAGCTCTTCCCTATCAACAAATGTGCAGACAATACTCCTGATATGTCTGTAATCTGCCCACCACTACCACTAGAACTTCTTATATGGTTTTCCTACCTGCTCATTTTCCACAGAACCACTGGGTCAAGCAAGAGATCTTAACCATTGTTGTGCTCTACATTTCTTTGGCCATCTGGTGAAAGCTATGAAACCCTTCTTAGAATGATTTATTTAAAATGAATGCAATATAAACACAGTATGTGTTCATATATGTCACTGTCAACATAATTTACATTATGATATGAGACTATAATGCATCAATAACAGCATATTTAAAAATAAATAAAATGAATACAACAAAAACATAGGATTACAAAAAGAAAACCATTGGGACCAATCCCTCTTTGAGATTTTTTTTTCTGAGGCACAAATGTGATCATGTAATTTTCCTGGCATGAGAGACACCAACTTACTCCTCATTTTGTTCCCCACCTGTATTCAACCACACTGAAATCATACTCAACGCTCTCATGCTCTCTCATCTCTGGGATTATGCACATGTTGATATCCCTTCTTTATCTGCAGAACTCTTATTTTTCCTTCAGAGTCACTCAGCCCAGTTGTCACTTGACTTGGGTAGCCTATCCTGGAGCCCCAAGTCTGGATAAATGCTACTGCACACAGTCCTGTTGCACCCTGTCATAATATTGTTTACATTCTACTGTCGGTTTCCTCTGCATGTATCTTTCACTTCTTGATGACAAGGCTCATTTCTTATTTATCTTTATATTCTCTGCAGATATTCATATATAGGGCCAACCCCAAAGAAATGTTTGCACTAAACAGTTTAGAATAAGCAAATTGATTTGCTGCAAACACTTGTTGATGGGATAAAATCCCTACCCATTTGCTCCCAAACTTCACAATCCACAGGCAACACCTGAGATGTCATGAACCACATTCCCATTTCAAAAATTGGAGAGAATAGAAATATTTTGAACTCTCAGACTTCCACAAGCAAAAAAAATTAAATTGTCAGATAAGTATTTGTAATCTAATAACCAGAAATTTTTCTGTGGAATCATTTGGAGCAAACAATGGCCAACCCCACCGTCTGGGGAAGCAGTTAGTATCACACTTACTTCAGCTAATCTCGAGTGTTTGTGGACCACCTCTGTTTTATTCATTGGTGTAAGCTGCTGCAAAACACTTCGGCTATTTGTCAAAGCCCGTGTCAATCGGGCAAATTTTGTCCAACCTTGAAAATAAGGAAAGAAAATCTCAGTTTTTCATACATTACAAATAAGGAATCCAACATTCATGCTAATAGTATTCAAAAGATCTCAGTGACCAAATTACATTGAAAATAAATGAAGAGTATCAACTAAAGCATCTTATTTCCATGGCATCATTCTGTATTTGAAGTGTGGCTATAAAATAATGACCAACTTTTATATGTGACCTTTGCATTTTCCACATATCATTTACATACCCAAGGCAGAAAACTGTTTATAAAATGCTGTGCTCCTGCTTGCATTGTGTATTGCTTATTTTTAGGAAATAGCCCCTCGTTTCCAGTTCCCAGCATTTTCCAGCATTCCTTGCATCTAGGAACTATGTTCATATCCCCAGATCTCACCAATGGAATACAAGCAAAATTGATGAGTATCACATCTGTGCCACAAAGTAAGAAGCAAGTGTCACTTCTCCACACTTTGTCCTCCTTCTACCAGCTGGATGCAAATGAAAAGGCCCTAGGGATGGCAACCACTGAAAAAGTCTTCGGATGTGTGGAAGAATGCCATATGCCAGCCAGGATCCCTTTGCAAGATTGCTACATGAGTAAGAAATATGCTTCTATTGTGTCAATCCAATATTATTCTGATTTTATTAGCAATATTGTTGCTATTTGTTACTACAGCTAGTATTTCCCTAATAAAAAGAGTCCTATGATATATTTACAAGCAGATATGTACACATAAGAGGAAAAAAACCAATTTCAACAAATGTGACATATTATGGTTGATATCATACACTTTCTTCTTCCTTGTAACAACAAAATGTTTCTCTCTTATTAACAACTGCAATGAGATCTAAAAATTGTGTTTAGAATATCTAAAACTCTAATAATGTTTTCTGGAAGGGAATTAGCTTCTAGGGAAAAGGAATTTGAATATAATGGGAAAGAAATTTCTTCTGAGGCCTCAAATTGCCATTATTAAAATCATTAATTTCAAGGAAATGTCAATGAGATGTGAACAAATAGAAAAAAACCAGCCATATTCTGGTCCTGTCTCAATTATCTTTTCTCTAGGTATCTCAAAAGCTCTCATCTATTAAATATTCCATTAAAACTATTTGATAACTTCTATGGTATTACTCACTGATGGGGCATTTACCAAACAACTCTTTAAAAATTAAAAACTCCTACTGATACAAAGGATTGATTCTGAAGGCATGATGAAATTTCAGACAATGTAATAAGAGATAAAGAAACCCTGGACATATACCAGCCAAATACCTGTCAAATCATACATTGCTGGTGGCACTGTTTTTATGCTATTCTTTAGGCCAATTTTAAGCTTTTAAAAATTTTCCCACTCATTTGGCTCCTTCTATGCATTCAATAACTAGGTTGGGAAATAATTAAGCTTGCATCAAATGATGGAGGGTCCTTCTTTCTTCTTCATTAATGGACCTCATCTTAGTTACTAGGGTTAAAAAAAAGTTAGATTTTGGAATTATATGCAACCCTAAATCCTCTAGCATGTAATGTGCTAGAGATGCAAAGAGGTAGCAGAGATGCCACCATTTCTCCAAAATCCCAACATGTCAATGTAAAAAACAACAACATCAACAATATGAAACCTCTACCACCAACCTAGCCTCTCCTTCCTGTTCCATATCTGTGTCTATTTGCCATTGGCCACCTCTTACCAGGATGTTCTATAGATCGCTGACCTTCAACATGTCCAGGATTCCTCTCGTCATCATCTTCTCCTCCTTTGTCAACAGTATGGGTGTAATCCTTAAGATGGTGCCATTTAATTCAGATAAAAGATGATTTGTTGTCTGACATAATTAAAATTGAGGGAGAAGACTTTATGTGTGAGATATTTATGGATGAATTATAACCTGTAATGCTTAGAAGTAATTGTGTGTGTGTGTGTGTGTGTGTGTGTGTGTGTGTGTGTAAGAGAGAGAGAGTGAGTGTAGGCAATGTGAAAGGAGAATGGTGAATTTCAAGAGACAGTTTTCCTTAAACATATAACAAAAGGGAGCTCACTGCATGATAGGAGTTTTAGATATTATCTCTTATTCTTTCTGTCCCTGTTTGGCACATACTGGCAAATACTTTTTTGTTCAATGACTGAATAAATGAATGGATGAGAAAATGAGTAAAGTTAAATAGGTATTAACACAGAATCTATATTTTATGTAGTTAAAATTAAAATATAAAAAAAGATTCGTGCTCTGATTTTAACAAGCTTTGGCATAACTCATAGTAAAAAGGAAGGCTTTGGACTGGAGAAGTAGGAAGAGTATAGTAGTGGAGGCCAGAGAGAGAATACTGCAAGTAGAAAGGGTTAAAATTCTGCCTTCAGTCCCTGGGAATATTAGAGAAAACATATATCCCTTCTCTTTCTGTGCTTGGCTGATCTCACTTAACGTAATGTTCTCCAGGTCTTTCCATCTTCTTGCGAATGACATGATTTTGTTCTTATTTATAGCTGAGTAGAATTCCATTGTGTGTATTTCCCATAATTTTGCAATCCATTCGTCTGTTGATGGAGACCTAGGTTGGTTCCATGCCCAAACTAGGGATTATTAGGAATACCAGAGGGACTCCAGATAATGGAGGGGAAACCTCAACAAAGCTGAAATGGAAGGGTAGGAGACAAAGAAGGCTGAGGTTGACTAATGGAGGAGCTACATCTGAATATGTGTAAAAGTATGAATGTAGCATGGTTAACCTGGACACTCACTGTTGAGAGTGGGGAAGGGAATATGGGGGGGGGGGATAGGGCACCAAGCACAGTGTGAATGTATGCCATTTTCAATATGATCCACATAAAAATAAAAATAAATAAAAGTGCTGGAATTCTGCCTTCAGAACTGGACGTGGTTGGTGGTGAATGTCTGTAATCCCAGAACATGGGCAGCTGAGATAGAAAGATACCAGGTTAAGGCAAGTGTCTGAAACTTAGGGAGACCCTGTTTCAAAATAAAAAGGGCTGGAGGTATAGCTCAAAGGTAAAAATCCCTGGGTTTCAATCTCTAGTACCCCAAAATAATAATAATTATCATTATTATGCCTTCAGAAAGAAAATTAAGGAACTGGTAGCAGAAAACGAAAGGTAGGAAAAGAAAGAAATTCAGGTGGAAAGATTTGGAAGGTTTTTTTCTTCCTAGAGAAATCAAAGCCAAAGGCAATTGTCAAAATGAATAATCACTTAAGAGTCTTGCTATCAAAATGCCTGGAAGATGGAGAATCAATGCAAAGCCAAGGAAAACTCCATTTCCCATTTGAAGCCATGGGAGCACTAGGCGATTGAGCTGCTCAATCATCTTTTCATTTGTTTCTGGTGAGAATCTTCTTGCAGTCCCCAGTTGTAAACATGAGCAGTTTCCCCAGCCTACAATGGCACCTGGTTCTTGCCTGCACCTGTGTCATCTCAGAGAATAAAGCATTCACCCCGTCCTGATCACGCATATGCTCCACTCATGCAGAGTGAGGTAGTGTCTAGATTTTCACTATTACTAACAAGGCTATGCTAAATTTTCTTATGCCTATCCCTTTGTGCTCCTGGGTACATCTGGACTTGCATATATTTGTAGATGAAGGAGCTCATGTGATCTCTCACCAACCCCCACTGCACAGTCAAACTTTGCAAAAGTTGAGCAGCCACACTGTCTAAGTCAGAGAGAAAGAGATGCATCAGCAGTTCTAACTTTTCCCAGTGATACATTTACTGATCTCACCTTTAGAGAAACCTAGCTGGTGTGACTGATTATTCAGCACAGTTTGCTGATGTTACTTAGATGTGGTCGATACAAGGTAATATGAATAGACAGCTGAATACGAAGAGCCTAATACTTGCTCTTACGTTGTTCATGGCATTATAAGAACATTTGTTCTCCTAAAAGCTCAGGATGCCAACTCCTTCTTAATAAAAGATTAGTTTAGCTCTATTGGGTTGCAATTAACCTCTTTGTCATGGACTGCCTAATCTTAAAAATAAAAGAAAGTCACAGAGGCAGTTAAATCAATCTACTAGACTGCAACACGAGATTCTAATCTATAAGTAAAAAGCTTAGGTAAACAATTACGCTCTTAGCCAAAGAGCCTACATGGTATAATTACTCATATTTCATCTGTCATTTCCTCTCTAAAGAAAAGCATTGGCTTTCACAAGAAGAGGTTTCTGTATCTACCATTATTTTTTATTCTTTGGAAATTTTTTGTCTCAATTATTGGCAAGAACATGTCTTAACTGTTTGGCACAGGCTAGTTCCCACTGTAATTATCTTGGAAATTTTGGAATCTATTTGAAAATATTTTACAGTATAAATGGGCAGAGATGTAGGCCATCTATTTTAGAACATATAAGGATAATCAACAGAATGGATTTCTTGGCTATAACTTTCCCCTTTGTATTATTATAATGTATCAGATACCATCAGCTGATTATCTCAACAACAGCTCCAAAACCACAATACTAGGAATAACAGATAACAAGAATAATTTGCTCCCTTGAATTATCACAGTAGAACTCTATCATACTTTTGATCTGCAGTTGGTTTTGTAGGAGAAAAGGGAAACAAAGGTGACTGAAACCCCAAAATAAGGTTCCATTGGAAAAGATGAGGCAGTGTGGTGTAGAAGAGAGAATATGGGATTTGAAACCACTCAGATTCTGAGTGTCAGGCTCTCAACAGTAAAGTTCAGATAATAATGCTAAATTTCAAAATTTAGGAATGAGCAATAATATAAAATCCCTAGCATGTATTAAGAATTCCATCAAAATGATACACTTCACCTTCAATGGTTTTCTCTACTACCAATTATGGTATAACTCAAAGGTGCTGCTAGCATCACCCACTACCACTCAAAAAATCAATTTGGAATAAAATTTTGGTGATCATAGGATTTATTATGAGAAAGATTACTCTCAAATTCATTGGCTGCTATCACATGTGACAAGTACTATGCCAGATATGATTCAGAAATAAGATTCAGAATTAGTCCACTTAGTCTCTTCTTACAACCATATGTCTGAGGTTCTTGGTAAAAATATCAGTATAATTGGATGGAAGACTGATGTCAATTTTAACCAATCAGTTTTGGCAAATCTTCAAAGAACATGAGCCCCTGCTGTAATAGCTTGCGCCTTCTCACATTAAGAAGTTCAAAAACCCTTACTCTGCCATTACCTTCTGTTTTTGCCTATGTGTATACCAACCTGTCTGTTCAGAATCCTATTTTATTTTCTATATGCTATGAAAATAATCACCAAGCATGTCCTCAAAATTTTGCAAACACTCTCAAGCTAATCTGTTACAAGCATCCTCAACTTCTTGATATTTAAGCAGACTGATTCATGTCACCTACTCACCCAATTAAATCCTGATTTTGGATAAACCTAACTTAAACTTATTTCTGCACCTACATCCCTTTGACTAAAGACAGGTGGAGTAAAAGACAAAATCATTCTCATAGGTACTAGTAAAGCCATTCTTGAGAACCTCAAGAGGACCCTTGTGCTGTCCAATAGTCCTACTTCACTGTTCCCCTCTCTTAGTAACCAATACATCTCTACTCCTCTCCTCTCAGATTGTTCACCATCCTATACTCAAACCAAGAACATGGGAAGAATCCAAGAAAAACTTCCATAATACATTAACTGGCTTTGTCAAGATTCCCCTATTGTATAGCCAGGAGCATGTTCTCAATTACCCTTTTTTTATTGGAAAAAAGATAAATGTAAGTTAGAATATAATATTCCTAGAAGGATCATGAAAAGTAACTCTGGCGCCTAAAACTAAATCAAAAGCAAGTCTACTGTTTCCAAATTCAGTTCTCTAGACCTAAATTATTTCAATATTATGACATTATCATGAAACCTCACCTTATTCCCATGGTCTCCTTTACTTGACTTAAAAAGTTGAAAGAAATATTACTGCACCAGGATGTTAAGATATACTTTCCTATAGTGCTAGCTTCCAAGATATAATGATAACAATAATGATAAAAAGGCTTCATTTCTTTTGAAATTTTTATATTAAATGTACAGCTCATGTGAATAATAGAAGTAGCTCCTATACGCCATCCAGAGTTACTTATGCAATACTCTCAATAATCTGTTATGTATCTGGAAGGTATGAAGGAGTCTCAAAATAAAATTATTTTTCTAATAAATTCTTCCTCTAAAATTCTAATTTTGGAAAGAGATACTTTACTAATGCTTTTCACAATGGAATCTGAATTTCTCAGTGAATTTTAATTTACATGTCTATTGAAACCTCAATTTGAAAATTAAATGGTTGGTCTGGGGCTTATTCGATTTCATAAAATAAAAATGAATAATACACTTTAGAGACTGTGCATTACAGAGTACTCTGATTCTGATGTGGGAATGCAGAGATGGAAGTGGGGGCAGATGAAAAAAGAGACATGAATTTCAGAAGTAAAAGCCAACACTTCTACATCAACATCCTTTCCCCAACCTCACTGTACAGTGCTGCCGATTTTTAGTTTTTAGAAATAGATATGTTGTTTTTGATGCCACTATTAACCATCAGGTCAAAATGATGAGAAAGTACTGTACTTTTCTTAGGCAGCTCCAACTGTGTCATGAAATCACTTAAAGTAAATGAGAGAAACAATAGTCAAATATGTATGTATGTATGTTTGTACATATATAGGAATGGGGAGTGTGACATTAGCTTTTTACTTGGGCTGGCTGTCATTCATATTTGAAGAAAACAAAAACAATAGTCACCATGAGTGTGGGGGTATGGGGAGTATGCCAGTCATGCTTTTAATTCAGTCTGTCATTCCTATGTGAAGACCACAATAATATATTTGAAGACTCTCTAAACCACAAATCCTATCTCATTTTCTAATATGTCACTTGAAGGCACAGTCCACTGATAACTACAGGTTTTTCAGGTGTTTCTTAGAAAAATGAGGAGTTGCACCCTATTCCTACTTTTCTGAGGTTTTTCCTCATGAAGGGGTGCTGGATCTCAGCAAATGATTTTTTCTCTGCCAACTGATATAATTGTGTGGTTTTTCTCCATTGGCTTGTCGATACTTATGGGAGATTACAACAATTGGTTTTTGAATGATGAACGAGGCTTTCATGGGATAAATCCCACTTGGTTGTCATGTGTGATTCTTTTTAAAATATACTTTTATTGTAATTTACATCTGGATCTCACCCCTCCCAGCATGTTAGTGAGATTGGCAGTGATGGCTTCCCATGTGGACAGAGCATTATTTGAACCGTTTCCTTCATCAACCCTCCTTTCTCCCCTCCTTCTTCTTCCATTATTCTGCTTATCTCAACACTCATGTTATCTGAAGTCTCTTTTCTTTTCTATTTTCTCTCTAGCTTCCACAAATGAGAAGAAAAAACCAGAAGATTTTATACAGTGTTGAGTTTGATTTTTGTTGAGAATTTTTATATCTATATTCATGAAAAACACTAGATCCAATTTTTGTTGAGGATCTACATTCATGGTAAACATTGATCTATAATTTCTCTTTTTCTTATAAAGTCTTTTTCTGGTCTTGAAATGAGGGTAGTACTGGCATCATGGAATGAGTTAAGAGAATCCCCTCTGCATCTATTTTCTGGAAGAGACTTGGAAAACAGTAATATTTTCCCTAAATGTTTTTTTAGGATCTACTGATGAAAACATCCAGGTTTTGTATCTTTTGGTTTTAGAAGATTATTAATTATTGATTTTTTTTTTGGTACTGGGATTGAACGCAGTGGCATTCTACCTCAGAGCTATTCCTCAGGCCTATTTTATTTTTTTTTTATTTTGTAACAAGGTCACACTAAATTGCTGAGGTTGGTCTCCAACATGCCATCTTCCTGTCTCAGCCTCCCAAGTACTAGTATTATAGGCATATGTCACCATGTCCGGCTTGATTAAATATTTAATTGAGATAGGGCAATTGAGTTTAATTATCCCTTATTGAGTGAGTTTTGGCAGTCTGTATGTTTCAAGGAATTTGTTTGCTTTCTCTAAATTATCATAGTAGTGTTTTATCATGTTTTAATGTTCAAACCATGAGTAGCGACAGACCTTCTGACAATTTCTGTCTTCTCCCTTTTTTCTTGGTTAGCCTGACTAGAGAATTTCTTAACTTTAATGATCTTTTCAAAGAACTAGCATTTTGGTGATTTTTCTCTAAAGTTAACCCATTTCTATTTTATTGATTTCTACTCAGGTTTATTATTTCTTATCTTCAGATTTTGATTTAAAATGTTCTTCTGTGTCTAGTTTCCTAAGTTGAAAGCACTAGCTTTCCTGCATCCCACAACTTTAATGCACTGTATTTTCATCTTGTTGAAAATATTTTTCTAGTTTGTTAAAAATACTTAAATATTTTAAGGCGTCTTTGACTCATAAGTTATTTAGAACTATGTTGCTTAATTTCTAAATATTTGAAGACTTTTCCAGATATCTTTCTGTCTGTTGATTTCTAGTTTAATTTGTTGTGATCTGAGAATATGCTTTTATAGAATGTATCACTTTGAATCTCACTGTGATATGCAATTACATTGCATCAATAAGATTCTAAAAAAATATTTCTATTCTTTTAAATTGGTTAATATGTGTTTGGTGACCCAGAATGTGGTCTACCTAGTGAATGCTTCATGTGAGGTTGAGAAAAATATTTCTTCTCTAACTTTGGACAAAACACCAATTTTAAAACAAACTAACATGGATAAACCTAAATACTATTAGCAGTCTACTTGATTAAAAACAACACTTAACTTATTCTAGATTTCCCAGGCAGCAGGTTTATATGTGAACAATGTGAAAAGGTACTATAGATCCTAAATTGGATGCTTTTTTGATATTCCAGGAGATTATTTAATACACATCACAGTTTCAGAAATGGTTACCAAAAAATCATTCTGTGTCATACTTTGAGGTTGGCATGCTATAAAATTTCTCCCTTAATCATGTATTGCTAACCAGAAACTGAGCAGATAGAGTATTACATACGTGAACTCATATATGAGGAATAAACTAATGAGCTTTATCTATAAAAATTATAGTTGGAAAGCTTAAAGCTTCTGTGCCAGTTTTCTTTAAAGAAATATTTAAAAAGACAATGTTTGCCAAATGCAAAGAGAAAGACATTTCATTCTTAGTCTCCAAAGAGATTATTTAAAATAACATTTTATAAAAACAATTTCTAAGGGTATTTGAAATGCTGAATTTATATTACACCCGTTTCTAATTTAAACATAATTGGTGAGAATAAATTACACAGAAAGAGGTAAGAGCACGTGCATCACAGGTTTCTACAGCAATCTCTCTGGGTGTTAACAGTCATTAAGACTGCAGTTGGGAGGTTTACATTTTGTCAGCCACTCTTTTAATGACAAAATTATACTCTCCATAATCTAGCAATGTCTACTCGAGAGAATATACTGCTGAATAAGTAAAAAAAAGTATTAAGTAAATAAGCTGATAAGTAAATTTTAAAAGTCTCCTAATAAGACACTAATCAATTCAACAAGATTCAATCAGTTTGTCACAGAGCTCTAGTTGGGCACCCAAACTATCCCACAGACTGCCTGGTTTTCTGGCTCTAAGGCTTGCCATAATCCTGGGTATTGAAACTCCAATTATACTGATTCAAAATTAATGATGCAGCCAGGCATGGTGGATCATGCTTAAAATCCCAGTACCTGGGAGGCTGAGTCAAGAGGATCCCAGTTTCAAGACCAACCTCAGCAATTAAACAAGGCCCTCAGCAACTTCAAGAGACTCTGTTTCTCTTTTTTTCATTTTTTTTGAGACTCTGTTTCTAAATAAATAAACAAAGAAATAAATGGCTGGGATATAGCTGAGAGCCCAAACATTCCTGGGCTCAATCCTCAATACCGTAGAGTGAAAAAAAAAATAACAATGCTCTATGAAATTTCTTCCTCATGTCTTATCTCAATTTCTCCTACTATAATTTCTGTTAATCAGCTATTATTTCAACTTTGGACAGCCATGCTATTTCCATCACAATGATATGACTAAATAAAACTGATTCTGGGCAATTACTAGAGTGAATGTAGGGAAAAGAGGGCCACATGTTAAAAATCTTGTTTTTCAGTTAAACCAATGTAGTTTGCCAAAATAAGATGAAGGAAAGATTTAGGAACAGCCTAATTCTTACATCAGTGTAGTAATTCTTCTGAAAAAAATACCTTTTGTTGAATCATCCTCTATTGGCTGTTTGAACAACGTAATATCCTTGAATGTGCACAGGAACAAGACCACCTTCTCATGTTCGTTTCTTATTGGTGCGATCTGCATGTAGAACCAAACAGGAGTCCCTGTAACAGAGAGAGAAGGGACAGTGGTATGACAGCCATGCCATGGTTTTTCTCTCCTGCCTCCCCTCTACTTTCAGCTGATAACAGCTATACCAGGAATTATCACCAAAATGACACTTACATACTGCTGGGGGGGAAAAATCACTTTAATTTGATGTGAACTACCAGTTGTTCAAATTTAATAAACACGTTTTTCAACCAAACTTGTAATATGGAGAGCAGAGTATCACTTCATAATGTACAGTCTTGCTACTTAAATCCAGCACCACTTGTAGGTCTGGGTTCCTAAACCACTGCTGCTCTTGAAAGCTTTCTTGGCTAGTCTTGCCAAGTGTGACCACTCCCATATGCATCTCTTTTGACATTTTGACAAGTGTTTCCAGTTAACTGCAACAGCGACACCT
Source organism: Muscardinus avellanarius (assembly GCF_963383645.1). Lineage (NCBI taxonomy): Eukaryota > Metazoa > Chordata > Mammalia > Rodentia > Gliridae > Muscardinus > Muscardinus avellanarius. Next base: position 67,968,343 of record NC_137798.1, read on the forward strand.
GATGCTCTGATGAGTACACTCCTGCAGAAACATCCAAAATGCCACTTCCATCCCAAGGCTCTCTTGTCAGTCAGACAGACTTACATGACACCCCCATAGCTTCAACTGCATTCCCACATCAGAGAGGGAGGGTGTCCACAACATGTCACACCTGATGTATACAGAGTTCTGCCTGAAGCAACCTTAAAGAAAACTTTAAAGGAGTTTCCTGACCCTTGGAACTCCCAGGTATGCTCATGAGCCTCTGATTTCTACACCCCACACTCAAAGCCCGAAACTGGACTCTGTTGACACAGTCTTTAAAAAATGGCTACAATAGAGATTTCAGAGCATTTGAAGCTTAAAATCTGGATTAGTTGGGAAGTAGTAAATAGCAGATGAAAAAAAGGAAAATGTATGAAAAATGCCTTCACAGGATAATTATCTACTAAGGGATAAAACGTTGAAGGAATGTTCCATCAGAATCAAAGACACTTTTTTCATCAGATTTTCACCACGTCATAGTGCAATAACGCCCCCCCAAAAAATATTCTATCTTAAAGATATATTTTTCCCAGTTAGGTTTGGCAAGCAAACTGTAAGCTACTAACAGCCTTTGGGTGAGAGTAGAAAACCTTAGCAGCTACAAGAGAAAACCAAAGAAGAAGCACGTTCATATACTGTATTCAAAAAGTATGCCCTGATGCTACCAGAGAGGATAACTTGCCATTTAGACAAGATGACGTGACTCAACAACCAAGCTTGAAAGGCCTGAGAATTAGAGAGAAGAGATTTCTATGTGGATATTCAGTTTGGGCAACCAGGACTTTTGTGATCCCAGCAGGCCTATGGAAGTACATAGCCCTTTTCAAAATAATTGCAGGATGGATGTGGACCCAGAAAACAATCCCATCATCTCACAGACGTCTGTTCTTTGTTTTCTGTTTCTTATTTTACACAGCATGTCCAGGAACACTGAGTGATGTGCACAGTTTTACAAATAACCAGACCCAGACAAGGTATACGCACGGCCCATGGCTGTTCCAACACAGTGAGCTCCAGGCTGAGGGTCATAAACAAAGAGAAAAGGGCACTAAAAAAAAGTCGTTTCCCAAGGTCTGTTAGAAATCTGGACAGAAAGAGACAGTGTTACATTTCATGCCGTTCTATGAAAACAGCCACTTTTCAAATTCTGGCAGAGACAGAGCTGTCTTAAAATCTGCTTTCAGATATCAAGGTAGATTTTTTTTTTCAAATTTTCAAGCCACAAGGTCAGACTTCTTCCAAGTAGACTGAATATTTGCCAACCTGCTGGTGAACTACCCTTTATAGTCTGGATTTGAGGTTTAGGGGTGAAGGTTGGATTGGTTGGATAGAGAGGTTTGTTGCCACTGGACACTCGACACAGTGTCCTGGCATTGATTCCTCACAGTGATCCCCGCTGTCATGATTCTGTCTTTCTGGACATAGAGGGCTATTTTAAATCATCATCCCAGAGCTGCTATTTCCTTCCCCACAGTGGAAAGAGCCAATTACTAGTCAGAGCACTGGGCCTAAGGAATACAGGCTGCAAACTGAAATACCAATCATGAAACATATTAAATAAGATGTACTTGTTCCACCATTTGTGAAATGGTGTTTAACCTAAATACTTAATGGAAATATTTGGAGGACTTGGCATTCAGGCATACCCCAAACAAGTTTTACAAATATGAGAATTTATCTAAAATTTTAAAGATTCACAAGAATACACTTATTCTTAGTTGGTGTTTGAAAGCTTTGCACTAACCATTTATAAGATTTTAAGCTACTTTTAAATAGAATTCCATTATAACACATTTTGAATAAGATCTACCTTTTATATTAAAGCAAGAAAACAAAAGTAAAATCCAATGCAGATTGTTATGACTAGACATAGAATGTTCCCTGAAGAGCTCATGTATTAATACTCAGATCTGATGTAATTAAGTCATAACAGTTACAATCTCATCAGTGATTAAATTGATTGTATTGGATTTAGTAGGTGGTGATGTATTAAGGTGGGTGTGCCTAGAAAAGCTGGGCCCCTGGAGGTGTGGCCATAGGGCTTGTGTTTTTATCTCTGAATCCCCTTGCTTGCTTGATCTCTTACTTCCAGCCTCCATGATGTGAGAGCAGAGCCCTTGCTCTCTCCCTCTCTCTTGCTCCCTCCCTCTCTCTTGCTCCCATCACTATGCCCTGAGATCTGTAGACCCTGGCCTCACATGAACTGAACCCAGAATCTTCAAAGCACTGAGCAAATAAATCTTCCTTCCTCTACATTGTGTAGTCAGTCATTTTGGATGATAGCTGTGAGAATGTTGACCAGAACACATATAATATATAGAAAGGAGACAAGAGTTTTAATCTACCGCGCTATGAAGTACATGTCTTATGGGCTGTGAGTGGACACATCCATATACAAATAGTTATCTGTAAAGAACCAGATACTAATTTCAATCCATTAACAGAAAGCAATATACCTAAACCATCCTGGAAGGAGTCTTTTGAAAATATGTTCAAGTTATTAGTAAAATGATTTAAAGTAAAAAACAAAAACAAAATTTTGCTGAGATATTTTTTAGAAACTTAGAAACTATGGACTTAGCTTTGATGTTTGAAAATCAGGAAAATATTTGTTTATTCTGTTTCAATGCTAGAGTGGATGACCTTAGTCATAGGGAATGTTCTTATTTGCTAAAGATGGGGCTCATATATAAGTCATTCAAAGACTAACAAATCTACATAAAAACAAAGAAATTTTTGTCATGTAGTTCTCCAATGAATTAACAATGTATATTTTAACTTTCTGAAAAAGCCTCAGACAGATCCTACAGCTTGTCTTTTCTTACAGAAGAAAAAGCTGGTCATTCAGAGTAGATTGTTTTCTAGGTGACAAGCTGGCTGACATTGGGCTACAACTTTAAAGAGAAATATCTCTGGCCTTGATTCCAAAAGAAAAGAGAAGAGAAGACATTCTTTGTCTTTGGTAAGATCACCAAAGACAAACATTTCTACTATGAAATGTTCTTCTCTGAGGCAATGTTTATGGTTGTTATTTTTTATTAGCTAATAAATAAAAAAGAAAAATCTAGTCTGGTGGTGTTGAACATCTGTTATCCAAGTACTTAGAGTCTAAAATAGAAGGATCAGTTCAAGAATAATCTCAGCAACCTAGGGAGACCCTGTTTCAAAATTTTTTAAAAAGGCTGAGAGTATAGCTTAGAGGTAGAATGTCTCTGAGTTCAATCCCCAGCACCATAAAAAATAGAAAATAAAAATCTAATTTTAATTCCAAATATTCTATAGAGAACAATGGCTTGAGGCAAATGAAAATGATAAATTATGCTCTACAAGATCCAATAGGCACTTAACACAAAACAAATGTTTTCTGTTGAAATGTTTCTCAAACTTAGGCAGAATTTAGTGAAGTATTAACTGCCACTAACAATAATAAACTTTGCTATTATTTTCCTTTAACATAAAATCAATGACCCCTTTTATGAAGTTATTGTTCAAGAAAGAAAGAACACTTTGAGAAGTAGCACAAAGTTGTAATAGTAGGTGACCATACAAAGGAAGCACATTAGAAAAGGGACTTGATTGTTGAGGACACTTACTGGTTTTTTGTTTAGTTGCTTTTTTCCTTCAAACTCTGACAGTCCTTATCATAAATTGTTCTTTTAGTATATACTAGACAATGGGCTATACACAAATGCCATCAGAGTAAACAGTTCACAACCATAAATACAAATTTATTAGATTTAAGAAAACTTAGAAATGTAAACTTTAAGCTATGACTAATATGGTTTAAATAAACAAATAGAAATTTACCAGATGTGAATGACCTATTTTGAAGGAAGTGACTACTTCTTCTAGCTGTCCATGAGAGAGAGAGTCTAAGTCTAGAAAAAGGCCATGTTATTAGATCACCGCACCTAGTTGCCATATAGTCACATTTTCTATATCTGTGTAGAAAGGTAATGGCACACATCCATGTATATCATTATCCATAAAATCAAATAAATTAATTTTTGTCATATTTAGTTACTGTCACAATTATATAATGGTGATCATGAGTAGTATTAAAAAATGTTTTCCTGGCTAACACACATTCATACAGAGACACATTTAAAAACAACCTACAGATTAGGAGAAAATATTTACGAGCCATACATTTGATAATGAATTGGTTTAAAAAAAAAGAACTTAATTCTATAGAAAGAAAACAAATAACTCAATTAAGAATAGGCAAAGGACCTAAATAGACACTTCTTAAAATAAGACATACAAATGAGCAACAGGTACATGAAAAACGGTGAATGTGACAATTATCAAAAAGATGAAAGGTAAGTATTAGCAAGGATGTGGAGAAAGAACCCTTGTCCACTACTGATACGAATGCATATTAGTACAGCCATTATGAAAAACTATATGAAGTTTCTTTTAGACATTTCAGAACGGAACTACATATAATTAGTAATCCAATTTCTAGGTATTTACTCAAAAGATTAGTAATCAGCATATTAAGGAGATGTCTCTTCCCATTTTTATTGCAGCACCATTAATGTAGCCAATTCAGGAATTAACCTAACTGGCCATCAACTGATGAACTGATAAGAAATGGATTATATGTCCAATAGAATACTATTCAACATTTAAGCAAAAGAAATTCTGTTATTTGCAACAACATAGATGTAATAAGAGAATATTGTGCGAGTGAAATAAGCCAGGAACAGAAGACAAACATCATGTTTTCATTATTAAGTATAATTTAAAATAATCAAAATTATTTGAAAAAAGAAGAAAGCGGAATAGTAGCAATTAGAGGCTTAGGTGGGGGAAATGAGGAAAGGGTGATCAAAGAGTACAAAAGCTTCAATTACCCCAGAGAAATGTCTGTCTCTTCATGAGACCTGTTGACCAGTGTGGTGAGTATAGCTAATAATACCATATTTTATACTTCAGCATCACCTAGAGTACATTTCAAAAGTTCTCACCACAAAATGTAAGTATTTGAAGTAATGGATCTATTAATTAGCCTAATTTAAATATTCTACATTTTATTAATAAATCACAGCATCACTTTGTGCCCCCCAAATATATACAACTACAATTGAAAATTTATAATAAAAATATTTAAACAAATAATATGCACATATTTTTCTTTCATTCTTCAAAAGGTTGTTTTCTATAAGTAGAATCATTTTTTAATTTTGTCATCTAATTTTCACCAGAATCTCTTCCCCTTGCCAAGAGAAGAAGTAATAAAATTCTATATCATCTCTACATTGTAACTCAACCAGAATTTACCAAAATACAACATTCATCTTATAGATGATAGAAATACCTACTGTTTTTTTTGTACAGAAGAACTTCGAAGCAGTTTGACTCGTAATTGTCAAAAGTCTGCCTAACTTTCTCAATGGTCTTCTTGTCGGTCAATTCCCCATACATGAAACTGGAAAAGAAAAAAAAAAAACACCATTTCAGTTTTGTGTTCTTTTAAATAACTATATAAAAATCACATAGTTGTCTTTGATTAAACATTCAGATTTGCCTAAAAAATACAACATTGTTCTCATGCAATAAACTAAAATATTTAAACAATTATTTAAATAAATGGTATTGTGTATATTTGAGGCTTACAGCATGATGGCTACATATGAATAATAAATCTTTAGCTACAATTTAATTATGTTATCATTCTTGCTAAACTTCTTGCTAATGGCCAGCTTTAGAAGTTATTTTATATGACAGACACAGAAAATGAGAAGACAGTCCCTTGTTTATATAGTTCCTATATGTATGGATTTCAATTTTCATGGTTTGGTTAAATAATACCAGTTTTGTAATAATATAGTTCAAATTTTACTTGCCACAGTATGTTAATGATTCACGGCATAAAATACAAACTTCTCTGCCAGATCTTCAGTCTACAAACCACTTGTACAGTCATCATTTTTAATCATTGTTTTACTTTCTGTGTTTTTAGTTATCCATGGTGAACCATGTTCCAAAATTATTAAATGGAAAATTCCAGAAATAAAGAATTAATAAGTTTAAAATTGTGTGCTTTTCTCAGATGCATGATGAAACCTTTTACCACCTCATTCTACCCTGCCCAGGATGTGAATCGTCCCTTTGTGCAAAGTATCCACACTCTATATTCTACTTACCAGTTAATCACATTCTAGCTGACTCGATTATCAAATCAACTGGGGCAGTTTTGATATATAGTGTGTATATAGTGTGTTTTAGTGACTCTTAATTTACTTAATAATGGCCTGGAAGCACAATTCAGATATTACAAAGAGAAACTATAAAGTATTTTCTTTAAATAGAATGGTAAAAAGACAATATAATATTTTAATAGCGAGAAGGGCCGGGTGTGGTGACGCACGCTTGTAATCCCCATGCTTGGGAGGCAGAGACAGGATCACGCAGGTTCGAAGCCAGGTTAAGAGAGCCTGTTTCCAAATAAAAATATAAAAAATAGGTGTCTGGGAGTATAGCCCAGAGGTAGAAGGGTTTCCAGGAACCCCCAGTACCACACACAAAAAAAATAGAAGGAAGAAACAAGGGAGAGATGACCTTCATATAACTTTGATTATAGTGTATTATTATTGTTCTTTCTTATTAGTTAGTATTAATTTCTGTGCTTAGTTTACAAATTGAACTTTATTGTAGGTGTGTATGTATATATAGAAAAACAGAAAACTGGGCATAGTGGTATACACTTGTAATCCCAGTACTTGGGAGGCTGAGACAGGAGGATTTCAGGTTTGTGGCCAGCCTCAGCTACTTAGTGAGGCCTTCTGCAACTGAGACCCTGTTTCAAAATAAAGAATAAAAAATAGGTCTGGACATGTAGCTCAGAGATAGAATGCCTCTGGATTCAATCTCCAGTACAACACACACACACACACACACACACACACACACACAGAGAGAGAGAGAGAGAGAGAGAGAGAGAGAGAAGAAGAAGAAGAAGAAGAAGAAGAAGAAGAAGAAGAAGAAGAAGAAGAAGAAGAAGAAGAGAGAAGAAGGGTAGATATATAGTGTTAGATATTATCCACAGTTTTAAGCATTCACTGGGGGTCTGTAAATATATCCCCTAATAGGAGGAACTGCTGTAAATAACAGATGTACATCATGATCAGTAACCAATCACGTTGCTTCTTCCAAAGCCTATGGGTATTGGTAACTGTGCACCTGCTATTACGTTCATACCTGAAAGCAAAGTCTGTAGTTTGTTATCTCCTTGCCTCTTAGTAATAAATTCACTGGAACTTTACACAAATGAATAACAGAAAGCAGAATTCAGCCAAAAAACATTAAAGTCCAGCAAAGAATTGAAAAATGATGCTATTGGGAGGGAAATTCAAACTGAGCGTAAATGATGTTACAACAGAAACAGATGGCCGTGGGAAGGCTGCAGTTTCTGCCAGCTGAGAGACTAGATATGCAGTCAGAGGAACTAAGTGAAGAGGTGCTCATCAAACTTAATAAAAGGAAAGAGGCTATGATGAAAAGCATGAAGATTCCCCAGAAGCAGTAAAAGGAGCTCCAGAAGATAGTTCATATCAATGAAAGCACAAAGATAAAATATTTGAAGTTGATTAAAACTTAGAAAGGAATATGACAATTTTCTTTTTTTTTTTTTTTTGGTGGTGGTACTGGGGTTCCTGGAAACCCTTCTACCTCTGGGTACACTCCCAGACGCATTTTTATATTTGTATTTGGAAACAGGGTCTCTTAAGCCAGCGAGACTGGCTTCGAAACTGTGCATTCCTCCTATCTCCACCTCCCAAGTGCAGGGATTACAACTGTGCTCCACCATGCCTGGCAACAATTTTCTAATAGATAGAAAAGAGGTCTTCTTTATATCATAAAGAATATTAATATATATTAATGTTATTACATATTATCATAATATTATAATATAATAATAATCCTGTTCAAATGACTGTGGGAATATTTTTTACAAAGACATAAAAAATTAAATCCCCGATTATTTTAATATTTTAAGTCACAGTATACTAAGTGTTATTAGCTTTATCACAAATTTCATCTCTTTGCATTTATAACCAAAGGCAAGAGAGTTTCAATGATTTTTTGTCTGTTTGTTTTATTTTGTTTTTGTGGTACTGGGGATGGAACCCAGGGACTTTCTACCTCTGGGTTATACTCCCAGACCTATTCTATATTTTGTTTTGAAACAGAGTCTCACTAAGTTGCTGAGAGCCTCACTAAGTATCTGAGGCTGGCTTTGAACCTATATGATCCTCCCATTTCAGCCTCCCAAGTACTGGGATTATAAGCATACACCACCATGCCTGGCTGAGTTTCATTGTTTTGACATACATGTTTAAAGGTGACAGAACAATCATAACATTTTTCATGGAAGATTAAGACCATATTACATGATTGCAGTTTGCATGGTATTTTTATGCTCCTACAGTATCTTAAAAACCATGGACTGCACATTAAGTGTTTCATGCACTGGTGTTCTAATCACTTCAGAGGATTATCCTAAGCTATGAACAAGGGTGGAAAAGAGGAAAGCTGACGTCTTGAGCATACAGTATTACCAAGACTAGAACATACAAAATGAAACACAGATTAAGGTATGGGTTTCTACACTTAATTAAAAAAAACTTTCTAATATTAGCTAAAGAGGGCTTCTGGCAAGATGGGTGGTAGAATGTAGCAACAGATGTGCCCCACACATACAAAGAAAGAACTAAAACAAATGACAGCTACTCTTCAGCTAGAATATTCCATGGAGCGAGATGGAATATTCCAGGTACAATAGAAAAATGGTCAAATATGGAGACTCTGGATGGTCTGATAAGAAAGAAAATGAATCTTTATATCAACAGTCCCGCTGTTCCAGTCTAAACCAGTTTGCTTCTGGGAAAACCACCCTACAATGAAGAAAGGATAAATAGAAGGTTTCCAACAGCCCACTCTGGCACCATGGACACCTGATTTTTTTTTTTTTTTTTTTTTGGTGGTACTGGGGTTCCTGGAAGCCCTTCTACCTCCGGACTACACTCCCAGACCTATTTTTATGTTTTTATTTGGAAACAGGGTCTCTTAAGCCAGCGTGGCTGGCTTCGAACCAGCACGATCCTCCCGTCTCTGCCTCCCAAGCACGGGATTACAAGCATGCACCACCACGCCCGGCAACACCTGCAGGCCTCATAGGAAACAAGCCCAGCTGGGGCAAGGGAGTGCACTCCAATGCAATGTTCAGGGGGAACTCGTACTATCCTCCCCTAACAGGCTGTTGCTGAACATCATTTTGAGACCTAACCTAACCTGGCTCTGACCCTTCTGTCCTGTGTGACATTCTCCCAGGCTGCTAGAGAGGCTCCAGCCTCATATGATCCCTGGAGACTAACTGATATACTCTGCACCACCACACAGGTGTTCTGCTCCTGCTGCCTCCAGAACTGCACCACATCTACTCAGGGTGCCTGCTACAGTAGCCACACCCTCATGTGGCCCACAGAGACTGGCCAAAACACTCCCATCACTATACATGCATTCTGTACCACACCTACCTGGCTCAGCTAGAGCAAGAAACCTGCTCTTACAGCTCTGTATCCCACCTTTCCCTGGTCAGCTAGAATATTCCATTTACCCTTACAGCCTTCAGAGATAAATGAACCTTCCCATTACTTCTTGCACTGCATCCCCACCCCTTGATTACAGCTGAAAAAGTTATATGGAGACTACTCTAAACTGCCCAACTGAAATAAAAGCCAATGTAGCCTACCAGACACACCAAAATGTATCACCTTCAGGAATAAGTGTTTTACTATGAAAGCCACCTTTGAAAATAGTACAGACAACTGATCCCACCAGATTTGCAAATGTGAACATTGGGATATAAAATGCATAAAAAAGCAAAGTAACAAGATGCATCAAAAAAAATACAGTAACTGAAGCAGCAAACCTTAAAGAAATGGGAACTGGAAAAAAAAATGCCTAAACACAAATTCAAAGGAAAGGTTTCAAGGAAATTCAATGATATGCAAAAGAATATAGACAAATGATTCAATGACATTAGAAAAATGATCCATAAGATAAGAAATTTATCAAAGATATGGAGATCATGAAAAAGATCCAAACAAAAATCTTGGAACTGAAAAACTCAATAAAATTATAGGTGAGAGCTTCAACAATATGTTAAATTGAGCATAAGAATGCATTCCTGATCTTTAAGACAGGTCTTTTGAAATAACCCAATTAGACAAAGAAGAGAGACAGAGAAAGAGACACAGAGAGAAAGGAAAGTTAAGAAGAATAAAGAAAGACTCCAAGACTTAGGAGACATGAAGAAAAACAGATGAATGTTAAAATTTGGGAACTCAAAACTTAAAGAAACTGGAAAAGGCACACAAAACCTATTCAATGAAATAGCATAAAACTTCCCAATCTTAAGAAAGATATAGATATCCAGATCCAGAAAGCCCAAAGGACCACAAATAGATGGACCATAAAGGTCCCCATCATGGTATATTAAGTCAAACTGTCAAGGTCCAAGACAAAAAATTGTAAAAACAAAACAAAACAAAAAAACAAGATAAAAACTCCAAGTCATATTTAAGTTACCCCATTAGACTAATAGCAGGTTTCTCAGCAGAAACCTTATAGACTATAAAGGAATGTAATGCCTTATTCACAGTTAGGAAAGAAAGAAAAGACTGCCAGTCAAGAATATATCATACTTAGTAAAGCTATGAAGAAATAAAGGACAACTAAAGACTTTCCAAGACAAGGAAAATTTTAAGAAAATTTATCACAACCAGATCAACCTTACAAAATATGCTAAAGAAATTCTACATGTAGAAGTAAAAGACAACTACATCATAAGAACATACAAAGATAACTACTATCCTAAGAATATATAAGAACCCACTAGCAGAGCAGTTACATAAAATCTTATCAACACAGAAAACCACTAAGCCACAAAGATAGAGAGGAAAAATGGAACAAAGGATATTCAAAACAAACAGAAGTAACAAAATGACACAAGTCTTTACATATCAGTAATAACCTTGAATTTAAATGGACTAAGTTCCCAATTAAGAGATACGAATTAGCTCACTGAATAAAAAACAAAAACAAACAATATACTTCTTGTGAGATTTATGTCATCAATATAAGGACACAGAGAGATTGAAAGTGAAAAAACATAAAAAGCTATCCCAAATAACCAGAAACTGAAAACAAGGAGAAGTAGCTATACTTGTGTCAGATAAAATAGATTTAAATTAAAACCTGTAAAAAGTGACAGAGAGTAAATAATTATCAAGGGATTGACTCAATGAGGGGTACTGGAGACTTTCAACATCTCACTTTCATCAATGGACAGATCATTCACACAAAAAAAACTAACAAAGAAGCATCAGAGAAAGACTATACTATAGACCAAATGGTCCTAATGGACTTTTACCGCTCTTATTCAACACAGAATGGAAGTCTTCTCCAGAGTAATCAGATCAGAAAAATTTATAAAGGCATATGAAAAGGAAGAAAGGAAGCTGAATTATCCTTGTCTGCAAACAAATGAGTCTCTAAAGACTAAAGACTAAAACCTAAAGATTAAAAGACTATTGGAACTGATAAATGGATTCCACCAAGTTTCAGGATACAAAAATCAGTAGCATTTTTATACATCAATCAAAAAATGGCTTATAAAAGAATCATAAAAATTTCATTCATAATAGATATAAAAATAAACTATTGGGAAACAAATTTAGCCCAGGGAGTAAATGACCTCTACAATAAAAATTACAAAATACAAATGAAATATATTGAAGACACACACACACAAAAAAGGAAAGACCTCACATGTTTGAGGATTGGAAGAAATAATACTGCTAAAATCCATCTATCATCCAAAAGGATTTAAATCAAATACTATAAAAAATGACAGGTAGAACACAATCCTCATCAAAATACCAATGGCATTGTCACAGAAATAGAAAATAATTCTAAAATTTATATAGAAACACAAAAGATCCCAAACAGTACCAAAAAATCTAGAGATACCACAATATTTGCTCTTGAGATACACTGTAAGCCATGTGTGGTGGTACACACTTGTAATCCAGTACTTGGAAGGCTGAGACAGGAGGATCACAGGTTTACAGCCAGCTTCAGCTATTTAGTGAAGTCCTCCACAATTTAGTAAGATCCTGTTTCAAAGTAAAAAATAAGAAATAGGACTGGGGTGTAGTTCAGATGTAGAATGCACCTGGGTTTAATCCTCAGTGCTGTAAAGAAAAAAAAAAAAAGACACACTATAGGGCTATAGTAACCAAGACAACGTGGTACTGGCATAAAGATTGATTCACTGACCATTGGAACAGAATAGAAATCCCTGAAATAAAATCACACATTTATGACCAATAGCTCTACACACAGGTGCAAAAAAAAAAGACATATACTAGGGAAAGGAAAACGTCTTCAATAAATATTGATGAGAAAATTGAATGTCCATAATGCAGAAGAATGAAACTTGATCCCTATCTCTCACCATATACAAAAAAATCAACTCATAATATATTAAAGATATAAATATGAAGCTATGAAAATCATAGAATAAAATAAAAATAAAAAATAAAATAAAATAACACTTCAAGACATTAGTACAGGCAATAATTTGGGGAGGGGGCTAAGATCCCCAAAAGCACAATTACAAAAGCAAAAATGGAAACATGATTATATAAAGGAAGTTTCTGCATAGCAAAGAAATAATAGAGTGAAGAGACAAACTAGATAATGGTTAAAATATTTTCCATCTAAGTGACAATGAATTAATATCTAGAATATATAACAAACTCAAAAACTCAACAACAATAATGCAATCCATTTAAAAATGTGTGAAATATATGAATAGACATTTCCTGAAAAAAGAAATACAAATGTCCCACATGTATATGAAAAATGATTCAACATCATTGTCGATCAAGTGAATGCAAATCAATTTACATTAAATAAAATAATAAGATATCATTGCACCCCAATTATGAGGTATCATCTCATCCCAATCAGAATTACTATTATGGAAAAAGCAAAGACTAACAAATGCTGGTGAGAATACAGAGAAAGTGAATTCTCATATACTGCTGGTGGGAATGAAATTAGTGTAACCATTATAGAAAACAGTGTGGATAATCCTCAAAACTAGATCTACCTTATGGTCTAGCTATCCTCATTCTGAATATATATATATTCCTAGTTTAAATATATATAAATTTTTATATATAAAGTATTCAATTTATATATAAACTGAATATATATGTATCCTAGTTTTGAATATGTATATATAATGTGTATATACATATATATACTAGTTCTGAATATGTATATAAAATAAAAATTCAGCATGCCAAAGAAATACTTGTACTGTTATGCTTATTGTAGCATTATTCACAAATACACAATATGAACTCAGTCTAGGTATCCATCAATGAATAAATGGGTAAAGAAAGAGAAAACATGATACTTATTTTGTATATATACAATGTAATATTATGCATCCATTAAAAATAATAAAAGCCTGTCTTTTGGAGCAAAATGGGTAGAACTGGAGGACATTATATAAAATAAAATAAACCAGCATTATGGTTTAGATTAAAATAGCCCCAAAACTCATGTTAAGTGTTGTAGCCACATTTGGAGGTGGGATATGGCTGGAGGTGAGTCCCTGGGGGTGTGCCTGGGGACAATATTCTCTCTCCCCTCCTGCTGCCATGAACTGAAAACGCTCTCACCCTCTCTCCCTGCTTCTCACCATGATACCCTGAGGACCTGCAGCCATGGCTCTTGCCTGGAAGCCAGCCTAACATGGGCTGAAATCTCCAGAACTGTAAGCACCAAAATAAAATCCTTCTTCCTCTAGCTTTTACATCTCAGGTGTTTAGGTTAGAGTAGTGAGAATTCTGACTGAATCAGACACAGAAGGAAAAATACCAAATGTGTTCTCATATATGATGTATTCATCAGCATATTCACAGTTATAATCTAAGCGTTTACCATGTAACTTAGAGCAAGAAAGATTTATTAGCTCACACTTTCAGGGTTCAATCCACATGAGGGTCTGGGGACCACAGTGTGAAGTGGAGAGAGAGAGAGAGAGAGAGAGAGAGAGAGAGAGAGAGAGAGAGAGAGAGAGAAAAGAAGAAGAAGAAGAAGAAGAAGAAGAAGAAGAAGAAGAAGGAGGAGGAGGAGGAGGAGGAGGAGGAGGAGGAGGAGGAGGAGGAGGAGGAGGAGGAGGAGGAGGAGAAGAGATCACAAGGCTTCGGGAGCTCGAGGCATGGTGAAGGGAGCAGAAAGAGCAAAAGTGAAACAACTCTGCTCTCACACCATAGACACCAAAAGCAGAGAGAAAAAGAAAAAGCCAGGAAGAAGGGACACATGTGGTCCCAAGGCCACCCCCCCATGTCCCACATGGCTGCCGGCTGCCTTATCTGCCGTGTGAGATCTGGGGACATTCTAAATCCACATCATAACACTATCCTAAACAACTAGAATTCTAGAAATCAAGAAATGAAAGAAAGTAGATAAATCAGACCAAATATTGGTTGCCCAACCATTGAGGAGGAGGAGGAGGAGGAGGAGGAGGAGGAGGAGGAGGAGGAGGAAAGAGGAAGCATCTCTAATACTATAATAGAAAAGTCAACTTAGATAAAAATGTGAAAAAATTAACTTCGGTAAGGTTTAAAAATAAGGTATAACTCACTATATGTTTGAAAGAAAAGGAGTAAGCTAGTAATTACCACTTAAAAAATAAAACATAGCTCTGATGCAATTAAAATTCTAAAGATATTAAAATTAATAAGCAACTTTTGAGTAAGCTAAAAAATATTTATCTTCTTTAGTTAAGCCCTTCCCAGGCTAAAATAACCTATCCTAGGAAAATAAAGATGCTTAAGAAAAACATCCCAGATTATTAAAATCTGAATGCTTTTTTGAGAGTTTTTTATTCCTCTATTGTTCCACTGAGGCTTTTTATTTCAAATTTATGATATCACATATTTCTAGTGACAGAACACATGAGGGAAGTGGTAAAACATAGTACCTAAATAATAAAAGATATCTCACGTACACTACAAAGAATATCTGAAAGGTGCCATCCATCCTCTTAACACAATTGTTCTGAAGGTAAATCCAAACTCTGAAGTATTTTTACCCACAATTTTCCAAAGCATCCTAAAGTGGTTGATTCCGCATTTTCTAGGGTTGGCACATCTGTTTATTCCCTTGCCTTTGTTACATGTAAATATGAAATACTTTAGCAGCGTTTCTCCAAGCCTTACTTGGGATAACTAAAGCTTAATGTAGTCTTTGAATGGTAAATGGAATTTGTGGGGACCCAAACTTAAATAGCAATAACCTCTCTTTAGAAAATATTCATAATAATGTTATATCATACCTTCATTTCTCTTACTGAATATCCTCAAGGAATGTACATTGGGAATACTGAAAACATTCTATGACTTCCACTTGCTCCCGTCCCTGTTAGTAATTATAAATGACTTCTGCAACCGCACTGTTATCTCACTAGACAGAAAATAAAACGTGTTTCACAGAAGTGATCTGTCTCCGCTACGACACTGAGCAGCTGTGGTATCACAGAGGACCCTTGCACCCGGAGGATCACTTACAAACTGCAATTCACAGGAAAGTCGCATAATCTCTTTGACCTTGTTTCCTCATCAGTCAAATGATGATAATCATAATACAACTCAAAGGGTGAAGATTAAAAAGATAATGTACTTGAAGTTACAAATTATAATGTGCTATTCAACGTTTGAAGTGCTGCTGGAATGATTCTTGTGGGTGGGACTAGAAGAAGGACTGCTCCCTTCCCCGGCTCCAACTCTTTCTCTGTTTTGCTCCCCATTCTAGAAAACATATTGGGACATGTTTGTTGCAGAGTCACTGCCTCTTAAAGGGATAGGCACCCAGTTCTGGCTTCTTTCTCTGTGAGTCCATGAGGTTGAAGCAAACCTCCTACTTCAACCTTCTGGCCACTTTCATGCCACACACCTGACAGGTGGCAAAATTTGGTCTCAGGAATAAGGGATAAGTTTTGTTCAGGGCTAATCCAGACTATATCTAGCTTGCCTTAACATCTGGTTATCTTTCACATGTGTCTGTCCTAGAAAGTTTTGGGGAATGGATGACTTTTAGTTTACAGAAAGATTTATTCTTACATCTCTTATTCTGACATCAAAATCTCTCAAACAAGCCTCATTGTATCTAATGGTAAGGATGGCTATAATGGTTGACAGATCTCCAAGAGATAAAGGAACAACTCTTGAAAAAAATACGACCTAATCGTGTATTCTACCAATCTACCTTACTCTGCTATTGGGTACAATGTTCCAACACTATACCACCACATACACTGAGTCACCACACCTAAGGGTAATATTAAGTGCAGGCTAGCAGATGCTTCATCAAAGAAGTAATACAATAAACTTAATGTAGTTGGTAATGTGTTCTCTGGCTCAGAATTGGCCACTATAGTAGAATCACTACAAAGATTAAGAGGAGGTAGACTGAGATCTGTAGTCAAAGTATAAACTAAAGGGAAATCCTGAGAGGGAGTTAAGAAGGAAAAAAAATAAAACAGTAAGAACATAGCCTTCAAGATCCTTCAAGATCTCAGAGGCAATTTTGGAATAATTTAAAGGTATTCACTTTATATAGTGTATCATAACCAAAAGGTTTCATGACCCATTAATTTATATAGTCCTAAAAGGATTTAGACAGAGTCATAAATGGTAATTCATGGCATGTAATTAAGGGAATCTAGGTCCAGCATGAGGTGTCTCTAACCTAAAGAGTTAACATCACTGAGGCAACTCTGTCCCCTGCACTTCTGCTCAGTAGCCCTGAGAGAAGCAGAACCCTCAGCCAAATGAAGCCATACTGACTTATATCCATTATGTAATGTTTTTTTGACTGCTGAAATAATCCTGCGTTAATCAAGCTGCTTATTAAATCCACTCAATAAAGTATCTCTGCTTCTGTCTAAACTAATGGCTTGAATAAGGGATTGATAATAGACATCCTGAAATAAAGTATATTTGAAAGTATCCATCTAATCCTCAACTCTCCCCTCCTACACTCCATGATTGCTTTCTTCACCTTCTATCCAAAAAGAAAAGGCAGCAGAAGAGAGTTTTTAAAGTGTCAGTTAATCAAAAATAAAAAGCTGATATACGATAATAGGTCTTGAATATAAGATCTTCCTAAGGATCATGATAATAGATCATATGCTTTGAAATATCATTCTCTCAAAATCCATAATCTCCTTTCTACATGCAATACTTTTTGTGTCCTTCAATAAACAGCCAAACAGTCCTGGATTTGGAAATGCAGCTATTATATGACAAAAATAGAATTGACCTGAAATTCTTAGGAATTCTAATATATCATAGAATATTTTTTAAATTTTATCTAAAACAAAAGTGAAGCAGTACCTAGTACACATGGGATTTTTTAATTGAAATTTAGATGTCAAGACATAGCAAAGAAGTAGAAAAACAAGAATGCTGGCTCATGACCATGAGAGTAGAGACAGAAGGCCATTCTTGAAGCAATCTGGTAGCACTTAACATTAAAATTCTACATCTGTTTTAGTATCCATCAATCCCATTTCTGAGTATAGGGACAGAAATCTTCTATACAAGGCTACAAAAAGATGTGTCTAAGGATGTTTATCTCCAAGTTGTTTGAGGCAACAGAGCACCAGACACTGAATTATATGACCAGTAGAATAGATAAGTAAAAGGAAGTCTATGATGATACCCAAATGCCAGACAACAATCCAATTAATGAAAAAGTGTGTTACAGGGGACTTCCGGGAAGATGGCGACCGAGAAAAGCGGGGCTTAAGAGTCCCGCTAACAACCAATCTCCATTACCACAAAAAGAGCGCCTTTCATAGCCAGAAAACACCATCACCAGAAAAACAAAAAAACCACCAGGCTCCAGAGAGAAAGCGGACTGAGAACAGAGCTCAGGGCCACAGAGGAGACACACGCGCCCGAGGACGCGGCAGCAGCGCCATACTGCCGGCGGCAGCGGCGAACTCAGCGGACGGCTACAGCAAGCCGAGGTGAGCCGATGTGGAACAGCCAGGCGGGATCTTTCGGCGCAGACAGCATTTAAAGCTCCCAGTGGCTGAGCTCAGCACACGCTGCAGGGATTCAGAGTGGAAATCAAAACCAGAGAAGAAAAAATACGCCAGCCTCATGGCCGAGGGCGTGGCTGCGGCGCCATATTGCCACCGGCGGCGGCAGCAGCAGTGAATTCACCGAGTCCAGTACAGCTACATCTGCGTACTCAAGAACAGTGAGTCAAATTGCGGGCCACAGAGGAGAAATCCCAGTATTGTGCCTCCTGGGACTTGACCCAGTGAGGGAGTGGTGGTGGCAGAGATATCACACCATAGGAGAACGTGCAACCTGGCACCCCCCATAGTTTAAAGCAGCCTCTATCAACTCCCTGGGTCGGAGACTCTGTGATACAACCCAGTAAAGGAGTAGTAGGGTCTGAGAAAATACAGACTCGAGATCCAGAGCACCTTAAGTGAAGCCATAGTGACCCAAGGGAAGAACCCAGAGAAGGCACAAACCTCCGAAATCATGGGAAAGAGGAATAACACTGAAGTAATGAATGTGCACAACCCCACAACATCAGAACCTGATAAAACAGAAAATCAGAGATTTCTAGAAGATCAAATCAGGAAAATAACTGTAGAAATAATAGAGGTGCTTCGAAAAGAACTCAGAGAGAGCCAAAAAGAGATAAAGGATGCAATTAATGAAGTAAAGGCCTCAATTCAAAGCACAAACAACCGATTAGACCACATGGAGAACAGAATCTCGCTCTTAGAAGATGAGCAATCCAAAAATGAATGCATAGTTTCTAATCTAGAAAAAGATATCCAACAGCAGGAATCTGACATTGAAGAAATATGGGCCCATCTTAAGAGAGCTAACCTAAGAATAATTGGAATAGAGGAGGGAAAAGAAAGTGATACCAAAGGGATCAACAATCTCTTCAAGGAAGTAATAGCAGAAAATTTTCCAAATATAGAGCAAGAGGTTGATACACAGATCCAGGAAACTTATAGAACTCCCTTTAGACAGGATCCGAGAAGAGGATCCCCACGCCATATAATTGTCAAAATGACCAATGTGGAAGCCAAGCAGAGAATCTTAAAGGCAACAAAAACAAAGGGCCAAGTGACATTCAGAGGCAAACCAATTAGAATCACTCCAGACTTCCCAAACCAAGTCATGAGAGCCAGAAGGGCTTAGAGTAACATATTCCAAACTCTGAAAGAAAACAACTTCCAGCCAAAAATTTCCTATCCAGCAAAACTTTCTATCAAATTAGATGGAGAAATAAGAAGCTTCCATGACAAACAGAAACTGAAGGAATTTATGTCTTCAAAACCAGCGCTAGAGAAAATACTCAAAGAGATTAACTACAAAGAAGAAATAGGTAACACTCACCAGAACCAGAGAAACAAGAGTTTCCA
Organism: Muscardinus avellanarius; assembly: GCF_963383645.1. Classification (NCBI taxonomy): domain Eukaryota; kingdom Metazoa; phylum Chordata; class Mammalia; order Rodentia; family Gliridae; genus Muscardinus; species Muscardinus avellanarius. The sequence goes on from NC_137798.1 coordinate 67,987,925, forward strand.
TCCAACAGATAACTAAGATTGGTTATCTGTGGAGATTCATTATTTATGTTAGTCTTTTACCTATCTCTAAATTGTATTGTTTGCCTTTATTGTTGTTAATTTTTAGGATTTCTAGTTGGAATATTAATATACCTTCAGATATAGCATTTGGAAATATTTTATCCAATTCTATTAGTAACTTTTAACTCTGTTTACATTGTCTTTGGATATACAATATTTTCTTTTATTTTTTAGGGAGTTTGTATATTCTTCTGTTGCCTGTGCCATTGAAATCATATCCAAGAAATCACTGCCAATTTCAATGTTGTGAGGTTTTATGACCCAGATTTTCTCCTAAAAGTTTATAGTCTTAAGATTTATATTTAGGTCTTTTATCTAGTTTGAGTTAATACTTGTATGTGGGATTAGGTAAGGGTCCAATTTTATTCTTTTCCATGTAATTATTATTTTTCAACAATATTTAGTGAAAAGATTATTATTTCCACCACCAAATGTTCGTGGAAACCTTGTCAAAAATAACTTGACAATATAGGGAAGAAGTTAGCTCTAGGCTTGTATTTAACTCCAATGGTCTATATATCTGCCTTTAGAACAGTACTACACTGTTTCAATTATTGTAGCTTTATATGGTTTGAAATCAGAAAATATACATCTTCTAGCTTTGTTTTTGCTTCGAGATTGTTTTGGGTATCTAGAGTCCATATTCCATATCAGGATAGATTTTTTTCTGAAAAATAAATATATGATAGTTTCACCTAAAAAAAAGAAAAAAAATATTCTCTGGTAAGAAAGAAAGCAAAAAGAAATATTGAAATGTTATCTTCAAGACATCAAAAGCTTGGTATCAGACAAATGAAACTGTTATGTGAGATTATCATTTTTAATTTTGGATAAATTGCTATAATACTAGATGTCAACCACTAAGCCAAGCATGGGAGGGAGGGATGGGGAGAGAATGGGGTGGGGATCGGGTGGGGGCTGACTGGGCGATGTGTGCATGTATGTCTACAAAAGTTTGTATCCCACTATGATGTATGAATACAGTGCACCAATAAAATAAAATTAAAAAAAATAAAATTAAAAAAAAAAGTGTGTTACAAGGACTTAAGGCTCAAAAACATAATATTGAATGCAAAGAGCTAAAAATCATTGATACCCTGGTAACAACGAGTAGGTCTTCAAAATGAACACATAACAGCATTATTTCAAGAACATGCATGTTTAACAAGTAAATGGAAGATGGATTAGAAAGACACACAATACACACATTCAAATAAGTAACTATGGAAAGAGAAAAGGGGATAGGGTGAAGCAGAAAAGAAATAAAATTCTTTAGAAAAGAAATAAAAGGTAGCATAATACTAATAGTGTAAAAAACTGTGAACTGTGTTTACTTTGATTCTGTCTAATAGAGGGCAGGGTGGGAAGAACAAAGGGAAAAGATAAGACATTGGAAGAAATAAATCTTGATATTATAAAAATACAAGTTAACATTTTTTCACTATATAGCAATTCACATTGGAATATTTTAAGTGACATGGAGTCACTCAGTTATCATTTTAATCCTATTGTCTTTAATTCATCTAGTACAAGTTATAGATAAAAAAATTTTTCTGGTATACAGTGTCACAGCTACATTTCTCCACACAACTTGAAGTTCACTAATTTCTACCTTCTTATTCTCTTTTGTTAATCTAAAATTTTGTCATTATTAAAATCTGTAAAGTTTTTGAGTTATTTACAAGGCTATTTTCTCTGTCAGATTATTTAGCTCTATACTCAATGGGAATTCAGTGATTCTAAATTACCTTTAATAATTAGCCTTATATTTCTAAATCTGCATGTAATTTTTCTTCTTTCCTTCTGCTTTCTTGTGTCTCATATTCAAAAGCTTTTATATATTTATTTAAGAAGTGGGGAAAGCTGTAATAAAAAATCAGAAAATCAAAATCATGACACGGATACTGTTTTATACACTATTTGGGGTGATATTCTGGTTGTTTATTTGTTAAGCCTTTTTTATAACTTGATAATATGATGTTAGTTCTTTCCAGCATCATTGTCTTCCCAATATATGATTTAGAAAGTTTATACTTTGCATAACAAATCTTCTTCAACTAGACATTTTGATTATTTCTAGGTCTTCACTACTCAGAATAATGCTGCTGTAAACATAAAACAGGGATAGTTTAATTTTAAAAGGGAGCTGAGGAGGTTTAAAATGGGATCACATTAAAATAAATCATGCTTCCAAGAAAACCTGTCAGGACTCAGATATCACTTGCTCATTTGTCAGATCTAGACTTCATCACTCTATGTGGACTTTAAATTGGCTGCAGTTAGTTTTTAGATTAGCAAAACACACTTGGCATTTTGTACAAGCAAGTAAAAATTGTTTATGTTCAGAATGTGATCATTCGGAAAACACATCTCTGCCAGGTAGAGATCACTTAGGGGAAGACTTGTACACTTTTTTGCACATGGGAAAAGTCCAACATCATCCAAAGCTCTTCCTCACTCCCCTTGAATGTCTTCACACTTTGGATTAAATGCAAAAAATAAAAGCATGCTTTACAGAAGCGTGGGAGACCTAGGTTAGGGATTATTGCAAAACAATCCAATCTAGCTCAACAAATACTAAGAGAAAACATTGTCCTGTGTTCTGCAGTGCATATAAAAGTGAGACTGAGTCCCTACTTTCAAGGTACTTAATCTGGTAATGGTGGTGTGAAGAGGTTCTTTTAGAGGAGAGAATATGTTAGTATAAGATGCCAGCAATTTTCATAAACATATCAAAGTATATCAGTAAGTCACACATGAGGAAGGAAGGGGAAGGTATGGGGTGGGAATTGGGAAAGGGCTAAATGAGCGATGTGTATATGTCTGCTCTGCCTTCTTGTACGCCATTAAGATGTATGACTACAATGCACCAATAAAAAATTAAAATAAATAAATAATTAATTAAATAAATAAACTTGTTACAAAATGTAACAAGCTGGGGACAAGAAAAATATATGGGACACAAAAAGAGATGGAAACAGAACTTACAATATATTCAGATATGAACAGAAATACATGTCAAGAATGACAGCTAAAACAATAAGAATAAAAACCCAAGAGAGAAGGTAAGTGAGTTGAAATCCAAACAAGGATGCCAACAGAAATATAAAGAATTATGAGGTGTCAGAAAAGGGGGAGACTCCTCTGAATGAAGGAATCTTAAAACCTCCAGGGCAGAGCGGGCATCCGAGATAGGCAGGGCATATGAGATGTCAACAATTCGAGAAGAAGAATGGGTGGGAGCATCTATTTTCCTGGGAATCTTCAGAGTGCCCACTCCACAGCATAAGGCCGAACTGAAATTTAACCTTTTTCTAACTTGAACCCTACTTAGGATGCAGGAGAACATGGATGCATGATACAAACCTGCCACCTCTCAGAACACAGAGGATGCCCCTTAGTGACAGTGCAGCAGGAAAGCAAACACCTGCCCCAGGGTTAAAAAGGCACAAGGACATCATTGCTACCAAAAGGGCTCTTGACTGAAGGCCATGGCTGTCATCGCGCCCCTACCAATTTCATGGCTAAAGTGAAGACTAAGTGTAGGAATTACTTTAGCAGAGGGGATGGATGGGGGAAGATAAGGGAAGGAAGAGGATGTTTGCAGAGATTATTTCTCAAACCCGAATAAGCATCAGAATAATCTAAGCTGCAAATTAGAAATACTGACTGCTGCCAAGCGTGGTGGTGCAACCTTGTAATCCCAGCATTTGGGAGGCTGAGACCCAAGGATCACAGTTCATAGGCAGCCTCAGCTACTTAATGAGGCCCTTCGCAACTCAGTAAAACTCTGTTTCAAAAAAAAAAAAAAAGACTAAAAAAAATACTGACTACTGGCCCCGTCCACCCACTTTAAGTGACACTGATTCAATAGAGTACAGAGGTGTGGAGATCTATGTTTTGCAAAAGCTTTTTTTTTTTTTGGCAGGTCTGAGGATGGAACCCAGGGGCATTCAACCTCTGAGCTACATATTTTGAAACTGGGTCTCACTGAGTTGCAGAGGGCCTCACTAAATAGCTGAGGCTGTCTGCGAACCACAATCCTCTGATCTCAGCCTCCCGAATGTTGGGATTACAAGTGTGCACCACCATGCCCTGGTTGCAAAAGCTCTTTAAATGATTCCTATGGTGTAATCAGGTTTGGATTCACTGGTACAATATAAAATCTCTCTCTCCCTCTCTCTCTCTCTCTCTCTCCCTCTCTCTCTCTCTCTCCCTCTCTCCCTCCCTCCCTCCCTCCCTCCCTCTTAAGAGAGATGATGACTTCTCAGAATAAATGAGTAGAAAAGGATAATCATAGCTTTACCTCAGTTTTCTCATCTGGAAAACAGGGTTTTAACTAGAAAGAAAAATTAGGACCTTGAAGTTCTAAAACAATTTGATCTCATACTTAGTTAAGTCAGAGTTTTAAAGAAAAATTAAATCAAGGAAAAAAACACCCCATCTGGCCTTACTGAAATATTGTGAAAAAATTTTAGATTCTAAATTTGTTCCTTATATATAGCCTTTCTTTTTTCTGATCCCCTTTTATCATAATACTGTCCTTAAACTTGCAGAAATGGCCTACTTTTTAAGAAATTATCATAAGTAATATAAATGTCAGATTCTATTTTACATAAGACAAACAAAATAGCAACAGTACAATATGTCAACGTTACAGGCACGTGCAATTGACACAGGAGGTAAGGACTGCATTTCCGTGTCCTTTAAGGACTTGTGAACCATGTTCTACTTTGCTGGGGATGCTTATTTTGTTCAAGACAATTTTAGTTGCTCCCGAGGTGCTGAACCATCAGCAGTTCCCTGATATAGGATGCTCCTCTCATCACTCTGCACCTGTGCTAGCTCTTGGCTCCAGAGGCTGATCAAAAAATACTCTGAATGAATTAATTCACAGATATGCATAAATCTTTCTCTTTGCAAAACTTACTAATAATGACTCTTAAAGTGTGTTTTTCCATGGCCTATTTAGTCTTCTTAATTGATTAACATAATTGTGACTCTCTGGATTGTACATGTGAATCTAAGCACAAGCTTTTAACCACATTCAGAATTTTGTTCAGTTTTAGAAAGTGCTCCTAAGTTGCCTTTTACCTACCTGCAAGTGCTGCTTTTCTGCATGACGTCAGCTCGATGATACCCAGAAAGTTTACAAAAACCGTCATTACTGTAAACTACAGGCCAATCCACAATCTGGGCATTTCCCAGTAAGAAACTTGATTCTAAAAAAAGAAAAGAGAAAAGGGAGTTAATTCTTGATTTAACCATTTACTTCTGTCAAGTAATCAAAAAGGCAAATGGAAGAAGATGAAGGACAAATGCAATGATGGTTTGTTATGGTACAAACAATACCACCTGTTCTTGAAATTGACACAATCAATAGAGCATGATAGTAAAGAGGATCTACAATAGATTTATGTACAAACTAAAAATTTTATTGAAAAGAAATAAATTTTAATACCATTTTGCATTCTAGTAAATTCTACATTATAAAACAACATATGGTTGGTATTTAATGACTACAATCATTACACCTAAGATGTTTTAATTTATTAAAATTAGGGCAACAGTTGCTTTCCCACATATTGAGAATATTGAACTTGATAACAGAGGTAAATTGATGACCTCCCCCAAAAAGTCTATTAAGATAAATTTTACATGATGGGATAAATTTTTCATATATTAGATTGATATTGAGAAGTTAAATAGCATTAGAATCTTCTTTTAAGATAAAATTATTCAGATATTATTTTCTACCACATACTACATATAATTTGGAAACTATCAGCATTGTATATAAGAGACATCTCTATTCTATTTTGTATAGAAAAATTGGTTTGCGTTAGGTGCAAAAGTTAATACAAAAAATCTTTAGGTATCAACCTTGATTTAAAAATCTAAGTTTCAGGCAATAATTTTAAACAGTTTTGTAGATCACATGATAGATAATATGTTAAAGTTAAATATATGCATATTTATTTATTTGTGGTACTGGGGATGGAACCCAGAGGCATTCTACCTCCAAGCTACACCCAGCCCTATTTTTTATTCTTTATTTTGAAACAGGGTCTCACTGAGTTGCAAAGGGCTTCACTAAGTAGCTGAGGCTGGCTGTGAATCACAATCCTCCTGTCTCAGTCTGGGATTACAAGTATGTACCACCACACCTGGCTAAATATATTTTAAATTAATGTTTTTTTTGTTTTGTTTTGTTTTTGTTTTGGTGGTTCTGGGGTTTCTAGAAGCCCTTCTACCTCCGGGCCACACTCCCAGATCTATTTTATACTTTGTTTTATATTTGGAAACCTAAATTAATGTGGGGGGGGGAGGGAGGGGGAGAGAGAGAGAGAGAGAGAGAGAGTGTGTGTGTGTGTGTGTGTGTGTGTGTGTATGTATGTGTGTGTGTGTGTGTCTGTCTGTCTGTCTGGGGATGGAACCCAGGGGCATTTGACCTCCGAGCTACATCCCCTGCCCTATTTTTTAAATTCTTTATTTTGAAACAGGGTCTCACTGAGTTGCAAAGGGCTTCACTAAGTAGCTGAGGCTGTCCGTGAACCACGATCCTCCGGTCTCAGCCTCCCAAATGCTGGGATTACAAGCGTGTGCCACCATGCCCGGCTAAATTAATGTTTTAGAAGGATAAAATACTAAAAGAAATACTGGAATTCAAAATGTCTACTAAAATTTTCCTTTGGAAAAGGAAATTTATCTTATTAAAGATAAGATACTAAAAATAAAAATGAACTTATGAGTAGCAGACTTTAAATCCTGACTCAGTGTTGGTCTTCATAAAAGCAAAAATGAAAATGCCAACTCAAAATGAATCAAAGACTTAGAAATTAGACCAAAGTCCCTAAAACTACTAGATGAAAACATAGAATCAACTCTCTAACAAATAGGCACAGGCAGGAACTTCTTCAACAAGATCCCTAAAGCTCAAGAAATAAAACCAAGAATTAATAAGTGGAATGGCATCAAATTCAAAAAGCTTCTGCACAACAAAGGAAACAACCAAGAGTGTGAAAAAAGACCACCTGAATGGGAGAGAATCTTTGCCAGCTAATTTTCTGATAGAGGATTAATACCCAGTATATATGAACTCAAAAAACAACACAAAAAGACAAGAAAGCCAATCAATAAATAAACAATTGATCTAAGTAGACATTTCTCAAAGGAAGAAATATGAATAACAGACATATATAAAAAGGTTCAACATCCTTAGCAATCAGGGAAACAAAAATCAAACCTACACTGAGATTCTATCACCCTCCAGTTAGAATAGTAACCATCAAGAATACAAGCAGTAATAAATGCTGATAAGGATGCCAGAGGAAAGGAATGCTTACACAGTGTTGGGGGGGGGGTGGTCGTAAATTAGTACAGCCTCTAAAATATCAGTATCAAGATTCCTTAAAAAACTAGGAATAGAACCACTATATGATCCAACTAAAACACTCCTCAGTATCTTTCTAAGATAATTAAAGTCAGAATACCATAGTGATGCATGCATGACCATGTTTATAGCTATTTATAGCAGCATAATTAACATTAATCAAGTAATGGAACCAACATAGGTATCCATAAACAGATGAATAGATAAAGAAAATGTGATATATATATGTACATATATTCAATGATATGTTGCTCAGCTATAAAGAAGAATGAAATTATGTCATGTGCCTGAAAATTAATAGAACTGGAGACCATCATGTATGGAAGATGATTCAGACTCAGAAAATCAAGGGTCACATGTTTTCTTTTACATGTGGAAGCTAGAGAGAAGAAAGAAAAGATAAGAAACCTCATGAAAATTAGGAAAGAGACCAGTAGAGTAGCAAAAGGAAATCAGAAGAGGAAGGAGGGAATGGAAAAGGGAGGTATGCAGAAGAAAATAAGACAATGTTTTGTGCATATATGAATGTATTTCTATGAATCTCGCTATCATACATAATTATGGTACACCAATTAAAAAATATTAAGGACACAGCAATGCAATTCTACATTGGCTAAGTAGCAGCTACTACATGAAAGGCATTTTTCTATTATTAAGAAATCAATAACAACAAATATTGGTGAGAATGTGAGGAAATAGGATCTCTTCTAGAGTGTTGGTGGGATTGCAAGCTAGTTTAGCCTCTAAAGAGATCAGTGTGGAGATTCCTTAGAAAACTGGGAATGGATGCACACTATGATTTGATCATAACACTTAAGGATATCTTTCCAAAGAGATTGAATCTGAGAACTACAGTAATATATGCATACTCATGTTCACAGCAGCACAATTCACAGTAGCCAAATTTTGAAACCAACCTAGGTATCCATCAACCAATGGATAGATTATAAAATTATGGGAAACTCACACAATGGAATTCTGCTCAGCAATAAAGAAGAAAAAAATTATGTTGTGAGGGAGAAAATAGAAGAACCTGGAGAACATTATGTTAAGTGAGATTAGCCATTCACAGAAAGTGAAAGGTCATATGTTTTCTCTAATATGTGCAAGCTAAGGAGTAATTGGGATACCAGAAGGACTCCAGATAATGGAAAAGAAACCTCAGTGGAGCCAGGGAGGTGTTCTAAGGGAAGGGGAGGAGAAAGGCTGAGGTTCATTAATGGAAATACGACCATCAACTATATGTACATATGTGACTATACCAACATCAATCTCAGTACTCTGTATTGGGAAGGGAAACATGGAGAGCAAGGGTGAGGCCCACCAAGTTCTGTGTGCATGCATGTCACTGTCAACATGATTTACATTATGATGTAAGACTATAATGCACCAATAAAAGCACGTTTAAAAGGCATTGCTCTAGATCAGACAATGAGATAGAATAAAACTTAATAAAACATACCCTTGGTTCTAGACTATATACTAAATTATAAAGAAATACATAAAGAAATACAGGACAGTAGATGAGAAAAGGTGCTTTTTACAGGTACTAGGAAGCAACCAAAAGTAAACAGAAATGAAAAAGGTAAGTCTTTTTAAACAGAGAGATTTTGGTGAGATACTCATTTAACTGTCCATCCCAAGAGGACTTCCCAGTTTGGGTGATTCATGGGGTGATACAGCTCAAGCAGAAATGTCTTTTAAGACTAAAGATCCAAAGACCATAAACCTAAATATAAAAGCAAAAGTAATAAAACTTCTTAAAAAATCTTGAAGACAAAAGTTTTTATATAAGATTCATATAGCAATCACTACTTTTAAAAAATGTTGATAAGTTAGGCATCATCAAAATTAAATCAGCCAAGGATACTCTAAAGAAAATAAAATGGAGACCTACAGCCTGGGAGAAAATATTCACAATATAAATATCTGAGAGAAAAATCCAATCTAGAATATATAAAAAAACTTCCTACAAAAAGACCAAATAATCCAATTAACTTTTTTTTTTCCTTTAGTACTGAAGATTGAACCCAGGGGCATCCTACCTCTGGACTATGCCCTGGCCCTTTATATTTCTTATTTTGCAACAGGGTGTCACTATGTTCCTGAGGGTCTCCTTAAATTTCTGAGGCTAGCCTCAAATCTGCAATAATCCAGTCTCAGTCTCCCTCCTGGGATAACAGGCATGAACACCACACCTGGCCTGAACAGACATTTCACTAAACAAGATATGCAATAATCAATAAATACAACATAATCGTCCACAATCATTAGTCCTGTGGGAAGTACAAACTACAAATACAATGATACACCACAGCTTGACCACCAGAGAACTAAGGAAGGCTAACAACACAAAATGTAGATGAGATCCTGGAATGAAGAGCTCTCTACAAAATGCTAGGGAGAAGATGCAATGGTTTGCACATGTACTGCTATGTATTCATCTAGGACCTAAAAAAATATCTACCTTTAGGTATTTATTCAAGTGAGATGAGAACATATGTTAGGAAAAATATTTGTAGAAAAATATTTACATCAGATTCATCCATAATAGCCAGCACTGGAAACAATGTAAATGTTTATCAACCAGAGAATAGGTTTAAAATTGTGCCTGATTCCAACAAGGAATCAAAATGGAACTCTTCCCCAAAATGGAACTATTGATACCTGTAACAACACAGATAAGTCTCAAAAACATATGGTGACTTAAGCCCAAAACTAACACATGCATACTGCAAAATTTTACTCATATATAATTTAAGCCCAGGCAAAGCTAATATTGTATAGGGTTCAGAACAATAATTTGCCTTTTTATTATCTTTAGTTCTGATAAATGGTTATAGTGAATGATAAATTACCAAAGGCAATGATTTCTGAAGAAAATAAAATGGAGGACTGACAAAAAGAGTCAACAAAAAATTTCTGGGGGCATAATTATTCTGTCATGATATGTTGGCCACGTGTGAATATTTGTCAATTGATTGAACTGTACACTTCAGATCTGTGCATTTTGGTGCTATGCATTTTAAAGAAAACATGAGAAAGATAATGGGCAATCCCTTCTGACTAGAGAATCAGAAGTTTGAAGAAAATAGTGACATTTGAGCTGAGCATTCATTATTAGAATGGTAGCCTATTTCTCCATGGCACCTATGGTTAAGAGTAAAGACCAAAGAGCTGACTCCTACAGATGTGCTTCAAAAATACAGTATTACTTAACAAATATTATCACCAAAAATTCTCTTCTTTTCCCTCTTATCTCAAGCTGCTTGCTTGCTTGCTTGCTTGCTTGCTTGCTTGCTTGCTTGCTTGCTTGCTTTCTTGCCGGTCTGAGGATGGAACCCAGGGGCATTCAACCTCCGAGCTACATCCCCTGCCCTATTTTTTATTCTTTATTTTGACACAGGGTCTCACTAAGTTGCGGAGGGCCTCACTGAGTAGCTGAGGCTGTCTGCGAATAACGATCCTCCTGTCTCAGCCTCCCAAATGCTGGGATTACAAGCGTGCACCACCATACCCGGCATTCTCAGGCTGCTTTATTCTTTCTAATCCATAAACTCTCCACTTCATGACCAAGTTACATGGTAGACCATATTGTTACATGGTCTTCTTACCATAACTCATCTTGATTTTCAGTCTCGTGCTCAAATTAATGTTCAATTTTCCCTTTGAAAGCCTTCCTCCATGCTAGATGAAGGACTCAAATCAAAAATCCCAACAGCATATATTACCAAACCTCAAATTATTTTCCAAACCTATAAAGCCCTCTGAAGTCCAGCCTCACCTTTTCTATTGGTATAAATTTATGTATTATTACTAATAAGATACATACTGCTACAGTTAGGTCAGTTATATCTATATTCTCCTGATACCCATTACTCACTTGTAATACTTTTCTTCATCCCTTTGCCAGTCAAACATTTAAGAACTATCTCAACTCTACTCTATCTGTGATGCATTCACTCAGCATATATCCGCCTCTGGTTGCCACCATGTCTGCTCCCAACCTTTGACAGAACATACTTTACATAAAAGTTGTTTATTCTCATTAGTTCCATATCTCCATATTCGAGTCATCTAGATCACTCCTTTCTGGCTTCTTCCTTTCCATGCCACAAAACAGTCATCAAAGGACACTGACCTATTTCTACAGACACTCCTTCACTTCCTCTGTAGGCTCAAGACCTTCTACCAGTAAGGATATATTGGAGTTTCCTTCTTATCAGTCCCAAACCCTCTTGTGCTCTCAACTATACACATAGATTCAATAATTCATGAATGTGTATCTGGAAGCCATAGCTCTTCTGTAAACTCGAGATCTCCATCTCCACTTGAGCTGTTTTCTTAGCTGTCTTTTAAAAATATACTTTTATTGTTGTATTGAAATTGTACATTATAATTAGATTCAAAGTCAAGCAAACATGCATGCATAAATAGCACTTACTGTGTTTCCCTCCAGATCCCACTATACCCCTCCCCTCACCCAGTGCATGATAGTGAAACTGTAGTGATGCCTTCACTTAGGGACATAGCATTATTTGAACCGATGCCAAGTCTTACTCTCCCCTTCCCACTTCTCCCCCTCAATCCCCTTCTACCACTTCACTAGTCTCTCTCCTTATTTACCTGAAGTCCCCCATTTCCTGTTTTCTCTCTGACTTTCACATATAAAAGAAAACATATAACCCTTGACTTTCTGATACTGATTGATCTTATTTAGCATATTCTCTAGATCCATTCATCTCTCTGCAAATGACATAATTTTGCTCCTCTTTAGGTCTCAGTAAAATCCCATGGTGTGTAGACAAGTTTTCTTTATCTGTTCACCTATTGACAGACACCTAGATTGGTTCCATAATTTGGCTATTGTGAATTGTGCTGCTCCATCATTCAACATCCTTCCCATTATCCCTATATCTAATTCATTACCAAATCCAACTGATTTTATCTCCTACAGTTTGTTCAGCTCTCCAGTTCTCCATCCCTACAATAATCACCCAACTCTAACCTTCCATATCTTTAGAGCACTCCAAAAACTATGTAATGGATTTGTACAGACCCTCCATGGGATCCTTTCAATCAGCTTTCCACAATGAAGCCAAACCAGTCTTTTCAAACTTCAAATTGTACACATTCCCCTGCATTTGTTAAATCCTTCAGTGGCATTTTGCAGGGCCTAGGATGCTCAAGACATCCAAAGTCTATAATGACGTCAAAGTCTGTCCAAACACCAGTTCCCATCACTCTAAATTTGCCTAGAGTATTACAGCCACACAAACATTTCCTATATTCTTATGAGGTCCAATTTCTCTCCCTATATAAGCATTTTTTTTACTTGCCAACCTCTCTGCCTCAACACCATTCCTTTGCCTTCCTACCTAGTTGGCATTTATGTTTATTTAGATCATAATTGTCATAGCATGAGGGAATCTTTTCCTGTCCCCCTGACAGATCACAGCCCTGTTATATAACTTTTGGTGATGATTTGCCTTCTTGTGACAGCCATTATCACAACTGAAGCCTTATACCTATTTGTGTCATGCTTCATTAATGCATATCTGCCTGGCGAATTGTACAATTTATCAGGAAAGAGCCCATGTAGGTTTCTGCTCACATTTAATTCCTTATTGCTTAGCACTGGGTTTATATCCAAAGGAAATGAGATCATTACATTTACAGAGATCTCTCAACAGCCAAAATATGTAATCAATTTAAGTGTCTATCAATAGACAAATGGATAAAAAAATGTGTTATGTACACAAATGGAATATTATCCAGTCTTAAAAAGAAGGAAATGCTGTCAATCACAATTAGACAGATGAACCTGAGGGGCATTGCCTTAGGTAAAAGAAGTCAAGCATAGAAACAAATATTGCAAGATCTAACTTATATGTGGAGTTCAGAATTTTAAAGTCATACAAATAGAGAAAAATTAATGGCTACCAGAGACTGAAGGATTGGGGAATTTCAATTAAACAGCAGGAATAGGTTCGAGAGATCTAATGTACATCATGGTGACTGCAGCTAACAGCAAAATATTGTATATTTGAAAAATCCCAAAAGATGTTGTAATCATAAAAATAATGAGCATGTGAGGAAATGCATATGTCAAATAGTTTGATTTCACCATTTGTGTATATATATCAAAACATGTTGCATACCATAAATACATACACATTTTTCTTCTCAGCTAAAAGATAAAATTTAAAATAAAAAATTATATTATAGCAAATTACTTATCAATTGAAGGGATTACCAGAATTCCAAGAAAGAGGACCCCAAAGGGCTTAAAAGAATAAAGACTAAAGACTTTCAAATGCCTACTAGAGAGAAACAGGAAAAAAAAGGGGCTTCATGCAAACGAGGAGAGAGAGCAATAGAGTAGTGGAATGGAATAGGAGAGGGAGGAGGGGAAGAAGAAAAGGAAGCATGAGAAAGGAAACAGATAAAATAATATTAAGTTCATATATAAAGTTATCACTACCAATTCCACTAACATGCATGAAGAGAAAAGAGGGAGACAGCAGGGTGGGGTATGGAAGGAAACTCACCAAGAGATGTTGTGTATATATACAAACGTATTAATTTGAATCTCAATACAATGTATAATTTCATTGCACCAAAAATTTTTTATTAAAAAATCCTGTTAAGATAGGTCTTCTCCTTCACCAAAACTATTTAGCAAATCAGTATTTTTCTGCCTTTTTCTACTGAAGCTCATAAAAGAAAGAAATTGTACCTAGTACTCAAAGTATGTGTATATATACACAAAAATGTGTGGTGGCATGAATGCACACAACAACAAAAAATCCTTAAATCACATTCACTCCATGAAATGCACTCTGCTATTTTCTGTTCTATTTTGATTTGGGGGTGGGTAAGTCTAAACCCATTAAGTCAATTTCACACCTCAGTGAAGGGTTGCATCTTATGGTTTGAAAAGTAGGCCTTAAGCAATCTCCAAAGGCTTTGCAGACCTCCCTTTCTCATAAACAGCCTGGTTTTCAAGACATTTGTTAGGTTTAGATCAGGAGTTCTAACTGTTCCTAGTTAACTGCCATTAAAAATCCTACCCTGCCTCCGTCATACCATTTCCAATAGTTCTGCCATGGGGAAGTGAAGATTTCACTCACTAGCTATTACTACCTACTTGTTGTTGATGTGTTATTCCACTTATATGCCAGTAACTCTATGAAAAACAACACTCATAACAAAGGCCACCATAAGTGGCACCCCTACTCTGAGCTGAGCACTGGGCCTGACGTGTCTGTTATCTCTAACCCCCCCCCCAAAAAAAAACTTCCTTCCCTATTTTCCTGATCACTCTTCAGGTAGTAAGTCAGGGATTCACAAAACCCAGATTTCCAAGGTGAGAAGCAGCAGCTAGAACATTTATTCCCTAAATTGTAGTTCTTGCCTGAAATGTTTGCAAATTCAAAATCTTTCTAAAGGAAACTGTGGTTCTCTTCTGTTTATATTGATAACTAGGAAGACGGGATAAAGGGAAAGACCTTTATCCATAAAGGACTAATTTCTTTGATTGGCTTTGAAGCTGAGTAGTTTACAGAAGAGAATATAGAAGTTAGAATCAGAGGCAGGACTGTGAAGACTTGGCATTACTTCAAAACCATTTTTTACCAAAAAAAAAATCCATTTGATTTTAACTAATAATGTAGAGTATGGGCAACTCAGATATTTGACAGGTATACCACCATTCAATCAGACTTAACAATTCCATTGTGTTATTTTTAATCAACTTAAAGTTTAAACAATAGTTTAGAAAATATGCTTCCAATTTATCCGTATGCTTAGGTTTGAATCCAATCATTTAGACCATCAAGGAATAAAGTAATTGAACCAGGGGCTCCCCAGCCCTTACCATAAGCCCTTACTGATTTTACTTTAATGACGTGCATCTTAGGCTGATGGAGAACACACAGAACTGCTTCTATCATTTCTCAATGCTTTAGAAAAGGAGAGTTGAGTACTTAGCTGTAGAGTGCTAATCTAAGGAACTATCATCTAGTAAGCATTCATAAAAATAAAAATGCCACAAAAAATCACTGCCCAAATATTATATTCAAACTTGGGTCCCTTCTCAATATTACCAAAAGAGTAGCTATGAAAAACCTGGGGGGGGCTTAATTAGAATATTGGTTCCCTTGTATGCAAACTAGTGATCACCACCACTCAGGATAATTATGGAGTTTAAATAATGAGTAATGGAAACAAAGGCTTTACAAAGTAGCTATTGGAACAAGAAAGTCTTTATGAAAACTATTATGCACGTGATTTTTAAATTATTTTCATTTATTTTACATATATAAGTTTTTTACATATATGATTCATTAACAACTATGATATATATACAATAAAAGCTTTCAATGTGTGCAGCAGTGTGTGTGTGTGTGTGTGTGTGTGTGTGTGTGTGTGTGGACACACATATGCAAATAAAGAACCAAAAAAATACTTTTAAATATTAAACCCATAAACCCAAGCATATGAAATTATATTCATCTGAAAGTCCTAAACTAAAAATCAAATATGAAAACAATGAAAAATAAAAGAGAGGTTTTAAAAATAAAGCAAAAATAGATGAAAATTGCCAAATATTATTTGACATATATTTAAAATAGGCTAAATTAGATGGAACTTGGCAAATATTAAACTACTTATGAGCTTCTTGTGTGAATTCTTCTCTGTGTTAATTAAAACATTCTATGTGTATATGAAATATTCATATAGCTGTTTCTTTTCCTGGCAGTCATAAAATTTCTTGTTTCAACAAATGAGAAATCTGATATTATTAATAAACATTAAGAATAAGATAGCAAATTAATTAAAATTACTTCCAAAAAAATTTAAGTTGCATAAGCTTTAAAACATGAAGGGGGAAGTAAATATGATTATATAGGAACAACTTCTCAGCCAATCAGATGAGCTGCAAATTCAGATAAGAAAGCTAGCCTAAAAGTTTTAGAAACACGAAGCCATTAAGGAAACTGAAGTGCTCAGTGACCATTCCCATCCTCATCAAGTGATTTTGACAGGAAACTAGTCTCAGTTTGTCCTCACTCTCTTTACACATAAAGCCATGCATTCTGAAAGACTGAACCTTCCCAGATATCCAGGCTACTCCAGTCCTTGAAAATGTTTGTGAACATCTCATCTCCAAATGGTTTCAGTGCACAAGATGGTCCTGTAAGAGAGCCTAGGAATGAGGCCGCATCTGCACCAGGGCAGAATCTCAGAAGCTGGAATTCCATACATCAGCAGGGTCTCAGAAAACATTGTATTATTTCAGGACCATTGCGTATCCTCTAAGAACTGGATATGAAACAAAACACATACTTTTTCCTTAAGAGTTAGAAAGTTACAAACCAATTATAGGCCCTTGATTCAAAGTGGTCCCCTATGGCCATTTGAAAAATAAAAGAAGGTAATAAATTTAAAATAGGTAGTATATATACACAATATTTTCTCTAGTGGTACTGGGGATGGAACCCAGGGGCATTCTACCTCCGAGCTATACCCCCAGCCCTATTTTTTATTCTTTACTTTGAAACAGGGTCTCACTGAGTTGCAAAGGGCCTCACTAAGTAGCTGAGGCTGTTCTCAAACCGCAATCCTCCTATCTCACTCTCCCAAATATACACAATATTTTAGAATACAAATATATATTGTCTCTCTCTCTCTCTCTCTCTCTCTCTCTCTCTCTCTCTCTCTCTCTCTCTCTATAGAAATAGAGAGTGAAATGATAGTTACCAGAAGCTGGGAAAGGATGATAGAATGAAAAAGGAGACACACTGCAATGGGTACAAAAATTACTATTCCATAGAAGGAGTAAGTCCTGGTGTTCTATTACAGAACAAGGTGACTACACTTACTAATAATAGAGCATATATTTCAAAATTGCTTTAAAAAGAGAAATTTTTAAATGTCCTTACCACAAAGAAATGACAAAGACTTGAGGTGATGGATAGACTAAGTAGCTTGATTTGATCATTCCACAGTGCACACACGTATCAGAACATCATCTTAGACTCCATAAATATATAGTACAATGATTTGTCATTTAAAAATAAAGCTTTCCAAAATGGTCCCCTGGGAGTCATTACCAGTGTTTTCTCATTCTTCCCTGCCCATTTGCTTGAGAGGAAGGTGAGATTAGAAGAAGACACAAGGGTCTTTCATCCCAGACCCCTGCCCCCAGAGATTCTGTTTGAATTGGTTTGGACTGGGACCTGGGCCTTAGTATTTATTTGTAAATCTTCTCAGGTGATTCTAATGTGCAGCCAGGGTAGAGAAGTACTAATATCATGCAACAATTCCTGAATGCTGCAGCTGCAATAGAATCTGGTCGCGAGTGTCAAAAATAGAGATTGCTAAATTCTAATGCAGATGCACCGAACTGACTCCGGGAATACTTTAAAAGTACAGTCATCCAGCTAAGTCTTCTGCTCAGCCAGGTTTGGGGAACTTTGAGGTGGAGCAGTACCACTCAAAGAATGCAGTGGAATCACCTGGGAGTTTAGCAGCACTGTGGAACCTGAGGTCCACCCCAGACCATCTCAATTAGAACCTGCATCTCAACCAGATACTCCTGTGATTCCCAAGCATACAAAATCATCCCTCTTCTGCATCTTTTTCTTACCTTTTTACAGACAGAAAATCAAGCCAGGGAAATTAAAGGACTGGGCTGGTGAGAGTAGAAAAGGGGTATGTGGTAAGAGAGGGAGAACCAGGCCTAACTGTCTAAGGCTTTCTATCCTATCACACTACTTTTCTGAAATGCTGTAAAAGTGTTTGTTTTGTTTTAATGTAAGGAGGTACTTTCTCTTTATAGAACAATCTCTTCAGACAATAGGAAAATAACTACATCTAAGTTAGTATTACTACATCTTAATCTCATTCCTAAAGGAGATCATAAACAAACCAGACCAATAATCTTGCCTTACAGAAATTTCTGGGAAAGAAAGGTTATAATGTCAGTAAAAAAAAAAAAAATACTATAAAATCGCTGGAACATTTCTCTATTTTTTACAGCAATTTGGGAGGTGGGATATACTGAGCTGCTCCAACATGCTTAGACTGGATTTTGGTTTTATTGCTTTTTTATGAAAATTATACCTTTTAGAATCAGAAATTTCAAGACACTAACAATGGGGTTAGAGAAGAATATTAAATGGGGAGAAGTGGTTCAAAGGGTACAATCTTGCAGTTAAGGAGGAGAGCAAGTCCCTAGATCACATGTCAGCCCAAGGACTGTTTCAGTTAGCATTCTCATTGCAGTGACCCAAAAAACCTGATGACTACAATGTAGAGGAAGGCTTATTAGCTCACAGAACAGAAGATGTCAGGGGTTCAATCCATGTTAGGCTGGGTGAAGTCTGAGGAGCTCAGGGCAAGGCAGCAGGAGGCAGAAAGAGAGAGTAAATGTTCAGCTCACATCATGGAGGCCAGAAGCAAGGGGAGTATTATATATAATCCCCTAGGCCACACCTCCGAGTCCCCTCCTCAATAGCCAAGCCCCACCTCCAACATAGCTGCCTTGTCTCTGTGAGGTCTAGGGAAACATTGTAAATCCAAACCATATCAAGGACTATAGTTAATAATATTGCATTATATACTGAGAATTGCTAAGAAAGATCTTAACTCTTACTACAAAGAAATCATGAGAGATAATGAATAGGTCAATTTGCTTGACCAAAGTAATAATTTCATTATGTATATAAAAACATTATGTTGTACATCTTAAATGCATACTTCAGAGAGAGAGAGAGAGAGAGAGAGAGAGAGAGAGGTATGGCACACACTTGTAATCCCAGCATTCGGGAGGCAGAGACCAGAAGACCAGTGTTCACAGACAGCCTCAGCTACTTAGCCCTTTGCAACTCAGTGAGACCCTGTTTCCAAAATAAAAAGACAAAAAAAAAAAAAAAAAACAGAGCTGGGGATGTCACTCAAAAGTAGAATGCGCCAGGCTTGGTGGCGCACGCTTGTAATCCCCGTGCTTGGGAGGCGGAGACAGGAGGATTGTGGAGGATCGTGCAGGTTCGAAGCCAGCCGTGCTGGCTTAAGAGACCCTGTTTCCAAATAAAAATATAAAATAGGTCTGGGAGTGTAGCCCGGATGTAGAAGGGCTTCCAGGAACCCCAGTACCACCAAAAAAACAAAACAAAACAAAAGTAGAATGCCTCTGGGTTCAATCCCCAGTACCGCAAAAACAAAAACAAAAACAAAAACAAAACAAAACAAAATGACAACAACAAATAAACGTAGCACAATAAAACCCACAGAGGAATCTCTTTCTCCAAAAGAATTTTGTTGGAGAGGACTTTTCAAACACACTGATTGTCATTCATTATAAAGTTAGGTTTAGTTTGGGATTTGGGTTTTGTTCTAAAGTTGGCTTTGTTTCAAATATGAATTCATCCTCACTAAAATCTGAAGCTACATGTTTTTAAATACAAGGAAAACAAGTCGTCAGGTGTGGTAGTGCACACCCACAATCCCAGTATTTGGGAGGCCAAGGCAGGAGAATCACAGGTTCCATACCAGCCTCAGAAATTTAAGAATGCCTTCAGCAACTTAGTGGAAACGTGCTTCAAAATAAAAAAAAATAAAATAGGGTTGAGGATGTAGTTCAAGAAGCAGAATACCCCAAGTTCAATCTGTAGTACCACAAGAAAAAAGAAAGAAAACCAAGACTATTTAAGGTAGTACCTAACCTGTGCTAGCTCTTTTCTGAACTCCACAGATTACAGAAATCACACCTGAACAAAGCCAGGCTGAGCTACGCTTCCTGGGCTGCAATCTTCTTTCCTTCAAGGGAATGATAGTGAGTGAGATGACAAAGAGATGATGTGGGTGATCTTTAGAGCTTCACTCCAAATGTGGCTCTCTTTCAGCTTCCCCAACTCAAGGAAATCTTCCCCACCTCCAGCTATACCCAAATGCTGGAGCCAAAACCCAGAGAGTCATCCTTCACACCTCTTCTTTCATGGCACACAATTTGTTACCAAACCCTAATAACTCTACCAACAAAACATGTCAGACATGTTCATTTCTCTCCCTCTCCACTGAGCTACCCCAGGCCAAGCCACCATTGTTGCCTGCCATGACTACTGAACAGCTGGTCTCCTACTTCTGCCCTTCCATTCTTTAAACAACCAACCACTGCCACCAGTAGATTTGTGCAATGCATTAAGGATACTGATGCAAAATCCCTTCCCCTGAATACGTAAGCCCCATCTTTCCTCCTCCTTTTGTCTCTATAATCTAACTGCCTGGGTCTTTAAGCTTTACAAACTTAGCCATTCATTTTTTTTTCTCTCATTAGGATTAGGATTATTCACATGTGTTCTCTTTGCCTGAACTACACTTCTTCCCACTTACTTCATTGCTCCTCTAGACATCAATTGAACACTACTTCATAGTGCTATTTGCCAGTCAAAATTAGTCCCTGTTACACATGATCATAGCACCCTCCCCTTTTCCTTCAAAATGCTTGCCCACCATTTCTAAATTCTAAATTTCTAAAGCAATATTTCAATGCTGTCCAGAATGTAGAAAATGAATGAGGTATATTTCTTCAAAGAACTAATCATACTGTAAATAATAATAATGATGATAATAACAACAACAATGACAATAATAATAATAATAA
The DNA here is from genome assembly GCF_963383645.1 of Muscardinus avellanarius. Lineage (NCBI taxonomy): Eukaryota > Metazoa > Chordata > Mammalia > Rodentia > Gliridae > Muscardinus > Muscardinus avellanarius. The sequence goes on from NC_137798.1 coordinate 68,009,047, forward strand.
TAAGTATTCCCCTGCACTTTAAATAGTGTCTGGAAACGTGTGAATTTAAATCATGGAGTCTATCTTATTATTTTTAACTTGTCTTCCGGGTGAGTGACATCTATAAATATATTTAAGTTTCTTATAACAGTATCAGAGCAATCACTGACACATACATAGCACATTTTATTTGGGTTAAATAAAATCTCAGTACAGATGGCTAAACATAGGCATAAATAATTTATATGTCATGCCCACATCCACAATGATGATTTCTGGTTTGTGTGCTACCCAATTCTATGTCAATAACGGAAGATAAAGCTGTTCTCTTTCATTTTGTTACAAAACACACCTTTATCTCTTAATTTTGTAGCAATACAGCAAGTGTATAGACATATGTACTTTGTGCCTTCCACAATGAGACTAATTATTATATAATAATATTGGCAACATTAAGCAGACCATCACTGTGGGAGTTTGAAATATGCAAAAAATATCTGTTAATTTATTCAAATTTGTTCAGCTGTCATCAAAGATAAAAATATGCCTCCACTTTTCATCTCCTTCAAGATCAAAGGTACATTTTTAAGTTTCTGTGTTTCTTTGATGGCATTAACTTCATCATTTTTCCATCTAGCAAACTGGTTTGGAAAGCATGAGATACTTTAGTACCTATTTCTGAAATTCTAATATCAGTCACAATATAAATTTTGTTATAGAAAATATTTTCTCTGCAAAAAGTCCAACAATTCAGTTTCTACTTTTAACAATAGGTGTTCTGTTCATAGGAAGATGGATATTTATTTATTAATTTATTTATTTATTTATTTTGGTGGTACTGGAGGAAGAACCCAGAGGCTTTCTACCTCTGAGCTATACTCCCAGACCTATATTTTATACTTTATTTGGAAGCAGGGTCTCACTAAGTTGCTGAGAGCCTCACTAAGTAGCCGAGGCTGGCTTCAAACCTGCGTGATCCTCCTATCTCAGCCTCCCAAGTGCAGGGATTACAACCGTGCACCACTACGCCCAGCAGAAGATGGATTTTTAAAAAGTTTACTAGTCAGAATCATTAGACGCAAAATGTAGCAGCATAATGGCATATGTGACTCATAAACTCATAATACAACAGAAAAGATTCTTAATGTAGATAATGACGTATTTTATCAAATTTTATTGCAATGAAATTTCTGAAAACACCTAAAGCCTTTAGACATAATATTAGTTATATAATCATAGGGAACAGAAGCTAAATCAGTCAAAATATGTTCATTAGGGGAAAGAAGTATTAACATATTTGATGTTCAAGCATTATTTTAGGCCTTCAAGTAAAGAAATACTTTTACAAATAAACCACATCTTTTCTGAAGGGATTACATAGTTTCTTTGAAGTTAACTTTTTAAGGCAATCAAACACTAATGGCAAGATAACTAATAAAGAACCTCAATTAAAGACAAATCTAACCTGCATACATGGCAGAAATACAGAAGGGAAGCTTTTCTGAAAGCATTACAATTCTGTCAATTTTTTAAAGCTTTGCCCAATTTTTTCCTACTATGTATGCAATAGGAGCTAATTGTTCAAGGGAAAAAGACAGTTCTACAGATTCAATTCATTTTCTTCCTTGGACCAGTCTTCACCAAGCCAGTTGCAAGAGGCTTATGTCTCTGCTTTCTTCTTTGTCTTCTCCAAGATTTGCCAGCTACTGAGATCAGGAGTATTGGTGCTTCTTTGATTCCAAATAGTATGTTTTTGTTTAGGAGTAGGGAGACATGGGCATGGGTGAATTGTTTGTGCTCTTGGTTGGTTTGATTATTTTTCTCCAAATTAGTAAATCATTGTGGACTTGAATGCTTTTCAGCTCAACTTATGACAGAAAAGTCTCAATTACTGATTACATTACTTTTTTCAGGTTAAAGAAAAACACTTTCACTATCATATTTAGAAAAATAGAAAAAGGTAAGTATTTATCAAGCCCTTTCTACGATAAGGTGAAGTGCAAGATTTGCGATTTGCAGGACACCAAATCTTTCCAGTAACCCTACCAGGTATGTGTTATATTACCTCAGCGTGTCTCTGAGCCTTGGGAGTGCCCCCTCAGAGTTCCAGAAGGTTCCCAGCAACTTGGACTATGGCTGCTCTAGTAAAGAGGTGGCTTTAGGAATGAGGAAGAGGAATATCTCACAGCCTTCACCCCTCACTTTTGGAAGAGATCTTTTGTTTCTGAGCTCAACTGCTGAAGCAACTCCTGTAGTTCTCTGGCCATCATTTCATACACATTGGTGCACACGAGGTCGGTTGTGGACACATTTCATGCCCTGAGATGAGTCAGTACAGTGAATGGCACGACTTACTCTGAATGCAACACTTTGGGGAGGTACAAAAGAAATAGATGGCAAAATCCTCATCACTAAGGGTGGATTGATAATTTGGTTTAGAAGTGAGACTAATTGTGTACACTAAGTGGGAAATCAAAGATGACCCTAAGATTTCTAGATTGAAAGACAAAAATATTAAAGATGCTTTTGACAGACTTAAGAAAACACCAAAGAAAATCAATTTGAGGGCAAAAGCAAAGAAATTCAGTTCCGAGCACGTGAAGTTTTAGATGACTTCTAAGGAGAGCAAAAAGAGAAATTTCATATACCATTGCAAACACAGGGCTAAGACATGGAGGATTCAAATTTTAAATTATAAAGGAGGAAATCAGGGTGACAAAAGAAGAAGAGAGGAAGGGAGAAATTTGGGAACTAATCATTCTTCAGGAGAACAAGGAAGAAGAGGGAAGGAGAGGGGAGAAGAGAGAAAACACAGGAAGGGAATCCAGTAAAAATGGCAGGTTAGCTTGTTATCATAAAAGTTAACAGATGAAGCTGTGTGAGAGAGTGTAGGGTAGTATAGTCTTCAATCCTCCAAAGACAAAAAATATAGACACCAGAAAGGCTTTTGGATTTACAAGAAGAATGCTCACTTATAATTTTCTAAGAAGATTCAACATGGACTAGACATAAATTAGTTGAAAAGCAACAGAGAAGGAAATGGTTGCTCAAAATTAAAAGTGTCAGCCACGGATGCTACATTTGAAGTTAAACAAATAAATAATAAAATTAACTAATGAAAATAATGATGCTTGCTAGGTGCCAAATACTATTCTCTGCATTTTTCACATATTACCTCCTTTAATTCTCATTCAAACCACATCAGCTAGATATAATTATCTGTATTATACACATGAGGACAGATAAGTAAGTCACAGAGTTAGAAGCATCAAAGCCAGGACTCAAACATAAGCCTCCCCTAAGCAACACAAAATGCCTCTCAAGGAGAAACATCATTTTGTCATTTGCTTATTATACAACCCCAGTACTAGAGAAATGTCTAGCATATAGTAGGTACTCAATAAAGTTTCTTGTGTTAATGCATGGTTAACTATAAAAGGCACGCGGGTCAAGCAAAGAGAGAGGAGTTGCTTTTAGGAGACTTACTCTGAGACTATTTAACTCCCCGTGTAGAATTGTCCTATTTTTACAATGCTCTACAGTTTGAAAATAAACTTATGATGCTCTGACTTACACCAAATAAAAACAAGTACCTACAGATAGAGAAGGCTTACAGGAAAAAATCAGGACGAAGGCTAACTTTTCCCCTCAATCCAAGTGGATCGATCAATTTTTACTTAAATTCAGCAATCTGGGTCTAACCTGCTGGACTGAAAAATTTTTTACCCAAGGCAAAACTCTCAGAAAATACTTAAGCAGACAAGAATGGATCCCAAGGGATGAAATTTGCCATCAGTAACTCCTAACTCTAAAGTTGTAGAAAAATAATTTAATTGGAATCTAAAAATTTGCTAACAGTTCTTTCCTAATTAAGATAGTCCTGGCTTGCCAGGTATGGTGGCGCACGCTTGTAATCCCAGCATTTGGGAGGCTGAGACAGGAGGATCGCAGTTCGCAGACAACCTCAGCTACTTAGTGAAGCCCTTTGCAAACCAGTGAGACCCTGTTTCAAAATAAAGAATACAAAATAGGACTGAGGGTATAGCTCGAAGGTAGACTTCCCCTGGGTTCCATCCCTAGTACCTCAAAATAAATAAAAATAAAAATAAATAAAACAGTCCTGGCTTAAACTCTTAAGAGATGAAAACAAAAATGACAGAAAGTATTTCAGCCTTATATAAAGTTGGAATAGGAGACCAACATGGCATCTCCATTCATTCACATGAGTACCATCTTGTTTTCCCTACACAACGTGATTTCTATATTCAGATCTATCCATGATTAAATATCTTAAACTAGTTAAATATTTACATAAGATTTTATAGTCAGTATTATTTTGAAAAAATCAATTATGCACCTGCTGACTGTGGGAGATAAGGTCAAAGAGCATTTATTCAACCAGGACTTACCTGCTATATGCTCTGCACAATGGAAGATACAAATATACTTGTAAATTATGACCCAAGTCCTTGAGAAGCTTAGTTCACATGTCCAAATGTTCACGACTTCCCAATTAGAAGTAATTATATTAGAAACTGTCATGATTGTACACTTAAGCTAAGATCTCAAATCACTTATCTCTTAAAGTCCATAGGACTTTGCAGTTAATAGTTATATTACTCTGATTGGACTAGACCCAAAAAGAAAGAAAAATCTATTTTCAGTAAAACTTCAAGCAGCTTCCCAACCATTCTTCCTTTTTAAATTATTTTTCCCATTAATTTTCCTATCTTTTCTCATGTGCAAAGTCAATATATCACAAAGTTACTACCTAGATTGTATAAAAATGTGTCATTTTGTTAGGGAATAGTATCCACATATAGCCAAATACTTAAATAATGTTAAAATACATACTGATTTATAGAACAGTAAAGATTACTACCTTCATTTGATTAAATATCTTTTAAGACTGAGCCTTTCTAATATTAATTTCTATATTATAGAAAATGAGAATATTTAAATGGTAATTTTAGTCATTCTTAGATGATGAAAAGTCCTACCAAGTATTAAGTTAAAATATTTAGTGGCTTTTTTTTTAAATCTACTCTGTTATTAGAAAAGGAATGTGTTATATAAATGTCTACTTCTTAAAGCCCATTAATACTAGTACTTTCTTTAAACTGTTTTCACAATAAGTGCTACTGGTTTTGGACTTGTTATTAATGTTTATTTGATTTTACATCTCTTTTATTCATAAATGTACTCTAAGGCACATTCTAACTTTTCTCATTAAAACTAACTTTATATGGGCCATTTTAAAGCATCTCTCAATATATGCTTTCCAACTCTACAAAAAAATAAAATAAAAACCCTAAAATCAAAATTTAGACTTCCTAACTAACAGGAAGCAAAAACTTTTAAAGTAATACATACCCAGCCACATGTCTTTTGGAGTTTAATGTTTGGAGAACGCTTAAGATAATTTGTTTTAGTTGTGTATCTGATTTTTAAAATTTGGATAACATTAAAGCACCAGAATACCATAATCCTATCTTTCAACAAAATTAAGGCACTATATTGAACTGATTCTACCTCACAAATTTAATATAAATTTCATAAAGACACCTATCTGGTAGAGGCAGGATTTTGTTGCAATAGGAAATGTTTAATCATCTTCTTAGCAAGAAGTATTATGTATATGACATTCTGAAAAACTATATATATTTTTTTCCATGACACGGAAATTGTCAATTTTGGTTATCTGCTAAGGTAAATTTCCTATTAGTCTAAAATATATTTTATTGGTATCACATTATAAGTATTAATTGCAGTTATATGTGACTAATTATATACTTCTAAACTGTTATTAATTAGTATCACATTGTAAATATTAATCATATATTTCTAATGTGTGATTGCTTATTTAATACTACATTATAATACAAACTATTCATTTGGTCATGTTAATGTTGATCACCATAAATTAAAATGGTAATAATTAAAAGAAATAAGTACTTTACTTTATTGAACTTTCCTATGTGTCTTATAGTTTAGACATTTTCTTCTAAGAGCAACAGCCAACCACACTGATTCCCAACCAGATATGGGAGCTGGAGGGAAGGGGAGAAGAAAGGAATGATACTGACAGCTCAGTTCACCTGTGACAGGACCTACAGTGACCTCTTGTGGTGCAGGGTAACTACAGAAGTTTGGTTAACAACACAACCTTTGCCTAGGTTTACTCTAGAAGATGTAGAAACATTGTTCCTCCAAGCTAGTGCATGGCTGTTCATCCCAATGAGAGTAGGAGAGGAACATCAACTAAACTAAAGGGCTTCTTCATGGAAATCCCCTTAGTCACTGTCAATTAAAATAACTGTAACCACCCCCTTTTATTTACAAAAAATAGTGTTTGTAGATTTTTTTATTAAAAGATGGCTAAGTAAATAGATTTTTTAAAAAACAAAAGATAGACAAAAAGAAAGTTTTCTAGTGCAGACGATAGTGTCTTGGGGTAGGCAGTCCTGTAGGCAGCAGTGTACTGCATTCATTATATAATGCACTGTGGTCTCAAAAGCCAGAGACAATCCTCTGGCTATTTATCAATATAATTTCGGAAGTGGTCAGTAGAATTTCAACCTCTCTGATATTTTAAATGTCAAAGTGGTGCATTATAAGACCTGGGTAAACCAATGCTTCAGAAACACTATGTGGTTTTATCAATATTTCTTGAATGATGTCTTCAATGGTTACAAAAAAAAGTCTTTCAAGAAAAAAGTATCAAGAACTTTATAATAAAACAAATCCATTTGCTTTCCATCACTGCTTTTAGATTGGATAATACATAAAGTTATTATTCTGTTTTGTTTTGTTCTAAATCACTAGTCCTCTGTTTCCTTGCTTATAAGTCCTTTTAAAGCCTTAGTTTTCATAAATACCATTTACAGCACAAAAATATAATTTTAGATCTTTATAAAAAGTAAGAGATGGCTTAGTAAAGAAAGTGGCTCAGCAAATCAGCTACCTCTAGAAAAATAGGAAATTGGGAATATTTAGCTTTCGTCTTGTAAGATGAGAGGTTCATAAACTATACCTTCTCTGTTTTCTTCTTTAAGAAGTCCTTTTCCTTCAAAAAGAAAATCCCTTCTACTTTTACATAAAAGTAAAAAATAATTTCACAGTGAATGAAATATTGAAAAGCAAGAATTCATTTCTACCAAAAAGATATTAATTGTAGTTATAACTTGCAAAATGAAAACCTAGTTTACTGTCACCCAAGCTAATCACTTCTGCTTACCCATTAAGTAATCAAAGACAACGTATTACATTGTGCCCAAATAAATAGTCAAATTGAGGGCTAAAAAAATACTTTTTGCTTTTTTTGTATTGGGGATTGAACCAGGGGCACCTCCATGCTACACCTCCAGCCCTATTTTAATTTTTGTTTTGAGAGAGAGTCTCGCTAGGTTGCTGAGAGTCTGGCTATGCTGTTGTCTCAGCCTTCCAAGTACTGGGATTACAGATGTGTGCCACCATGCCCAGGTTCTTTTTTTTTTTTTTTTTTTTTGCCTTTTGAATCTAAAATTCCACCTAAAAGTCCCAAGAACAATTGTTTTCTTTCAGGTACTTAGTCTCCATAAACAAGTTTACTGCTTTCTATAGCCCAATTTTCAATGATGAACAGATTACATAAATAATTGAAATCTAAATAAGGAAATAAACCCTCATAATGTTCCAGACATAGATGCAGTCAGTAAGTGCTTGGGGCAGGGGCCTCCTAGGTGGCATTACTCAGATGTAATGAACTCACCACCTATTCTGAAACCCTCCCTTTTTAATAGCTGATCCTACTAGCCAACAATTTCTCTAAACTGAACGACAGTTGACAATAATTAATATAATATTTCAAAATAGCTAGTAGAAAGAGTTTTTGGATGTTCCCAAATGACCAGTGCTTGAGGTGACAGGTGTCATCTGATCTGATCATTACACATTGTATGCATGTGTTGAAATGTCATCCCGGACTTCATAAATATGCGCAATCACTATGTCGATCAAAATATATTTTTTAAAAATGTCTCTAAACATTCCTATTGCCTTTATACATTTCACCTTTAACCCTTCTTAGAGCAAGAATGTGTTCTCTGTGTTTATTAGCATCACACAATCATTATTGTAATTTCTTTTATTAGTCTAAAAGTGATTTAATTTGTCTTTCATCTTAAAACCAAAGAGAGGAAGTTCCTACTTTTACAAAGTGTGTGTGTATGTGTGCATGTGCACTACTCAATGGTCCTCATTATTTTATTTTATAGACTTTGAATCTCCAGTAACAACCTGCAATGCTTTCTCATAACAGAGTCAACTAAATAAAGAAAATAAAAGCCCAATCTCAAGAGGTGTAAAATAACAGCAAATAGGCTAGAGTTGCTACTCTAGGGAACAAAATATGGCACTGTTATTCTAGAAAATTGCAGCTGAGGAGTTTGGAATTTTATGAGGAAATATTGAGGTTTAAAAGCCATACTCAACTATGCCACACATCTTGCTTCTTTGTTCTGCATCATCAAAAAGTTCTCTGATGGATTTCTAGCTGGATGAGATTTCAGTTCATTAGCTACCCATGAGCAAAAATAAATGTCTGATGTTTTCTCTTTGTGTCTGTTTCTCTTTCATGTCTAATCTCTCTCCCTTCCCCTCTGCCTCTCCCTTCTCCCCTTTCTCCTCTTTCCTCTTTCCTCTCCCCTCTCCCCTTTTTCCTCTCTCCCTCTCTCTCCCCCACTCACATGCATGCATGTGTCTCTGTTCTTTTCTAGGTCTTCGCTCTCTATGTCTGTGTATGAGATAGAGACAGAGACAGAGAGTTCATATGCCTCCTGGGTGTCTGTCTCTGTACCTCCATGGATGCCTGTCCATTTGTGTGAACCCTTCTCTATACATTATTTCTATGTTTTTCTGACTCTTGTTATAACAGCTGATCTTTTTATAAGAAAAAATACTGTACCAGAATAAAAAGGATTTTGTGGGCTATAGGTCAAAATATAATGCAAGCACCTGTTTCACACACACACAATATATATATAGCATTGTAATTATGCCTCATAGTGAAGTCCATAGACACAAACATGCTGCACCCAACATGGTTAGAGAGTACCAACTCTTTTACTTTCTTTTCCCACCAAAGCTCTGACCTAGCTTCACTTCCATTGTTATTAAGTAAGTGAATAATAAATCCCGAAACGTGGCAAGCCTGACCCATCTGTGAGAATCCTGAAGGAAGTTTTCTCTGTTAATCTCAACTAAATAATCTCTCAGGAAGCATTTTTCCATTTCTCTTCTACAGTACATATAAATGACAAAGGTGGAACTCTGTAGACCTATTTCTTCCTTTAATTCTAAATTTCTGAGGCACTTACAGTGAAAAAAGTACTGAGACTTTTGGGTACTTACTACATATAGATGTGCATGCCCATTCAAATATCTAACATATGTCAAACCAAGCTAAGGAGCTTGAAGCAGCACCATTCAAAGTTAACCAAAGGTGTCTAGACACGGGATTTTTAAATGGCAAAACATAAATTTTCACTCACACTTGGTGTCATCCAAGAAAAAACAAACATTAAGCCAGTAAAGAAGTTATGAGCATGAAAGTAAAAAGATAAATGTCATGAGTTTAGATGTAAAGAGATAGATGTAAAATGGAGGCGACCAAAGCAGATTATGTCCGGGCCACATAAGGTCAGTCTTCATTTCATGCTGTATCTGAAATAAAGCATTCTAAAAACTGGCTCATAATTCCAGACTGTGTAAGAAGTTTCAACCAAAGATGTTATATTAGTAAACTTTAATCAAGGGATTCTCCCTCTCTTCACCAAACTGAGCAATAGAGAGCCTGTGGGATTTCTCGTCTAAGGCCTTCTCTGTAAAGTCCTTTAAGAGACCAAACTGCATGGAACCGAAATCACCCATGAGGATGAGAAAGCTGAAATAAGATTCCAACATCTTAAACAGTTGATTCCAATAGCCTTTCAATCCCCCAACTACTGGTTACTTTAACACTAATATCCCCTTGCTTCCTAGATCTATGTTTGATATTAATAAAAGAAGGTAATATATATGTATAGAAATTGTGTACCATTATAAATTTATATTCCATGCTGGAAAAATGAAAATGCATATGAAGTCACACTGGAATGGCTAAAAATATTATGGATTTCAAAACAAATGCTAGGTTAGGCTATACTTACTTATTGTTTTTACCCCAAATATAAGAATGCTGCTCTGGACTTGCATAGTGTCAGACATCAACCAAAGTAGAAGAAATAAAGTCACCACCCTCAGATTAAAACCGAACACACCATGTCAGAGATTTAGGGAAAACACTTTGAAACATTCAAATGCATGTAGTCCCCAAGTCAGGGAAATATGTGCAAGCCTAGTTTTAGAGGAGCACCTAATCTAGGGATCAGTATGATCTAACCTACCACCTCAGAGAAAGCATCATCGTATTTAATTATTTGTTACGATCTGAGTGTGCCTCTGTCTTGACCCCTGGGCAGAAACTTCTTGAGAAGAGGGAAAGGAAATGTCTTAATCACTTTTTCACCCAAAGTACCCACAGAGTGTCTGCTGTAAAAGGCACCCAAATACATATTGTTTCCATGAATGAGTAAACAATAAATTATGGAATTTCATAGAGTATTCCCACTGCCCAGTTCCAAGGTCTACTGTACTCCGCATGCAAAATTGTCTTTCTCATAATTCTCCAAAGAAGGGATCTCCAGATAAAATAGCAGGCCTCTGAAGGAAAACTTTAAGGAACATTCATATACTACTTATGAGGTTAAAAATTAACCAGAAGAATTAAAAACAAGTAGAAAGTCCCAGAATCAGGTCTGACTGGTAACTAAAGTCACGAGGTACAGGATGGGATCTCAGTAAAATGCAAAGTTTTTATGTCTTTATCTGTGAACAATATAGCCACTCCCATTAGAATATCTTGTAGGGAATACATGAATATAAATAAGTGGTATTTTAAAGACACTTCAAGGCAGGAAACCCTTCCTATCAGTAGCAAGGTAAAATGCCATTTAAAAAAAATTCTCCAGTTGAATTAAAAGCAGAGTAGCTACCACCTCACTTCTACATTTCTTCCTGTTTATACCAAATGATTTATACCATATGCACCAATGTACAATTTTTAAAAATCAAAGGAAGAAACTTTAAACACAAATTTGGCCCTAATAATTGCTTTCCCATATTTCAAGCACTCTCTTTTTTTAGGTTCAACACTAACTACCCTAACACAGGGTGCCTTTCAGCCATTCCAGTCATGGCCAGAAGCCCTTCCTGAGTCTTCTGTCTGATAAAGTAGTCACTTTGCAGCCATTCCCAGTTTAAAGAAAACCTTTCCTCGGAGATAAACTCATAAGAATTCGGTCAGTCCCTGCAGCCTACTTGGGAATTAATGTGGGAGAAGGATGAAAAAGAAAGATATTCCTTATCAAAGTGAAAAAATGATTCTACGGGTATAGCTACACCTACCCAAGACCTCCTGCTTCCCCTGGCCCCTGTTCCGGGCTATGGACAGGTGGGAGGGGGGGAGCACACGTCTTCCAGGAAGGAGATCAACTAACTTTCTCCCACTACCTCAGTCCCAGCCCCCAGTCCCAGAATCAGGTCTGACTGGTAACTAAAGTCACCAGGTAGGACAGGCTGCACCCCCTCCCCCCTTGGGAGAGGGATAGGACAGGGAGGATGGGGGTGTGCGTGGGCGGGATGGAGGCAGGGGTGTTCTCAACTGAAACTCTCCTTACCACTGGAGCGCCTGACGATGTTCTCCAAAAATGTGTTCTGCGGTGCCACCAGCCCTCTCTTGCCCCCCGGCATCCTGGGTGTGGAGAGCAGCGGCCAGGATCCGCGGCGGGGGAGGGGGGGAAGCAGGACGAGAAGGTGGAGGAAGAGGAGGAAGAGGTGGAGGAGACGGAGCTGAAAGAAGTGGGGGCGCGGCGGCGGCGACGGGGTCCCCTGACTGTGTCTCCAGCCCGACCCGGATGAGCAGCTCTGGGGAGGAGGACCAGGCAGTTCATGGTAGTAGCGCTCCCCCGGCCGCTGCTGCCCAGACTGTGGCGGTGCCGCACACGGGGCTCGGGAACTGCAGGCTCCGCCGGGCACAGTGCGCCTGCGCCGCCCCCGCTGTCGCTGTCCCGCCGGTGCCGGTGCTGAAGCTGCTGCTGAGGCTGCTGCCGCGGCGGGCGCCGGGGCTCCGGCTCAGCATTTCTTCCCGGCGCCCGGCACCCCGGGGCCGGGAAAGAGAAAGCAGCAACTCGAGACCCCTCTCCCCCAACCCCCCTTAGTCTGAGACCCTTTTTCTGCGCGCTCCTCTTGCGGTCTCCTAGCCCACCCCTCTCGCACAGCTGGCGCACAGCTGCCCAGCGCAGCCCAACTTCGCTGAGCGCCTGGTGGCAGACCCTCTTTCTCTCTCTCTCTCTCCCTGGGGAGATCCAGGAGAGCACTTGCTGTCGATGGGAGCTGTGCAGTGGGAGAGGCGGGTGCCACAGAGGGCAATCGGAGGGGTCACATCTCGGCTTCTTCCCCCGGAATCCGACGCCCCAACAGCTTCCAGGAACGAGGCTCGCAAAGCAGCGGTGCGACAGGCTCCGGCTCCAGCCCGAGCTGAGCTGGGAGTAGGAGCTGACTGGGCGGTGCGCAGGGACGCAGAGCAGCCACCTGACGCTGCTACCGCCCCCCTCCGGGCTCAGGCGCCCGAAGCAAAGCCTCAACTCCTGAGCTTTCAGCGCTACCCCACAGCCCTGAGCCGGAGCCAGATTGGGTTGGAACTCAGAGCTGACACCCGAAATGGCCCTGTGCCCCAGGCTGGTCTGGCGCGCTGGGGAGCTTGCTGCCACTTCAGGGGAGTACCCGGAGGGCGGCTGGGCGCTGGAGGCAAAGCCAGCCTGAATGCAGCTACAAAGTTGCAGAAAAGGTTTCACTTGATGCAAAGGAGTAGAGGAAGACAGCGAGTCATTTTCAACGGAGTGAGAGGCAATAGGGCGGGCGGCGTCTTTGTTGGAAACCAGTGTACAGTGTGAGGATGGGGCTGCACAAGGCTAGGGCAGGAGCACCCTCCCACTCACGTTCAGAACCAGAGACCCTAGTGGAACCCATAGGAAGCTGTCCAAAAGCTGAAGACTGACACAGAGGGGTGAGTGAAAACTGCGGAGGTGGGTATAAGGCAAGGAGAGATGGAAAGAAAAGGGGAGCCGAAGCCACAGCACCTTTTTTGTTTTTTTAATCTAATGTATTGATTCTCAAAGTGGCCCCTTTCTGGCAACGTAAGCGTCAGCGAAGAGCTCGTTGAAAAAATGCACAGCTTAGAGCTTTACTCCAGAGCTAGAGAACCAGGAACTCTGGGATGGAATTTAAGAAACTGATGTTAACGAGCCTCAGGTGTCTCTCCCTGGACCCCTGGAGAAAGGATGAGTATATAATTAGTCGATGTGAGAGGAACACAGCAGCGTCCGTGCTTGGTGACTGGGCAAAGTCGTTGGTGGCAAAGGAGAAAGGTTAGTTAGATGCGTTCATATTTGCTGCCGCTTAAATAGTTTCAGGGTGAGGGGACCGCTTTAGACATGCTCAGGTTCAGGTTTCCAGAAGGAGAGGAGATCCCGGGGCTGAGGTGGGGGGAATGTCTTCTTAGCCCCTGGACTTGTGGTCTTTGTCTGCCTCTGTTTGTAAGTCCCTTTCCCTTTTAAGAATCGCTGTCCTTGAAATAAGACAAGGAATGCCCCCCAAGGACCATTGCCAGTGGCTGGAAGTTAAATGCACCAATAGGTTCCAGGAACCTTTGGGTCATTTCCTTTTTCCCCTCTCCTCTCTGAAACCACTAACACCACCACCCCATCTTGAGCAGCTGAGCAAGCCCAGGTTGATGGGAAGAGAAAGAAGGAGCAAGATCTTGTTCTGTTAAGATTCTTTCCAGAAAAAAAAAAAATCAAGAGTCAGGTTGAATAACACAAGGCTATTCTAGCTTTCTATCAGAAGCACTGCTGTGGAGGTGAACTTACCCCCTCCCTACAGCTAGGATGTCTTTTAAATACATTGGGGTGTCTTTAGTTAAATAACAAGGAACTCAGGCACAGATTGGATCCCTGTGGTTAGCTTGTCACCAGCAGGAGCCAGGGATATGTCACTGGAGGCTACAGATCCCTCCCTGGTAGGGTGAATTGTCAGCAGGAAGGGACCTCAAAACCCGTATCACCACCCCAGCCCTAAACACACAGTTGAGTCTATGCCCCTCTGCTGAGTCTTAAATGACCTGTATTAAAGATTCTAATCAGATGTTCATTGGCTGGGGTGGTAAACAGGCAGGCCTATTTAAGATATATGTGTATGTTTTGTTTCATAGGTTGCTATCCTAGATATCTAGCGCAGTGTGATAATTCCATTGTCGTTAACAGAGAATACTTCAAATCTGTATGTTCTTTTACACATCATCAGCTGCCCACATCTCGCCTCTGGGTATTGATTTAAAATCTCAGCTTCCCAGCATTTCCCATCCAGTATAAATATCCCTGCTCCTAATCATTCCTCTGTGGGTGTATTAGCTCACACTTTCTGAAGAGGAAACTCTTTTGGACTCCATTAAGACACAGTCACACAATTACTGGTAAAAGTCCCCGTTTATTTCCATCTGCAGATTTAATTAAGATGGCATTATCCTTCTTTCTTTGTTCTCAATAACTGCCTAACATTATAACTTCTGGGATATTTTGGTGACTGTTATAAAAACAGTTTGTAGTTATAAAGTGTCAAATCACTGAATTATACACTTTCCTTAGTCTTCTAGTTTAAGTTTTCATTTTATAAATGAAGGAACTGGCCTAGAGTGATCGAATATCTTGTCCTAGATGAGACCGTGCGCTAAAGTGCTCTGCACAGAGACCAGAAGCTGCTCCTGACTCTGCATCCAGAATACCTCATAAATTATCCAAGATAGCCTGATCTTGGGTTAGTTTGGTAACAGTCAACAACACCCAGTGATCACTATCACCATCACTGCCTCTGCATCAAGAGAAATCAGAAACCAGAAACCCCAGGCAACAATTTGCAGCAACTCCCAATCAAAATGGAGTTAAGAAAAACCAAGAGCTGGCACCTGAGTATGGACTGCCTGGCCCTGAGGGCTGTGCCGGCAGATTGCAGCAAGGTGCCAATACAGCATTTTGAAAGTGCTTTGCAGATAGAGTCCATATGTTGTGACCACGCTGCAGGATATAACAGGTGAGAGAGATAAGAATTTTCAGCTCCAATGTCACACAAAGGACTTCTTTTTGTTTGCTCATTTTACTGCAAAACTTCCCATTTAAAGCAGAATCCTGTGTCCTTTGTCTGTGTCTTGAGGTGTGGCAATTAGGTCGTCTGGAAAACAATTCCTAGAAATATTTGCTGACCTCAAAGACAGGCCAGGCTGAGTTGGACTGCAGGTGTATTCCAATTGAATGGAAAGCAGTAAAAAAAATAATAATAAGTGGAGCCTTAGGAAATTGATATATTAGGAAGTGATGATTTGCAATTCACTAAGGGATTCTTTTATCAAACATTCCTCCTCTGAGGATATCAAAATACAGCTTATTTGACAGTAGCTGTAATTATATGTCAATTTTCTGAAATGTATCTGTTTATCCCCTTAATGCTTGATCCCCTATGTACAAATGGCCCAAACACTACTTTCTAAAGGATGAATTTTTCTCTCCATTCCTGCTGTCTCTGAGCTAGCCCAGTTCAAATTCAATTGGCAAACGCTGAGTGGGTAGCTCTGATGAAAGAATGGAAGGAAGCAAAAAAGGAAAGGGTCAGAAGTCACTCCCCACACTCTCCTCCAGGACTGATCTCATTAGCAACAGCAACTATTCCACATCTTCCTCCTCCCCTCCCTCCCCCGCCTCACTCTGTGTCTCCCCCTAGAGCACCAGCAGTGGAATACACAAATATTACTCCATCCTCAGCATGCAAAAAATCCCACACACATACACTTCCCACCTCGTGCTTTTCCATCCCCCAAACAGGATTTAAGTTGAGAGCTAGGAAAAATAGAGGAAATAGAGGGTGAGGCTTGGTGCTTAAGACTCTGGACCTGAACTGTGTGAAATTTGATCTCATCTCTGCTACTTGTATAACTTAGGACAGGATATGTAACTTCAATTTTCCCTTTTGAAAAATGGGCATAAATATCCCCCATTTATTAGTGCTTTTATGAGGATTAAATGAATTTCTATTTGAATTCCATTAAAATAATAATGGCATGCAATATGTACCATATAAGTTCATGAAAGTAAATACTTAAGCCTGCCCTACTGTTCTACTTTTGTTTTCAATAAAAGTTCTAGGTGGTGATCATTAACAATGTTAACAATATCTAATTGCTTTTTCCTCCCCTGTGAAATTGACTGTGGTCATGCAACTAGTACCAATTCATGAACTATAACTGGTGTTGATGGGTGTTACTTCTGGATAAAAACATATAAGGTCTATGACTCGTTTTCCCATTCCTCTTCCTCTGCCTCAGTGACTAAGGAATGCCAAGCAATACAAAGGGAACAGCTGCCCACGGAAGGAACCCAGATCTACAGTAAGCAGACATTACATAAGTAGAAAACAAAATTTTGTTGTGTTAATAAACTGAGATTCTGCAGTTTGCTATATCATAGTTTTTCCTGGCTGATACAGGCTCTGAAGTTGTTTTAGATATAGGAAATTATGAGGACAATAATTATCAACCTTGGCTATACTTAAGAATCACCTGCAGGATTTTTTTTAAAAATCCCAAAGTCCAGGCCATACCCCAGACCAACCAAACCAGAATTCCAGAAGATGAGAGTCAGACTTGAGCTGTGTTTTGAAGTTTTGCAGGTTATTCCAGTGTGCACAAAGGTTGAGGACCAATGCTGCATTCTATGAGAATTTCTGAGGTGTAGATGTTGTGCCAAGATCCTCGGTTCTCAAGGATCAGATCTTTGATCTTTGATTACAGATTCAGCAAAGACTCAGCCCTAATATATCCAAGTGCCTCTCTGTATTTGTAGCTGCTGAGTTTCTCAAGAGAGAATCACCAAAGCTCTGAAACTGACTCATCGTATATTCAAGGCCCCCAAACTGAAATTGACCCTTTCGATGCACCTGTCCCTTCTTGGCATCCATGATGAGTTGAGTCTTCAGTTCTCCACAGTCACTCTCTCCAAGCCTGCCTCTCTTCACACTTCTGTTGTCCCCCATTCATCTTGCTGTCTCAGAATATGACTTGCAGAGAATGGTCAGGCTATGATCCTTAGGCTTCTACTCTGTTCTTTCATCCGTTCTCTCTTTCTTCTAAACCAACTGGGAGCAGCTCTGGTCCCCATACCTCTACTTGCTCTGGATCTCTTCACCTGTGCTCTAGAGAAGCCTCATTTGACTGACTGTCCCTTCATTCCTGTCTTCAACATTCAACTTGCTCCAAAGTGTTTACAAACTCCACTGCTTCCCTCTGGCTTCTCCTGTCTCTTCCATCCCTTCATGGTCAGTTGCAGATGTGTGCTCTATACAAGGCTCCATTTCTTGCCACTCAATCCCAGACTGGCATCTACTCCCCTAATCTCTGAAACTGCCTCTCCAAATATTATTTGGATTATTTTCCAAATCCTGTGAAACAATTTCATTCTTACTTTTACTTTACCTGCCTATGACATTTGACTCTATTTACTACTTGTTTCCTCTGGGAAATTTCATCAACCATAGGCTGATTGATTTCAAACACTGATTATGTCACCTAAGAACTTTAATTAACCTATTTGCACTTGAGTTTTCTAGTTATAAAAAAGGGAATAGTAAGCCTAGCATGTTGGCACATGCCTGTGATCCCAGTAATCAGGAGGCTGAGAAAGAAGAATCACAGGTTCAAGGTCAACCCCAGCAACTTAGCAAAGTCCTCAGAAACTTAGTGAGATGCTTTTTCAAAACAAAAAATAAAATAGAGTTGGCATGTAGCTTGAAGGTAGACTTACCCTGGAGTCACTCTCCAGTGACAATAAATAAATAAATAGGCCGGGTGTGGTGGCACATGCTTATAATCCCCGCACTTGGGAGGCGGAGACAGGAGGATCACACAGGTTCAAAGTCAGCCGCACTGGCTTAAGAGACCCTGTTTCTAAATAAAAAGTATAAAATAGGTCTGGGAGTGTAGCCCAGAAGTAGAAGGGCTTCCAGGAACCCCAGTACCACCCAAATAAATAAATAAATAAATGTAATAATTCCTACCTCGTGTGGCTGATAAAATAATAAATGAGATAGCACTGATGGATAATATTATATCGAGACTTCTAATAGAAAAATATGATCTTGCAAAGTATTTTTTCATAAATTTGCCACAAACTCATTTACCAGAAAATCCTGACCTGAGCTGTCAGTAACCTGTCTATATTCTCTCCTTATCCCACTTGCTGTGAATATCGACTCTTTATTTCACTTGCAGTGAATATCGACATGGTTTGCTGCAGAGATATTAATGTATTTTATAACAAGGATTTCTATCCCTACCCCTGATACAGGAGATACAAATATTCAGGAATCCACGAATTTCTGAATTATAAAGCACTGAGCCCCATACCTATGTGCTGACTGACTCTCTCCAGGTGGCAATAACACAGGATCCCTATATTTCAAACAGATGCATCATCTTGCAACTTTCCAGACTTTTCCCTCTCCAGTGTTTCTGATCTCAGGATTGTCCCCTCTGTCTACCCAGGTATTCAACCCAGTAACTTCAATGTTCCTCAACCCTGCATCCAATCCTGTTCATTCAACCTCCCACGTCTGAGAAGTGTCCACTTTCTCTGGCACCGCTCAAGGCCAGTCCTATCATCTCTCAACAGCCTCCTAACTGATCATCCTGCTCCCTGCGTGCTCCTCCCATCCTCTGCCCCTGCTCTGAACCCCACCCTAATTCATTCTTCACCCTGCAGGGAAGCTCAAGTGATCCTCCTAAAGCATAAATTTGTTTATGTCACTTCCTTTCTTGAATATGTCTAAGATTCTCTTTGCCCTCAGGCCATAATCCAAAGCTCGTGCAGCGTCTTCTTACATCCCTCCTTATCTGACCTCTGCTCACCTATCCAGTCTTCTCTCTCGTCATTGCCCACTCCAATTCTATATCCCCAACCTTCCTTGCTACCTGCATTCCATTTTATTTCTCATACTTAGTACATACATTCTCTCTTTATCCATCAAAGTCCTGTGTCAACCAGCTGCTGTGGTCTGGGTTTGAGATATCATCCCAGAAACCTTGTGTGTTGAAAGCATGTTTCCAAAGCGGCAATGTTTAGAGATGGAGCATGGTTGGAGGAGATGGGTTGCTAGAGATACAGCCTTGCTGACTAATTACGCCCCTGTGCTTCCTGTCTTGCTCTCTGTGTCTGCTGCCATGACAGAGAACAGCTCTTCTCCATCATGTCCTGCCACTGTGGTCTCCGCATCAACAGCATCCATCCATGGATCTCTGGAAACTATGAAACCTCTGAAACTTCTAGAACCATAAGCTCTCTATGAACCTTTCCTCCTCTAAATTGTGCTTGTCAGTACTTTGGTCACGGCAACATAAAAGTGGACTGAAACACCAGCCATTCACAGCCTAGATGTCACTTCCACCCAGAGGCCTTCTGGGACTCTCTAAGACTTAGCAAAAAGCACTTTCTGTGTCCTTTTCTCTGGCCACCTTGCACTTCCTCTGTTGCAACATCTGTCTCATGGTTGATGAGAAAAGATCACAAACACAGTTGAAACCCTCTGCTCCTCTGCACCAGTATTGCCACTAGCCCTTAGGACATTTTTGGAAATATTAGGGAGAGATGTCTCTGTATAAGGGGATAGAACCACATCAGAGCAGGAGAAGACAGTGGCTGAATTCCAGCCTCCATTTGCCTTGCTGTGGATGTCCTCAGAGGTGAGGGGAGGGGTCCCTAGATGACAGAAGCATAAAAAGGGAAAATAGGGAAGTTTGTGGTATGTAACAAAAGGTAGATAATTTGTACTTTAAGAGAAATGAGAGATAGACTTGGAGACAGCTTAAGCTGTCTGGCTATATTCTCTAGGCAATGAAAGGCATGTTTTGAGGAAGTGACCCAGTATTTTAGGAAAAGAAACTTTTACGTGACTAGAATATAATATGCTCTATGGAGAAAAAAGTCCAAGATCAGAAAAGCTAAATAAGAGACCACTACATATGATGAATTTATATTTTTGAAACATTAAATGTTTTATCATCCTCGTGTTCACCAGGACTCTTTTACTGTCATTGTTCCTCACATTCTTCCTGGCTTTTGGTTTTCAAAAGCATAGGCATTTGGTAAACAGAAATCTAATAAGAAAGGTGTTCTAATAAAAGCTATGCATCATTCTTACCAGGTGTTAGACATTATTATTCTAAGTACTTTATATGCAGTTTTTCATTTAATTATAATCGTGTAAAATTAAATTTAATTCAACAAATATTGATTGTGCATCTATGCGCCAGGCACCATAGTAGGTGTTTAAATTATCCCTATTGAGCCAAAAATAAAACTGAGGAAAAAATAATCTAAGTATCTAGCACAAGATTACGAAGCTAGTGTGTGATATAGCCAGAATGGTGCACCCCAGGAATTCTGTCTTCAGAACCCAAGTTCTTAACCATTCTATTTGACCACCGCACTGTACTGTCACTCAAAAAAGTTGAAAAATATCTTATAAAAATCAATTATCTCATATGATCCTACCTTTGTCCTAGATCATTAAAAACTTTTCCTGTGTTAGGAAAAGGGAGAGAAGTTGAAAAAGAAGTACAGAGTAAAGAAATGCTGACATTGCCCCAGTGTGTATCTCCAAGCCCTGGATCTCTAATGACAATAACACGAAACCCAGATATAAATGGGAGTCAGGGAACACAAACCTCTAAATCATAGCAACCTTATAAATAACAAAATAACTAGGGAAATATTCTTTTAGTATGAAAATATCAACCCACATTCATGTTGGAACTACCTTGTCACCCATTTAACCATAGATTGGAATGGACAAAAATTAGTGAGAGTATCCTGTGGAAATCACTGGGCTAGGTGAAACACACAAAAAGTGTTATAATATTATTCAAAAATCATGTGCTATACATCTATCAGGATTTATAATAAATTCAAGTATGTGTACAAGTATGGTGGCACATGCTTGTAATCCCAGTACTTGAGAGTCTGAGATAGGAGGAACACAGATTGAAAGGACAGTCATAACAATGTAGCAAGACTCTCAGAAACTTTGTGAGACCCAGTTTCAATGCAAAAACATAAAAAGGGCTGGGGGCACGGGTGTGTTTCAGAAGTAAATGTCCTTGGATTCAATCCCAGTAATACACACACATACACACCATATATATATATATATATATATATATATATATATATATATACTATATATATACTATATATATATAGTGTATATATATATATGCATTTATATAATATAAATATATATGTATTTTTCCATGAGAGCCAACTGTTGAAATATTTACCAATATGCCACTGCCCAGATTCACCACTTCTAAATTTAACTACAGCAATGGGGGAAAAAAGAAACTTCTCTTATTACTTTGTTAACTTTTCATAAAAAAAAATACCTGAGATAATCAACTTACATAGAGAAAAGGTTTATTTTGGCTCACAGTTTTGGAGGTTTCAATCCATGATGAATTGGCTGGCACTATTGCTTTTGGGCATGTGGCAAGACAATACATTATGGCAAGGAGCTCATAATGGAGAAAAAGTGCTTACCTCATAAGTAGGGGAAAAAGAGAAGAAGAGGAAGAAGAAGAGGAAGAAAAGAAGAGGACACAGAAAGGGCTGGGAGTCCCACAATCTTTTTCAAGGGCATGCCCCTAAAAACTAGAAGACTTTCCACTAAGTCCTATCTCTTAAAATTTCTGCTCCTTCCTAATAGCACCAAGCTTGGGTCTAAGTCTTTAACACTGGATCTTTGGAAGACTTTCTAGATCCAAACTGCAGCAATTTCCAACACCTACATGACAATCCAGAGAAAGCCGCTGATTTCCTTACCAGGATTACTCATCTACATGTCAGGGCCTACACCAAGAATGGATGCAAAGGAAATGCAGTGCTTAGGGAATGTACTCTATCCTGGCTACTTGGCAATGCCATATCCCATAGTCTCACTGACTTTGGAGACTTCAAAATGAAGAGAGAGTTGAGGAACAAAACCATCAGATATCCATTATAGAAGGAACTCATAGAATGGTAGACAGTGTGATCTCTGATCTTTTATCTCTGAAAGGAAATTAACAACTTATTTTTATTGATACTTTAAGATTACATAACCCCTAAACTAATTTATTTAAATTTTCTCTTTCCCCCAAAGCTGTAATAGAGTTCCAACCATTAGTTGTTTTTATATTCATTCTTTCTCCACTAGTATTTATTAAGCTTCTGTTCCATTTAAGAAGCCAGGTTAGGTACCCTGGATCTTCTTCAGTTTACTCTAAATTTGATAAAGAGAAATGCAGCCTGATCATAAGCCCATCTGTTGTTCATGAACATCCTATCCTGATATGGCACCAGTTATTTAAAGACCAGTTACCTTCATTTCAGTAGATTAATTGAACCAAACATTTTCAAAGAAGCAAACTATGAATAAGTGCCCAAACATCAATTCTGTATAGGAGGAAGAAAGAAACATATGGGATCCCATTTGTTCTCCAAATTATTGTACCAAGGTATCTGTGGGGGTGTACTCCCTCCAAAGACCTATTTTTATGCCTTCCAGAAAAGCCCGATGGTCATGTAATTTTAATTGTAATGTAGAAAAAATAAACTGCATTGAAAAAGTCATTACAAAAAAGTTTCTTACAAATGGCTATGATGCTGCATTCTATCTATAGTATAAAGCCTTTTTATAGCCATAAAATTGGCCGCCAAAATGGCACTTCTTATAAGAACATTCATTGCATGTGAACGTAACGAATGATGTCCACTCTATATATCATCTTGGGGGAAATGAGGCCAACACCATTTCTAACTATAAGGTTCTTTGAAAAAACTATGGCATGCATCTCACTTTCAAAGGTGAACAAAAGGTCCTTATGCTAGAAAGAAATAGATCAAAGTAGCTCAGATATGTAAATAGAGTCAGTTAAGGAGCTTTTGTTTAAAGGATTTGAGGGGGGGCAAAAATAAAATCCAGAAACTCAAAAAGTTAAAGAAATCAGATCAGCTCACATCAAGAGAAAAAGAACAGCATGAAAAGCCCATGTGACTCCTTGGACAAAGTCCATAACCTGCACTAGAAACTGGTGGGATGAGAAAAAAAAAAAAAACAGGAACAGAGGCCACCAGCCTGGTGCTAGGTTCTCCACTAGGTGCTTCTCATCCCCACAACTTTTCAATATAGATGTTAATTACCATCATATAAATAATGAGAAAACTGAGTCTCAAAGAAGTCAATAGTTAGCCTAAGTTCACACAGCTAATAAGTTGCAGGACAAGCATTCAAACCCAGGTACAACTGACTCCAAAGACCTCTTTCCTCCAGTGTAGGTTGTCATCCATTCCTGGGGTGAAACATGACAGAAAGTTCTAAAGAGTGGCAATATTTTCAGTCTATTGGGTGGAACAGGCAGGGAGTGATCAAGGGTAAGCAAAAGAGGGCAGTTTGTCTGATTAGAGAAAATAGCTAATGGTTAGAGATAGCTGGGAATTAATTAAGAACAAGTGCAGCTTCAGGAAGAGAGGCTGGTATGTCTACAGTCAAGAAGCCACCAGTCCTAGACTACAACTTAAGTTTAAACCCAAACTAGAGGTAGAAGCCCCACAGTATGGAACAGACACTAGGAGAAGGGAGACACAGGGGGAAAGAGAGAGGAGTAGAGTGAAAGTAGCTCAATAAGCTGAAAACCCTTAGCCACTCACAAAGTCACTGGAACTTGAGTCAACATCTGGTAGGGACTTATCTCCTTAGGTACTACGACCGCCTCAGCCTGGGGGTGGAGTTAAACCTGCAAGTTAAATGTCTTTGGCATTAGAAAACAAACATGGCTGTGTAAGAAAGCCATAAAAACAACAAAATCACCAGGTCATTTATCGGGAGCCCACTAAGCATTTGGTTCAGAGGTGCATTGGTGAATGAGACAGACGCAGACTTAACCTCATAAAGTCCACCTTCTAGTAGAGGAAGTAGACAGTAAACAGCAAAATCAACAAAGTAAATGTTTACAAGTCAAATAGTTTCAAACAGGATAAAACAAGCTAAAACTCAAAGAAGAAAATAAGGGTGGGAATATAATTTAAATTGGATGATTGGGTAAAGTTTTTCTGGGCAGGGCACATGTAAGTTGTAAACTAGGGGAAGGAATAAAGAGAAGCCCAAAAGAAGGAAGAGTAAGCAGGCAGAGGGAACAGCTGTGTAATCTCAGGTGGGAGAAAGGACAGATGTTCAAGGAACTTTAAGAAAGGGAGGTGTGTTTGTCAGCCTTTTTTGCTATAACCAAAAAGTCTGACAACTTAGAGGAGGAAAGGCTTATTTGGGCTCACATTTTCAGAGGTTCAGTCAGTGGTTTGCTGGCTCCAAGGAAAGCTGCTTAGCTCATGGTACCTATGGCTGCGAGGGAGGGAGGGAGGGAGGGAAGGAGGGAGGGGGAGAGAGAGAGAGAGAGAGAGAGAGAGAGAGAGAGAGAGAGAGAGAGAGAGAAGAGAAGAGAAGAGAAGAGAAGAGAAGAGAAGAGGAGGGGAGGGGAGGGGAGGGGAGGGGAGGGGAGGGGAGGGGAGGGGAGAGGAGAGGAGAGGAGAGGAGAGGAGAGGAGAGGAGAGGAGAGGAGAGGAGAGGAGAAGAGAAGAGAAGAGAAGAGAAGAGAAGAGAAGAGGAGGGGAGGGGAGGGGAGGGGAGGGGAGGGGAGGGGAGGGGAGGGGAGAGGAGAGGAGAGGAGAGGAGAGGAGAGGAGAGGAGAGGAGAGGAGAGGAGAGGAGAGGAGAGGAGAAGAGAGGAAAAGAGAAGAGAAGAGAAGAGAAGAGAAGAGAAGAGAAGAGAAGAGAAGAGAAGAGAAGAGAGCCTTCTAGGACACAAACCTAAGTGACCTTCTTCCTCCAGCCACACTCCACCTGCCTACAGTTATACAGTTACCACCCAATAAGTCCATTCAAATCATTAATCCATCAAAAATAGTACTCCACTGATGAGGTTACAGTCCTCACAATCCAATCATTGACTAAAATACCCACCTCTGAACCTTGCTTATTGGGCATCATGCTTTCAACACCTGGGCTTTGGGGGGGATTCCATATCCAAACCCTAACAGGTCTAGAGCAGAGCAGGTAAGGTAGAGTGGGATGCAAAATGATGTTGCAGCAATGTAAGTGCCTTATCTTTCCAAATTTGGAGATCAAAACAATGGGTTGGAACTTTCCCTTGAAATCAAAATATATATAAAATTGGGATTTTTTAGGTGAGCAGTAGCATATTTTAATTGGGGAAGCTCGTTACTTTTATCATTAATATGTATTATCTTTGTGTTGCTATGATCAAAATACTTGACAAGAGCAACTTAGGAGAGGAAACATTCATTTTGGCTTATGGTTTCAGAGGCCTAAATTTATGACTGGTCAGCTCCATTGTTCTGGGCCTGAGACAAGGACAGACATCATGGTAGAAAGTCATAGTGGAGGAGAGATACTCAGGTCTTGGCAACCAGGAAAGAGGGAGAGGAAGGGGCTGGCAAGATGAACCCTTCCAGGGCACACTCTCAGTGACCTCCTTCATCCAGCTAGGTCATACACTTAGAGGCCAGAGCCCTCATTATCCAATCATTGCCTAAAAGCCTCCCACCCCGAACCTTGCTGCACTGGGGACCCTGCTTTCAAAATGAGACTTTGGGGGACATTCCAGATCCAATCCAAATAATATGTAATTGATAATGGTAAAAATACCATTTCATGCTGGGCGTGGTGGCACATACTTGTAATCCCTGCGCTTGGGAGGCAGAGACAGGAGGATCACGGAGCTTCGAAGCTAGCCTCAATGGCTTAAGAGACCCTGTTTCCAAATAAAATATAAAAAATAGGTCTGGGAGTGTAGCCCAGAGGTAGAAGAGTTCCACCCCCAGTACCACAAAAAATAATACCATTTCATTATAAATTAGTATTATTAAACATAAAAAGTGCATTTGTATTAGAATGTTTTTTTTAATGGTACTAGTGATGAAACCCAGGGGCATTCTACCTTCAGTCTTCATCCCCAACCCTATTTTTTATTCTTTTTATTTTTGAAACAGGGTCTCACTGAGTTGCAAAGTGCCTCACAAAGTAGCTAAGGCTATCTTCGAACTGCCATCCTCCTGTCTCAGCCTCCCAAATGCAAGGATTACAAGCGTGCACTACCACACCTGGTTGTTGTTTTTTTATTATTATTTTTATAGCTGCAAGCACCAAGAGACTTTGTTGGAATAAATAACTAGATATGGATGAAAGGGATCTTGTGATAGCAGTATCAGTCTATGTCCAGCATAATCAATTTGCCATTATGTAGAAGAAACACAGAAGGAAGCATGGGAAAACACGGCTGTGGCCGTCCTCTAGACAAGAAATGAAATAGGCAGTGTAGAAAGAACAGGGCAGGTTAGAGACATATTTTGGAGATAAAATCAGCAGAGACTTTCCAATGTAATTGGAATGGATTTGGAAAGTGAAGACAAGGGAGGAAGCAGGGATAACTCCCCCATTATCCCAGTAACTGGATGAGCAATGGTATTTCTAATTGAGATGGGAAGGGCCAATTAATGAAAGGTAGATTTGGGGAGACACATCAAGGGCTGCATTTTGAATATTTTGAATTTTTATAGCCAAGTAGAGACCTTGGAGGCAATTTGATGGTTGAATTTAGAGCCCACAGGAAAAGCTTTGGTTTCTGGAAGCAGATGGACATGTCCCAGTCAAGAGAATTCTGCAAGGAATTTAGAAGACATCTGCATTGCCTCTGTATCTACATTAGCGGTTCCACAGTTGCCAGCATATACTGCAGAGCATGCTGTTTTATATCTGTCTTGTCTTCAGTAAGTAAAGAGATTAGAAATAGAGGGATAATGAGACAAGAACCACAACAGAGACCAAATTCTCATAGCAGTACTCACATTAAGAAAAGACAAAAAAAAAATATAACTATCTATTCGTAGAACAAGTCTAAATAAGTTATTGCACACTCCTTAAATGAAATATAATTAAGCTATTTGAAATTACTACTATACATCCACATTTATTTTATTTCTAGTATGAAAAAATATCTGCAATATACCACACGGAGGGAAGCATATTATAAATGCATATGCTATATAAATCGTGACTTTTTTGGTTAGGCAAAAGAAATTGATAACCGCATTGATTTGACCACCTGGAGAAATTCTGAGGAAAATATATACCCCAAAATTTGAATAATGAATACAATGGGTGGAAGACTTCTGGGTAAGTTTTACTTTGTTTTTTGTACATTAATGTATCACCAGATTATTTTTATAATGAACATATGTTTCTATATCTGTATGCTTTTACTTTTACTTTTATAATAAGAAAAAACAAAAAAAGCCATTTTATAGGAAGAACTAGAAAAGGAACAGTCTGGAAACTTCAGGTGGTAACCAGAAAGTGTCTAGCTGGCATCCAGCTGATCTGCCACTGCTGTGATAAAACACCATTAGTGTTTATTCAGTTCAATTCAACAAACATCTCCCTCACACCTACTCAGGGCCACACTCTGGCTAGGTGATAAGGAAACATCTATGAATTCATCTGAGCCTAGGACCTCTCTAAGCTCACAAGGAAAAAAACTTGGCTTTAAACATACATTTATAGAAGATTATATTAGATTGCTAGTGTTGCCATAACACTGTATCACAAACCAGGTAGTTTTTTGGGTTTTTTTTTTGTGTGTGTGTGTGTGTGTGTGTGTGTGTGTTGTGTGTGTGTGGTACTGGGGTCCTGGAAACCCTTCTACCTCCAGGGTACAGTCTCAGACCTATTTTATATTTTTTAATTTGGAAACAGGGTCTCTTAAGCCAGCAAGGCTGGCTTCGAACCTGCGTGATCCTCCTGTCTCCGCCTCCCAAGCGTGGGGATTACAAGCGTGTGCCACTCCCAGCCCCACCCCCAGAAAACCAGGTAGTTTAAAGAATAAAATTCATTCTTTTACAAATTCCAAAAGCTGATGATCCAAATGTGAGCAGGTTTGGTTTGTTCTTAGGCCTGTCTTTTTGTTTTGCAGATGGTTAACTTCTTGCTATGTCTCTACATGGTCTTTATTATGTGTATACATATATATATGTATATCCTAATATACTTTTTATAAGTATGCTAGCTAGAAAGGATTATAATCTACTCTTAGAACTTCATTGCAGCTGGGCATGGTGGTGCACTCTTGTAATCCCCACACTTGGGAGGTGGAGACAGAAGGATTGCACAGGTTTGAAGCCAGCGCGCTGGCTTAAGAGACCCTGTTTCCAAATAAAAATATAAAAAATAGGTCTGGGAGTATAGCTTGGAGGTAAAAGGGTTTCAATCCCAGTACCACCAAAAAAAAAAAAAAGAACTTCATTATAAGGTAATCATTTCCTTAAAGGTCCTACCTCCAAATAAAGTAACACTCTGAAATACTAGTGATTAAGACCTAAGTGTGTGAGTGTGTGTGTGTGTGTGTGTGTGTGTGTGTGTGTGTGTGTATTACCAAGGACTGAACCTAGAGGGATTCTCTACCACTGAACCATAGGCCAATCCTTTTTATTTTTTGTTTTAAGGCAGGGTCTTGCTAAACTGCCAAGGCTGGCCCCCATCTTGCAATCCTCCTGTCTCGGCCTCTCAAGTACTGGAATTACAGATATGTGTCAGAGCACCCAGCTTCAGCATGTAAGTTTTGAGGGAGCATTTACCCCAAACAAAGATCTGCATAGTTAAACTTTCAGTGGCAAGATTTCTATTGAATGGTATCTTAAATTTTCTTGTAACATCTGAATCAGATATTCAGAAGTAACTTAAAAATGAGGATAATTATATAAATTTTAAAATCGCTCTTATCTTTTGTTGTGTACCACTTAATTGGAAAAAAATATGGCTTCCCAAGGGACTTAATGAAGCAAACACCTAATACAATGTAGCTATCTACAGTGACAAAAATTCTGTGAAAGAAAATGACTTGACAGGTGTGGTGGCACACAGCTATAATCCCAGTACTTGGGAGGCTGAGACAGGAGGATCACAGGTTCAAGGCCCGCCTCAGCCACTTAGAGGACCTCATCAACTTAGTGAGACCTTGTTTAAAAATAAGAAATATAAAATAGGGCTGGGAGTGTAGCTCAGAGGTAGAATGCCCCTGGGTTCAATCCTTAGCAACACACACATACACACACACACACACACACACACACACACTCTCTCTCTCTCTCTCTCTCTCTCTCTCTCTCTCTCTCTCTAAATTTCTACTCTAAATTAAAAGATTCATTCCTTCTCAGCAATATTTAAAAAAATGCTAGCAACATATCTTATTAAGTACACACACAAAACACTTCTCCACACCCTCTGCATTTTCTTTTGTCCAAAATTCTACCTGAAAACTGGAAAAGAACACACATGGTACCAAAAACTAGCAATGTTTACCACCTCGTGTCAGGTATGGAGTATGTGTCAACAGATGGATAGTGGGTGCTTGTTTGCTCTCTCTGAAATGTATTTCTCTGCTGCCTCCTGCCTTTTCTGAATTGTACCCAAAGTTCCTTTGGCAACATCCCTTTACATTGTTTAGATGGCCTCCCCTCAACCACACCAGGAAAAGTGTCTGTTTGCCTAAGTCAATCATCATCTCCTATCTACTTAATCCATCATGATTGGTTTAAAGAAAAGCACATTCGTTAGTCAGACCAAATAGATGTGAAAAGATTTTAGGGAATGGTTCTGGGAAAAGAAATTTTCTCTCTTCCAGTAGTAGATTATGAAGTCTAGAATTTTAGCAGCCTTTTTGTTTTACATCAGAAGGAGCCTGGAGCTACCATGAGTCAATAGATGGAGTTTCAAACTGAAGCACACACATGTATCCTTAGCATTTAGGCTCGATTGCTCTGTTAGGATGACAACTTGTTCCCTTGAATGTTTAAGCTAGTTTGAATTACTGAGTTTGTTTGGTTGGTTTTTTGTTGGTGTTGTCACTTGTAATCAAAAGATTTATAATTGAGTTAAGTTATAAAAAAGATGAATGCAGAAGTGATAAACCAGGCATCCAGTTCTAGCAAGTATACAAGGGAAACATTGCTATGGTTGCATATAATATTCAGATTTGGTAAACAAAGCTTTAATGTTTCACATAACACAAAATGTAAACATTTTCCCCATTCCTTCCACAAGGTAAAATTAGGATAAATCTTTTCAAAAGTCAGAATTCTCACCTTTTCTTTGGTATGGTCAATTTTCATTCCACATATGGATGGTTCCTTTTTTCTCCCATCCCATTTCTGTACTTGATTACTCTGGCATACTTGAGTACATATTTTGCAATATTAGGGATGGAACTACTCTCATCTAAATTCTAGAAGAAGAAAAAGCTCTGTATTCGATACTGTATCTATTACAGTTTGAAAGACCCTTTTCAAGTCCAATCTGCATCACCAAAGATGTCACAGGTTCAGTGATCTCCATGAGTTCTTTTCCCCAACTCAGATATCATGGGCTGGGAAATAAAGAGCCAGGATAAGCAGCTAGCATTTAGTGCAGGGCATATAAAAATGATTTATTATAAAATCAAGAGTAATAGCACTGTGTCTCAAAGAGATGGAGTGGGGGAGAAAGAAAAGCATCAGGAATCTGAGGAGAATACGATAGAGCCAAGTGCTGACCCCCAACTGGAGTCCTGGATCTTAAATAGGGTTTGTCCTATCTGGACTTTCTTATCTGGGCTGCTAAGTTCCCAGGCCAATAGCCCAAGCATTGTCCGCATCTACATGAAAGGATTTCCGGGTGTTTTTTTTTTTTTTTCAGCTCTTCCTAGGTTCATGGATTTGTAAGTTTGAGGATTTGTAACTTTCTTAGTGTTGGTCTTCATCTTACCTCCATTGCCATGCCAACCTAACAGGCTTGGAACAGAGGAAGCTCAAACAGCAGGCTGGAAAGAGCAGGAAGCAGCCTGTTTTAACTTTTTAAATGCCTGCTCTGCTTTATGAAATTATCTATAACTGGATCAGTATCTGTATAATTTCATTAAATTGCATAGAACTCTGTGGGGAAGATTGTAATGTCCTCAGTTTATAAGTGATAAAAAAAGAGGTGCAGAGAGGATACATATCTTGCCTAAGATTATACAGCAAGTAGGTTGTAGAGTTGAGATTCCAGCTCTGATAAAACTATTAAATCTGTGCTTTTGCATTATTTGTTAATTCCTTCAATATTTTTACATACAATACTGTGGTAAGCAATGGTAGTGCAAGAGAGAAATTATTATAAAACTCTCCCCAAAGACTTTATAGCCCTGGGGAAGAGAAATGCGTGCATATTGTTAAATTTTCACAATGTATACATATTGCTTTTACAGATAAATGGACAAAGTTGGATGTGAATGTAGAAAATAGAATCTGGGAGTAAAAGAAAGGCTTCACAGAGTAGGATAATACTGGGAGTCAAAGAATGAGGAAGCAAAGCAGAAAGAAAGAAGAAAGCAGAAGCCATGACACTGAGGAGTTAGGAAAGGGGAAAGAAAAGAAGAGAGAAAGAGGAAGGAAGTCATCAAGCAAGCAGCGTGGAGTGTCTGCACACCAAGTATTCACTTGGCTGAAGAATCAGGGAGGAACAGAACAAGTGGAATGAAGAAGCAGTAGAGAATAGAAAGGAAATTGGAGAGGTCTGCTACATGATGGAGAGAAGACACAGGGGAAATACTGACACTAATATCCATTTTGCCTCTTTTTAAGTAGATCTGTGGGCTGAAGTGAGCCTAAACTGGAGAGACTTCTACCATCATTCTTGCCACGAATACTGTTCTGGAGGAATCAATCTGACCAGGAGATTGAAGCAGATAACCATGGTCAGAACAGAAACCATGGTGCCAAGGAAGATGTGAGTCCCTCTGCTCCATCCCTGCTAGAATGAAATATTGCCAATGAAGAGAGAATGTGCTTCTCTTTCCAAAGGAGAAGGAGAGGGAGCAAATACTCATATTGTACGTGGTTTCTGCTTTAAAGATTTAAAGCAAGCTGCATAGTTTTGGAAAATATTGTTGAAGTTGGAAGTTTTCAGGAATATTCAGCAATTACTGGAAATTTTCAAATGCAAGGGTTTCTGTCAACCATAAAAATGTCTAACTCTGATGTATTAGGTAGTGAAATAATGATTCATTCAATTTAATTGCAACAGATATAGTCAAGTGTGAACTCACCCATGTAGGTAAAGCTTTAAGAAATAAAACAATTGCAGTGTCGAGCTGATTACTGTTTTTCCTGTTCTGCAATCTCTGCTCTTTTGGACCCTCTTCTCTTTGGTGTGATTAACCCCAATGATGCAGCTTCCTAATATAGACAGTGACAAAAATCATAAATTGACAGAAAATTACTCTTCTGCTCTGTTGCTGCCTCTTCTGTTGAACAATAACATGGTCATTTCAGCCACCAGCATTTAACAGTGTTTGCCTTGGTGATATTCTGAATTTTCAGAGATAGTAAAAGTAAATTACATGACTAATAAATGTCTTGAGTTCCTATTTTAAAACTAAGACACTGTAGACCTAGAAAAATAATCAGATAGGAAAGCCATAGATTAAGAAATAAGTCAAGTTGGGTATGGTGGTACATGCCTGTAAACCCAGAACTTGAGAGTCTGAGACAGGACAGCAGGTTTGAGGCCAGCATGCAGTAACTTAGCTAGACTCTATTTCAAAATAAAAAAATAAAATTTAAAAGGGTTGGGAGTGTAGCTCAAGGTAGAATGCTTCTGGGCTCAATTGTCAGTATCACACAAAAAGTAAAAAAAAAAAAATAACATTCAATAATTTGAGAATATGAGGCAAGGTTTTTAAAATCTCCAGTAGAGACTACAGCATTGTACTCACAATGGAGAGGTTAGAAACCATCAGAGCGTGAGCCATGAAACCAGATTTTATACCTAAATCCCAATACTATTACTTGTCGACTAAATGGCCATGGTCATATCTTCACTAGTAAAATTAAAGTAATAACGAAAATTACAACATATATTTATGAGGATAAGATGAAATTTTGCATGCAATCAGTATTTCATGAATATACCACTGAATACATAAAAACGGATCCTTCCTCCACTAAAGGCCTTAAGCTAAATAGAAGATAAACCAATGAATATGATATGGCTTCTGATCAAGAGCCCACCAGTGAGCAGAAATGCCAAAACATGAGCATACACATCAGTATTTCATTTCAATAAACACTTATAACTATTATAAGCAAGTTGTTATCTCAGCTACGGAAAAAACATTGTACACTAGGTTACATGATGACTTAGCATATTATTTATTGCATATATATTGTAGTAAGACAAGTTAAATAAAAAATACTTTGAAACACAGAAATTGGAGAAACTATTAAAGTGGAAGGAAACATTAAAGGAGAGCCTCATGGATAGGTACAAAATAATCTAGACCTCAGGATATATAGGACTTCAGCATCTCAAAAACGGACCATAGGCCAGATGTAGTGGTACATGTTTGTAATCCCAGTACTTGGGAGCTAAAGCAGGAGGATCGTAGGTTTGTAGCCAGCCTCAGCTACTTAGGCCTTCAGGAACTTAGTGAGACCCTATTTTAAAATAAAGAATAAAAAACAGGACCAGGGGTGTATCTTGGAGGTAGAAAGCCCCTAGGTTCCATCCCTAATATTGAAGAACAAAAAATGATATGGGCCATGGAGCCATGTGGAGTCCCACATTGACACATGGGCCTGAATTATTCAAACTACACGTTGTAAAGAAAAGATTAAGTCCTGGCCAGCTCTGGAAACAAAACTCTAAGCCCTTGAAATGACCTGATTGATAAAGAGTCTCTCAGAATATCTGGGACCCTGGGCATTTCAGGCAGTTCCTGCCAACAGTATGATTTGTGGTGAGGACCTGAGGCTGTGCTATATTAGTGTGACCTCCAAATGAATTGAGGACTAAGTACAGTTAGCTACATGGGTGCTCCATGCTGATATGGTTGACCACCATGAAAGCTCTGTAAACCAGAATAATTATTGAGACACAGAAGACACAGAAAGGGTGGGCCTTCCACCCTTGACAAGACTCCATACATGTTGTCACACAAAAACTCTGGGAGAAGAAAGCACTGGCCATACAACTCCACCAGAGAAAGACAGCTGGAAGCTTGAGCCCATCTCCCCTGGGGTCTGCCCAGCACAGGCACCTTTTATCTCTTCTGATTCCAGTTTGTACTTTTTCTTGGTAACAAACTGCAACCATGAATATAACAGCTTTTCTGAGTCCTATGGATATTTTTAGTGAATTAGTCAATTGTTGAGCCTGAGTGCAGTCCTGAGGATCCCTGGCACAGGATGCCAAATAACCAGGACTTTAAAGGATGGGCAAGATTTCAGCATTTCAAATGTGGATCAAAAGGTACCTTAGAAGGCATAAAAGAAACACCATAAAAAATTTAAAACACTTTAAATATTTCTACTTCAATACAGTCTCAAGATTGGAAATCATTTTAAGTGTCTAAGATATAGATAGATCTGTAGGCAGTATTGCCAGTCAATATTGATATTTTAAAAAGCTTTACTAATATATATATATACACATATGTATATATATTATATATAACAGAAAATCACAAGTTTTAAAGAACTATAGAAAATACCCTATAATCTATATTTAACAGTAAGAAGAATTTCTATTACAGAGTAATTATTAAATGATTAAAAAGTAATCATTTCATTTCATAAAATTTATAAACTATGTAGAAACTTAACATTTAATTTGCTCATGGATCTGCAATCTGAGCCTGGTATGGTAAAGCCCTCTCACCTCTACTTTACTGGGCATCAGCTGGAACAACCTGACAGACCAGCGTTGGGATAATCGGAAAGTTTGTTCATTCAGTTGCCTGAGGCCTTAGTTCAGGAGGCCTTTGGCGGAGATGCTGGCCAGAATGCCTTGCACGGGGCCCGGCTTCCTCACAACGTGGCGAGGAGGGGGGAACCTCGTGCAGTCTTTCACTGAGGTTCTTTTGGTGAACGTGCCAGCTCTTCACCTTAAGACAGAGACCTTCAGGTGAATGTAAGGTGGTGAGCTACTGCACAGCATGGGGACTATAGTTAATAATAATGCTCTGTGCATCTCAAAAAAGCTAAAGGAAGGGTTTTTCATGTAAGATTTCCTTTATTCTCTTCAAAATCGTTTTGCCTCTGCTTAGAGACATATTTTCTTGGACTATTTACAACCCTTTCCAGCAAATGTAGAGACCAAAACTATTGAGAGTATATATCTTCTGTCTTAGTTCAGGGTACTATAACAAAATGCTAGAAACTAGTTGGCTTATAAAAAACAGAAATATATTTCTCACAGTCCTGGAAGCTGAATTCCAAGACCAGGGTATCAATATGGATGAGGTTTACTTTCAAGCTACAGACAAAGTCTTATTATATCCCTGCATGGATGAAAAAGGAAAGAAAGCATTTCTGGGGTCTCTTTGGTTAAAGGAGGATTTTAAACAGTCTAGTCAAAAGAAATGATAAACATTTGATATGATGGATATGTTAATTAGCTTGATTTGATCTTTCCATACATGTATCAAAACATCACATTGTACCCCATAGATATGTATAATTATTATTTGTTGATTAAAAAAGAAATAAAATAATAAAGTAAAAAGCTCTGTGGATGATAAGATTCGGTGCTTTGGTTAATTTGTTATAATACCTGGCAATATCAGAATGAAGAATAGAATAATCTACGGAGCTGTAAGACATAATCAGGCTTATGAAGATTTAGTCACTGATTATGCTGGGAGAGAGAGGATATTATAGAATGTGATAAAAGAAAAAACTCGAGGATCTTTTGTTTCCCCCATAAGTTGTATTATGGTTATCCTTGATTGACAAGAACACTTATACCTAGAAATAAAACCGTTCTGGAGTTAATGCGTCAGCCTTTGTATATAAGCATGATGTTTATTTTAATATGAAAGGTACACAATCATTAAAATTATTCATAGTAACATCTGGTGTATATGTAAGAATCCTAGGAAGGCTGAAATTCATCTTTGATTCATTGATTTCATGTATTTTTCCTATGTCCTAGGTTTGGTAAACAAAAACATTCTCACAATAGTTTTGAATTAATTAAAATTTTGAGAGGGCCAAGCAAGCATAGTTATTCTTATATCCTTTCTTTTATAAGAATAAGAAAGGAGGAAATCTTTGTTATTCCTGATGGTTATTCCAGGAAACTCAGAGATATTTTGAACAAAAAGGTCATTTGAATAATTTTATTTTTTATAAATTTGCGGCTTGGTTTGGGAAAGGCAAAATCAAGACTTGGTAGAAAAATAAGGACATAAGTCATTAAGCATCCAAAGACAAGAAATAGTTACTTGCAATATTACTAAACAAATAATCATGACTATTATCATTTTAACTTGGAAAAATAATCATTTCTTAAAAATAATTTGAGTATCCAAAAAGCACAGTTAACAGAACAATTTGTTAACAAAATAAATCTCTTTTATCTTGACACAAAATAATTTTGCTACATAAAAAAGCAAAAAACATTCAAATTCTAGCTTCAGTTTTTGAGTGTACAGTATGACAATTTGCAATAGAGGATTTGTAAACCTCTCTTCTTTATATGTAAATTTCTACGAGTTTGTCAGACTTTTAAAACATTTATTTGTTGCTTTTTAACTCATTAGCTATAGGCACTAGAAACCACTACTACACTATTGGCCTCAATTTTCTCTTTTTTTAGCCTTACAGAGACACTTGACTCTCATGAACATAGTTTCAGAATTCCTAAAGAAAATACTGTCAAATAAAATCTACTAATACATAAAAAGAAAAACACTGAATGATCAAGGAGAGCTTAACCCAGAAATGTAAGTTTGGTTTGACATGCAAAAATCAATTGATGCAATTTATCTTGTTAAAAGAATAAAAGAGGAAAGCCACATTATCATTTAAATAGATGCACAAAAAACACGTAACAAAATTCAACAGCTATGTGTAATAAATCTGTGCAAATTAGAAGCAGAAAGGAGATTTTTAACCTAATAAGGGCAACTAACAAGGACATTAATCATCACACAAAATTGTGAAATATTGAATGCCTTCTTGCTAAAGTCAAGATCAGGACAAGCATGTCCACTCTTACCATTTCTAGTCAACCTAGTACAGAGTGTCAGCAGAGCAAAAAGGCATGAACAAGCTGTACCACAAAAACAAAGAAAAAAAAGACAAGGTATAAGTAAGTAAAGCAGTTATCTCTCTTCACAGATAACATAACTGTTTAGGTACAAATTCTAATGATCTTACTAAATCCAGCAAGGTCTCAGGAAAGAGTGCCAATGTACTAAAATAAAGTGAATGTACTAGCAATAAATGATTAGAGACATGTTTTTATTATACTTTGCAATAGCATAAAAATAAAGTATTAGGCATCAATCAATGAGATACTGGCAATTAAAACTATAAAATGCTGCTATTAAAGAATTCCTAAATGGAGCAATATGTCATGTTCAAATACCGTAAGTAATATTGTAAATATATTAATTATGTCCAAATTATCTGGCAGTTCAACACAGTTTTAATCATGACCCCCACAGGCATTTTGTAAAATACTAAGGGGAATTATCTAAAATGTATGTATGTGAAACACAAAAAACTTCAACCATCCAAAGCTATCTTGAATAGATAAAGATAGAGGACTTAAATTACATGAAATTAAGATTTACTCTAAGTATTGCAATCAAGACAGTGACATTGGTATAGAGATAAACTAATGGATAAAAAGAAATAGATGTCATAGAAATATACTAAAAATGTTATGATCATTTGATATTAAGCAAAGATCTAAAACAACTCAATGGACAAAAGAAAGTTTTTTTTTTTTTATCAAATGATTCAGAGAGAGGGGGGACCTATGAAAAATTAAGCTTCAACTCACACCTCAAAATATTTTTGTGTGTGTGTGTGGTACTGGAGATAGGACCCTCTGGGCTACACTCCCAGACCTATTTTATATTTTTATTTGGAAACAGGGTCTCTTAAGCCAGCACGGCTGACTTCGAACCTGCGCGATCTTCCTGTCTTCGCCTCCCAAGTGTGGGGATTACAAGCATGTGCCACCACGCCCGGCTCACCTCAAAATATTTTGAAATAAATTATAGACTGGAGAAAAGTTCTGTAGCTCTACAGTTGCTAAAAGATAAACATGGAAGAAAATCAAAATGGAGAGATAGGCAAAAATTTCTCAGAAAGGATCTTGAAAATAAAAATCACAAAATAAAAATAATACTGTTACACTTTATCAAAATTAAAACTTATTTTTATCAGATGTTACTATTGAGAAACTAAATAGGCATGGCATGTACCAAAAGTATTTATAATATGTACTTCTGACAAATCATTTATATCCAGAATACATTAAAATTCTAAATTTGATGATTTTATATCCAATGTATAATATATAATACCCTAGTAATAAACAGGTCAACTTACCAAGAAATCATAGCAATTTTAATTGTGAATGTACTGCATGATTCTGAATTTGATAGTAGGGTGAGTGGGAAATAGATACAAAGACCAATACCAGTGAAATGATAAAATTTTAACATAAACTATGGATGATAATACTACTTTATCAATGTTAATTTTCTAATCTTGATATTATACTGAGATTTTGTAGGAAAAAATGCTTTTCCTTAGAAAATATATTCTGAAATATTTTGGGGGGACATGATGTGCCAAAATTACTTTAAAATAAACTCATAAAAATTATTGTGTATATATAATAGAAACAAAAAAGATGATAGCACAAGTATATAAAATCAAGATAATAACAATTGGTGAATCTGAATAAAATGTTTATGAATGTTCCCTGTACTATTGTAACTACTCTATTACTGTATTATATCAGATTAAAATGTTACAAAAAACAATGGCTCAGAGGATTCTGGAAAGATCGCAAAAATACACTGAAAATCTCTCTGCCCATCTTGGTATCAATTACATTAGCAGAATCTGTTTTGTGTCCTTATTTTGAAATATAATGTTTATTGAAGGCTTTCAACTTCCAAGGGGAGGCTTCATTGTAAATTACAGCTAATTTCAGTGAATTTCAGCTCTTAGCCCTATAACAGGTACTCATACCCTATCCCTACCCCATGGTGGGCCACTACGTATGCATATGCTCCTGGAGCAACCTTTGCATAGTTTGTTTACACAAGCAGATAGGAGAAAGGAAAGCAAGCCCTAGGGAAGGGTAATACACTGATCTTCAGAGTTACCACATTATTAGATGCACATGTTTAATTTTGAACAAAAGCCACAAAGCATACAAAGAAACAGAAGAAGAAAAATAAATCTACAGAAATTATCCCTGAAAAAAAAATTATGGCGATATATTAGGGGTAAAGATGAATAAAAATACTTTAAAGTGAGCAAAATGGTACATGCCTGTAATCCCAGTATTTGGGAAACTGAGACAGGAGGAGTTCAGGTTAAAGGCCAGCTCAAAAACTTAGTGAGACCCTGTTTTATTTTTTTATTTTTTTAAACATTTATTTATTTATTTTTATTTTAACAATTTTTTATTGAACATAAATAGTATACATCTAAACTATATTTGGTGCCCCCCCCCCGCCTCTGTTTTCCCTTCTCCCCTCCCACCAATGGTTGTCCAGGTTAACCATGTCTTATTCATAATTTTACACATGTTCAGATGTAGACCCTCATTAATCAAGATCAGCCTTCCTCCTCTCCTATCTTTCCATTCAAACTTTGCTGGTATTTCCCCTCCATTATCTGGAGTCCCACTGGTATCCTTTGTGTTTCCTAGTTTGGGCATATTAGAGGAAACATATGTACCTTCTCCTTCTGTGCTTGGCTGATCTCACTTAACATAATGTTCTCCAGGACTTTCCATCTTCTTGCAAATGATATAATTTTGTTCTTCTTTATGGCTGAATAGAATTCCATTGTGTGTATTTCCCACAGTTTTGCTATCCATTCATCTATTGATGGTGATCTGGGTTGGTTCCATATTTTGGCTATTACAAATTGTGCTGCTATGAACATAGGTATGCATATGTTGCTGTATTTCTCTGAATTCAAACCCTTTGGAAAGATACCCAGGAGTGGTATAGCTGGATCATATGGTGAATCTATTCCCACCTTTCTTAGGTATCTCCACACAGATCTCCATAGTGGTTGAACTAGTTTGCATTCCCACCAACAATGTAAAAGAGTTCCTCTTTCCCCACATCCTCGCCAGCATTTGTTGTTGTTTGGTTTCTTTATGCTTGCCACTCTGACTGGGGTTAGATGGAATCTCAGTGTAGTTTTGATTTGCATCTCCCTGATGGCCAGTGATGAAGAACATCTTTTCATGTATCTATTGGCCCTTTGTATCTCTTCTTTTGTAAAGTGTCTATTTAGTTCATTTGCCCATTTCTTGATTGGGTTGTTTGTTTTGCTAGTGTAGAGTCTTTTGAGCTCTTTGTATATTCTGGATATTAGCCCCCTATCAGAATGGTGGCTGGTAAAGATCCTTTCCCATTCTGTAGGCTTCCTCTTTAGGTTATTGATAGTTTCCTTTGATGAGAAGAAACTTTTTAGTTTGATGTAATCCCACTTGTTTATTCTTGCTTTAATTTCCCAAGCTTTGGGGGTTTTGTTGAGAAAGTTACTGCCTGTGCCAATATGTTGTAGTGTTGAACCTATGCTCTCCTCTACTAACTTCACAGTCTCAGGTCTAATTTCTAAGTCTTTGATCCATCTTGAGTTGATTCCTGTGTTTGGTGAGATATAGAGGTTTAGATTCATCTTTTTACAAATGGTTAGCCAGTTCTCCCAGCACCACTTGTTGAAAAGGCTGTCTTTTCTCCAGCATATGTGTTTGGCCCCTTTGTCAAAGATTAATTGACTAAAGATGTATGGGTTTGTTTCTGCATCTTCTATTCTAATCCACTGGTCAGTATATCTGTTATTGTGCCAGTACCATGCTGTTTTTATTACTATTGCTCTATAGTATAGTTTGAAGTCTGGGATTGTAATGCCTCCTGCATGTTTCTTATTGTTGAGAATTGCTTTGGCTATTCTAGGTCTTTTCTTTCTCCATATGAAGTTCATGATTGATTTTTCTAGGTCTCTGAAGAATGTCACTGGTATTTTAATGGGAATTGCATTGAACCTATAGATCAGTTTTGGCAGAATGGCCATTTTGATGATATTTATTCTGCCTATCCATGAGCATGGGAGATCTTTCCATCTTCCAAGGTCTTCTTCAATTTCTTTCTTTAATGTTTTATAGTTTTTGTTGTAGAGGTCTTTTACATCTTGGGTTAGGTTTATTCCTAGGTATTTTATTGGTTTTGAGGTTATAGTGAATGGAATAGTTTTCTTTGTTTCTTTCATTATGGATTCGTTGTTGGCATAAAAAAAGGCCACTGATTTCTTTAGGTTGATTTTGTAACCTGCGACTTTGCTGAATTTGTCCATCAGCTCCAGAAGTCTTTTGGTTGAGTTCTTTGGGTCTTCCAGATAAAGGATCATGTCATCTGCGAATAAGAATAATTTTAATTCCTCTCTTCCTATGTGAATTCCTTTGATTTCCTTCTCTTGTCTGATTGCTGCAGCAAGTGTCTCAAGGACTATATTGAAAAGAAGTGGTGATAGTGGGCATCCTTGTCTTGTTCCCAACTTTAGCGGAAATTCTTGCAGTTTTTCCCCATTCAATATAATGTTGGCTTTGGGTTTACAGTATATTGCCTTAATGATGTTGAAGTACTTTCCTTCTATCCCAGTTTTTTGCAGTGTTTTTAACATAAATGGGTGTTAGATTTTGTCGAATGCTTTTTCAGCATCTATTGCTATGATGATGTGGTTTTTGTTCTTGGTTCTATTTATGTGGTGAATAACATGTATTGATTTGCGTATGTTGAACCAACCTTGTTTTTCTGGGATGAAACCGACTTGGTCATAATGTATTATTCTCTTGATATAGTGTTGACTGCATATAGCTAGTATTTTGTTTAGAATTTTTATATCTATGTTCATTAATGATATTGGTCTGTAGTTTTCCTTTCTTGGGGTGTCTTTATTTGGTTTGGGGATTAATGTGATACTGGCCTCATAGAAGGAATTTGGGAGAGTTCCTTCTCTTTCAATTTCCCAGAACATGTTATGAAGTATTGGTATTAGTTGTCCACTGAAGGTTTTGTAGAATTCAGCTGGGAACCCATCTGGGCCTGGGCTTTTCTTTGGTGGAAGAATTTTTATTGCCGTTTCTATTTCTTTGGTTGTTATTGGTTGGTTTAGGCTTGCTATGTCCTCTTGGCTGAGTGTAGGAAGGTTAACTGTGCTTAGAAATCTATCAATTTCTTCCAGGTTTTCAAGTCTATTGGAGTATAAATTTTTAAAGTAGTTTCTGATAATCTTTTGAATTTCTTCACTATCCGTGATAATATCTCCTTTTGCATTTCTAATTTTAATAATTTGAGTTGATTATCTTTTTCTTTTGGTTAGGTTGGCCAGGGGTTTATCAATTCTATTAATCTTTTCAAAGAACCAACGTTTTGTTTTATTGATTCTTTGAATTGTTTTTTTGTTCTCTATTTCATTTATTTCTGCTCTAATTTTAATGATTTCTTGCCTTCTGCTGGCTTTGTGAATAGACTGTTGCAGAATTTCTAGGTCCTTGAGTTGTGTCATAAGGTTCTTTACTTGGTGGTTCTCTGTCCTTCTTATGTGGGCACTCAATGCAATAAACTTTCCTCTTAATACTGCCTTCATGGTGTCCCATAGATTTTGGTAGGTTGTATCTCTGTTTTCGTTTGTTTCCATAAACTTCTTTATTTCTTCCCTAATTTCTGCTCTTACCCATTCGTCATTCATTCTCCATGAATTTAAATACTTTCTTTCGAGTTTCCTGTTGTTGATTTCTACTTTTATTCCCTGTGGTCTGAAAAGATGCAAGGAATTATATTACATTTTTTGAATTTGCTGGTATTTTCTTTGCGTCCCAGGATGTTGAGACCCTGTTTTAAAATAATAAAGGGGCAGCACCAGGCTCCAGAGAGGAGGGGAACTCAAAACAGAGCTCAGAACCAGAGAGGAGATAAGCCGGCCTCACACCCAAGGACGCGGCAGCAGCGTCTTACTGCCGGTGGCAGCGGCGAACTCACTGGACGGCTCAAGACGAATGCACCCAACAACCCACCAGGCTCCAGAGAGAAGTGGCGGACAGCGAGCTAAGGTGAGCTGCTGAGGAACAGCCGGGAGGAATCCGGCAGATTTCTCGGCGCAGGGAGCATCTAAAGCTCCCAGGGGCTGGGCTCAGCACACCCTGCAGGGACTCAGAGCGGAGCTCCAAACCAGAGAAGAAATATGCCAGCCTAACGGCTGAGGGCGTGACAGTGGCGCCATATTGTCACTGGCGGCGGCAGCAGCGAATACACCAAGTCCACGACAGCTCCATCTGCGCACTCAACAACAGTGAGTCAAATTGTGGAACCTAGAGGAGAAATCCCAGTACTGTACTCCCAGGGACTTGACCCAGTGGTGGAGTGGCAGTGGCAGAGATATCACACCATAGGAGAACGTGCAACCTGGCACCCCCATGGTCTAAAGCAGCATCGATTGACTCCCAAGGTCTGAGACTCTGCGATACAACCCAGTAAAGGAGTAGTGGGGTCTGAGATACCACAGACTCGAGATCCAGAGCACCTTAAGTGAAGTCGTAGTGACCCAAGGGAAGAACCCAGAGAAGGCACAAACTTCTGAAATCATGGGAAAGAGGAATAACACTGGAGCAATGAATGCCCACAACTCCACAACATCAGAACCCGATAAAACAGAAAATCAGAGATTTCTAGAAGATCAAATCAAGAAAATAACTGTAGGACTTCCGGGAAGATGGCGACCGAGAAAAGCAGGGCTTAAGAGCCCCGCTAACAACAAATCTCCATTACCACAAAATCAGCGCCTTTCATAGCCAGAAAACATCATCACCAGTGAAACAAAAAATCACCAGGCTCCAGAGAGAAAGCGGACTGAGAACAGAGCCACAGAGGAGATACACCGGCCTCGCGCCCGAGGACGCGGCAGACGCGGCAGACGCGCCATACTGCCAGCGGCACCGGCGAATTCACGGGACGGCTACAGCAAGCCAAGGTGAGCCACTGAGGAACAGCCAGGCGGGATTTCTCCACGCAGAGAGTGTCTAAAGCTCCCAGTGGCTGAGCTCAGCACACGCTGCAGGGATTCAGAGTCGAAATCAAAACCAAGAAGAAAACGCCAGCCCCATAGCTGAGGGTGTAGCAGCGGCGCCATATTGCCACCAGCGGCAGCAGCAGCGAATTCAGCGAGGCCAGTACAGCTACATATGCGCACTCAAGAACAGTGAGTCAAATTGCGGGCCACAGAGGAGAAATCCCAGTACTGTACTCCCTGG
Source organism: Muscardinus avellanarius (assembly GCF_963383645.1). Taxonomy (NCBI): domain Eukaryota; kingdom Metazoa; phylum Chordata; class Mammalia; order Rodentia; family Gliridae; genus Muscardinus; species Muscardinus avellanarius. The sequence continues at coordinate 68,053,677 of NC_137798.1, forward strand.
GATTTGACCCAGTGGGGGAGGGGCAGTGGCAGAGATATCACACCATAGGAGAACGTGCAACCTGGCAACCCCACAGTCTAAATCAGCCTCTATCGACTCTCTGGGTCGGAGACTCTGTGATACAACCCAGTAAAGGAGTAGTGGGGTCTGAGATACTACTGACTCGAGATCCAGAACACCTTAAGTGAATCATAGTGACCCAAGGGAAGAACCCAGAGAAGGCACAAACATCCGAAATCATGGGAAAGAGGAATAATACTGGAGCAATGAATGCTCACAACCCCACAACATTAGAACCCGATAAAACAGAAAATCAGAGATTTCTAGAAGATCAAATCAGGAAAATAACTGTAGAAATAATAGAGGTGCTTCGAAAAGAACTCAGAGAGAGCCAAAAAGAGATAAAGGATGCAATTAATGGAGTAAAGGCCTCAATCCAAAGCACAAACAACCGATTAGAACACATGGAGAACAGAATCTCACTCTTAGAAGATGAGCAATTCAAAAATGAACGCAGTGTTTCTAATCTAGGAAAAAATATCCGACAGCAGGAATCTGATATTGAAGAAATATGGGCCCATTTTAAGAGAGCTAACCTAAGAATAATTGGAATAGAGGAGGGAAAAGAAAGTGAAACCAAAGGGATCAACAATCTCTTCAAGGAAGTAATAGCAGAAAATTTTCCAGACATAGAGCAAGAGGCTGATACACAGGTCCAGGAAACTTATAGAACTCCCTTTAGACAGGATCGGAGAAGAGGATCTCCACACCACATAATTGTCAAAATGACCAATGAGGAAGCCAAGCAGAGAATCTTAAGGCAACAAAAACAAAGGGCCAAGTGACATTCAGAGGCAAACCAATTAGAATCACTCCAGACTTCCCAAACCAAGTTATGAGAGCCAGAAGGGCTTGGAGTAACATATTCCCAATTCTGAAAGAAAACAACTTCCAGCCAAAAATTTCCTACCCAGCAAAACTTTCTATCAAATTAGATGGAGAAATAAGAAGCTTCCATGACAAACAGAAACTGAAGGAATTTATGTCTTCAAAGCCAGCACTAGAGAAAATACTCAAAGAGATTAACTACAAAGAAGAAATAGGTAACACTCACCAGAACTAGACAAACAAGTTTTTCCATCCAACAGACAACTAAGATTGGTTATCTGTGGAGATTCATTATTTATGTTAGTCTTTTACCTATCTCTAAAGGGTATTGTTTGCCTTTATTGTTGTTAATTTTTAGGATTTCTAGTTGGAATATTAATATACCTTCAGATATAGCATTTGGAAATATTTTATCCCATTCTATTAGTAACTGTTAACTCTGTTTACATTGTCTTTGGATATACAATATTTTTTTTTATTTTTTAGGGAGTTTGTATACGCTTCTGTTGCCTGTGCCATTGAAATCATAACCAAGAAATCACTGCCAATTTCAACGTTGTGAGGTTTTATGACCCAGATTTTCTCCTAAAAGTTTATAGTCTTAAGATTTATATTTAGGCCTTTTATCTATTTTGAGTTAATACTTGTATATGGGATTAGGTAAGGGTCCAATTTTATTCTTTTCCATGTAATTATTATTTTTTAACAATATTTAGTTAAAAGATTAATATTTCCACCACCAAATGTTTGTGGAAACCTTGTCAAAAATAACTTGACAATATAGGGAAGAATTTAGCTCTAGGCTTTTATTTAACTCCAATGGTTTATATATCTGCCTTTAGAATAGTACTACACTGTTTCAATTATTGTAGCTTTATATGGTTTGAAATCAGAAAATATATATCTTCTAGCTTTGTTCTTTTTCAAGATCGTTTTGGGTACTTAGAGTCTATATTCCATATTAGGATAGATTTTTTTCTGAAAAATAAATATATAAATATATGATAGTTTCACCTAAAAAGTAGAAAAAAAATATTCTCTGGTAAGAAAGAAAGCAAAAAGAAATATTGAAATGTCATCTTTAAGTCATCAAAAGCTTGGTATCAGACAAATGAAACTGTTATGTGAGATTACCATTTTTAATTTTAGATAAATTGCCATAATACTAGATGTCAACTACTAAGCCAAGTATGGGAGGGAGGGATAGGGAGAGAATGGGGTGGGGATTGGGTAGGGGCTGACTGGGAAAAGTGTGCAAGTATGCCTACAAAAGTATGTATCCTACTATGATGTATGAATACAGTGCACCAATAAAAAAAAAAAGTAAAAAAAAAATGTGAAAAACAGAAACTGCAACCACATTTGGAAATGTATTTCCAAACTTCTTTCAAAATAATTAGAATAGTTAACAGCACTCCCAGGAATTGTATCAGGCTGAACACAATTTTCTAAGATTGAATATTGTTATATCTTTTATCTACTAAATTAATAGATATGGAAGCATATATAAGGGCAAAATAAAATGTATGTTTTTACAATCTGGAAAAATAAAGACCTAAGTCACTAAAAAAAAAAAAAGAAAGAAAAGAAAATAACTGTAGAAATAATAGAGGTGCTTCGAAAAGAACTCAGAGAGAGCCAAAAAGAGATAAAGGATGCAATTAATGGAGTAAAGGCCTCAATTCAAAGTACAAACAACCGATTAGACCACATGGAGAACAGAATCTCGCTCTTAGAAGATGATCATTCAAAAAATGAGCGCATAGTTTCTAACTTAGATAAAAAAATCTGACAACAGGAATCTGACATTGAGGAAATATGGGCCCATTTTAAGAGAGCTAACCTAAGAATAATTGGAATGGAGGAGGGAAAAGAAGGTGAAACCAAAGAGATCAACAATTTCTTCAAAGAAGTAATAGCAGAAAATTTTCCAAACATAGAGCAAGAGGTCGATACACAGGTCCAGGAAATTTATAGAACTCCCTTTAGACAGGATCGGAGAAAAGGATCCTCACGCCACATAATTGTCAAAATGACCATTGTGGAAGCCAAGCAGAGACTCGTAAAGGCAACAAAAACAAAGGGCCAAGTGACATTCAGAGGCAAACCAATTAGAATCACTCCAGACTTCCCAAACCAAGTCATGAGAGCCAGAAGGGCTTGGAGTAATATATTCCAAACTCTGAAAGAAAACAACTTCTAGCCAAAAATTTCCTACCCAGCAAAACTTTCTATCAAATTAGATGGAGAAATAAGAAGCTTCCATGACAAACAGAAACTGAAAGAATTTATGTCTTCAAAACCACTGCTAGAGAAAATACTCAAAGAGATTAACTACAAAGAAGACATAGGCAACACACACCAGAATCAGAGAAGATTTTCCATCAAACAGACAACTAAGATTGGTTATCTGTGGAGATTCATTATTTATGTTAGTCTTTTACCTATCTCTAAATTGTATTGTTTGCTTTTATTGTTGCTAATTTTTAGGATTTCTAGGTGGAATATTAATATACCTTCAGATATAGCATTTGGAAATATTCTATCCCATTCTATCAGTAACTTTTAACTCTGTTTACATTGTCTTTGGATATACAATTTTTTTTTTAGGGAGTTTATTTACCCTTTTGTTTCCGGCGCCATTGAAATCATATCCAAGAAATCACTGCCAATATCAATGTTGTGAGGTTTTATGACCCAGATTTTCTTCTAAAAGTTTATAGTATTAAGATTTATACTTAGGTCTGTTATCTATTTTGAGTTAATATTTGTAAATATGTTAGGTAAGGGTCCAATTTTATTATTTTTCATGTAATTATTATTTTTCAACAATATTTAGTTAAAAGATTATTATTTCCCCCACCAAATGTTTGTGGAAACCTTGTCAAAAATAACTTGACAATATTTGGAAGAATTTAGCTCTAGGCTTTTATTTAACTCCAATGGTTTATATATCTGCCTTTAGAACAGTACTACACTGTTTCAATTATTGTAGCTTTATATGGTTTGAAATCAGAAAATATACATCTTCTAGCTTTGTTTTCTTCTTCGAGATTATTTTGGGTATCTAGAATCCATATTCCATATTTGGATAGATTTTTTTCCGAAAAATAAATAAATAAATGTATGATAGTTTCACCTAAAAAAAAAAAAGAAAAAAAATTCTCTGGTAAGAAAGAAAGCAAAAAGAAATATTGAAATGTTATCTTTAAGTCATCAAAAGCTTGGTATCAGACAAATGAAACTGTTATGTGAGATTATCATCGTTAATATTGGATAAATTGCTATAAAACTAGATGTCAACCACTAAGCCAAGCATGGGAAGGAGGGATGGGGAGGGAACGGGGTGGGGATCGGGTAGGGGCTAACTGGGCGATGTGTGCATATATGTCTACAAAAGTATTTTCTTTATACCATTATGATGTATGAATACAGTGCACCAATAAAATAAATAAATAAATAAAAATAAAATATAAAAATAAAAAATAAAAAGGGTCATGGGTATATATTTAGCCCCTGGTTTCAATTCCCAATAAATAAATAGAATAGATTTAAGATGTTCAGAGAACTAAAGGAATATATATAGAAAAATCAAAATAATTATATGTGGATAATGGCAATATTTATAAAAAGATAGAAAAATTTTAAGAACAAAAAGAAATTCTGGAGCTGAAATTTTTTATTTAACTAAAATAAAAAATTCAGAAGAGCCGTGGTGGCACAGGCTTGTAATCCCCGCACTTGGGAGGTGGAGACAGGAGGATCGTGCAGTTTCGAAGCCAGCCTCGCTGGCCTAAGAGACCCTGTTTCCAAATAAAAAATATAAAATATAGGTATCTGGGAGTGTAGTCCAGAGGTAGAAGGGTTTCCAGAAACCCCAGTACCACCAAAAAAAAGAAAAAATTCAGAAGAGATTCAAAGACAGCTTAGAGCAGCCAGAATAAAAAATTGGTGAACTTGAAGAGACAACAATAGAAATTATCAAGTTCAAGAAACAAAAGAAAAATAATTGAAGAAAAGTGAACAGAACCTACCGGACTTCTGGGATACCATCAAGTGGGCCAGCACAAGCATCATAGAAATCTCAGTGAAGAAGAGAGAAGAGTCTGAGAAAATATTTGAAGAAATGATAACTAAATCTTTCCAAATTTGATGAAAAACATGAATATAAACATTGAAAATATTTGATTAGCTCTAACTAAGATGAACTCAAGGAAACCCTTGCCAACACATCATAATTAAACTTTGAATGGTAAAGAGAGAATCTCAAACACAATTAGTCCCCTAAAAGTTATTTTCAAAAAGATAATCAGCAGATTTCTCTTCGGAAACATCAAAAGCCAAAAGGCAGTGGAATGGCGTATTCAAAGTGCTCAAAGAGTTCCCGGAAGATGTTGATTGAGAGAAGCAGCATATCTCAGGCCTACAGACACTTGATCTCGGTTGCTGTGAAAACACTGTCTTGACAAGATAGGGAAAAAAAAAAAAAACATAAAATGAAACAAGGTAACAAAAATTGAAAGGCAGCGGAAACAAAGCTAGAAGGCAAAACAAAGGACAAAAAAATGCACTTCCTGCCTCTAACCACACCAGGACTGCTGGCACTGTGGCCTCCAGAGATCCCCAGCAAAAAAGCCAATGACTTGATATGAAGTAAGCAGCTGCAGCTCATCAGAATTATAAGTGTTCAGCCCCTTGTCCCACACTCCAGAGATAGTACTGTCCCGACGCCCAGCCAGAACCTGCAGCTGTGGCAGTCGAGCTCACTGGGTCCTCCAGAAATCCAGAGTGGTGTTATTGAGTAACAACAACAAGAATGAAAACCAAAATATCAAACTAATACATGCACATCTATGTTTATAGCCACACAATTCATAATTGCCAAACTATGAAACCAGCCAAGATGCCCATCAACAGATAAATAGAATATAAAACTATGAGGTATGTACACAATAGAATTTTACTTAGCCATAAAGAACAAAATTACATCATTTTGTGGGGAAATGGATGGAACTGTAGAATATTGTTCTAAGTGAGATTAGTCAGACACAAAAAGTAAAAAATCAGATGTTCTCCCTTATTTATGGTCATAAGAGTAACTCTAGACAGAAAAGGAGAAACCATAGACAAGCAAATAAGGTGGCCTAACTGAGGGGGATGGTACGGGGAAAGTGAAAAATTCCCTGATGTACATGATGTATATTCACAAATATATCAAAGTCAATAACTAAGCCAAACATGAGAAAGAGGGAGGGAGGAGGGAATGGGGTGGGAATTGGGGAAGGACTAAATGAATGACATGTTGATGTATGCCTCTATCATCTTGTACTCCATTAAAATGTATACGTACAATGTACCAATAAAAAACAAATACATACATGCAAACATAATAAATATGAAAAAATAAAAAGGACACTATCAAGGAAGTAAAAAAAAAAGTGCCCACAGACTTGGGGGAAAAAAGGTTTGCGATTCATGTATCTGCTAACGAAGTAGAATCCAAAATACCTAAAAATGTATATACTCAATGATAAAAAAGAGAAATGATATAATTTTTGAATGGGTAAAGGGTTGTAATGGATATTTCTCCAAAAAAAGGTACATATATGACTGATAAACACGTGAGAAGATGCTCAATATCATTAGTCATTGGAGAACTGATAGTTAACACCACAAAATAACACTTCACACCCACTAATGTGAATATAATGAAATATTTCAGACAATAACAAATGTTGGTGAGGATGTAGGAAAATCATAACTTGCATACATTATTAGTAGCAATGTAAAATGAGACAACCACTTTGGAAAACAGTCTGGCAGTTCATTGAAAGGTTAAAGAGAGTTACTTAGCAATTCCACTTCTTGGCATATTTTCCTAGGCAATGAAAACCTATGTCCACAAACAACAACAACAAAAAATTCACCTGTGCATACATAGTTATACCATCATTAATTATAATAGTTAAAAAATAGAATCCACTCAAATTTCCACCAAGCAATAAGTGATATTAAAATATAAACTGAGATACATTAAAATCTTAAAGAGTTTATTTGAACAAATAGTGATCCATGAATCAAGCAGCACCCAGCCCAAAGGGGCTTGGGGACCCACCAGAAAAAGTGAAAGGAAGGTTTTTTATAGGGAGACTGTGGGAGTAGAGCAAAGAAGTTATCTGACTGGTTAAAGCTTACGGAGTTAACCTTGTCTGGATTATCCTGGTAGAAAATCCCTGATTAAATAACTAATGCTCAGTTGGTCATTAATGATTAGTTAAGGTTAAGTTTCATTTTCCTTATGTAGGAACCCAGGGCATTGGAACCATCTCATTTTTTTTTCTTTTTGAAACAGGGTCTCACTGAGTGGCAAAGGGCCTCACCAGCATAGCTGATGCTGTCCACGAACCGTGATCCTCCCATCTCAGCCTCCCAAGTGCTAGGATTACAAGCATGCACCACCACGCCTGGCTGACTCCATCTCAGAATCTTGACAGTGGATATATATATACTGTCTACCTACACAATGAAATATTTGGCCATAAAAAGGAATAATATACTGGTACATACTATCACATTGATGAAAGTTGAAAACATTCAAAATGAACAAAGCCAGTCACAAAAGACCACATATTATATTATTCTGTTTATATGAAATGTCCAAATTAGGCAAATATACAGAGATCAAAAGTAAATTCCTGCTTGCTTAGGGCTGGAAGGGTGTAGAGTAGCAGAATAATAGCCAAAGTATACCAGGTTTCTTTTTAAGGTGATGAAAATGCTTTAAAGTTGATTATGAGAAAGACATGATGGCACATGCCTGGAATCCCCATACTGGGAGGCTGAGACAGGAGGATTGCAAGTTCGAGGCCAGCCTCAGCAACCTAACGGGACCCTCTTTCTTTTTTTTCTTTCTTTTCTTTCTTTTCATTTATTTATTTATTTATTTATTTATTTATTTATTTATTTATTTATTTTGTGGTACTGGGGTTTCTGGAAGCCCTTCTATCTCCAGGCTACACTACCAGACCTATTTTTATATTTTTATTTGGAAATAGGGTCTTTTAAGCCAGCGAGGTTGGTTTTGAATCAGCGCGATCCTCCTGTCTCCACCTCCCAAGGGCGAAGATTACAAGCGTGCGCCACCACGCCCAGCATGAGACCCTCTTTCAAAACAAAAAAAAATTAAAAATCTGCTGGGGGTATAGCTTGAAGATAGAATGCTCCTGGATTTAATCCCTAGTATCACACACACAAAAAAAAATTTTTTTTATTGCAGTAATGCTCACATGTAATTATAAATATTCTTGAACTGTTGATTTGTCCTAAGTGGATGAAGTACATGGTAGTGAACTGTACCTTAGTAAATATATAATAAAACTCAATAGCCCTTTCTATAGGCCTTTTCTCTTACATATACCTTCCAGGTATTCATTTATCTTGGTCATGTTCCCTGAAATAGACTCTTGGATTCAGGTGGGTTGTGATGTATTAAGGAAGTGCTCCTTGGGAAGACTTCCATGGGAGAAAGGGCTACAATAGGGAAGACGAAAGAATAAAGCAAAGGCCAAGTCTAGCTTTGGCCTGTCTATGGGACTCTGGGCCCTAAACTGCCCCATAGACTCACCCCAACCTGCAGCACAAGAACTTATCTCGTGTACCCACCCCCGTTAGGCAGTCTTTGGCTGCAGCTACCCCCAGCGGTTGGAGCTGGAAGCTTTTGAGCAGGTTCCCATTAGCTGAGCATAGTTATCTACCTGGTGAAGGGTGCAGCCGCGAGTCATTAGCAGGCTAGCCAACACCACTGTGGGATGCTTGGCTGCTCCAACAAAGATGCCGAGCAGGGCATCAGCCCAGTGATGACACCCAGGAGAGTGCCCATGGAGGTGTAGATGTTTAGCTAAACTAATTCATTACAATATCACTTATAGTAAGCACTACATTTGGTTGTCCTAAAATTTAAAAAAGTATATGTTTTGTTCATATGGCAAGATATTGTCAGCCACTAAAGACATGGTAGAAAATCCTTCAGAAAATGGAAATAATTTCCAGTAATACCATAAGGTTATTATGTCACCAGACAGAGGCCTGAGGAGGTCCCTCTAAGGGGGCAATGGGACCCAACTAGGTCTGGGTGGGTTCTTGAACTACACTGCTGAAAAGAATTCCAGGATGTGTCAAATGCAAGGCACAAGCAAAGATTTGTTTAAGGACAGAAAAAAATATATACACTCCTAAAGGCAAGGTATGGGTGCTCTTCACTTCTCAGAAAAGAGATGAAAGATGCAGCCAGGGCTGAGCTCTCTGATTAGGTAAATAGGTAGAGACACAGATATAGAGATAGAAATATGATTTTCCTGGGAAGAAATGTGCAGGTTTCCAAGGATATTTTTTGAAAATCAAATTTCATGTCAGTCATTTGATATCTGGGATTCAGAGTGCTCCTTCTTGGTTAGACAATCTAGGTTTCTGTGGATTTTTGTTTTGTTTTTTTTCAGTGCTGGTAATCAAATTCAGGTATATACATATATATTACATATATGTGAGTGTGTATATATAGTATATAATATATATTACATATGTTTTACATATTCTTTCTCTCTTCAGGGAAGGGTGTACATAAAAATTTAAGTAGTGATTATTGCTCAGTGGCAGGATTATAGCTATTTTTATTATCCATATTTTACTTGCCTATTTATTCTGCATTCCTTCTGTATATAGAAAAAGCAATTTCAAATGTGATATGCCAACAAGTTAATTCTCAAGTTTGAACTGACATAGCATGACCACACTCAAATTATGTGAGACTAAGGAATGAGACTCCAAAAAAGAAAGTGTCTCTTGGAGAAGTTACCGTCCCCATGTGTAGTCCTCTACTTTGCGCATTTAATTTTTCACTAGACCTAGAGCTGGTCATAGCGGTGGTTACTGACTAACAAGAGGTGGAACAATAAGTCAAAATATCCATGTGCTACTTTTTGATGAAGTGACCATACATTCCAGCAGCTATTCTAATCATCACTGATTAGCTCCTGTTCTCAAAGTCAGGCACCTTGAGAAGATGTTTAAGTTAACAGATAGTCATAAGTGAATACACAGATAGATGGTCTGGAGAAATAGTTCAACCAGCCTCCATGCTGAGGCCAGATGAATCACATTAGAGACCCCTGGGCCTCTCTACCAACCCCTCCAGCCTGGGCCCCCTGGCCACCACTTCCAGAAGGAAAGATGTGTTCCTGACACAGAAGCAGCATCCCACACACTGGTCAGGGACTTCAGTGTGGCCTGGAGCAAAAAGATGAGCTGATCCAAACTGCCTTTCTTGGAAATTAAAATTAAGCACCATCAAGACAATGAGGCTGCTGGTGTGAACAGAAGCCAGGACAAAGCCCTGAAATCTTATCAGAGCCATGGTGGGTTATGGGAAGCCAATGTACTGAGAGAGAAAAAAAAAAAACACACAGAAAAAAGGTATCATAAGCTGAAAGACCACCTCTGCCACCAGGAGGCAGAGAGTCCTCTGGAGTCTCTAAAGGAACCTGGGGTTTGGCTGCTTTCTTTAATCAGCTCACAGATATCTTCCTAAGAAAACCAGCATGAACAAGAGCTTGAGTAAAATTCAGTCTCATACCAAAAGAACTTTTTTTGTATACACTACCACTGGCTTCCTGCTCAGTAACCACAAGCCTACCCTGGTAAATATCTCTTAGGGACCAATTTGAATCAACTCTCCAAAGTAAAGGGGATAGAGAGTAGTTTTTAGTGTGCTTTTGTAAATAATAATAGTCTATGCAGTCTGGACTTGACGATTCCTGAGGGCAGGAGCCTCATTAGGCTCCTCAGCCTACACACTGTACACACCCAGCACAGGGCAGCACATACAGCCCTTTCAGCCAATATGCATTGAATGGGGAAAAGCAATCAATCACTTTCCAATGTTTTATTTATTTTATTTGCACAGCATCCTTCTGAGATATTTGAGACCAAGGTCATGGAGCTTCTAAAGAAATTAAATACATAAAACATGTTAACAGGATTCCACCCACCCCATCTGGGGAGAGAAGAGGTAGTGAAGGTGAAGATCATCAATGGCCAACAACTTGACCAATCAGATCTGTGTAATGAAGCTTCTATGCAAATCCAAAAGCCTGGGTTCTGAGAGCTTCACATAGATGAATACATGGAGGTTTCTAGAGGCTGTTGCACCTGGGAAAAGAAGCTTAACATCCCTTCTCATACGCCTGGTTATATGCAACTCTTCGATCTGAATATTCATCTGTGTTTTTTTTTTAATACCCTTTACAGTGAACGGATAAAGATAATCAACAGTTTCTCTAAACTCTGTGAATTGCCCTAGCAAATTAAGCAAACCCAAGGAGGAGGTCGTGAGAATGTGGATTTAAAGCCAGTTATTTAGAAACACAGGCCAGGAGCAGTCCTGTGGGACTGAGCCCTCAACCTGTGGGATCCGACACAATCTCCAGGTAGAAAGTATAATGACTAAGTAGAGTCAGACAGCATCTAACTAGTGTCTACTAGAGTATCTGGTAGAGAATTGCTTGATATGTGAGGGAACACACACACACACACACACACACACACACACACACACACACTTACTGTCAGCTGTATTGTGTTGTGTGAAAGTAGAGAGCAGAGAAGGGGGACAACACTTCAGTTTGGTTTATTCTATGGCCCCATAGCTGGACACCTAAATTCAAATCTAAGTCCTATCATCTACTGTTTTGATGGTTATTGAACTGGGACAAACTGCTAAGCCTCTCTGTTCCTTGTTTTTTTTTTCACTTGCATAATGAGGAAGTTAATGACATTGCCACATAATATCACTCTATTGATTAAACAAGATGATGTAAATAATGCATCTAGCTTAGGATAGCACAGCACTTTCAGTTTGTAAGTACTCCATAAATGTGAAGCCTCTTCCACTAAGAATAGAAGCACTATTGAGTAACAAAGGTAGGGCCTTGCAAAGATAAGTAGACATCAACTCAAATTTTGGGGAAAAATGAATATATGGAAGCAAAAACATATAACAAGTGCCTGGAAAGGTATCTAGAATATTTAAGAACCCAGAATAAAATGACCTATAATAAAAACAACCTCTGGCTGCCTTCCTATGAAAATTAATAATAAGTTTTAGTTTGAAATATACATTGCTAAGAAATTTATCTCTGAGATATTTAACTCTACAGCATGGATTTAAAGAGTTCATTTTTCATTAACTTGAAACTTGTAGCATAAACACCTCTTAAATTTAAGCAGAGACACAAGAAACTTATCTATAAATGTTCCTTACAGATAAATCAAAGGGAAAGACTGTTTTTGCAAAGTCACAATATTGAGGATAAAAGAAAATGAGGAAAAAGTATGGTGGTGTCATGAAGTGTTTCGTTTTCCAGTTAAGTATGACATCCTTTAGAGGACCATATAATTATTAGGGTGGGCAGTGTCTCCAGGCTGTATTCAATTTTGTTGCACTCAGGCTGGAATTTGCTTAAACCAAGTCAGACAGATGGTGACACTCTCATTTTCAAAGAGCACTGTTAAAACTTCTAATAGTTCAAACCCCTAAAGCTTAGCAACAGAAGTCACAGAAGAAGCTTCATGAAAATTGTCTAAATTTGGGTGAAGTCAATTGCATAAAATAAAGCAAGTTGTGTGGTGGTATAGTTATCTTTTAAAGGCCATTTTTCTTCATGCATACTCAAAAAGAGAGCCAAATAGAACCTTCTAGTCAGACATCTGACTTCAGTCATTAACAAGCTTTCTTTATAACACAGTCACAAGCCAGGACACACATGCTATGTGGAGGGCCACTTGAACCTTGTAAATCATGAATGTGGACATGGAGAAGTGGTGAAATAAGTTTGCAAAACTATCAGACATAGGACCTTAAGTCCAAGTTGGAGCCTTGATAGAGTGGGTCAAATAAGTCATAAAAACTTCATATAAATAAGCAAATTGTTGGTATAAAAGTTGCTTATTTTTCTGAAAGTTGCTTATTAAGAGAGACATTTGCATGTGGTACATGTACACAGTAGAGTTTTATTCCACCATAAAGGACAAAATTATATCATTTGCAGGAAAAATGGGTACAACTGGTGAGCATCACGTTAAGCAAAATAAGCCAGACTCAGCAAGTTCTTCTCTCACATGTCGATAAGAATCTCATGAACATATAGAAGGGACTTCAGTAGAGTAATTAAGGGACATGGAGGGAGAGGAGAGAGAGGGGAGGTTTGGGGGAGTGAAATTCATCAAATTATGCTATATGCATGTATGAATATGTCACGATGAACCTAATATTATGTATACTTATTACACCAATAAGACATTTAAAACAATAAAAAATAAATACAAGATCTACCAATAGTGAAGGACTGACACACCAGAGACTAATCCTAAGTATGTTGAGTAATGTCACAGCTTCTCTTCCCTGAAATTCCTCATTGGTAGATATAGCCCTGGGAAATAAAAAGAAAAAGGAAAAAAGAAAAGAAGAAGCCGTGAAAGCCAAACACAGAAAAAAAAAAAAAAATAGAGACATTGCCTCAATGAATTTTGATACAAAATTCCATTGAGTCCAGACAAAGATGTTCAGTAAATGACAGGAGCATGCTTCTCTGATGACAGTAATTATTATCTCATTATAGATAATTAGCAAAACTCCCATCTGTATTTTACATCACACATTAATGCCTTCTTCTGCATTCATAATTTTATTCAAGCCCTCAATAAACTCTCTCCAAGTGTTGAGCATCATGATTCCCATTTTACACATGAGGAAATGGAGGATATTGAGAAGTTAATTAGCCTGACCAAGACAGCACAGCTAGTTAAACAGCAAAGCTGAAATTCAGTGTTTTGTCTGGTCTCACAAGTGAGCTTGAATAGCATAAATATAGCATATACAAAATTTTTATTTAAAAATAATCACGGGATCCAAAATAAAATCATAAATACAAACACAAAAGTTTTGCAGAAGTATAGAACTCATCAGTTCTTTGAAGAAAAGTGGCCATGTACAGCCAGCCAGAACAATTATTAGTAGTAGTAATATTCATTAAGAGAAAATAAGTATTCCCTGGACATACTGAATTTTCTGTAACATCATTAAAGCTTTAGAAACATGCAAGGATTATTTACTGCGTGGAGCAGTACAGATTACACACAGCCAAGGGAGGACTGGGAAGTATTCTCGCCTTGGTTTCATGGCTTTTCTTTTTAGAATTCATTGTCTTCGCTTGGCCCAGTAATTACACTCTGAAATTCCACTGCACTGAGAAGCTGATGTTACGACTAAGCAGATTTGAACAGGTTGTTCATTGTTTCTCATAAAGACATGATTTGTAGGTACACTGTTTTCCTTCCCACAGTGCTTTCAGATGATCAAATCCTCCCCTCAAGAAAAGAAACAAAATCAGCCAAATTGCCAACATGTTTCACCTCTGCCACCTCTCCAGACAGCTCATTTGCATGTTGCAATGAAAGCTTTTATTTGCTCTTTTATTGTTTTCAGTCTTATCTTTACTCTAGAATATTTTATTATGATCTTAAAACAGAAGTATCTGCCTCTAGCTCTGTGATTCGGACAATGCCATTTCACAGAGTTCACAGCAATCTTTTCACATTGTCATTTCCTCCAATTAGACTAGAACAACTTATAAGTATTTTTTAATTACTCATGTAACAAGTCATAAAATCTCTCTTTAGTATGGAGAATATGCACCTGCTGGAGTTTCTCCTGCCCTGAAATCAGTTACCCTCTCTTCTTGCCTAATCAATGCAGCCAACATTCTGCCATATTAAGTAGCCTCATTCATGTTCAAAAGACCCATCAGAAAATTAAAATTTCTAATAGCCTAAATAATACCTGAGCAGAATTAGAGATGCAAAAAAGAGCATGTCCAAAGGGGCTTGGCTAAAGGTTGACACCCACCCTCTCAGCTTTGGAGATGCCCAGGCACCAGGAAAAAGTTAACAAAACTCAAAAGACTAAAAACCAGAAGTCTCTGTGAAGGTAGAGTTTGAAAGCAGGGGTAGCAGTAAATGGTAGCAAGAAGCAGAAGAAAACCAGGCACTGTGGACAGAGAACAGGCTGGCAAATGCCCCTTCCCTCCTGTCATGCTCTGGGTACTTAGTAGGCCTACTGGGAATAGCTAGCTACAGTAGGAAGCCAATAACTACAGGATGTGCCAATCCCTCCTCCCACTTCCTGCCAACCCTAGAGCCTGGTAATTACAAATCCAGGATGCATTCATTAGAAAAGAGCAGCTCCTGAGACAAAGGAAAAGAAAGTTCCCTGAGGGGAAGAACGCCCTGGGATGGTTCCAGGGAACTGTTAATATCAGATTGCACACAAGAATGGCTCTACCTTGAGTCATGCTCATTGTAAGCAGAGAAAGAGAAATAATAAAGACAGCACAACAGAGCTCAATTAAAAAAAAATAGAGAATAAAACAAAAATCCAATCCATAAAATTAATAAATTTCTAACCACACTGATCAAAAATATATGAGAAAATCACCAATATAAGGATTGAGAAAGGGATCATAACTAAAGTTTCTATTCATATACACAAGTTTATAGCTGCCAATTTAAATGGTGTGCATGTGGAGGATGAGGGAGTGGGTGGGAACCAGGGGGAAGCTCAGAGAGTGTGTGTGCATGTATGTCTCTATCACTGTAGAGTTTATCATATAGTAATAAAGAAAAAAGTAATATGGGAATATTATAAATAATTTTATACCAGTAAATCTGAAAAATTTTGATCAAGTAGTCTAATTATTTTAAAGATACAAATCTGCAAAGTTCACCTAAAAATAATCTTAATAACTCAATATCTGTTATTTACTGAATTTGTGCCAATATGGTTCAGGTTCCTGTCAGGACCCTCTGGCTCACAAAACTTCTTGCTTTAAATTTTTTTCCATGTGGAAAACTTTAGGCACAGAAGAATTATTAACTCTGTCAAATTTAGGAGAAAGCTCTTCCAGAAAAGAGAACAGGAAACACTTCCCAACTTATCCTATCAAGGCAACATTACCAAAAAACCAAAGACATTGCATAAAAGAAAATTACAGATAATTCTGCAATTTAAGGAGACACCCTACTGTTTTCGCAGCAGTGGTACCATTTTCATCACAACCAACAACGTACAGCTCTCCAATTTCTTGCCCTTCTCACGAACACTTGTTTTGTTTACTCTGAGTGTGGGATGGAAAAAAATTGTGATAAAATTTTATCTAGTTGAATCCAAAATTGTACAAAAAGAAAATGACATATGACCAATGTTATGAGCAATGGGGCCCCAACATGCTAAGATCAGTAAGTCATGTCACACACAATTTGTATCTTTCCACAACGTCACGAGGTTATTCAACACTCAAAGTAAAGCTAAGTTCTAAATTTGAATGCTGGGTGGCTGCTTTGCCAAAGCCAATTAGCAATGAATGAGCAATAAATAATATACTTTATACTAACAAATCTAACGATTTAGGTCAAACAAGTATATTAAAAAATATACAACTCCTAAAACTTAGAGTACTTCAAGTAATCAGCAAAGTATCAAATACAAAAAATCAGGTAGTGACCCATTAAAATATATGACTACCAGGCACCAATAAAAATTTTCAAAAAACAGTACTGAATGAAATTAGAGTTCTAAATATATGAATAAATATATCATTTTATGATGCTAATCACTCAATATTAATAAGGTTTCAATTATCAGTGATTTGATTTCTAGAGCCAACAAAATGCCAATCTAAAACCCAGGTGTTTTATGTAAATATTGACAAGCTGATGTTAAAATTTATATAGCAATGTGAAGGACTTAGAACAGTCAAAACAATTTTGAAAGAGAAGAGTATTGGTGGCTTTACAGTACTTCATTTCAAACACCTATTACAAAGCTTCAATAATCAAGACAATGTGATACTGGTGAAAGATATTTCCATTAATGAACAGAATAAATAGATTAATTGTATAACTACATGAAAAAAAGTGTGAGTGTGTGTGGGTGACTATTATCTCATTTCTCACACAATATAAAAAAATTAACTTGAATGGGATCATAAACTTAAACAGAAGAACTACAACTTAAAAATATACAAGAAAACATCAGAGAAAATCTTAGTGATGGTAGGTTAGACAAAGGTTTCTTTAAATAGGGCAAGAATAACATAAATCACACACAAATAAATCAATAAAATAGAAGTCCTCTGCTGATGGACAGATGAATTAGGTTGGTTCCATAATTTGGCTATTAGGAATTTATCAAAGTTAAAAAGAGTTGTTCAAATGCAAATCAAAACTACCATGAATTTCCATTTCATACATATTAAGATAGCTGCTATCAAAACACACAAACTTGGAGAAAATAAAACAAGTATTGGTGAGAATGCCAAGAAATTGGAGAGCTATATGTTGTCAATCGTGATGAAAATGGTACCGCTGCTGTGAAAAACAGGAGAGTGGCTCCTCCAAAAATTACAAACAGAGCTACCATGTGATCTAAAAGTCCAACTTCTAGGTACAGATCCAAGAGAACTGAGACCAATGTGTAAATGAGGTCTTTGTTATCAAGGACTGATTGGATAAATAAAGTGCATACAATGGAACATTATTCAGGCTTATTTAAAAAGCAAATACTAATATATGCTACAACATGGATGAACCTTGAAGACATACTAAGTAAAATGAACCAATCACAAAAGGACAGACATTGTGTCCTTTTATACGAGGTGCCTAGAATAGTCAAATGTATAGAAAGAGAAAACACAGCAGTGGCTGCTCCAGCCCTGGAAGAAGGGATACCAAGCTATTGCTTAATGTGTACAGAGTTCAGGTTTTACATCACTGTTTAGATACAAACGGTGATAATGGTAGCACAACAATGTGATTATATTTAATACTATATTTTTTCTGAGGGTCTGGAGATGGAACCCAGGAGCATTCGACCTCTGAGCTACACCCCCTGCCCTATTTTGTATTCTTTACTTTGACACAGGGTCTCACTAAGTTGCAGAGGGCCTCACTAAGTAGCTGAGGCTGTCCGCAAACTGTGATCCTCCGGTCTCAGCCTCCCAAATGCTAGGATTACAAGTGTGCGCCACCACGCCCGGCTCGATATTTAATATGATTGATTGTGCACTTAAAACGGTTAATATGGGAAGCCAGATGTGGAGGCATGTGCTTGTAATCCCAGCATTTGGGAGGCTGAAAAAGGAGGATCTCGGTTGTGCACAGCCTCAGCTACTTAGTGGAGCCCTCTGAAATTCAGTGAGATCCTGTTTCAAAATAAAGAATAAAATAATAGGGCTGGGGGTGTAGTTCAGAGGTAGAATGCCCCTAAATTCCATCCGCAGTACTGAAAAAAAAGGTTAATATGGTAAATTCCATGTTATAAGCTATTTTACCACAAATAAATATAAATAAAACTAAAAATACTGGTATTTCTAAAAAGGAAAATGAAACTGTAAACCATGGTCATGTAAAAATATTTATGGACTTCCAGGAAGATGGCGACGGAGGAAAGCAGCACTTACAAGTCCCGCTAACAATCCAACTCTACTACCACAGCCAGAAAACACCACCAGCAAAGAAATAAAAACGGTAAATACAAGGGACAGAGAAAAAGGGCTGGAAAAACAAGACACCAGAAAAAAACCAACCCGAAGTGCCGCGCCCACGCGGCACGAAGGGGCCAGAGCAGCCGGAGCGGCCAGAGCCGCAGCGCGGATTGGGGGGAGCCACGGAGTGGAGCAGCCTGAGCAGCCGGAGTAGCCAGACCAGTGTTGCAGAGCAGCCGGAGCCGCGGTTCAGAGCAGCTGAGCGGAGCGGCAAGAACAGCCGGAGCAGCCAGAGCCGCAGCGCGGAGTGGCCAGAGCAGCGGTGCGGAGTGGCCGACGCCGCGGGGCGGAGCGGCCAGAGCAGCCGGAGCAGCCAGAACTGCGTTGCAGAACGGCCGGAGCGGCCCGAGTGGCCAGACCCACAGTGCAGAGCAGTCAGAGCCGTGGTGCAGAGCAGCCAGAGCCGCGGCGCAGAGTGGCCGGAATGGTGCGGCCTACCTCTCCCCTAGCAGCACCAGGCTCCAGAGAGGAGGGAGACTCAAAACAGAGCTCAAATCCAGAGAGGAGGTACTCTGGCCTCGTGGCCTAGGATGCAGAAGCAGCGTCTTACTGCTGGCGGCAGCGGCGAGTTCACCGGAGGGCTCTAGACCAACCCACTCAACCAGCCACCAGGCACCTGAGAGGAGGGGTGGACAGCGAATTGAGCTGAGCAGGTGCTGAACAGCCAGGTGGCAGTCAGCAGTTTTGTTGGTGCAGGGAACATCTAAAGCTCCCAAGGGCCGGGCACAGCACAACTGGCAAGGACTCAGAGCGGAGTTCAAAACCAGAGAAGAAATACGCCGCATCACGGCCGAGGGTGTGGTAGTGGTGCCATATTGCCAGTGGCGGCAGCAGCGAATCCACCGAGTTCACTACAGCTCCATCAGCGCACTCAACAACCGTGAGTCAAATTGTAGCCGCTAGGGGAGAAATCCCAGTACTGCACTCCCAGGGACTTGCGCAGATAGTCTCTCTGGGTCGGAGATTTTAGCAGTGCAGCCCAGTGGGGGAGTGGCAGTGGCAGAGATATCATACCATAGTCACAACTCCCCACTGGAGAACACCCAACTTGGCACCCCCTACGGTCTAAGCAGCTTTGATTGACTCCCTGGGTCTGAGACTTTGTGATACAACCCAGGAAAGGAGTAGTGGTGACTGAGATACCACAGACACGAGATCCAGAGCATCTTAAGTGAACTCATAGTGACTCAGGGAAGAACCCAGAGAAGGCACAAACTTCCAAAATCATGGGAAAGAAAAATAACAATGGAGCAGTGAATGCCAACAACCCCACAACATCAGAATCTGATAACACAGAAATCCAAAGATCTCTAGAAGATCAAATTAGGAAAATAACTTTAGAAATAATAGAGGACTTTCGAAAAGAATTTAGAGAGAGTCAAAAAGAGATAAAGGATGCAATTAATGAAGTAAAGGCCTCAATTCAAAGTATAAACAACAGATTAGACCACATGGTGAATAGAATCTCGCTTCTTGAAGATGATCATTCTAAAAATGAATGCATAGTTTCTAATTTAGAAAAAAAAAACCGACAGCAGGAATCTGACATTGAAGAAATATGGGCCCATTTTAAGAGAGCTAACCTAAGAATAATTGGAATAGAGGAGGGAAAAGAAGGTGAAACCAAAGGGATCAACAATCTCTTCAAGGAAGTAATAGCAGAAAATTTTCCAAACATAGAGCAAGAGGTCTATACACAGGTCCAGGAAACTTATAGAACTCCCTTTAGACAGGATCAGAGAAGAGGATCCCCACGCCACATAATTGTCAAAATGACTAATGTGGAAGCCAAGGAGAGAATCCTAAAGGCAACAAAAACAAAAGGCCATGTGACATTCAGAGGCAAACCAATTAGAATCACTCCAGACTTCCCAAACCAAGTTATGAAAGCCAGAAAGGCTTGGAGTAACATATTCCAAACTTTGAAAGAAAACAACTTCCAGCCAAAAATTTCCTACCCAGCAAAACTATCCATCAAATTAGATGGGGAAATAAGAAGCTTCCATGACAAACAGCAACTGAAGGAATTTATGTCTTCAAAACCAGCGCTAGAGAAGATACTCAAGGAGATTAACTGCAAAGAGGAAATGGGTAATACACGCCAGAACCAAAGAAACAAGAATTCCCATCCAGCAGACAACTAAGCAAAGAAGAATAAACAGTATCTCAAACAGAAATAAGATCTTAACATGTTGGGAATTAAAAATTATCTCTCTATAATCACACTGAATGTAAACGGCCTCAACTCCCCAATAAAAAGACATAAAGTGGCAAAATGGATTAAAAGCCAGAATCCATCCATCTGCTGCTTACAAGAAACACACCTTACAAGTAAAGATAGGAACAAACTCAAGGTAAAGGGCTGGAGCAAGGTAATCCATGCTAATGGTACTCGAAGACAAGCAGGAGTAGCAACTATGATATCAGACAAGTTAGACTTCAAACCCAAACTTATTAGAAGAGACAAAGAAGGTCACATTTTACTGGTAAAAGGAATAGTCCAGCAAGAGGAAATAACAATAATCAACATCTATGCCCCAAACATAGGGACAGCTACTTTCATAAATCAAACTCTTTGTGACATGAAGTCACACATAAATCCCAACACAATAATACTGGGAGACTTCAACACACCTCTCACAATACTAGACCGATCTTCCAGACAAAGGGTCAGTAAAGATGTCTCAGAACTAAAGAACACCATTAACCAAATGGACCTGTTGGACACATATAGAATATTTCACCCAACTACAGCAGAGTTTACATTTTTCTCAGATGCTCACGGAACCTTCTCCAAAATAGATCACATCCTGGGACACAAAATGAGCACTAGCAAATTTAAAAAATGTTACATACTTCCCTGTGTCATTTCAGACCATAATGGAATAAAACTAGAAATCAACTATAAGAAGACCCAGAGAAACAACATAAACATGTGGAGACTGAACACCACACTTTTGAATGAAGAATGGGTCATAGAAGATGTAAGAGGTGAAATCAAGAAATTTCTAGAAACAAATGAAAATAAAGAAACAACATATCAAAACCTCTGGGACACTTTGAAGGCAGTATTAAGAGGAAAATTTATAGCACTGAGTGCTCACATAAGAAAAACAGAAAATCTTCAAATAAATAGCCTTATGACACACCTCAAAGCCCTTGAAAAGCAGGAACAATTGAACCCCAAAGCCAGCAGAAGATGGGAAATCATTAAAATTAGAGTGGAAATTAACAAAATAGAGAATAAAAAAACAATACAGAAAATCAACAAAACCAAAAGCTGGTTGCTTGAAAAAATTAACAAGATTGATAAACCACTAGCCAACCTAACTAAAAAAAAGAGAGAATCAACCCAAATTATGAAGATAAGGGATGAAAAAGGAGACATTACAACTGACAGCGTAGAAATCCAGAGGATTATCAGAAACTACTTTGAAAAACTATAGTCCAACAAAATAGAAAATCTGGAGGAAATCGACAACTTCCTAGATAAATACAACCTTCCTAAACTGAGTCAAGAAGATATAGAACACTTAAACCAACCAATAACAATCAAAGAGATTGAAATAGCAATAACGAGCTTACCATCAAAGAAAAGCCCAGGACCAGATGGTTTCCCAAGTGAATTCTATAAAACTTTTATAGGAGAACTAATCCTAATACTACTCAAACTATTTCGGGAAATAGAAAAAACCGGGACTCTCCCAAATACATTCTATGAAGCCAACATCACACTAATACCCAAACTGAATAAAGACAGTTCAAGGAAGGAAAACTACAGGCCTATATCTCTGATGAACTTGGATGAAAAACTATTAAACAAAATACTAGCAATACGCATTCAAAACCACATCAAGAAAATCATTCACCATGACCAGGTAGGGTTCATCCCAGGGATGCAAGGCTGGTTCAATATATGAAAATCAATCCATGTAATTCATCATATAAACAGAATCAAAGATAAAAACCACATGATCATCTCAATAGATGCTGAAAAAGCATTTGGTAAAATTCAACATCCATTTATGATAAAAACACTGCAGAGAATTGGAATAGAAGGAACATATCTCAACATTAATAAGGCAATCTACAATAAGCCCACCGCCAACATCATATTAAATGGGGAAAAACTTCAAGAATTCCTCCTAAAAACTGGAACGAGACAAGGATGTCCACTATCACCACTTCTCTTCAATATAGTACTAGAGACTCTAGCCAGAGCAATAAGGCAAGAAAAGGAAATCAAAGGAGTACAAATAGGAAAAGAAGAACTTAAGCTTTCACTATTTGCAGATGACATGATACTATATTTAGTAAACACAACAAACTCAACCAAAAGGCTTATAGAACTGATCAACAAATTCAGCAAGGTATCTGGATACAAAATCAATCTTAAAAAATCAGAAGCTTTCCTGTACACCAACCATAAATACACTGAAAAAGAAATTCAGAAAACACTTCCACTCAGGATCTCCCACAAAAAAATAAAATACCTAGGAATAAACTTGACCAAGGAGGTAAAAGATCTCTACAAAGAAAATTATAAAACACTGAAAAAAGAAATCAAAGAAGATCTTAGAAGATGGAAAGACCTTCCATGTTCATGGATTGGCAGAATAAATATCATTAAAATGGCCATCCTCCCAAAAGTGATCTACAGATTTAATGCAATGCCCATTAAACTACCAAGATCATTCCTCACAGACATAGAAAAATCAGTCCTTAAATTTATCTGGAGTAACAAAAAGCCCAGAATAGCCAAGGTAGTTCTCAGCAACAAAAACCACGCAGGAGGAATCACAATACCTGACTTTAAACTATACTACAAAGCCATTGTAATAAAAACAGCATGGTACTGGCAAAAGAACAGATATATAGACCAATGGAGCAGAATAGAAGACCCAGAAACAAGTCCACACACTTTCAGCCAATTGATTTTTGACAAAGAGGCCAAAAACATACACTGGAAAAAAGATAGCCTCTTCAACAAATGGTGTTGGCAAAACTGGTTAACCATATGCAGAAAATTGGAAATTAATCCCACTTTTTCACCCTGTACAAAAGTCAACTCACGATGGATCAAAGACTTGGAAATTAAACCAGAGACTTTGAAGCTCCTTGAAGAGGGCATAGGTCCAACACTACAACACATAGGCACAGACAAACATTTCCTCAACAAGACCCCAAAGGCACAACAAATTAAAAGGCGAATCAATACATGGGATTGCATGAAACTGAAGAGCTTCTGTTCAGCAAAGGAAACTATCAAGAATCTCAATCGAGAGCCAACAGAATGGGAGAAGATTTTTGCCACCTACACCACTGATAGAGGACTAATATCTAGAATATACAGAGAACTCAAGAAACTCAACACTAAGAAAGCATCCAATAACAAAATGGGCAAATGAACTAAATAGACACTTCACAAAAGAAGAAATTCAAATGGCCAATAAATGCATGAAAAAATGCTCAACATCACTGGCCATCAGAGAGATGCAAATCAAAACTACCCTGAGATTTCACCTAACTCCAACTAGAATGGCCATCATTCAAAACACAAACAACAACAGATGCTGGCGAGGATGTGGAGAAGTGGGAACTCTAAGACATTGTTGGTGGGATTGCAAATTAGTGCAACCACTTTGGAAAACAGTATGGAGAATCCTCAGAAGAATGGGAACAAATCTACCATTTGATCCAGCAATACCACTGTTGGGTATCTACCCAAAAGAAAAGAAACCAAACTACCAAACTAATGCATGTGTATCTATGTTCATAGCTGCACAATTCACCATAGCCAAACTATGGAACCAGCCAAGATGTCCATCAACAGATGAATGGATTACAAAACTGTGGGATATGTACACAATGGAATTTTACTCAGCCATCAAAAAAACTCAATTACATCATTTTCAGGGAAATGGATGGAACTGGAGGACATTATGCTAAGTGAGATTAGTCAGGCACAAAAAATAAGAAATCGGATGCTTTCCCTAATATGTGAGAGTTAGGGAGAAAAGAGGAGCAAACAAGACAACCTAAAGGAGGAGAAATGAGGGGGGAAGAGGAAAATCTCTAAAGCTCACAATGTACTTAAACATATCAAAGTCAATCACTAAGCCAAGCAAGGGAAGGAGGGACGGGGAGGGAATGGGGTGGGATTTGGGTAGGGGTTAAATCAGCGATGAGTACATGTTTGTACACACAAGTTTTTTTACCCCAATAAGTTGTATGAATATACAACCAATAAAAAAAATTTTTTAAAAATTAAAAAAATAAAGTAACAAAAAAATATTTGCAAACTTGTATCTGACAAGTAACTTGTATCCAAAATACACAAAGAACTCTTAAACTCAATAAAAACAGAGTGAACAACCCTTCAAAAATGTTTAAAATATTTGAACAGATACTTCTTCAGATAAGATAACTAATGGCAAATACGTGCATTAAAAGATGATCAACATCTTTAGTCATTTGGAAAATATAAACTACAATTACAATGAAATATACTATATGCTTATCTGATTAGAATTAAAAAGACTAAAATTAAAATTTAAGATTTAGAAGATTGGATATATACCAAGTGATGTATGTGTATATTCATTATCACTTTGACTCTCACTATGATGTATAATCACAATGTGCCAAAAAATTTTTAAAGAATGTCAAAATGTTTTTAAAGAATTTTTTTCTTTTTTATTAACGCATTGTAGTCATACATCTTAATGGAGTACAAGATAGTAGAGACATACCTGCACACATCACCCAATTAGCCCTTCCCTCCCCCTCATCCTCATGTTTGGTTTAGTGATTGACTTGATATGTTTGTGAAAGTACATTGTGTACATTAGGGAATTTCCCTCTTCCCTCCTCCCATCCCCCTCAGTTAAAGACTGACCATACCCACTGTTGACAAAGATGTAGAACCAGTGGAACTTAAATACACAGCTGGGGGGAATGTGAGATGGAACCACCCTTTTTTGTTGTGGTGGTTTGTTTTGGTGATACTAGAGATTGAACCCAGGAGCATTCTACCTCTGAGCTATATCAGTAGCCATTTTTTTAAACAGGATTTCACTAAGTTACTGAGGGTCTCACTAAAGGGCTGAGGCTGACTTCAAACCTGCAATCCTCTTGTTTCTGCTTCCCAAGGACTGGGATTATAGACATGCTCCACCACTATCTAGCAGATGGTATTACCTCTTTGAAAAACCATTTCTTAGTTAAACAAAGTTAAATATATACTTATCATATATAGAACTGTTTTACAACATTTACCAAAGAGAAGTAAAAATATATGTCTATAGAAAGACTTGTGCATAAGCACATCACTATTATGACTAAATGTGCATGTCCCTCCAAAATTCACATACTGAAATCTTAATCTCCAATGCGATGCTACTAGGAAGTAAAGCCTTGCAGTGGTGATTTGATGATGGGGCTGAAGCCCTCACAAATGAAATCAGTTCTCTTTAAAAGTGACCCCAAACCACATGTGGTGGTTCACACTTGTAGTCCCAGTATTTGAGAAGCTAAGATAGGAGGATCACAGTTTTGGGGCCAGCCTCAGCAACTTTCAATGACCTCAGAAAGAGCTCGATCACTCTCTCCCCCACTCTACCATATGAAGACACCACAAGAATCTAGAAGACGTCCAGCCTCCAGAGCTGTAAGAAAGAAGCTTGTTATTTATAGGTCACTCAGCCTATGATAATTTGTTTTAATGGCCTGGACCAAAACAATAAAAACTTATTTGTAATAGTTAAATTCTGGAAATAACCCAAATATTCATGAACAAGTGCATAAGATACTATGGCCTGTCAATATAATGGAATAAAATTGGCAATTGAGAGAATGAATTATTGATCCATGAACAATGTAGACTAATCTCCAAGACCATTATGCTGAGTGAAAGTCAAGAAAGATGACATACTGCCTGGTTTCATTTATATAACGTTGTGGACATTTAAACTTATGTTATAGTGCCAGAAAGTAGACCAGTAATTGTCTAAGAATGAGATGGATAGAGTTGTGGATTAGAAAGAGATGTAAGAATATTTGGGGGAGTGCTGAAATGCTTGTTATGTTGTTTAATGTAATGAGTTAATGAGCATATAATCATAGTAAAGCTCTAAATAGTGTATAAATTATGTATCATTTATTGTGCATTGGTATACTTCAATATAATTATATTTTTAAAAAACTAAATGTGAAAAGAAAAATAATAAAGCTAATAGGGGATATGTAGAAAATATTCTCTCAATTTTGACACAGAAGTCTTTGTGTGTGTGTGTGTGTGTGTGTGTGTGTGTGTGTGTGTGTGTCTGGAGATGGAAGCCAGATGCATTTTACCTCTGAGCTATACCCCCTGCCCTATTTTTTATTCTTTATTTTGAAACAGGGTCTCACTAAGTTGTGGAGGGCCTCACTAAGTAGCTGAGGCTATCCGCGAACCGCGATCCTCCTGTCTCAGCCTCCTGAATGCTGGGGTTACAAGTGTGCGCCACCACACCCGGCCAGAAAAGTCTTTTTAAATTGGTACCCCCGTCCCCAGAAAACCACAACCCAAAAGTCAAAAAAAGTAAATGTGAATATAGTAAAAATAATAATTTAAACTGGGAGGCTAAGACAGGAGGATCACAGGTTTGAGACTAGCCTCAGCAACTTAGTGAGGCCCTCAGCAAGTTATTGAGATCCTGTTTCAAAATAAAAAATAAAATGTGGTGGAGTTGTAGATCAGAGGCAGAACATCCCCGGGGTTCAATCCCCAGTACAAAGTCATAATAATATTTTAAAATTTTTATTAAACTAAAGATACTACAACATTTCCATGTTGAAATCCGACAAGGAGTTTTTATAGAGATTATACAAGAAATTCTTTAAGATTTTGGCAACAAACAATGCACAGAAGAAATATTTTAAATGACCAACATGTATGTGAAAAGATTCTCAGTGTCGCTCTAGTCAGAGAAATGCAAGAGTGGCAAAACTTCAAAAGTCAGATAGTATCAGTGTGGGTAAAAATGTGGGGAATGGGAGCCCTTCTACATGGTTAATAAGATTATAAACCAACGCAGCCAGCCTAATGAGCAATTTGGTAGTACTTAACAGAATTGAATGTTCGTTTTCTCTATAACCCTCTAACCCTTCTCAGAGAAACTCTTGCCTATGTCAATAAGAAACCTATGCAAAGATATTTATCATAAGGACTAGAGACCAAATAAGAATCACCAAAGAGTAACTCAAACATATTAACTATTAGTTCTCTTTTTTACTTATAACCTAAAATAATAATGATAATGCTAGACTGATTTCACGTAACAAAGGCAAAAATGGAATTCATATTGGTAACGAAAAAGAGAACGGAGAAGGAAACATCCTGATCCCTTTGAAAGTAATCGACATGGCGACATGGTGACGTGGCTTTCCTTTCCCCAGTGGGCTGCGGGTGAGTCAGGAGGTCAGTGGAGGCTGTCTCCCTTGGGAATAGCTGGATCTTCATGGATAGAATGCTCAGTTGTTTACGGAGTCTCCAGGAAACCTGGGGTGTTTAGCAGTGATGTATACACACCAGGTTGGGTGCTATAACATACCTATCAGTCATCTCTGTGCAGGTATGCCAAGCCTGTGCCATTTCCTTTATTAAGCTGTCTTTTTTAATTTTTTATTGAACATAAATGGTATACATTTAAACTATACTTGATGCCTCTCCCCCCTCCACCCCTGTTTTCTCTTCCCCCCTCCCACCAATGATTGTCCAGGGTAACCATGCCATATTCATAATTTTACACATATTCGGATATAGACCCTTATTAATCAAGTTCAGTCTTCCTCCTCCCCTATCTTTCCATTCAAGCTTTGCTGGTATTTCCCCTCCATTACCTGGAGTACCACTGGTATCCTCTACGTTCCCTAGTTTGGGCATATTAGAAGGAACATATGTACCTTCTCCTTCTGTGCTTGGCTGATCTCACTTAACATAATGCTCTCCAGGACTTTCCATCTTCTTGCAAATGATATTATTTTGTTCTTCTTTATGGCTGAGTAGAATTCCATTGTGTGTATTTCCCAGAGTTTTGCAATCCATTCATCTGTTGATGGAGACTAAATAGACACTTCACAAAAGAAGAGATGCAAAGGGCCAATAGATACATGAAAAGATGTTCTACATCATTGGCCATCAGGGAGATGCAAATCAAAACTACACTGAGATTCCATATATCCCCAGTCAGAGTGACAAGCATAAAGAAATCAAATAACAACAAATGCTGGAAAGGATGTGGGAAAAGAGGAACTCTTTTACACTGTTCGTGGGAGTGCAAACTGGTGCAGCCAGTTTGGAGATCTGTGTGGAGATTCCTAAGAAAGCTAGGAATAGATCCACCATATGATCCAGCTCTACCACTCCTGGGTATTTTTCCAAAAGGGTTGAATCCAGAGAACTATAGCAACATATCCTTTATTAAGCTTTCTAAGTTCACCACCAGAAGGATAGATAAAAACACTCTGGATGATATGATGTGACACAGAAATCAAATCTGTAACCCAGATCTATGTGTGTTCAGTTGAACCTAGTAGAATAGAATAAAATATATAGAATACTACTACAATGATCAATTATAATTATATACACATGAAACAATAGCATATGTCTTTGCCAGACATACCCATGGGTATATATGGTACAAGATCATGGGCAATTAGCACTATCCTTAATTCATAAGTGAGGAGTCAGATATTTTCTAAAAGTCTTAAGACTTACCCTAAGTCATGAATATCCTATATTTTTCAGAGCCAATCTCTTCAAGACCAGGTCAGGATGGCTCCAAAGATGATTCTCAAAGTATGTTCTTCATTACCATTTCTAGAATTCCCTTTGAGACTGCCTCACAAGTGGATATTCACAACCTGGAGGACTCGAGATGCACTCTGAGCCAGAAGGCTGCTGTCTGGCCATCTCTCCTTGTGGGAGGCACTGCCTGGCTCTCCTCTCCACTGGGTCTCAGCTCTGACATAGGGGAGGGAGAAATGATCATAGGGATCTCTTTGTCTTCTCTAATCACCCTTGCTCCATCCTTCCAGTTCTATCAGGGAATGAACATAACCCCCTTTCTTTGATTTCTACCCAAAACACAAGCCATAAAGATTGCTGTAGTTTGTGTGGTACTGGGGTTCCTGGAAGCCCTTCTACCTCCGGGCTACACTCCCAGACCAATTTTTTTTAAAACAGGGTCTCTTAAGCCAGCACGGCTGGCTTTGAACCTGCGTGATCCTCCTGTCTCTGCCTCCCAAGCACAGGGATTACAAGCGTGCGCCACCACGCCCGGCACAAGATTGCTAGAGTTTGGATCTTAACTGTCCCCCAAAGACCCTGTGTTAAAGGCTTAGTCCCCAGTTTGGTACTATTGAGAGCTGGTAGAAACTTTAAGAAGTGGGGCCTAGTTGAAGGGTTTAGGTTATTGAGAATATGCCCTTGGATCTGTGGAATCATGTCTCTCTCTCTCTCTCTCTCTCTCTCTCTCTCTCTCTCTCTCTCTCTCTCCCTCCCTCTCCCTCTCCCTCTCCCTCTCCCTCTCCCTCTCTCTCTCTCTTCCCTTCACTACCACAAAGTGAATGGCTTTGCCCCTCACATACTTCTGCCATGGTGCACTGCCCCAGGCCTAAAGCAACAGACCCAAGCAATCATGAACTGAAACCTCTAAAACCATGGGCCAAAAAAAAACTTTTTTTCTTTATGTCAATTACCTCATACTTGTTAGAGTACCAGAAAGCTGACCAACACAAAGATTGAGTAACATGTACGACATGGCAAAATTTGTGCATTAGCCCTTCCTTAGAGATTCCACGCATCTCCCAACCTCAAGCTGTCCTTCCTTGGGAATTCTCTTGGAAATCACCTGTCCTCTTTAATGTGCAGAATGTTTTAGCTCTCTGCTCCCTGAAGGGTGGTGTGGACATAGCACTGCTTTTCTAAGAGAGCTTTGCTCATCACTGGGCCAGCTTCTCTAATTTCCTGATACAGGTATCCATAAGAGCAGGACAGAGGCTCACTTACTTGCCTCTCTCTTCTGTCCCTCTTCATCAGCCCCCAACATGGGTGTGTTTCTCTCATATATACAAATTATTCTACCCGTTTAATAATCCAGATGCTGCTCATTGTAAATTGGAATTTTTTTTAAACTGGTTCTTAGTAGTAGTTAACTTATACCTTAATAAGTAAATCTTTATACTTTCATTACTTATAACTCACTAATACTTTAATTTGCATGGAAAACAACTGTCTTTTTGAATAAAGGGAGCAAGAGATATTCTTACTAATTCTCCAGGAGCACTGGCAAACCAATATAATTCCTGGGCTGTAACAGTTTGGAGGTAAACTATCATATTCATCCCAGACAATGCCGTCAATACACTCTTGAGTTAATACTTTCCCACAAAAGCTACAGTGATAGTGGATTATAACAAAGGGTCAGGCCTCTGTTTAGGCTGTCCTGGATGAGAGGCAGTGCTGAAACTTGGCACTAGTACCCAGGGGCAGTAGGATGCTTGTAGGATGCTCCTGGATGTGAGGCTAGGAGGTAAGATCAGAAAGGGGGCTGGAGAAACCAGATCCTCACTTGAAGGTTACAGAGGAGACTAGGGAAAAGGAGCAAGCACTTGTGTGAGAGAAAGGGAGAGCAGCCATGGGACAGAAGCTTCAATGCCCTATTTCTCCAATACAGGAAAAGGTAGGAATATTTCTGCTCTTACTTAAAAAAAAGGATTAAGTGATCCCCAAAACCAAGATCGATGTTTTAAATAAGTCCAGGCTTCAAGGCTATAGGAAGTTTTATATCTGATTTCTGCTTTTCACCAAATGATGTTCTCAGAACATTTTTCTAAAATCTCAGAGGCAAAAGATAAAGGCAAGCCAGGACCTCCAGCATTTGTTAAAATGTTTTGTGTAATCCATTCAGTTTATTCTGCTCCAGGGCAGGCTGATTTTAATCCTCATATGCAGTCCATTGTGACCCTTCTGCCCACACAGATAAGAGGAGTAAAGCTTTTACAATAATGTAATATCATATCTGGAAAGGATTCCGCAAATCCTCCTGTAAGATTGCTACAAAAATCCAATTTAGCAAAAGCTTTAAACACACGCACACACACACACACACGCACACACACACACACGCGCACACACACATACACATGTCACAATATAACTCCAATCTATGAATCTCAGCATAAAATCAGGAGAGAAACATAAACCTATATCCCGAAACACACACACACACACACACACACACACACACACACACCACTTCAAAATTCAGTCTTAGAGAAATATTTAATAGACATTGAACAAGTTATTAAATGAGTATAAGAATCTTTAGACATTTTTTTCCTGGTGTGTTCTGAAGCTCAGACTTTCAAAATATAACTTTTTTGTCTTAACCCTCAGGGTTTTTTTTTTTTAAAAAAACCTGAATAAACTTGACAAAATCAATGTTTTGCTTTCTCTTCTCCTTTAAGATAAACTGTCATGATTTCAGAGTAAATTCTAAAATTTTCTGATTTTAAGCTTGCTGCTTTGTGCTTATAGTATTATCCAGATTTAACAGAGAATTAACAAACAAACACGAAACCAGAATGACGGTTTGTCTACCAACCAGCAGCGCAGATAAAAGCAGTCTGCCTCCCCTGGGCAGACTCTGACCAACATTATTACAATGACAGCCTGTAAAATGAAGCAGTCATCTCCCCCAAAGCTGCCACCCAACTACCTGCTCATGCTATACTCTCTCTTCATTACCTACATTTTTAATCTGCTTTGTGCATGCCCACTGTTGCCTCTGAGTTGCAGCAAATGGGCTGTCACCATAGAGCCAAGTTCAACAGAGGAGAAAACAAAGTGCTGGGGGGTGGGAAAGGGAGTCTAGCCATGGACCTTGCTTCCTGGGATTGCCGAAGAATTGAATAGAGGACGTTTTAAATATAATTCTCTCTTGTCTTTGGAGAGACTGCACTTTGTATTTACTCTGTGGTGAATTCTTTCATGAAACCAGATATCAAGTGGTAACCAAATTCACCATGTCCTAATTTATCTGTTGTAAGTCTGGACCTCTATTTGTTTGGGGTAAAGTCTCTTTGATTGCTCATGGATTGAGTCTTCTAAGTTTTCTGACCCCACCACCCGTTCCACTGACAATTTCAGTCATTTTCCCTTCTTTCACACAGACAGCAACCTCACTGGCTTTCCACATGAGCTTCCTCTCTGCCCTCAGTTCTTCTCCTAACCTTCCCTGGGTGTCTTTATTCCCCACAGCTCCTGTCCTGAAGTCCTCTAATTTTACCTCCTATGTGTCTCCCTGCCCCTACCAGATGATCGTCTCAAGGCCAGGGCCTTTTAGACCACCCAGGGCCTTCATAATTGCTTCTTCATAATTATTTGACAAATTTAAATTCATGCATTTCTCTTAAACATGAGTTCGATCAAACTGAGTTACAACATCAAAGCCCTGTGTGGCACATGATTGACCATATATATGTCTCTGAATCAGTACTGTTGCTAAGTCTCTTTCTCCCCCACCACCAACTGCCTGTGTAACCCATATATATTTTTTTTTAATTTTTTTTTCATATTTATTTTTAATTGGTGCATTGTATTCATACATCATAGTGGGATACATACTTTTGTAGACATACATGCACACATTGCCCAGTCAGCCCCCACCCGATCCCCACCCCGTTCTCTCCCTATCCCCCCCTCCTATGCTTGGCTTAGTAGTTGACATCTAGTATTATAGCAATTTATCCAAAATTAAAAATGATAATCTCTCATAACAGTTTCATTTGTCTGATACCAAGCTTTTGATGACTTAAAGATAACATTTCAATATTTCTTTTTGCTTTCTTTCTTACCAGAGAATTTATTTTTTTCTATTTTTTAGGTGAAACTATCATATATTTATATATTTATTTTTCAGAAAAAAAAATCTATCCTAATATGGAATATGGACTCTAGGTACCCACATCGATCTTGAAAAAGAACAAAGCTAGAAGATATATATTTTCTGATTTCAAACCATATAAAGCTACAATAATTGAAACAGTGTAGTACTATTCTAAAGGCAGATATATAAACCATTGGAGTTAAATAAAAGCCTAGAGATAAATTCTTCCCTATATTGTCAAGTTATTTTTGACAAGGTTTCCACGAACATTTGGTGGTGGAAATAATAATCTTTTAACTAAATATTGTTGAAAAATAATAATTGCATGGAAAAGAATAAAATTGGACCCTTACCTAAACCCATATACAAGTATTAACTCAAAATAGATAAAAGGCCTAAATATAAATCTTAAGACTATAAACTTTTAGGAGAAAATCTGGGTCATAAAACCTCACAACACTGAAATTGGCAGTGATTTCTTGGTTATAATTTCAATGGCACAGGCAACAGAAGAGTATACAAACTCCCTAAAAAATAAAAAACATATTGTATATCCAAAGACAATGTAAACAGAGTTAACAGTTACTAATAGAATGGGATAAAATATTTCCAAATGCTATATCTGAAGGTATATTAATATTCCAACTAGAAATCCTAAAAATTAACAACAATAAAGGCAAACAATACCCTTTACAGATAGGTAACAGACTAACATAAATAATGAATCTCCACAGATAACCAATCTTAGTTGTCTGTTGGATGGAAAATCTTGTTTCTCTAGTTCTGATGTGTGTTACCTATTTCTTCTTTGTAGTTAATCTCTTTGAGTATTTTCTCTAGTGCTGGTTTTGAAGACATAAATTCCTTCAGTTTCTGTTTGTCATGGAAGCTTCTTATTTCTCCATCTAATTTGATAGAGAGTTTTGCTGGGTAGGAAATTTTTGGCTGGAAGTTGTTTTCTTTCAAAATTGGGAATATGTTACTCCAAGCCCTTCTGGCTCTCATGACTTGGTTTGGGAAGTCTGGAGTGATTCTAATTGGTTTGCCTCTGAATGTCACTTGGCCCTTTGCTTTTGTTGCCTTTAAGATTCTCTGCTTGGCTTCCACATTGGTCATTTTGACAATTATGTGGCGTGGGGATCCTCTTCTCCGATCCTGTCTAAAGGGAGTTCTATAAGTTTCCTGGACCTGCGTATCGACCTCTTGCTCTATGTCTGGAAAATTTTCTGCTATTACTTCCTTGAAGAGATTGTTGATCCCTTTGGTTTCACTTTCTTTTCCCTCCTCTATTCCAATTATTCTTAGGTTAGCTCTCTTAAAATGGGCCCATATTTCTTCAATATCAGATTCCTGCTGTCGGATATTTTTTCCTAGATTAGAAACTATGCGTTCATTTTTGGAATGATCATCTTCTAAGAGCGAGATTCTGTTCTCCATGTGTTCTAATCGGTTGTTTGTGCTTTGAATTGAGGCCTTTACTTCATTAATTGCATCCTTTATCTCTTTTTGGCTCTCTCTGAGTTCTTTTCGAAGCACCTCTATTATTTCTACAGTTATTTTCCTGATTTGATTTTCTAGAAATCTCTGATTTTCTGTTTTATCGGGTTCTGATGTTGTGGGGTTGTGAGCATTCATTGCTCCAGTATTATTCCTCTTTCCCATGATTTCGGAAGTTTGTGCCTTCTCTGGGTTCTTCCCTTGGGTCACTATGACTTCACTTAAGGTGCTCTGGATCTCGAGTCAGTAGTATCTCAGACCCCACTACTCCTTTACTGGGTTGTATCACAGAGTCTCCGACCCAGAGAGTCGATAGAGGCTACTTTAGACCGTGTGGGGTGCCAGGTTGCATGTTCTCCTATGGTGTGATATCACTGCCACCGCCCCTCTCCCACTGGGTCAAGTCCCAGTGAGTACAGTACTGGGATTTCTCCGCTGTGGCCCGCAATCTGACTCACTGTTCTTGAGTACGCAGATGTAGCTGTAGTGAGTTCCGTGCTGCTGCCGCCGGTGGCAATATGGCGCCGCTGCTACGCCCTCGGCTGTTGGGCTGGCGTTTTTGTTTTTTTGTTGTTTTTTGTTGTTTTTTTTTTTCTTGGTTTTGATTTCCACTCTGAATCCCTGCAGCGTGTGCTGAGCTCAGACACTGGGAGCTTTAGATGTCCTCTGCGCCGAGAAATCCCGCCTGGCTGTTCCACAGCGGCTCCCCTCGGCTTGCTGTGGCCGTCCCGTGAATTCGCCGGCAGTATGGCGCTGCTGCCGCGTCTGCCGTGTCCTCGGGCGTGAGGATATCCTCTGTGGCTCTGTTCTCAGTCCGCTTTCTCTCTGGAGCCTGGTGATTTTTTTTTGTTTCTCTGGTGATGTTGTTTTCTGGCTTTGAAAGGCGTTGATTTTGTGGTAATGGATATTTGTTGTTAGTGGGGCTCTTAAGCCCCGCTTTTCTCGGTCGCCATCTTCCCGGAAGTCCCATATATATTTTAAACTACATGGATTCAATAACAATGCACCATGTTATTTTTAAAGACCCAATTGTGTCACCTTGGGTAAACTACTTATCTAAGGTATAAGCATTTATTTTAATTACTTATATTTAATGCTAATTTCGTTTTTAAAATTTCAGTTCTCTAAGCCACACTATATCACTTTTCTGTGTTTTTTACACATTCTTCCCCTTCTAAGAACAGTCCCACCTCCAACCCAATTTCTTTTGTACTCCCATCTCAGTCTAATCATTCTAAATTCACATCTTTTAATCTCTCCTGATACCCAAATCATGCCTTCATCTATCTTATTGACATCTCCACCAAAAGACACTAGAAAAGTATATGGCATTGGTCTACATGAAATGATACAGTGTCCTGGTTTAGGACTACAGCAGTGAAGATGAGTAAAAAAAAAAAAAAAAAAAAGTAGAATTTGGTATGCTTTCAGACAGTTGTGTCAATAGGAGCATCTGTGACATGTAGGTATAGGTTAATCCACATTATTTGAAGCTTAACAGGAGATTGAGAACTCAAACTCAATTCCCTGCTAATTTTGTTTTGTTCTTTATGTTTTACAATCTGAGGTCCTTTATGTTTCAAAGATCCCAGAAACATACATCTCGCAATTGCATATTTTTGGTTGTCAGGCACAGAAAGTTGCCTTCGAACTGCAAATCATTCTTTCTGATGGAATACCAGATAAGTTCTTTATCTCCCAAGTGACTTCTTTTCTTTTGACTCTCCTCTTACTAGTGCCGCTGGATTATCTCACACTCATCTCATAGTTCATGTGTCTGAAACTGAACTTTCGCTACTTCAAGTTGTTCCTTCTCCATCGTCCCTTATCTCAAAAACAGCACCACCGGCCTCCAGGGCTCTCTCTGTGACTAGCCAGATCCATTTGATCACAATGACTAATAATTCCACCACTAAATTATAACTTGAAGTCACATGAGCATTTCCATTTCTGTGCTCCCACCATGTTCAAATCAGCTTCCCCTTCCACGGGACCATCATAAATAACTGCCCTTTTGGCCTCCTCGCTCAACTTCCTTCAATGCATTCTCTGCACAAAAGCCCAAGTAACAGCTTAAAATGTTAATCTGATAGGAAAATATATGCAATTTGATTCTTTAAATATATATATGTATGTATATATACATATGTGAAAATTGAGACAAAAAAATCAAAGAAGTAACATGTGGTTAAAAATAAAATTAAATAAAATGCTAATCTGATTGTGTCTCCCTCATTTTTAATTCTTCAATGCTTCTTACCCTTATAGAATAAAATTCAAAATCCTCAGCCTAACCTACAGCACCATGCATAATTTGGTTTCTATCTCTCTAAATGAATCTTGCAACACTTTGCCCCGTACACACTCTGTTCCAGCCATACCGACTATCTCTGTTTCTACTAAATTCTATGATGTCGGCTCCTGCTCTCTGCTCTTCTCCCCTGCATCCTCAGCACCTAGGTGATGCTCGCCACGTTCAGTTTCCATTAATATTTATTGAATGTATAAAGGAATGGATAGGTTTTTCAGGATCATAACCTTTATGACAAAAGAAGAGTTGAATCAGTTACGATCCTTTTAGCTGCGAGTAATGGAGGATCCAGTGAACAGAGGTCTAAACAGTAAAGAATTTTATTATATCACCCAACTCGAAGCCCAAGGAGAGGGCAGCTTGGGGTCAGTACTTTCAGCTGCATAATAGCATCTTCAAGCCGCCTCACTCGTTCCTCCTCTCTGCTCTATGATTCTTAGCATGCAGGGCCTCCCCTGACAGTCACAAGATGACTAGAGCATTTCAGACATCACAGGTAGATAACAACAGCCCGCTGATAGCAGATGTGTTTCCTCTGTGTGGCTCTTTTTAGCAATGACATAAACCTTCCCCTGAAACTCCTCAGCAGAATGACCTTGATTCCTGGAGGCCAAGACTGAGTCATGTGCTCTACCCATTCCTAACCATGTCTCTGGGAAAGAGTCTCCATAACTAACTTAGACCAGGCATGACCAATGCCCTAGAGCTGGGAAGAAGTTCACTTTCCTTAAGCAGGCAAATTCTCTTCACTGCATACTTCTTTTTTTTTAATTTATTGATGCATTGTATTCATACATCATAATGTGATTAAAAAAACAAACTTGTGTAGACATACATGCACATCATCCAGTTAACCCCTACACAATCCTCACCCCATCCCTCCCCATCCCTCCTTCTCATGCTTGGCTTAGTGGTTGACATCTAGATGTTTAAGTAAATCATGTGCTTTAGAGAGTTTCCTTCTTCCCCCTCTCTATACTTCCTGACCCATGCTTTCTTTAGTGTCTGCTACCAATGTTTGGCTAATAAACACAAATCTTCCTTGTGTCTTTCCTAAGCTTCAGGTCAGAATCTGCAATCGCTTATACTGATCCTCTCCAACTATGTAGCCCACAAACATCCTACATCTGCATATCTCTATCTAAAATGAGCCCAGTATGGTGGTGCAGGCCTGGGATCCCAGTACCTGGGAGGCTGAGACAGGAGGATCGCAGGTTCAAAGACAATCTCAGCAACTTAGTGAGATCCTGTTTCCAATTAAAACACGGCTGGAGTGTAGCTCAGAGGTAGAATACCCCTGGTTTCAAAATTTTAAAAAATAATGTAACTAAGATCATAAATCATTTGGATCATGAGGAATTAGTATTTTGTACTCTGATCTATAAAATTGGAGCCTAATTTAAATAATAGTTTCTAAACATAACTCACTGAAATCTTTAGGATAATGTGCCCCTCTCCTTCTTATGAATTAAAACAAAACTCATTTCAGCCAATTTTACCAATTCTTGGTATTCTAACAATGTGCAAATCTCAGTGGCATGCTGCAATGACGTCTTATTTCTTTTTTTTCCCCTGTTTTTTGGGGGTTTTTTGTTTTGTTTTGTTTTGTTTTTTGGTGGTACTGGAGTTCCTGGAAGAAGCCCTTCTACCTCCGGGCTACACTCCCAGACCTATTTTATACTTCTTTTTTATTTGGAAACAGGGTCTCTCAAGCCAGCGTGGCTGGCTTCGAACCTGCGTGATCCTCCTGTCTCCGCCTCCCAAGCGCGGGGATTACAAGCGTGCGCCACCACGCAGGCCCATGAAGTCTTATTTCTTGCTCATATGCATCATTGCAGTTTCCCAGGTGCTAAGCTTGGCTTTGAAAATATGGCTGGAGTGTCGCTCAGAGGTAAGATGTCCCTGGGTTCAATACCCAGTACCAAAATAAATATAAAGTGGCATTCAGAATTTATAGTCTCCAAGCTCCACCCATACTTGTTCTTCAGGACTTCTCACCATCATTAAAATTCAATTAAACACCCAGATTGGCCACAGTCCAGTCCTCTCTTTTCCTTACCCACACACCAAAAGTCACCAGTATCTAACCACTTCTAGCACCCAGATGGTTCTCCCATCCATTTCTTTCCATCCTTCCTGCTGCAAGTCACTCTCGCCATTGCTTGTCTAGCTTTTGGTTATGACTCCTCTGGAGGTATATCTCCCCCTGTAATCCATCCTTTATCCCACCACAGTGGTATTTCTAAAATAAACATAAAAAATTATTTTCTGTCTTCAAAGATGTTTCCTGAGCTTCAAGATAAAGTTCAAACTCCTCAGGGTGCTCTGCAAGCCCCATCATGATTTGACTCTCGCTTCCTCTCCAGCCTAATCTCTCAGCTTTTTCTATTTATGGGGAGAGGTTGCCTTACCTACTGATTTGGAGCCTACACTTAAGTCAGACTGCCTGAGCATGGATTTTGGCTCTGTCATTTACTGAGTTACCTGAACAAGTCAGTCAGTTAACTTTTCTGTGCCTTCTAATTCCTCCTTGGTAAAATGGAATTAACTCTCCCAAAATAAGTGAGGTAACATATATAAAGTGTGTGGACTAATATCTGGCATATGGCAAGCCACTTAATTATAGTCTCTGTGATAAGAGGTGTGTGTGTGTGTGTGTGTGTTTGTGAGAGAGAGAGAGAGAGAGAGAGAGAGAGAGAGAGAGACAGAGAGAGAGAGAGACAGAGAGACAGAGAGACAGAGAGACAGAGAGACAGAGAGAATGAATATTACTGGGGATTGAACCCACAGGCATTCTACCTGCAAGCTACACTCCCAATCCTTTTATTTTATTTTATTTTTGTTTGA
The DNA here is from genome assembly GCF_963383645.1 of Muscardinus avellanarius. Classification (NCBI taxonomy): domain Eukaryota; kingdom Metazoa; phylum Chordata; class Mammalia; order Rodentia; family Gliridae; genus Muscardinus; species Muscardinus avellanarius. The sequence continues at coordinate 68,093,807 of NC_137798.1, forward strand.
AACAGATTCTGGCTAAGTTGCTAAGAGTCTCACTAAATTGCTAAGGCAGTCTTTGAACTTGTAATCCTCCTGTCTCAGCCTCCCAAGTACTGGAATTACAGGTGTGTACCATCATGGTTTATTAGGATTAATTTTTAAATTATAAGATTATCCTTTGTTCCTGCCTCCTCTTCATCTTGCTTAAGTCTCCCTCCCTGTCTCGTCAAGAAAAGCCCTTCTTCCTATTCAAAACTTCTACTGGACTCTTAAAACTTCAGAGACAAATTCCTGAGCCTGAGTTTCCATTCAATAAAAAATGAGATTAAAGACTTATGGAAAACTTATTTCAGATTGCCAAGATAGCATTAGGGAATTCTTTGTCATCCTTTTATTCATTTAGTCATTTGACAATTACTTACTGAATGTCTTTTCCAGGTACTACACTGAACCTGGGACTTTGTGTTGCTCAGTGCTTGCTTTAAGAAGTATACACTGAGCTGGGCGTGGGGGCTCACACTTGTGATCCTACTTGGGAGGCTGAGGGTGGAGGATCATGGGTTTAAAGCCAATGCACAGTAACTTAGCAAAATGCTGTTTCAAAATAAAAAATAAAAGCCAGGTGTGGTGGTACATGCTTGTAATCCCAGTACTTGGGAGGCTGAGACAGGAGGATCACAGGTTCCTGGCCAGCCTCAGGTACTTAGTGAGGCCCTCCACATAATATTCTATTGTTTTTTCTTTTTTTTATCTTCAAAGATATTGAAGGGGAAGCATATGAAGATGAGTGATTTATGCTTTACATAATAATAATATGAAATATTTATTTTGAGGGAAGTAGCCTCGTAAATTAGGTAGTTGTAAGTATCTCTGAGAATTTATATTTATTCTGGAGGGTGTGTATTTGAGGAGAAAAAGAGAGAGAATGGAAAGAGAGAGGGGAAACAGAGAAAGAGAAAGCAGTTAATCATTCAACATGGAACCTAAAGGGCATATCTTCCCTTTGCTAAAATGAGACTTGAAAATGTAGAAGCAGCCCTGAGACTTGGTACTGGGCAAAGGTTTAAAGAATTTGGGGGACAAATTACTAGAAAAAAAAGACTATAAATACAGCATTATGGATGAGTCTGGTGAGGACCCAGAAGACAAGACCAGGAAGGTGTTAAGAAGTCATGACCAGAATGCTGATGGAAATGAGGCATATTCTACTGAAAGTTGGGAAATAAAGGTCACCCTTGTTATTAAAAGAGCTTGGATGCACTCTGCTCATGCCCCAGAGCTTTGCAGAAGGCCAAATTTAAAAGCTATAAACTGGGATATCTGGTGGAGGACATATCCAAACAAAGCATTCAGATGCTGCTTGGCTACTTTGAATTTCATACAGTAGAAATCCAGGGCAAAGTCGTGACCTAAAGTCAGCACATATAATCAAAAGGGAAGCAGAGTGGAAATATTTGTAAAGTCACCGTCTGCCCCAGTAAAAGTGAAAAGGATGCAGCTTACTAAAATTATTAGCACAGATAAAAGGGAGCCAGTGCTAAACACCAAGACAAATGGGAAGCGGCTAGGAAAGCATCCCAGAAATTTTGGAGGCTGTGCCTCCCATCACTGGCCTAGAGGACTAGCTGGGCGGAATTCTTTAGGAATGAGCCCTGGGCAATTTCTATGGGCTCCATGCCCAGGGCTCCTTGCTTTCAGGAAAAGAGCTCCACAGCTGCCCCAGCCACGGTTCAAGCAAGCCCAGGCGTGCCTCAAGCTGCCATTCTACAAGGAGCCCGCCGCCAAGCTTGCAGCCCCATGGTACTAATCCTGCAGGCGCAGAGAACATGAGAGCCATGTAGTCATGATAGCTTCCACTGAGATTTCAAATGAACGTGGAAGCCAAGCACAGGCCTGTTGCAAGGGCGAAGTCATTGCACATATTCTAACTCTTGAAGGCAGGCCCTCCAGCAGAGTGCAGCACCCCTCGAGGAAAGCCACAGATGGGGTGCTGATGCATGCCATTGGATCCAGCAGCCTGGAGCAGCCTCGTGGGCTGCAATCACAAAGCCATGGGGGTGAGGCAGCTCAGGGCCTACGGTACCATCTTGTATGCAGGATGCCAGACTTGGTGGTTTAAGATTTAATGCCTGCCCTGCTAGGTTTCAGTCTTGCTTTGGCCTACCTTTATGTATGTCTTTTTCTCCCTTTTGGAATAATAATGAAGTATGATACGAGAAATAGGTAGAAAGGAGACATGAAGGAAGAACAAGAAAAACATGTTTAATATAAAATCCCACAGCAGTAATTCCACAGTATACTAACTCCTTAGCCAGGCCTCTTAGTCCCAAGTGTCTAGGAAAATGCATATGTTCTTAATAATTACTCTGAGCATTGTTGATTGTCCTCAAAGAGGTATCTATTGATCAAACAACAGAGACCATACCAAAGATCTGAAAGGCAGCCAGACTCCATACTAAAAACTCACAAAATACTTTGAGCTGTTAATTATCCAGCCCAGAAATAATTAAGCAGAAAAAATATCTGTTGGTGAGAAAACCTGAGATCACACCAAAGAGTAATCTCCTTGGATATTGTTAGCCATCTCACCTGCTAATGGTTTACACAGAAAGAGTAATTTCCTTGGCCACCATTAGCTGTTCATGAATAATCTAAACAAAAGAGATACCTACTGAAAAGATAGTGAAGGCCCCATTAGGACAGCCCTCTCCCCTCCCCCAAGACCTAAACACCCCAAATCATTTGGGGACTACTGGACTGATGCTGTTGCTGCTGACAGTTCAGTGCCATCATGTTGTGAATTCTCGTCTTCTGCCCATTTAGAAAATGAGACAACCTTAAGTTGCAAAGCTTAAAGTAGGATTTATTAGAAGAGAAACAGCACCACACCCAGAAAGGAGTGAGTATAGCGGAACACTCAAGGGAGACGCTGATGATCCCTGGGTCCCCAGGCCTTACGTAGGGTTTTTTGTCGAGTTCCCGTGACAACTTACTCCTTAGCCAGGCCTCTTAGTCCCAAGTGTCTAGGAAAATGCATATGTTCTTAATAATTACCCTGAGCATTGTTGATTGTCCTCAAAGAGGTATCTATTGATCAAACAACAGAGACCATACCAAAGATCTGAAAGGCAGCCAGACTCCATACTAAAAACTCACAAAATACTTTGAGCTGTTAATTATCTAACCCAGAAATAACAGCAATGGCTTGGTATTTCGCTGCTGGTTGCACCAATGGCTTACTTTTGCATTCTTCCTTTCTTTTTTTGTACAAGAACAGGCCAGTCCGACTTCATAAATCAAGGTTTAGCTACATGAAAAGATACAAGGGTGTCTTTTAACCCCTCCTCTTTAAGGCCTGTGGTCTCATAACTTTCTTGTCTCCTTATCATGCATGCCAACAAAACTCTGAAAACAGCTGCCTGTTTCATCTCTTTAAATGCCTGCCCTGCTTGGGACAAGGCATGGTATAAAATTACCCATCCACAACGGGATTATTGTCATCCTCACATAGCTCCTCCTGCCAACCCCTCATGAAAGTCCCTGTAAAAGAAGAGCCACGAATCCCAAAACACCTCTCTCATTTGTGAGGTGGTCTGCATTCTCTCTTAAATGTGTATTTCTTCCTTTTCCAAATAAATCTGTCTATGTCTCTGAATAGCATATGTTAATTCTTTTTTGCCATGTAAGCTAAAGACCTGGCTGATCCCAGATTGCATCCCCAACTCTCCCCAAATGAAAACTACCCTGAACCCTTCTCTTTTCCCACCAATTTATCCTGGAACCAGATAATTCATGTTTGTCTGTCTGTCTGTCTCTGTCTGTTTATGAGCTCACAGATAGAGTTTTCTTTGAGACTCAAAAAACACTTGGTCTTAGGCTTTTGAAAAATGCTGGAACACATTAAGACTTTGAGTCATTAACTAGGTGTGATAGTCCATGACTGTAATCCTAGTTCTTGGGAGGCTAAGAGAGGAGAATCGTAGGTTCATGACCAGCCTCAGTATCTTAGCAAGGCCCTGTTTCAAAATAAAGAGGGTTGGGGTGTAGCTTAGAGGTAGAATGCTTCTGTATTTAATACTCGGTAACACATGCACACAAAAACGTGGAAGGTCACTGGGGAATGATTGTGTTCTTTATTGTGGAATAATATGGACCTAGGAAGGCCAGGCACAGATGCTGTGGTTTGTCTACAGTTTGAGTCTGTCCCCCAAGGTTCATGTGTGAGAAACTTGGGACCCACTCTGATAGTGTTGGGGTGGCAGGAAGTTTAAGAGGCAACTTCTAATGAAAGGTAATTAGGACATGACGCTCCTGTCCCCGAAAGGGATTAGTGCTGGCTTCATGAAGTTCATTCTTGCTCCAGTGGGTTATTACAGAATAAAGTCAGTTTACTTGGCCCCTTCTGCATACAGTCAATTCCATTTCTGTTTCTTTACCATGTTGTGATATAGTTAGGACACCCTCACCAAGATGCCAGCACCATGCTGTTTGGACCTTCTATCCACCAGCATCATGAACCAAATAAACCTTTGTGCCTTATAAAGTATCCAGCCTCAGTTGTTTTGTTGTAACAACAGAAAATGGACTAATACAGAAAGCAAGAGTCAGCAGAGCAGTGGTCAAGTAAATAGCACAATAAGAATCCCAAGCTTCTACTCTCCCCTAATGCACTTGCACTTACATATATACACACTCACACTCACAATAACATAAATGTGCAGGAGCATTATAATCCGCAAGGAGAGAAAAATGCCACTACTCTGTTTTAATAACAGTGAGAAATACATGTAAATGAGCTTGTTTGCAACTTATGTAATACTTGAAAACTATGCCTGAAACCATATACCATAATACTTCATTAAGTCTACTTGAAGAAAAATGCCAATTTCATTTAGCAAAAAAAAAAAAAAAAAAAAAGCCAAATCATTGGTGATTCTTAAAGACAGGCAGTTGCATTACTTTTTAGCAAGTTGACCACACCTAAAAACTGACACAGCTCTGCCCACTGAGGCCTGAAATGACCTGCACTAATGGTTAGCCTCGTTAGCAATGCTGGTGAACAAAACCATCTACGAGCATTCTGCTAAGGCACTTTAAAATGTTTGTACTCTTCTTTCTTCTTTGTTCATCAAAATGGTTTGCAGGTGAACTCTAAACCACCCTTTGTCCAAATTACCCACGGTTGTAGACTATGTGAGATTTTTCTGTGAAAAACTCTGCCAGCTTAGTTGCCAATAATACCATGAAATAGCAAGAAAAAGTGATGCAGTGAAATTATTTTACTAAGCTGCTGGAGCATGTCCAATCGTCGTGACCCAGTGTTCTAGAGGATTCCGCTGCCTTCCCTATCTTCAAAATAGCTAACTACTAATCTATTTATTTTTGTTTATTTTTTTCAGATGATTAGTCTTTGAGAAGCTACAGCAATCCAGTACAGATAAATAAAGTTAAAGCCAAGTCAAATACAGTGGAGGCTATGGTTCAAATTTAGAATAGCCCCAGACCCTCACACTGTAGACAAGGCAGTCACATTGGAGACAGGGCTTGGTTGCTAAGGGGGGTGGAGCCTTGGGTCTCTCTCTCTCTCTCTCTCTCTCTCTCTCTCTCTCTCTCTCTCTCTCTCTCTCTCTCCCTTTCTCTTTCTCTTTCTCTTTCTCTTTTTCTCTCTTTTCTATCACCATACCCTGAGGTCTACAGACTTCACCTGAAACCTCCAAAACTGTAAGTAACTAAATCTTTCTTGCTCTAAGTTTTTTTTAGTGGTTTTGGGTTACAGCTATGAGGATGCTGTTTGACAGAGTGGGTGTAATGTGTTTCTACATTCTTGTTCATCTGGATATCTGAAAGTTTAGCTGAGGAGAAGTTCTGCAACTTTCAAACTCCCAGAAATAATGGGACGACAGATTTGGGGGTAACTGAATATGTGGGTACTAAAGACTGTCCAAAGTGCTGTAACATACTGCATGAGAGACCAAGTGCAACCTACCAAATGATCTGTTGTTTAAAGAATTAAATAAGCATAACTTGATTTAAGAAACCCATAAAAAATGAGTCAGTGAACATGGTACCAGGTGGGTTTAATTTAAGCATAAAAAGCAGACAGAAGCTAGATTCGGGATCTAGTGATGCTGGGTTGACCCTGGAACCTAACATAAAGTAGATTCTTTACCATTTCTTCCCCATTTAAATCAACTCTAGTCTAGAAATCAAGAGCCTGACTGCCATCTTTTTTTAGGTTCCAGTCATGCAGTGCTGGTAAAAGTTTAACAATTATAACTCTATCTTGAATTTTACTTGGTTTAAATTGAAACATCACACCATTGTGCACGCATGTCATTGTCAGCATGATTTTCATTATGATATGAGACGATGATGCACCAACAAAAGCATAAAAAATTGAAACATCACTAGTTCAGCAAAGATGTGAACAATTTCTTTGCTGAACCAAATGACAAGTTCCTAATACTAGAATATTTTCTCTATTCTTAGTGCTTTGACAATGAAACAGCTGAAGATTCCTCACACTTAAATTGCATCTACATTATTAGCATTTTCTCTATTACTTTCTCAGCTCTAGACGATCAACAAAGTAACTTGAGCATTGCTTTGTAGAATTTGCTGATTTCCATGGTTATCAATAGTTCCTCCATAGCCCTTTCCAACTTCCAACATAATGTCATTGAAAGCAGATTTGGGAAGAGGTGAGCAGCAGTTACACACTATTATTGTTGGGTAGACTAGAGATGAGAAGAGCAGGTGAAGGAATAGAACAGATGATCTAGACAGACCTCCGAAGAAGAGATAAAGGAGTTGCAATTGCTATTTTAGAGACCGCTTCTACCCCTCTCCCCAGGGTTTCACTTAGATTCCTGTGGCAAAGTTTCCAACAGGGTGAAGACAGCACAGACTCACTAAGTTGTGGCACAAAAGCAGATAGTGACCTCCCCAAATGCATGTGCATTAGGGGGAAAGGTTTCCAGGCTGAGTAAGTCGCACCATGTGAAGAATTCACCATCATTTCCCACTTTCAGAAACTGACCATTTCAGAGCCTTTCTCTGAAAAGTAACCTTTATCAAAGCTTTCTCTTAAACTATACCTTAATTCCCTAAATAAGCCTCTTATATTAAACTATTTGTGGTTTCCATATAAATTTTTCCACTCAGAGATGCAAGGACTGAGGTGGAAATTATTACCCAGGAAGTTTACCATACATATAAAATAAGCATGAATAACTGCAAAAGCACAGACAATAATTACATAGCAATCAGGACGTGAGGAGTTTTTAGTGTACATTTTCTTGGTTTTTAATATACAGCCATGCATTACTTAATGATAAGGACACATTCTGAGAAATGCATTATTAGGCAATTTTGTTGTGTGAACATCACAAAGTGTACTTACACAATCCGAGATGGCTACACCACCACTGGGGTATGTAATCTATGGGCCAACCATCATATATGTGATCCATTAGAGATCAAAATGTCATTATCCTGTGCATGACTGAAATTTATTTCACTCTAAACTTATACAATTCGGTTTTCATGCTGAATAAGTTTAATAAATGGATTAGAAATTACTGAAACTTTAACAACCAGCTCTCAGGGCCAATAGAACTACCTCTAGCATACCACTAATCCAGTAATAGCCTAAATATATAAAATAGTATCCTTACCAATAGAAACATGTAGTCTACTTGTATCTTTCAACATAAGAATATGGGAGATTATCAGGGAGTTCAGAAGATAGGGAACTATAGGGATGAGAAATAGGCCTACAAAATCATTATAGATAATATTAGCAACTGAAAAATACAGAAATAAGTAAAAAGAAATAAGTATGTTAGAAAGAATGCTGCATTAAGAACACTACAGAAGACATTTTCAGTTAACCACCGAGTACCTACTTTCCTCATAGGCAAGGCTGCCAGCTGCCTAGCCAATCATCATTAGCACGTTAGCTCCTTTTTTTTTTTCTTTTTGTGGTACTGGGGATGGAACCCAGGGTCATTCTACCTCTGAGGTAGCACCTCTAGTCCTATTTTTTTTTATTCTTTATTTTTAAATAGAGTCTCACTAAGTTGCAGAGGACCTAAGTAGCTGAAGCTGACCTTGAACTCACGATCCTCCTGACTCAGCCTCTCAAGTTCTAGGTTTAGATGGGTACACCACCATGCCTGGCTTCCAGCCCAAATTTTTATTCTTTATTTTGAAACAGGGTCTCACTAAATTGGGGAGGGCCTCACTAAGTAGCCGAGGCTGACCTCGAACCTGGCTCTTCCCTTCTCAGCCTCCCAACTACTGGGATTACAAGTGTACACCACCACACCCAGCTAGCTCCTTTTTTGTAACTAAAAGAACACTGTGAGTATTTGAAACACTCATGCAGCCAACTAATAAACTTATACTTTCCAGCTTCCTTTGCAGCTAGGGGTGGTCACATGACAACTGAAGCTAACAGGAAGTCAAAGTCACTTTGAGCTTTTCTAGCAGGACTCACTAATCTGGCATATGATGGTTATTCCTTGGTCTTTTAATTCTGTCTGAAATTATGTGTTAAGGCTCTGAGACTTTAAGGCTGATAACTCATGGTTGAGATGTTTAAGCAGAAAGAAAAGATGAAGCTAGGTCTCTTATCACATTAGAAAAACACCGTGCCACCCCTACAGCGCCCACCTCCAACTCCTCATTACCTGAGAAAAACAAACTGTAACCAAAAAAAAAAAAAATCATCAAAGTACTCTAACCTAGATTCCTTATCATGTGCAGCTAAACTAAAAAAGCCTAATTAATAAGGAATCAACATGCAATGACTGGAAACAATTGTCACAATGAGACTCTAGCAAAGTTCGGCCATCAGCATCAGTATTCCAGTTAAAAATGTGACTGGCTAGGAATCCTTCATTAAGTCTTACTCAACCCCCACTAAACAAGATGGGAAGAGAAAAATCTAGACCTAAGTATTGTCCTATTACATGAATCAGTGAGAAATAAATTTTCAGTTAACAGTAAGGCAGTTAAAGTAGGAATGAGGAATAACTGGCTCATACATCCTTTTATGCTAAAATAATAGGTAGCAAGATGATCAAAAGAGGGCAGAGAACCAATGCACCCCTCTGCCGCTATAGCAGCTAGTGCTCCTTTATTCCCAACTACATACCTTAGTTGGATGATAGAAATTCAACTAAAATGAGCATAATAGGTTGGGCAGAACTTAATCTAAGGGCTTGAACGATACTATGAAAACTCATTTCCTCTTCTCTTTTGGCTCTGACTTTTCTTACAATGACTGAACGGAATGGATCCCAGGTCCCTGTGGTGGCCTTTGAGGTCTTACCAGCTCCCCTTGGTCACATCCCATCTTTGAATGAATCACCTCAATGCTTTGGTCATGCCGAGCCACCTCTTCCGTCCTGGAGCCAAAGGAAGAACCTTTTCAAATCAAAGCCCAGGACTGAGTGGAAGTGGAAGAGCTGCACTCATCGCCAGGGTCCTCCAGCAGGGACAGGGAAGATGAACAAATGGCCATCAACTCGGTGTGTGTGTGTGTGTGTGTGTGTGTGTGTGTGTGTGTGTGTATGCACGTGAGCATGTGCGTGCGTGTGTGTGTGTATGTGTGTGTGTGTGTGTGTGTGTGTGTGTGTGTGTGTGTGTGTGTGGTGCTGGGGTTTGAACCTAAGGGCATTCTCCCTCCAAGGTATACCTCCAGCCCTTTTTTTTATTATTCTGAAATAGGTCTTGCTAAATTACTGAGCCTGGGCAACAATCTGGGATCCTCTTGTCTCCACCTCCCAAGTACTGCAATTGCAGGTACCACCATGCCCAACTAGATGGACCTAGTTTTCTAAGTAAGACTCACTTTTGGAAAATAAACTCTGATGAAAATATTGCTTCCTTGTTCCCACTTAATATCATCCCTGAAAAATAGAGAAGTAATGGTTCTCTATAAGAAAAAAAAAGAATCAGGTGTGGTGGCACACGCTTGTGATCCCAGTACTTGGGAAGCTGAGACAGGAGGATTGCAGGTTCGTGGGCAGCCTCAGCAATTTAGCAAGACTCCCAGCAACCTGGTGAGATCCTGTTTCCAAACAAAAATAATAAAATAAAATAAAATAAAATAAAATAGGACTGAGTGGGTAGCTTGGAGGTAGAATGTGTCTGGGTATGTGGTTTATACATATATGTTTTCATAGGCCTTTTTTTTCTATTGTCTTCCCTCAGGTCAGCAATTCAGTTTGCACTAGGGGGAAACTGAGCAAGTCCCTCTCTCATGGCCGTCATTCATGCTGAGACACCACTTCTCAGGTTGCTCCAACAGTACTATATCTCTTTCTGTGTGTATCAGGAGGCTACAACTGCAAGAAAACAACTAGAGAAGAAGTGGGGAGAAGGAGCATGAGGCAGTATTTCATTCTGAGAGGAAAAATTTGGAAGAGAAATAGAGAAAGAAACCTGGATGAAGTGGATGCTTGAGATTATAATTCTTCATTTGCCATAATGATTCATAGAGTCAGAGGCAGTAGAAATACAATGAGAGATCCCCCACCAGGCCGTGCCACCCCACAGGAATGCCCACCAGACCCTAGAATCAAGTCAGGAGCACTTCCCACCAAAAGCAAGATGATGGCGACATATTTACCAGGTAAACAAGTGAAAAGTAAGCCATAGACACACGCCAAGACTTAGGTAGCACAGAGAGGAATTTGTGCTGACAAATGGATTAAACCATCGTAAACTTTTATAAACCAACTGTATAAGGAAAAGGCTATTATGAGTAGGAAGGAAGATTGATGCAAATAATTATTTCAGATTGGCCAGAACAAAAATAAAATCATTAAAAATCAATGAAGTGTTATGATAACAGAGGACAGTTTTAGTCATTTATTTCATGAAGGACGGGCTTTTTTCAACTTGCCCAGGACAGATTTTTAAAAATCAGTCCCCCCCCCCTCTCTTTACTAATTCAACTAAGTCTTTTTCCTATGCACTTTTTAAAATTGATTCCTAGGTACATTCTTTTTGACACTATACGATTATTTACTTAATATACTATCTTATCGACCTATTGTATGTATATATTTATTTATTTATTTATTTATTTATTTATTTATTTATTTATTTATTTTTGTAGTACTGGGGATGGAACCTAGGGGCATTCTACCTCCAAGCTACACCCCCAGCCCTATTTTTTATTCTTTATTTTGAAACAGGGTCTCACTGAGTTGCGGAGGCCCTCACTAAGTAACTGAGGCTGTCAGCACCACTATCCTCATGTCTCAGCCCGCAAATGCTGGAATTACAAGCTTGTGCCACCATGCCCAGCTTTGAACTTATAGGAAAGAAAAATATCAGACAAGGGTAAAAGATAGAAAGACCCGTGCCCTTGGAGTTAAGGGCAGAGAGGAGAAAAGGAAAGGATGAACGCATGAGAGGTGTACTTGTTTGCTAGCTTTGCTTTAACAAATTACCAGAAGATAGTGGCTTAGCCAATGATAATGCATCCCCCCGCCCCATTTCTGAATGTCAGATATCCATAGTCATGGTGCTGTCAGGTTGGTTCTCACTTAGGGATGGGAGGGAGGGATCTATTCCAGGCTTCTCTCCTTGGCTTGTCACTAGCTATCTCTTCACTGTGTCTTTGCATCTTCTTTCTATGTATTTGTCTCTCTGTGTCCAGATTTTCCCTTTTTATGGAGACACCAGTCATATCAGATGAATGTCTACCATGATAACCTCACTTTAACTTGACTATGTCTCTAAAGACCTCATCTCTAAATAAAGTCTGTTTCTAAGGCTAGGCCACCAGCATCTTTCTTTATTTCCTTCTTTCTTTCTTCTTTTTTTCTTTTTTATTCTTGGATGGGGAGAGATGGCAAGGGGACACAAATGAACACATAACAAGAAGGCATGGTTCTTTCTGAGAATGGACAAGAATAAAATGGGTGCTATCTGCTGTCCACTGCCAACCCCATGATTTTGAAACCACTAGCTTCCAGAACCATGGGGCAATGTTTTTTTTTTTTTTTTCATTCAAGCCACCAATGTGTGGTACTTTATTAATAAGCGACTTATAATCACCAGGACTTAGACAACTTCTCCGTCACTTTTGCTTTTCATCCCTCAGTTCCCACTGCCCATCCTGCCTCTCCCAGAACTCAACTACATCTCTAGTTTCCTATCTTCTGTTAGAATTTTTTCACTTAAGCAAAAAAAATGCACTTAACAAAACAACCAATGGCATCACCCATATGCCTAAGAGTGATACAAAGCCTGTCTGACCCTGGAATGCCCCAGTGTTTACAAATGGAGCCACTAAGTTCCTCCCAGACTCTGAGACCAATCTTGATCCCACACAGGGAATATAATAATCTGGCCTCAAACTTTACATTTGGTGCCACTCATGGAAGACTTTAGTTTGTCAGTAATTGATGCCCTTGGACACATGTGCCCTGTGACTGGATCCCTGGGCTGTATCTTTATTATTAACTCAATTCTGAACTTGTGGTCTAGAAACTCAAGAACAGATCCTTGCATTTGCCTTTAATAGTTTTACAATTTCTGGATTCTCTTCCTGCTATTTTAGTCTAAACAAGAGATTATATGCTTGCTTCTGAACTTTATTTTCCTTAGAACTGGATCATTGATGTAGTTGCCAAAGTTTAATACTATTAAATGGCTGTCCTCTTGGAAATCCACCAATCATTGGTCCTGTCTCCACTTGGGGACAGTATCTATATGTAGAAGGTATACCAAAAAATATGTTCTTATTTAAATTGATACTAATTTGTTCCGGATCTTGAATATGTGTTCATGTTAGTTCTTTACTATCAGACTAGGTAGGATTCATGTCAGGTCATCTGAGCCATGGAAAGTCACCAGACCCATTGTGGTCATTATGGTTTCCTTTTTTTTTTTTTTTTTTTTTTTTGTGGAAGCCCTTCTACCTCCGGGCTACACTCCCAGACCTATTTTTACATTTTTATTTGGAAACAGGGTCTCCTAAGCCAGCGCGCGCAGCTGGCTTCAAACCTGTGTGATCCTCCTGTCTCTGCCTCCCAAGCACGGGGATTACAAGCGTGCGCCACCACGCCCAGCCATTATGGTTTCCTTTTGATAAAGCAATAAAAAGTGCTCAGTCCTAAACCAAAGACATAATCACATGTTCACCAGGCAACATGACTTCTTCCTTTTCTTCAAGTGATCGAAATTCACAAGCACAGCGAAGGACAGTGAATGTGTTCATTAGAGGATATCTCAGGCTGGCTGCTTGAACCCCACACATTTCAAAGTAAGGCCTGTCCTCAGTAGGACTGGTCTATTGCCAGCTCCTAGGAGACAAAACTGGAATCTCCTGCCTGGTAGGATGTTTTCCATTCCTGAGGCCTTAGGCCAGGCTGCATCAATTTTACCAGATGGCTTAGACTATGTGACTTTTGAAGAATTCCTCTTTTTGTATGCCTGAAGTCTTAGACTATACCAGTTCAGTAGGATTCCTGGGAGACTAGAATCTAAGGTGGGTCACATAGGTGCCATGTACTTGTGAGACAGACCCAAAACATTACAAAGCTAACTACTCCGGGCACTAAGGCTTGGGAAAGCTTTCCTAGTTGGACTGTGTCCTGTGTATTGTCATACATCATTACTGGGATAATTAAGGGCACCAAGTACTGTGTGAATGTATACCATTGTTAACATGATCCACATTATGATGTGAGAATATAATTCACCAATAAAATATTTAAAAAATAAAATAAAAAATAAAAAAGAGCATCCATGTGACTCCACTGGAAGAGACCACCTGGAAATATGTCTGGTTTCTCATGGAGTTGGCCCGTTTGCTTTTTACATTTACTGATTTTCATCTGTATTGTTTTACTGTGATAAATGGCAGCATCTCTGAGTCTAGATCCTTCCAGCAAACTGTCAGTCTGAGTGTGGCTTGGAGACCTCTGGCTCAGAGTCACATTGAGTGAAAATCAAAATGAGTCAGAGAAACCAATTACTTTGGTTTCTTTATATCTATAGATCTTTGATACTCAGAATACACAGAACTTTAAGATAGATCTAACCCATGTTCTTGGATTTCACTTTTACATCAAATCCTCAAAAAAATTGGCTGTGCCTAAACAAATTTTAAACACCTAAATATATCAAAGACCTCAAACTGTACAAAAAAGGAAATGTTCCCATAAATATGCACAGAAGGAAAGTGATTCTATTATTATATGCAATAGTAAAAATAAAAGAGTAAATTTATATGCCATTCAACATAGAAAATTTATAATACACAGCAGAATGTCCTTACTGTGAAATATTGTGTAATCAAAAACAGAGTACAATACATAAAAGATTTTGGGGGATACAAAGAAAATATGCAGAGTACAGCTCACTTTTGTAAAACAAAATAAAAATTCTAATGTTTTTGATTGTATACATACAAGTAAATGCCTGGGATCTTGCCAATCTGGTGTCGCTGGATACCATGGAACAAAAAAGAAAGAATAAGATAAAAGGAGGTTTCTTCAATGATGTTTAAATATTTTTCAACCAACAGATGTCATTCTTAAATCTTTTCTGCAAAATTAAAAGTACCAAAAATTTCAGCTTTACATTTCTTTGCTCTTGTGTACAAGGCATAAACCACCTGGACTAGTTAGCAAAAGTCAGCAATGTTAGGTTTAGTGTTACATTCAGCTCTCCCTCTCCCTCTGGGGGCATCCCACCTGAGCTGTGCTCCTGGGTTAGCAGATGGGATCTGGCTCACTGGTGTGAGCAGGTAGCTGGAGGAACGGGCAGACACCCTGCAGGAGAAGGAGGCCCGTAGAAAGTGCTCCCTTGACCTGACAGTGCGAGTGACTTGTCACAAAGTCTTCAAACAATAAGTAGAGATAGCCTTCTTTCCTTTAGTCATGGAACACCCTCAGTAAAAATTCTACCCACAGATATGTCCACAATGGAATTTTACTCAGCCATAAAAAACCACAATTGCAGCATTTACAAGGAAATAGATAGATTTTAAGGACATTATGCTAAGCGAGATTAGTCAGTCACAAAAAGTAAGGAATTGGATGCTTTCCCTAATATGTGAAAACTAAGGTGAAAGGGGTCATAGGAGGAACTCCAGGTGAAAAAGGAGATCCTATAGAGGAGCAAATAAGGCAACCTAACTGTGGGGATGGGAGGGGGGGAAGAAGGAAGCTCTAAAGCACACGATGTACTTATTCATATCATAGTCAGCCATTAAGCCAAGCATGGGAGGAAGGGAGTGAGGTGAGGACTGAGTGGGGGCTGGCTGGGTAATTTATGTGCATTTATGTCTACACAAGTTTTTTACCCCATTATGATGTATAAA
Source organism: Muscardinus avellanarius (assembly GCF_963383645.1). Taxonomy (NCBI): domain Eukaryota; kingdom Metazoa; phylum Chordata; class Mammalia; order Rodentia; family Gliridae; genus Muscardinus; species Muscardinus avellanarius. Next base: position 68,109,135 of record NC_137798.1, read on the forward strand.
TACAATGTACCAATAAAAATTTAAAAAAATTTACCCACATATGCTTTCTCCACACACTGCAGGGCTTGGGAGCCCCCTCAATGGAAGAACAACCTGAGCGCCAAGTGTGGGCTGTGAGCATCCTGGGGTGATACAGAGCACCTTTCCTGATTATGTCTCTGCTCAGGCACCTGGCAGTGTGACCCTGAGCAAGTCCACTACCACCCCATATCTGTTTTCCTCACCAATAACAAAAAGGGCATGAATAGATCATGCCTAGTGTCCTCTGTGGCAGTGAAATGCTAACGTACCAGCACATTAAATTAGCTCCATTGCACTCCACACCTAGCATGACAATAAAGAAATACAGTGAGTCAGCAGGCTCATGGGTTCAAGGACAGCCTTAGCAGCATAGCAAGAATCTCAGCAACCTAGTAGAGACCCTGTTTCTAAAGAAATTATAAAAATGACTGGGGGGTATAGCTCAGATATATAACATTTCTGGTTTCGATGTTCAGTACCCCAAAAAATAAAAAGGCTTATATATGGTAAGCACTTTTACATATTCAAAATAAAGCCATCCACTTCTTTTTAGTTGTATTATACAGTTCTAAATCTGACAGCAATTTGTCTTCTGATGTCTATCAAGAGGATGAATTAAACTTTGATTAATGAAAAGCAAATGTTTCATATTTATATGTCCTCTTTAATCTTTTGTACAAGAAAGGAAAGGAGCATTAATCTCTGACAAAAAAGAAATCTTCAGTGTGGAGACTCCAGGCTGGGTTTCAGTGTTAACAGAAATGTAATTCAAAGAGCTGGTGATCATTTTTAATATCTAGGACCAACTTCTAGATATACGTAACATTTATTTTGTCTCTCAATTTGAAATCTTGTCAGGAAATACAAGAAGAAAAATATTCATTTATAGTCTTCAATTTCCAGAATAAATTGAGTCTCATTATAAAATGTCCATATTTTTCTACTGCAATTAATCTGCTCACAAGAAGGCCAAAGGCAAAAAAAAAAAAAAAAAAGACATTAATGGCTCACAAATGAGGGCTGCTCTGCATGGTAGAATGACCAGCCCTCACACCTCAGACACAACACAACACAACCCAAGGAACTAGCTCTACAGAAAATGGCAATACCCATCCTGTACCACTAACTGTTTTCAGAGAATCTTACTATTATGAGTTCTTGTGCCTAAAATTTAAAATAAACACTGTTTTATTATTGTAGTTATAACTACCTGAAGGTAAGGGTCATGGTGAAATGCTGGAAAAAATCTGTTCTATAGCATTACGTAGGCAACTAAGTGATATCATATCAACAGTATCTGTAGAGTTCTGGAAGATTTTGTGCTTCAAATTGTGTATTGAAAAAATTAATTTTAAGCTAAACACGAAAAACATTTGGGGAAAATAACCTTGAAAAACTATACGCATAGCAACTGTTATGGTGCTGTCGTTTAAAGCTGAAATTTAACTATTGAGCACATTTCTGGAACAGCTGTGAACCATCAGACTCTTAATACCTGAGGTAGGCACAAAACATATAGAGGACTAAGTTCTTTTTTTAAAGAAATGTGCCATTTATATGGGCACAGAGCACGAGAGGTACACTAATTTATAATAAAAGGTATAAACTACTCTGAAATCAAATTAAGAATGTATATGTTGGCTGGGCGTGATGGTACACACTTATAATCCCAAACTTGGGAGGCGGAGACAGGAGGATCATGCAGGTTTGAAGCCAGCCACTTAAAGAGACCCTGTTTCCAAATAAAAAAGTATAAAAATAGGTCTGGGAGTGTAGCCTGGAGGTAGAAGGGTTTCCAGGAATCCCAGTACCACCAAAAAAAAAAAAAAAAAATGTATATGTTTAGTACATCAAAAAATGTGTGGTTCAACCCAGAAAATGCTAAACATGCATGATGACATATTCAGAGTAGCTGGATTGGGTGGAGGATGAGACTGGAAGGAAATGTTTTATGACATAGGAGAAATAGCAAGGATCTCAAGGCTGGAGATCAACATTTCAAATGACAACAAGAATGTCAGCTAAAGATAGGAATAACTAACTGACTTTTGGGTAGAATCTTTCTGATTAATTATTCTTTGATTGTTGCCTGGAGCTATTATAGAGAAAGACATTGTCAATGATATTCAAAGAACCTGGGCCAGACATTTAGAGCAAAGATAAGGGGTCTAATGTTAGGCATTCATGTTATCTGGAAAGTATCTGGGGTATCTTGTATGCATACTTTGGGTTCTACTTTGGAAATTCTAAGCATGTACAATTGTTAAATAGTTCAGCACCACAATTCACAACAGCCAAACTATGGAATAAGCCTAGATGTTCATCAACAGATGAGTAGGTTGCACACAATGGAATTTTACTCACCCATAAAGAAGAACAAAATTATGTCATTTGTAGGAATTAGAGAACATTATGCTAAATGAGATTAGCCAGTCTCGGAAAGTGAAGGTTCATATATTTTCTCTCATATGTGGAAGCTAGGGAGAAACTATGAAACAAAAGAGACTTCAGATAAATGAGAGATACCAGTATCAATAGTAGAAGGAGATTTGGGGAAGTAGGTAAGGAGGGGACAAGGGAGACTTTGTGAAGAAAACAGTTCAAACAATCCTATGTACATTTGTGAAGTTATCAATACCAATTTCAATATTGCAACTAGGGCGGAGGGTCCAGGTGGAATCTGAAAGGAAACACACTGAGTGCTGTGTACACCTGTGTTTCTGTCACCTGATGTATGATCATGACCAACCAATAAAAAAATATTTCAAAAAGAGAAAGTATTTATCCTGGAGATCTTCTGTGATTAATCCCACAGTATATAGGAAAGGAAAAGGGTGAAAACTTCTTATGTAAGTCAATCCTTGACCTCCACTTCCTTTATTTTCCCATTTCTTCAACTTAAAATAGGCTTAAAGGCTTCTACTACTGGTATCAAATCATAAAACCTGGAAACAATATTTTAAAATAACTATTTTTAAGCACTGGAGAATTACAGGTCAATATCCCTGATGAATATAGATACAAAAATTCTCAACCAAATACCTACAAACCAAATGCACTGGGATCAGTTAGAACTTAAGTCTGGATGCAACAATGGTCCAACATACACAAATAAATAAATATGATATAGCATGGTAACAGAACGAAGGACAAAAACTGTTATCACTTCAATTGATACAAAAAAGGCATTTAACAAAATTCAATGTCCATAAAAAAAAAAGTAAAAGACATCCAGAATGAAAGGGAAAATGTCAAATTGTCTTTGTTTGCAAGTGGCATGATCTTATTAAGAGAAATTTTAAAGACTCCACCAAAAACTGTAGAACTTAAATGAATTTGGTAAAACAGGAAGATACAAAATTAATATACCAAAAATTTCATAGTATCTCTGAACACTAACAATGAAGTACACACAAAAAATAATGCAATTTATACTATCACCAAAAAGAATAAAATGATTAGAAATAAATTTCACCAAAGAGGTGAAAAATCTTTTTTATTTTCTATTACCAATTTCTTTTTTTAATTTTTTATTGGTGAATGATATTCATACATCATATTGTGCCGAAGGCCAGCTTAGTCCAATCGGGGCGCGAGTTTACTCCCGTTCAAGAATCTCAGTAAAGATGGGGAAGGATAGAGTAAAATACTGCAGATTCTTATCTGCAGTTATTCTTTCCCTTTTAGGGACTAAATAAGTCCCTAGTGACGGCGCAGAACCTGACATGGACCAATGCTTCTTGTGCAATCGAACACTTTATTCTGGACACAAGATTTTTTATATATTCCCCTCTCCCAGTGAATTTCTAGTAAAAAAGTGCAAAACACCCAAGGTACAATAGAGAGATACACATGCAGATTACCAACCCTGAACAAGACAAAAGTAAAGGCCTGGGATATCACAGGTCTTTGTGATTGAGATCAGTCCCATTATCCCAGGTGGGTCTTGTGCTTCGACCCAGCCCCCTTTGGCCTTGCAGCTGCAGAGGCTTTTATTTGGCTAATTCCAGAAGAACAAAAGTCACACCCAAAATCACTTGTTAAGACTCCGGTTAGTTTTTAAGAGTTTTCTTTAACCCTTTCAGAACTTTCATTCCTAGGGCTTAGTCCAATGTCCTTCTTTATCTATCAATCTCTTTTGAGCTGAATGGGGGACGAAGTCCGAGATTCCAGCTTTCATATAGCTATCATAGGGAAAATCCATGTTCCTTTATGATGATTTAGAGAATTTCGATGAATGTCTGCTGGATTTTGTCTGCAATACAATCTGCTGTCTGAAAGCTTAAGCAAACTCATAACACAGTTTAGCAGGTAAATACCAAGAAATAATACGAAGATTTTAGATTTAGTTGTCAAATATACCTCTCTAGCTGCTGAGCACTTTTCCTCAAAAGATAGGCTTATTAACCAGGTGGTGTCACTATAACTCCAGGCATCGCTATTACTAGGTGCAAAGGTCAAGTTTCCTTTTAGCCCTTGGCTAATGAAGGTCAAAGATAAGGGTGGAGTTCTGCATTTGCAATTACTGACTGGAATGCTGCCACTGCATCTAACTGGTTTTTACCATTTGAACAAAGCTGAAAGTTTATTTTCCACGGACTCAGTTTCTCTCACAGTCCTGATCTTTCACCACCGGAGCAATTCATGTGGAGAGTTACAAGAATCATTACTAAAGAATAATAGTTATGAAAGAATATCTAAGAGTGGAGAGTACTTTTGGCCAGCGACCACACCTTCTCTCGGGGCTTATTTCTCACGTTGAGAATCGCCTATGGACTGCATGAATAAGAATGCAGATGCCGAGAGATCTGGTGTCTGCAATATTGGGGTAATAACTTGTGGGTACATACATGTACACATCACTGATTTAACCCCTACCCAATTCCCACCCCATTCCCTCCCCGCCCCTCCCTCCCTTGCTTGGCTTAGTGGTTGATTTTGATATATTTAAGTACATTGTGTGTTTTAGAGATTTTCCTTCTTCCCCCCTCCTTTCTCCTCCTTTAGGTTGTCTTCCTTGCTTCTCTACAGGATTTCCTTTTTTATCTAGAGTTCCTCCTATAACCCATTTCTCCTTAGCTTTCACATATTAGGGAAAGCATCTAATTTCTTATTTTTTGTGACTGACTAATCTCACTTAGCATAATATCCTCCAGTTCCATCCATTTCCCTGAAAATGATGTAATTGAGTTTTTTTTAATGGCTGAGTAAAATTCCATTGTGTACATATCCCACAGTTTTGTAATCCATTCATCTGTTGATGGACATCTTGGCTGGTTCCATAGTTTGGCTATGGTGAATTGTGCAGCTATGAACATAGATACACATGCATTAGTTTGGTACTTTGGTTTCCTTTCTTTGGGTAGATACCCAGAAGTGGTATTGCTGATCAAATGATAGATTTGTTCCCATTCTTCTGAGGATTCTCCATACTGTTTTCCAAAGTGGTTGCACTAATTTGCAGTCCCACCAACAATGGTTTAGAGTGCCCATTTCTCCACATCCTTGCTAGCATCTGTTGTCTGTGTTTTGAATGATTGCCATTCTAATTGGAGTTAGGTGAAATCTCAGGGTAGTTTTGATTTGCATCTCTCTGATTGCCAATGATGTTGAGCATTTTTCATGCATTTATTGGCCATTTGAATTTCTTCTTTCGTGAAGTGTCTCTTTAGTTTGCGTGCCCATTTTGTTATTGGATGCTTTGTTTTCTTACTGTTGAGTTTCTTGAGTTCTCTGTATATTCTAGATATTAGTCCTCTATCAGAGGGGTAGGTGGCAAAAATCTTCTCCCATTCTGTTGGCTCTCGACTGAGGTTCTTGACAGTTTCCTTTGCTGAATAGAAACTCTTCAGTTTCATGCAATCCCATGTATTGATTCGCCTTTTAATTTGTTGTGCCTTTGGGGTCTTCTTGCGAAAGTGTTTATCTGTACCTATGTGTTGCAGTGTTGGACCTATGCCCTCTTCAAGGAGCTTCAAGGTCTCTGGTTTGATTTCCAAGTCTTTGATCCATCTTGAATTGAGTCTTGTGCAGCGTGAGAAATTGGGATTAATTTCCAGTTTTCTGCATATGGTTAACCAGTTTTGGCAACACCATTTGTTGAACAGGCTATCTTTTTTCCAGTATATGTTTTTGGCCTCTTTGTCAAAAATCAATTGGCTGTAAGTGTGGGGACTTGTTTCTGGATCTTCTATTTTGCTCCATTGGTCTATGTATCTGTCTGTTTTTGTGCCAGTATCATGCTGTCTTTATAACAATGGCTTTGTAGTATAGTTTAAAGTCAGGTATTGTGATTCCTCCTGCATGGTTTTTGTTGCTGAGAACTACTTTGGGTATTTTGGGCTTTTTGTTGTTCCAAATAAATTTAAGGACTGATTTTTCTATGTCTGTGAGGAATGATCTTGGTAGTTTAATGGGCATTGCATTAAATCTGTAGATCACTTTTGGAAGGATGGCCATTTTAAGATTTATTCTTCCAATCCATAAACATGGAAGATCTTTCCATCTTCTAAGATCTTCTTTGATTTCTTTTTTCAATGTTTTAAAATTTTCTTTGTAGAGATCTTTTACCTCCATGCTTAAGTTTATTCCTAAGTATTTTATTTTTTGTGGGAGATCCTGAGTGGAAGTGTTTTCTGAATTTCTTTTTCAGTGGATTTATGGTTGGTGTACAGGAAAGCTTCTGATTTTTAAGATTGCTTTTGTATCCAGATACTTTGTTGATCAGTTCTATATGCCTTTTGGTTGAGTTTGTTGGGTTTTCCAAATATAGTATCATGTCATCTGCAGATAGTGAAAGCGTGAGTTCTTCTTTTCCTATTTGTACTCCTTTGATTTCCTTTTCTTGTCTTATTGCTCTGGCTAGAGTCTCTGGTACTATATTGAAGAGAAGTGGTGATAATGGACATCCTTGTCTTGTTCCTGTTTTTAGGGGGAATTCTTGAAGTTTTTCCCCATTTAATATGATGTTGACAGTGGGCTTATTGTAGATTGACTTTATGATGTTGAGATATGTTTCTTCTATTCCAATTATCTGCATTGTTTTTATCATAAATGGATGTTGGATTTTATCAAATGCTTTTTCAGCGTCTATTGAAATGATCATGTGATTTTTGTCTTTGATTCTGTTTATATGGTGAATTACATGGATTGATTTTCATATGTTGAACCAGCCTTGCATCCCTGGGATGAACCCTACCTGGTCATGGTGAATGATTTTCTTGATGTGGTTTTGAATGTGTGTTGCTAGTATTTTGTTTAATAGTTTTTCATCCAAGTTCATCAGAGATATAGGCCTGTAGTTTTCCTTCCTTGAACTGTCTTTATTCAGTTTGGGTATTAGTGTGATGTTGGCTTCATAGAATGTATTTGGGAGAGTCCTGGTGTTTTCTATTTTGCGAAATAGTTTGAGGAATATGGGGTTAGCTCTTCTATAAAGGTTTTATAGAATTCACTTGGGAAACCATCTGGTCCTGGGCTTTTCTTTCATGGTAAGCTCTTTATTGCTGTTTCAATCTCTTTGATTGTTATTGGTTGGTTTAAGTGTTCTATATCTTCTTGACTCAGTTTAGGAAGGTTGTATTTATCTAGGAAGTTGTCGATTTCCTCCAGATTTTCCATTTTGTTGGAGTATAGTTTTTCAATGTAGTTTCTGATAATCCTCTGAATTTCTACACTGTCAGTAGTAATGTCTACTTTTTCATCTCTTCATAATTTGGGTTGATTCTCTTTTTTTTTTTAGTTAGGTTGGCTAGTGGTTTATCTATCTTATTATTTTTTTCAAAAAAAAACAGCTTTTGATTTTGTTGGTTTTCTGTATTGTTTTTTATTCTCTATTTCATTAATTTCTGCTCTAATTTTAATAATTTCCCGTCTTCTACTGGTTTTGAGGTTAAATTGTTCCTGCTTTTAAAGGGCTTTGAGTGTGTCATTAGGTTATTTATTTGAAGATTTTCTGTTTTCCTTATGTGAGCACTCAGTTCTATAAAGTTTCCTCTTAATACTGCCTTCAAAATGTCCCAGAGGTTTTGATAATATTGTATCTTTATTTTCATTTGTTTCTAGAAATTTCTTGATTTCACCTCTTACATCTTCTATGACCCATTCTTCATTCAGAAGTGTGGTGTTCAGTCTCCACATGTTTATGTTGTTTCTCTGGGTCTTCTTATAGTTGATTTCTAGTTTCATTCCATTATGGTCTGAAATGACACCGGGAAGTATATAACATTTTTTTGAATTTGCTAGTGCTCATTTTGTGTCCCAGAATGTGATCTATTTTGAAGAAGATATTTTGGAGAAGGTTCTGTGAACAGCTGAGAAAAATGTGTACTCCACTGTAGTTGGGTGAAATATTCTATATGTGTCCAACAGGTCCATTTGGTTAATGGTGTTCTTTAGTTCTGAGACATCTTTACTGACCCTTTGTCTGGAAGATTGGTCTAGTATTGTGAGAGGTGTGTTGAAGTCTCCCAGTATTATGTTATTGGGATTTATATGTGACTTCATGTCACAAAGAGTTTGATTTATGAAAGTAGCTGCACCTAAGTTTGGGGCATAGATGTTGATTATTTTTATTTCCTCTTGCTGTATTATTCCTTTTACCAGTAAAATATGACTTTCTTTGTCTCTTCTAATAGTTTGGGTTTGAAGTCTAACTTGTCTGATATCATAGTTGCTACTCCTGCTTGCCTTCTAGTTCCGTTAGCATGGATTACTTTGCTCCAGCCCTTTACCTTAAGTTTGTTCCTATCTTTACTTTTAAGGTGTGTTTCTTGTAAGCAGCAGATGGACAGATTCTGGTTTTTAATCCATTTTTACCACTTTATGTCTTTTTATTGGGGAGTTGAGGCCCTTTACATTCAGTGTGATTATTGAGAGATAATTTTTAATTCCTAACATGTTAAGATTTTATTTTCCTGATTTCATCTTCTAGAGATCTCTGAATTTCTGTGTTATCAGGTTCTGATGTTGTGGGGTTGTGGGCATTCATTGCTCCACTGTTATTCCTCTCTCCGATGATTTCAGAAGTTTGTGCCTTCTCTGGGTTATTCCCTGGGTCACTATGACTTCACTTAGGGTACTCTGGATCTCAGGTCTGTGGTAATCTCAGTCACTACTACTCCTTTACTGGGTTGTATCCCAAAGTCTCAGACACAGGGGTTAATCAAGGCTGCGCAAGACCATGGGGGTGCTGGGCTGGGTGTTTTCCCATGGGGAGCTGTGACTAGGGTGTGGTATTTCTGCCACCACCACTCCCCCCAGGGTTGGACTGCAAAATCTCAGCCCCAGGGAGATTATCAAAGCTGCGCAAGTCCCTGGGGGTGCAGTACGGGTATTTCTCCTTTAGGGGCCACAATTTGACTCACGGTTGTTGAATGCGCTGATATGTAGCTGTTGCGGACTCAGTGAACTCTCTGCTGCCGCCGCTGGCAATATGGAGCCACTGCCATGCCCTCAGCTGTGAAGATGGCATATTTCTTCTCTGGTTTCGAGCTCCACTCTGAGTCCATGGAGGGTGTGCTCAGCCCAGCCCCTGGAAGCTTTAGATGCTCCTTGTGCCAAAAAAAACTGCTGAATTATACCCAGTTGTTCCACAGCTGCTCACCTCAGCTCGCTGTCCACCCCTCCTCTCTGGAGCCTGGTAGGTTGTTGAGTACACTGATCTGGATCCGTCCGGGGAACTCACTGCTACCACTGGCAGTATGGCGCTGCTGCCATGCCCTCAGCTGTGAGGTCGGCATATCTCCTCTCTGGTTTTGAGCTCCATTCTGAGTCCCCCTCCTCTCTGGAGCCTGGTGCTGTGAGGAAAGATGGCACTGGTGCGGCTCAGCCGCTGGAATGCAGGCTGGTTTCTTTTCTGGTGTCTGGTTGTTCTTCTAGTCTTTTTTTTTTTCCTCTGTCCTTTGTATTTACAGTTTTTATTTCTCTGCTGATGGTGTTTTCTGGCTATGAAAAGCACTGATTTTGTGGTAATAGAGATCAATTGTTAGTGGAATTCATAATTACCGCTTTTCTCAGTCACCATCTTCCCAGAAGTCCTCTATTCGTGAAAAATCTAAACAATGAAAATAATAAAACCCTGAAGGAATAAATTGAAGTAGATTCAAATAAATGAAAAGATATCCTATGTTCATGAATTGAAATAATCAATATTAGTAAAATGCCATGCTATACAAAAGCAATCTCCAGATTTGATGCAATCCCTATCAAAATTTAATGCAATATTTTCTGACAGAAAAAACTTCTAGGTTTGTATGGAATCACAAAATTCCCCCAGATAATCAACAAACCTGGAGATATCATACAACCTAGTTTCAAAATATACCATAAAGTGATAGTAATCAAAATAAATACTTAGACCAATAGGACAGAAAACATATTAGAAATAAATCTACATATTTACAGTACTTATTTTTTATAAAATAATACATAATACAAGAATACATAATAGTGAAAGAATAGTCTCTTCAATAAATGGTATTTGGATAAGTATATAAAGTCACAGAAAAAAATAAAATTTGAACCTTAACTCACTCTGTATACAAAAATAAACTCAAAATATATTAAAGACTTACTTGTAAGTTCTGAAAATTGAAAGTAATAGAACAAATCACAAGGAATAGGTTTCCTGTCATTGTCTGGCAATTTTTATATATAATACCAAAAGTATAAGCAACAAGCAAAAATAGACAAATGGGATTAGATCAAACTAAAAGTCTTATTATTCATAGCAAAGGCAACAATCAGCCAAGTGAAGTAACATTATTTTCTCCCAATAAGATGGAAGAAAACATTATCAAACCACCATCTAATAAGCAGTTAATATCCAAAATACATAAGGTACTTAAAGAACTCAACAGCCAAAAATAACCCTATTTAAAAATGCACAAAAACTTGACATTAACATTTCTCAAAAAAGACATAAAAAAGGCTAACACATACATTTAAAAAATGCTCGAAACCATAAATCATCAGGGAAATGCAAATTAAAACTGCAATGTGATATTAATTTTCCCATTAAAATGACTATTTCCAAAAGATAAAAGACAAAAAATATTGGCAGGGATGTGAAGAAAAGGAAACCTTTCTATGCTGTTGGTGGGACAAAGAATGTCCTTGGTTTCAATTCCCAGTACTGCAAATAATAAATAAATAAATAAATAAATAAATAAATAAATATGTACTTGAAAATTGCTGAAAGAGTAGATCTTAAATATCCTCCACATAGGCATGAAAGATAACCATGTGAGTTGATAGGCATATTAGTGAGACTGTAATAATTTTACAATGTATGTATATATAAAATATCATATTGTACACTATAAATACATACAATTTTTGTGTGAACTATACCTGAATAAGAAAAAAGAAATTATAGACTGCATTCAGTTATAATAATTTTTTGTTACACTGGGAATTGAACCTAGGGGCATTCTACTTCTGAGCTACATCCCTCAGCCATTTTTTTTTTTTAAGCTGGGTGAGTGTTTTGTTGGTTGGTTGGTTGGTTGGTTGGTGGTACTGGGGGTTCCTGGAAACCCTTCTATCTCCAGGTTACACTCCCAGACCTATTTTTTATTTTTATTTGGAAACAGGGTCTCTTAAGCCAGCGAGGCTGGCTTCGAACCAACATGATCCTCATGTATCCACCTCCCAAGCGTGGGGATTACAAGTGTGCACCACCACTCCCAGCTTCCTCAGACCTTTTTATTTTTTATTTGGAAAAAGTATCTTACAAGGTTGCTGAGGGTCTCATTACATTGCCAACGCTATCCCTCAAACCTGGAATTCTCCTGTCTCAGCTTAAGTCCTGGGGTTACAGGCATGCACTACCATGCCCAACCCAGTAATAATATTGTTTTAAGATAATTGCCACTGTTACTTTGAAGCACTATTTGAAAAATATTGCTACTGCTACTTTGAAATGCCACTAGAAAATAACATTTTCAGTATAAAAGGAAGGAAATATAAATATAAAATCAAAATTAATTGCCTTTAAAATATTCAAACCATGAAATCTTTAGTGTGAATAAGGTCTATTAGTATGAAATCATTATCTTTCTTTTTCTAAACTATACGTATGTATGTATCATCCCTAAAGAGGGAAAATAAAATACCATGTCCCCAAATATCCCCTAGGTTTCTTAAAAACCTAGCCAAATTACGGGAAGAATCAGTGAGAGCAAGCCTGGTCTGGAAAGTGCAGATATATATTTTCTTGAAGGACACTGGCTTTCTCTTATGCACACTATAAACTAGGGCAAACTAATGTGATCCATAGAGAGCTATTTTCTTGTATGCACAAGGCAGCTGCTCGTTCAGACGCAGATCACACACGGAAACTAAGCAAGTTAATGCTGTCGATGTTACTACTTCTGCAGTCTAACATAGGAAACTGGTCTCTGAGTGGAGGTGGGTGCAGAACTGAGGGAAACGTGGAAAGGACACGTGTCACTTGCCCAGCCGGCCACACCTGGACAAAACACCTTGAGGGACAGGAGATGCTGCTTGTCCAGACCATGAGGGACCAAGGTGCCACCTGTCAGCCTGTTACCACAAACCCCTTCTTGGAGCATGCCATCTCTGGTCACTTTCTTTGGCCTTACCCCAACCTACCCCTCTACCCTATACTACCTAGCTCCAATCACTAAAAAGGTCTAGGACACCAACACACAGTAGAAATATGAGAAAATTTTCTAATAGTTACTTTTTTTTTTTTTTTGGTGGTACTGGGAGTGGAACCCAGAAGCTTTCTACCTCCAGGCTATACTCCCAGACCTATTTTATATTTTATTTGGAAACAGGGTCTCACTAAGCTGCTGAGAGCCTCACTAAGTAGCTGAGGCTGGCTTCGAACCTGTATGATCCTCCTGTCTCAGCCTCCCAAGTGCGGGAATTACAAGTGTGTGCTACCACACCCGGCTTTAATAGTTACATTTTTTAAAGGTAAAAGAAACAGGTGAAATCCATTTAATAAGATATTTTATTTAACCTCATCCAAAAACCTTCTCATTTCAACATATAATCAATGTAAAAATGTTCATGAGATTTTACATTTTTTTCATCCTGGTTTTGAAACCATATATATATATATATATATATATATATATATATATATATATATATATATATATCTGATAAGACATTTCAATTTCAGCACATTTCAAGTGATCAATAACCACATGTGGGTACAGATTATTGTACTGAACCTCAATGGACAGTACAGGTCTAGAAATGACAACCGAGAAGCAATGAGCACCCCTGGTGGCCAAACTGGGTATAACAACCCTGAGAACACAGTGGAAAGTGAAAATACCCATTTCAGAAATGTAGTTGCCCACCATCTCGTATCCATTAAGAAGTATGACTACAATGCACCAATAAAATGTTAAAAAAAAGAAAAAAAAACAGGCTCCATTATCTGCCATCTCTCTGGTATCCCAAATACTCCTTAGCTCATGCATATTAGAGAAACATATGTCCCTTTCTGTGCTTGATTAATCTCACATTACCATTCTCCAGGTCCTTCCATCTTCTTGCAAATGATGTAATTTTGTTCTTTATTGATGAGTAAAATTCCATTGTTTGTATTTCTGATAATTTTGTAGAAGGGTAGGGGAGAAGGAAGACTGAAGTTCATTAATGGAAATACTACCAATGGCTAAGTATATACATGTGAATATACCATTGTCAATCTGGGCACTTGGTATTGGGAGGAAGAGAAATGGGGAGGTGTGTGCCTGTATGCCACTGTCAACATGATTTACATTATGATGCAAGCCTATAATATAACAATAAGCAAAAAATAAAAAATGTAGTTGGGATTATTTTTATATATACTTATCTATTAAATATACACACATTGTTGATTAAGTGTATTAAACTACATTTTAAGTTAAATAATATATTTGGAATTGGTGTTACAATATTTAATGAAAATGGGAAATAGCCAGGCGTGGTGGCGCACACCTGTAATCCCAGCATTCGGGAGGCTGAAACGGAGGATTGTGGTCCGCAGACAGCCTCAACTACGTAGCGAGGCCGTCTGCAACTCAGTGAGACCCTGTTTCAAAGTAAAGAATAAAAAATATGGCAATATTTTTATAATATAGCTCAGAGGTCAAATGCCCCTGGGTTCCATCCCCAGACCTGCAAAAAAAAAAAAAAAAAAAAAAAAAAAAAAAAAAAAAGAGAGAGAAAGAAAAAAAGAAAATGGGAGATAAATGAAACACACTTTGGAAAATAATTGTCAAATTAATAGTTAAGTACTTGAAATTTTATTATTCTATACTCTCTATTTTTTGTGCTTAGAATGTTCCTATTAAGTGTTTTAAAATATAAAGAGATAGACAATAAATTTTAGTTAAGTAGTTCCAGATTATCACATTTTAATGTTGTTACTATTTATATGGAATTTCCTTTAAAAGTGACAGCATTTATTTTTAACAATATCATATTAAACTACTTAAATGTTAGCACCATCCTAACCAAAAAATGTCAATAATTAAATTATTAATCTAAGACTCTGAGTTGTTAAAAATGTATTAGAAAGCTCATAGAATTTGCCTTTTTTTCTCTTCCACAAAGTAAATTAAATGTTGAAAGAATTAAACTAAATGTTGAAATGAATTTATATTTTCCTTACATTAGGAAAAAGGTAAAAAAGGAAAAAAGGGAGAGGGGAAGAAGTAAAAAGGAAAGAACTACAGATTCTTGGAGTAGAACATCATTGGTTAAATTTTAACAACTGCTACTAAAACACTGAAAATACGTAATTTTTGTAACTTTTTAAATGAAAATGCACTGAGAACTTTGAAGCCCATATATCACTTCACTTTATTAAAATTCAATCCCATCCTTAACCCAGTATAGTGCCTCTTGCTTAATCTTTCTCACAATTATGAAGAGAAAAATAATCCCCTTTGACCAATTCTATTCAATATTGTCCTAAAGGTTCTAGCAAAGCCAATAGGTTAAAAAAAAAATTAAATCTACCCAACTTGGAAAGAAAGGCAGCATAACTATCTGTATTAACTGATGACACAACTTTTACTGGAGTATCCTGAGAAAGCAACTAAGAAATTACTGTAACTAATAAGTTCAGCAAGGTTGCAGGACACAAGATTAATAAATAAAAAGCAATAGTGTTTCTGCATACTTGAACAATTCAAAAGTAAAATCAAGAAAACAATTCCATTTATAATAGCTTAGAAAAAGTCAAACACTGAAAATTAGCTTTTTTATGCTTTTTTTGTTATGCACTACAAAACGTGTTGAAAGAAAAGAATCCTTTGGACAATCAAGTGAAAAGAACAAGACACTTACAGAAAAGATAAATCAAGTTGGCTCAAATTTATTGACAACAATATTTAACAAAGGCAAAGGAGATAAAAGCAGTACTTTCAAGATACTTATGGTTAAGAGGGTATAAGCCCAAAATTTTGCATCCAGCTCAAGTCTTCCTAAATATAAAGGCTATAAACAACTACATTTGCATTAGTTTGTTTTCTGTTACTATAACAAAATAACTGAGGTTGAAATCTTTATCAAGAAAAGAGCTTTGCCTGGCTCACAGATCTGGAGGCTCAAGGCATATAGCACTGGCACAGGCATGGCTCTGGCGAGGACCCCTCAGTAGTTGTCATCACTGAGATAGGAGTGTACACAAGAAGGAGAAATCAAATGGTATGAAGGAAGTCAGAAACCAGGTGACGGCCAGAAGTGATCTCTCAATGGGACCCAGCTCTTAAATGTCCTACCGCCTCCTAACATCACCACACTGGGACCACCTTCCAGTATATTCCTTTAGCCCTTTGGAGTCACATTCAAACCACAGCAACAGTCAATTCTTTATTTTATTTTTTTGTGGTACTGGGGGTGGAACCCTACCTCCGGGTTACACTCCCAGACCTGTTTTATATTTCATTTGGAAACAGAGTCTCACTAAGGTGCTGAGGGCCTCACTAAGTAGCTGAGGCTGGCTTCAAACCTGTGCGATCCTCCTGTCTCAGCCTACCAAGCGCAGGGATTACAAGCGTGTGCACCATGCCCAGCAGCAACAGTCAGTTATTGCAGTGGCTATGTTTACTAAAGTTGCTAAAAACCACTGACTTATCAAATAGTAAAACATTATTCTAGCTGGGTGTGGTGGCGCACGCTTGTAATCCTCATGCTTGGGAGGCTGAAACAGGAGGATCGCACAGGTTTGAAGCCAGCCTCAGCTACTTAGGCTCTCAGGAACTTAGTGAGACCCTGTTTCCAAATAAAATATAAAATAGGTCTGGGGGTATAGCCCAGAGGTAGAAAAGCCCCTGGGTTCCACCCCCAGTACCACCAAAAAAAAAGTTATTCTGAAAAAAAAAATACAATGTCAGGTTCCAGTCACATTTTCGTCAACCGATCAATACACAGCCTTGTTTTCTGTGTACTTCTGCTTAAATACACCTTATTTAATATGTTCTGTTGGTCATTAACATTTAACTCATGGACAACAGCATCTAACTTAAGCCTGAACGAAGCCTGAACCATGTATCCATGTGGCACTCAGGAATACTAGCAAGTACTTCAGCACTATGCTCAAGGTCCATTTTAAACAGGAAATCACCAAGAACAGCATAAAAATGCAAAAGAAAACTTGAAATTAAATTAACCAGGCGAAGGACACTATCTACAATATGAGAGCCAAAAAAAAAAAAAGAATGCAAAATGCAAAGTGCAGTTGAGAACATGCACATTGGATTCATTGAGCCACCCAGAATTTTCTCCTCTTGGTCTGTGAATGATCCCAAAAGTATGGATTTGGGAATTACAAATAAACCTTAGCAAGTAGCCACATTCCCAAACACAGCATCCCTAGTAACAGAGATTGACTATTGTTTTTAAAATTTAAAACTAGAAAATACTGCTCACATTAAAAGTGTCTCTAGGAAGTCACTAGAAGACATACTCCAACAAACAAATATATAAACTGGATTAAAATCTGACAATGAATGAAGGAACAGGAGAAGAGAACAGAAATTAATTGTATTTCTTGTATGGTAACAGTTACTATTTTTTAATAACATGGGAATGAGAATGTTAGGTAAAGGCAATCCCTGAATTCGAAATTAAAATTTCCATATATCAAGGGGAAAGAACTACATTTGAGAAATCAAACAAAAAAGTCATATATAGTAAAAATCTTTTAAGCTCTTTAAGTATAAACACAGAAAACATAACATAAAATGATAGAGCTATGTTCTAACATAAAATTCCCATCAACACATTTTCATAAATGTTAATTTGTTATTTAGAAGGAAGAGATCCTCAGAACCACAAAAAAAGAATCCAATTCTGTACTGTATACAAAAAATATGCCTAAAACTAAGCGCTTTTAACAACTTAAGATAAAAGAACAAAAAAAAATACATAAAAAATAAGGTTGACATTGTTGTATTCAGTGAGGTAGTATTCCGGTAAAGCACCAAAAGAGACAAAAGAATGCGGCACCATGTTGCTAAGGGCACAATTTACAATGAAGACAGCAGCTGCAAGTGTTTGATGCCTACCAAATGAGTGATTTATTGATACTGTTTTTAACAAGAGCGGCCATGCCCCAGGGGGCACCATACACATTGGATGGGACTTGCTAGAGGACTTGGGTCTGTTGGGGTAATTAGTAGGGTTCAAGGAAGTGTGGCTCTGATTTGAACCAGGTAATGTCAGAAAGCAGGAACAATTCTGTAGCCAGATATCCTGATGCTGTTTCCTGGGAAGCAGGAGAGCCTAGAAGAGCTACAGCCATGGTTGGTACTGGGTCAGCAGTTCCTCGTGTTAGTAGGGGGAGGTCGTATATGGCCATTTTTCTGCTTGGCACAGTGTTTACATTTTCACATTCGCTCACACATGATAACAGTGGATTTGTTCTGTGTCATTGTCACTGTCACAGGGTTACCATATCTGATATAGATACTCTGTGAAATTACGTATGTTTAAAGCAAGACTGGGAAGGACAGACAGCCACTGACATCCAACAGGGACTGCTATTGCTTCCTTGATATTTCTACTCACAAAACCAGAGTGGCAACTTTCATGAAAGAGAAGTTATGTAAGATACTAATAATAGGAAACAAATTTGCTTCTCTTGGTCTAAGATAACTATTTTTAGACAAAAAATGAAATGGAATAGAAAACATTAACAACCTAACCTATTGTGTAGGGCTGGTTGATATGTACCGAGTTATATCTAAAAATAGGATAGGAGAGGAAGAAGGATGAGGTTGATTAACGAAGGAGCTACATTCGAATAGTGTAAAAATAGAAATATAGCATGGTTAACCTGGACACTCATTGTTGGGAAGGGGGAAGGAGAAGGGTACCAAGCATAGTCTGAATGTATGCCATTTTCAATATATTCCACATAAAAATAAAAAATAAAGTATGCCTTATCTTCAAATGTCCATGGAGCACTTATGAAATTTTTATAAATTATTTCACAAAGAAAACTCTAATACATTTGCAAAGAGAAAAAACACAGAAAATCTATTCTGATAATAATTTATAAAACTAGAAGCTAATTACAAATTTAAATATAAAAACTATGCTACCCAGAAAACAAAGAAAAAATTCTGGTCTTTTAAGTTAAATGGAAAATCTACAAAACAATAGTAATGAAAATAGTAAGTATCAGACACTATAGAATTAATAAACTAAAGTAATGCTCAGTAATTAAAAAACTAAAGTAATGCTCAGAATAAAATTTATAGTACTAAAATACTTATTAGAATATTAAAATAATTAAAGCTTGCAGCTCAAAGCTTTTTACAGACAACAATATAAGCCAAAAGAAATTTTGTTAATTTGGAATTAACAAAAGGCAAAGGCAGAAACAAATGTGTTAAAATATCTGTAGAGCTAAAACCTAAAAATAATAGTATTTATTAAAAGCTACTATATAAAAGCGTCATACTACGCCCTGGGAACACAAAAATCCAGAACAGGATAATGAATGAATGAAGATAAACAGTTCATGACTTTAGGAAGTTTTCCTAATTAAATTCCTCTTATAGATATGTTTTGCAATATCTAACATTGATAGTTCACAATTATTTTAATAGCCACCAAAGGACTCTCTTTGGTTTGACCGTCACTCTATAATATTGCTAAGATAATTGTTTAAGCTCTAACATAGACTTTCCTAGACAGAATTATAGGTTCTATGCAAATCTCTTTATTCCCCTAGTGTCAATAGTTTAAAAACATAGAAAAAATCATTTTTCTAAAAACAAAACTGTCTACTGCCCATTGGGGAAAAGTTTCTGCTTTCCAATTCTTTAATGTGAGATAGACAGAGAGAGATGGATAGATACAAAAAAAAAAAAAAAGGATAAAGCATTGGAGAAAAGGCATGACTTTCCTGCTCATGCTTTATTTTTCCTTTGTGGTCTGAAAGAATAAGTCCGCAATATAACTTCTTTTAAGAAAGAGTAAAAAACACATAAGGGTTTGAGAAGGCCCTAGAAATGAATGCAGTAATCAAGAAAACAAAGCATCTCCTTCCCACTGGATTTTCCCATCAGCTTCTATGCTGGCCGTCATGGTTTGGGTTTAGAATGTGCTCCCAAAAGCTCGGGTTTTGAAAGCCTGGTTCCCAGTGCAGGAATGCTCAGAGGTGGGGCAAGGCTGAAGGAAATGGGCCACGGGGGGCTCGGTGTCAGGGGTCAGATCTGCCCCCGACCTCCTCCTTGCTGTCTCAGCACCCGGATGCTATGATGTGACAGCGGCATCCCTCCACCATGATTTTTCATCATGGTTTCTTCCTTGGAGCCAGACAACCATGGATGAAACCTCCAAAACTGTGAGTCAAAAGCTTTCCCTCCTCTAAGTTGTTCTTGTCAACTTAGAGGTATTTGGAGCACAGTGACAAAAAAGCTGACTAAAACACATACCTAGAAATGCTCAGTGTCTTGTCACTTGTGTGTGTGTGTGTGTGTGTGTGTGTGTGTGTGTGTGTGTGTGGAGAGCTGTGGGCCTCACCAGCAGGCCCATGGGGACCATGCATAAGATAGGCAGTGCCCCGGGCCATGTCCAGAAGCAGTATATCCCACCGGGTTTCCAAGTTGGTTCCAAACTAGACTGACCCCGGCAGCCAGGTAGAGAAGGGACCAAGATAGGAAGTGGTGTATCTTAGAATTGCAGGTGTGAAGGGAAAGAGGAACTCACTGAGCAAATCCTGGGGCTTCCACAGCTCCCTGGGCCTTCCCCTCCCTCTCTAGTTGGCATGCTTTAGGCAGGTGTGGATGCCTAGAGCTGTGAAGGATTCCCCATCTCTGTCTGTGCATCTGCCCTAGCTCCTGGAAAAGGCACACTGACACTGGGAACCAGGCAGGTGGTGCACACCTATCACTCCAGTACTTGGGAGGAGTACTGAGAGAGAGGATTGAAGATTCAAGGCCAGCATCAGCAATTTAGTGAGACCCTGCTTCAAAATTTAAAAAATAAATAAATGAAAGTAGTAGGAACGGTGGTCTAGCTCAGTGATATAATATCCTTGGGTTCAATTCCCAGTACCATTCACAGACATGCACACTGATTCTTCAGGAGAACTAGAATGATATGGTAGCCTATCAAAAGTAACCCACTTGATGGCACAGTCTCTGGAGGAATGTTGCTTTGCTGGTAGATAGACGATAGATCACTTCCTCACTAGAGTGAAGCTCTTCCTAAGGCTAGTGCCCTCTGTTCCGTTTCCAGCAACATCTATTTTCACTCTCTTACTCTGGTTCCCATTCACTTTTCAGCCTGATATATTTCAAGCTTTGTTCCATCATCCTTTTTTCCCTCCCCAGATTTAATAAGGTATACTGTCAAATAAAAAAATGTACAGATTTAAGACATACAACATGATGGTTTGATCCACACATACGTTGTGAAATGGTGATGAAGATAACAAAGCTTCCATCTCCTATAGTTCACCTCTGTGTCTGTGTGCAGTGAGAATGCTTAAGGGCTACTTTTTTAGCAAATCTCAAGCACACACACGTGATACCTTATTACTAACCACAATTACCACACTAGATCTTGGGCCTCTAGATCTTGTTCATCTCATCACTGAAAGTCTGTGCCACTGGAACAATATCTCCCCACTTTCCCCATTCCCTATGCCTTGGAAACTAGCCTTCTCTCTGTTCCATGAGTTGGACTTTTTAAGATTTCACATATTAGTGAGATCATATAATATTGTGCCTGGCTTATTGCATTAAGCATAATGTCTTCCAAGTTTATCTATGTTGTTATAAATGGTAGAATTCCCATCTCTTTTAATTTTATCTAAATTCTACATGTCATCTAGATAGTGTATCTTATCCATTCATCCATCAATGGATACTGGAGCCATCTCTTCATGGATGTATTCCCTCCATACCTTTTGTTTCCTCTTGATAAAGTGGTGCAAAAGGGAATTTTTAAGATCCTATGCCTTCTCTCAACCCCACAAAGCTGGGACAGATGCTGAGAACCTCTTGTGTGTCTCCTCTATGACCTGCAAAGTAGAGCCATTTGTCTGCATAAGATACATGCATGTGCTGTCCTGGGAGTGTGCAAAGGAGCTCTTGAAGGTGGAGAGGATGGGGCATGCAGAGCACTTGGGGCACCCATGGGTTAGTTCGGGGTTGGTAGTCCAGGCCTCTCAAGAGACTCTTGAGCAAACTTCCTGAAGGAATCCATGGAAAAGTGTTCAAGGCCTAGTCCTCTCTTCCCTGTTTCCTACCTCCCCCAACTGCTCATCCATACCAGTCACCTCAGTACTGTGGGTGGGGTAAGAAAGGAGTGGGCCTACTGGGCAGTGTCTAGTGGAGCCAGGTGCTCACACACTATTGGAGACATAGAGGACAGAGGATGCTGAGCTGTGCCCTTGCAAGGCAAGTAACCTGAAACTGGTTTTACCCTCTTTAATGTGTCTATTCTGGGACTTTTGATCCCACTAGTGGGCTGGGACTTCTCCGCTGGACTCCTGTGCTCCTGCAAAGGTACTGCCATCCGTGGGGAGCTGCCAAAATCGATGCTTCTGTAGAAAGACGACAGTAGAAAGCTCCCATTCCACCATCTTGCTGACATCTGCCCCATTATTCTTCTAAAATAGCTCCCACCAAGGGTGACGCATGACCCCTATTTACAAAAGTCAGCAGAGCCTCACAACTTCCCTAACAGGGCATACTGCTGTCCTTGACTGTCCCCTGCTCAGCTCCTGCACTCTCCCAGGCTCGGGGAGCACACTCTCCTGACTTTTCTTCTTTTGGACACACATCTCCAGCCTTCGGGGCCAGCTCCTCCTCATCTCCTTTCCCCTTACATGCTGACACTCCCAGGAACTGATCTTTGGCTGCTTGTTATCCTTCATTTTTTCCTGGGTCCATAACCAACTCTCTACATGTTGGTGATTTCTAAGTGCACACACCCCTTGGGCATGGTTTCCAGCCAATGCCTTCATCTTCACCCCCTAGTGACAGCAGAGGAGCATGGTGGTTAGGGCCATGGACTCTGGAGCCAGAATGTTTGGGCCATGTGGCCTGGGGAAAGTCATCTAAACTCTGTGCCTCAGTTTCTCATCTGTGAAATGGGGGAAGCAGAGTAATCACAGCACCGACTTCATAGTGAGTTAGTGTATGCAAACTATTGAAGAGAGTACCTGAAATATAATAAGCATGATGCATTTGCTATCATTTTTATTAGGCATCATTTCCTAGAATTTCCTGTAAGTACCTCAAACTTAATTATAAAACCCATATTTGACATACTAATTTCTCTCCATTTCTAGTGTCATTATTCTCTGTGATTCCAACCACCAGGCTTATCCCTTCAGTTTTATTTCTGACGTTTCTCCACTACTTCCCTTACCTGATGGTTTAACTCTGCCATAAAATCTGAAATCCAGCTTTGGGTTCCTTATTCAGGCCCTGCTCTTACCTCTGACCCTTTCTCTTCTCTTCTGGCCTACCCTGCCTGGAACTTCTCCCTCTTTCCTTCCTCTCTGCTTCAAACATTTGATCCCCACCCCATAAAGGACCACTCTGCATGGCTGGCGAGGTGTACACTGAATGGACATGTGAATGGGGGACTCCATTCACATCTTAGTCTGCATGACCAGTATTCCCTGGAGTTTGGTACTGTCTATATATGATGGACCTGGCCTGCCCCAATGCATCCAAGTTATTACCTTTCTTTAAGTCTCCACTTAAAGGTCTGTGTTAGTTGACTTTCATTGTGACCAAAACACCTGAGAACAACTTAGAGAAAGAAAGATTTGTCTTGGCTCATGATCAGGTGGCTGCAAGGCAGAAACATCAGGGGAAAAGAACATGGCAGAGGGAAGCCACCCAACTCAGGGCAGCAGGCAAGCAGAGAGAAAGAGAAGAAGGGGCCAGAGATAGGTAGAGTCCCCAAGGGTACTCCCCCAATGACTCGCTTCCTCCATCCATGTCCCACCTACGTATGGTTTTCACCACCTCTCATTCACCAATGATGATATCAGAGCCCTCCTAAATCCACCATGTCACCTCTGATCATTCTACACTGTCTAATATGAGAGCCTTTGGAGGACATTCCACACCCAATCTGCACCAAGGTCCTTCTCTTCAGTTCTTCCAGACTCCTCTCTTGGTCAAATTTAGCACCTATCTTCTTCCCTTCTTAGGCAACCCAGACTGTTAATCACACCTCTTAGGACAAAATATTGTAATCATCTGTTCTCTTGCATTAGCACCCACTAGGTTCAACATGTTCAAACCAAACTCATTAGCTTCTCTTCACCCCAAACCCACTTACCCAGTAATTCATTCTCCATCACCCAGATTTCCCATCTATTTTCTATTTAAATAAAACCATATATTCACCCAATTTTCGATCCAACAGTGAATAATTTCTTATCTTCTAGCCACAATTAGTTAGCACCTATAGCACTTTTATAAGACATTCCATGATATCACACATATCACACTATAAGTTATATCATGATTTTTTTTACATGCTAGTCTATCTGGAGACCATGAACTTAGTATGGGCACAGGATTGCCTACCATCACCAACCAGCTCCTGACACAATGCTTAAAACTGCTATATTATGTTAATATCCTTAAATACAAGATAAGATAATTCTATGAAATTTAGAGTAGATAATAAGTCCAAATAAATTATTTTAGGACCCTATCAATTACTTTATATGTCTTGGGACCTTGACTATTTTATTATATTTTATTTGTTTAAAATCTTGGTTTATGCCAGGTTTGGCAGTACATACTTATAATCCCAGTATTTGAGAGGCTAAAACAGGAAGATCACAGCTTCCAAGTCTCCAAGCTAGTGAGACTCTCAGCAGTTTATTGAGACTCCATTTCAAAATAAAAATTAAAAAGATCTGAAAGTGTAGCTCTGAGGTAGAATGCTCTTGGGCTCAGTCCCCAGTACCACACACACACACACACACACACACACACACACACACACACACACTATATATATATTGCACTATATATATATTGCACTATATATATATTGCACTATATATAGTGCACTATATATAGTGCACTATATATATAATATACACTATATATACACACACATTTAGAAATATATATATATAGTATACACTATATATATAGTATACACTATATATATATATATATATATATATACACACACACATTTAGAAAATATTGGAGTGGGAATTTTTCAATAATCAAATAAGATCTTTTCTCAGATAAGCAAAAATAATTTTATTATACATTCACATATGTCACTGCATAATCTTTCTCAGTGCTGAACATTTAACTGGCATAAAGCAAATATTGGCAATTATGGCTAGAGAAGGAAGCTGTCTTGAAAAACACTGTAAATAATAAAGCAATTCAAAGATAAAGTCAAAATTTAAAAACCATTTTTAAATAAATTTATATCTGTTTTATGATAATAAATACCTTATTGCTTATATATGTAAAAACGTAAGTGCTTATTTCAACAATAATATCCCTTCTCCCCAAACTGAAAGGAACAAGACCCACTGTGTTAGAGTCCAGGCTCTGACACTTAAACACTTATTAATTTGGGGATCTTGAATAAGTCAATCTTACAAAACCTTAGTTTCTTTGTGCAAATAAAGTGATAATGATTTGATCTCAGTCAAATATCATGATCACATGTGATTTGGCATTTGAACGTGATTTCTAAGCTGTAGAGTGTTAGATGACCATTATTTCCACTTTGACATGATTCCTACCAGACAAATCACTTTCCAGTGAATAACTCAGTCTCCAAAGGAATTCAGTTCTCACATTTCTATGTCTCTTTATTGCTAGAGTTCACCCTGGAGAATAAAAGTAACATTGTCTTAAAAATGGAGAAGAAAATAGAGTATGTATAATATATATACATATATATATTAATATTCAGATGTACATTGTATTTGCATTAGACATTTAATGGTTTTTAGAAAACAAAGCCATAGAAGCCAGGTGTGATGGCATCTATCCCAGTATTTGAGAGACTAAGAAGAAGGGTTTTGGTCTCAAGGCCAGTCTCAGCAACTGAGTGAGACCTTCACAACTTAAAGAGACCCTTTTTCAATTCTTTTCAATTTTTTTAAAGTACTGGACATGCAACTTGTAGGTAAAATGCCCTGAGTTCAATTAGCACTACCAAAAAATAGAAATAAAAAGTAAGAAAACAAATTCATAGGAAACCAATGCTCCAAGACTCGTCTTCAGCCACCAAATAGTATAGAAACA
The DNA here is from genome assembly GCF_963383645.1 of Muscardinus avellanarius. Taxonomy (NCBI): domain Eukaryota; kingdom Metazoa; phylum Chordata; class Mammalia; order Rodentia; family Gliridae; genus Muscardinus; species Muscardinus avellanarius. Next base: position 68,134,910 of record NC_137798.1, read on the forward strand.
GGGGTCAGCAAAGCTTTTCTGTGAAGTTCCAGATAGTAAATATTTTAAGCTTTGAGAGCCATATGGTCTCTGTAACAAATACTCAACTCAGCCATTGTGCTAAGTTACAGACAATATGCAAATGAATGAGTATGACTGTGTTTCAATAAAACTTTATTTATGCACACTCAAATTAAAATTTCATATAACTTTCACACATATCCTAGTCCAGTCAGGCTGCTTCAAAAATGTGTTTTAGACTGGGTAATGTATGTACAGCAGAAATTTATTCTCACAGATTCAGAAGCTAGATAGTTCAAGGTCAAGGTTCCAGCACACTCGGGGTCTGTGGGGGCCCATTCCTTGGAGACAGCACCTTTCATGTGTTCTCACAGTGCAAAAAGGTCAAACAAGCTCCTTCAGCTCTCTCTTACAAGGGCATTAATCCCATTTGGAGGGCTTCACCCTCAAGACCTAACCATTTCCCAAAGGACACACCCCCAAATACTGTCATATTGGGGATTATGTTTCAATAAATGAATTGGGAGTGGAGGGACTCAACTATTCAGACCACAGCAACATGTCTTGAAACATGATCCTTCTTCTGATTTTTTAAAATCATTTAATAATAAAAAAATAATGAAAAAAAACCTTTTATTTCCTGGACTGTTCAAAAACAGACAAACAGCTATATTTGGCCTGTCAGCCAATCCTAGTATAAAAATAACATCCAATATTGGACATTTGGGCAGTTTGCTGTAAAAGAGTAATGCAAGTTCATTCCTTTCATTGTGCAAATTTAGCCAACGTTGGTAGTTTTATGAATTAGAATCTTTTCTGGGTGATATTGAAAATAAAATTCTTGATTTCTCCTGGAAGCATTGTCAGAGCAAATTTGGAGGTATAATTCTAATGGAGGGCACCACCTCCATTAATTCGAGGTCCACCAAAATGGCACTTGTGCATATCCTGCGCCACATCATCTGCCTTCAGGTGGCTTGTCGTGGAACCTAGAAAGGCTGGTTCACTTTGAATGTTTATTATACATTTCTATCTGCAGAATCCTTGCACCCTAGGCATGCATTCTATTTCCTGGGCTACACAATAAGTGTGGGTTTACAAAGTCAATCAAGCCAGGGCTGCTGTGCTCTGAATGTATTCCTCCAGAAGGCAAGTATTGTAATATAATCACCAATGTGATGGTACTAGTAGATGAAGCCATTTGGAGGTAGCTAGGCATGAGGGCAAAGCTCTCAAGACCTGAGATCAGGGATTAGTGCCCTCAGAAAAGAGGCTCTGGAGAGCTGGCCCTGGCGACCACGTGAGGGTACAGAGAGGAGATGCCATCAATAAGCCAGGAAGCATTCCTCACCAGGCACCAAATCCACTTGCATCTTCACCCTGACCTTCCCAGAATCTAGAACTTAGAAATAAATTTCTATTGTTTAAAAGCTACTCATATGAACATATATGTATGTGTGTGTGTATATATATATATATATATATATTTTTTTTTTTTAATTGCAGCCTGAACAATCTAAGACAGGGCTTAATCACCAGCTTCCAGCTTTTCCACTTAATAACTGTGTGACTTAAAGGGACCTTTTCTAACTTTTTTTTTCTTTTGATACTGGGGATTGAGCCCAGAGGTATTCTATCTCTGAGCTGGCCTCCCAGCCCTGTTTTATATTTTATTTTTAAACAGTGTCTCACTAGGTTCCTGAGACTGGTCTTATCAAATCCTTTAAGCCTACCTCTTCATTTGTAAAGTGATAGAACACTTGCATGCTCACTAGAAAGTGAAAGACCATGTAGGCAAAGCACCTAGAGAAATGTGATTCCTTCTTGTTTTATTCCCAGTTTCAAAAGGCTATTTCAAAACTCACCTATTACTCTAAAGGAAAACCCCACCTTTTATTTCTCCTTTTATGAGGAGCCACTAAGGTTTCTAACTTTTAGCACATTTTATCATAAATTAACACATTTGTCTACCTTTAAAACAGCCTTTTAACAATGAACTTGGGAAGTCATTTTTATGAAAACATTCTGGGTACATCATTTTAAGACAGCGATTCATAAAAACATCCAAGCATTAAACAGAAGTGTGTGGGGCGAGGTGGCACACACCTGTAATCCCAATACCTGGGAGGCTGAGACAGTACAATTGCAGGTTCATCGCTAGCCTCCGAAATTTAGAGAGACCCTTAGCAACTTAAAGACCCTGTGTCAAGATAAAAATTAAAATAGGGCTGGGGATGTGGCTCAGAGGTAGAATACTCCTGGGTTCATCCCCAGCACCACAAAAAAAAGAGAGACAGACAGACAGACAGACAGAGCAAGCCTGAGGAGATACTTGGGTTCAGGTAGTTTGTTTACCACACATACTAAAGATGCACCATTGGGCTGGTTACTGCTCTGGGTATTTGATAATCCTACAGAGGGGTTTCTAAGAAACCTTTTGAAAGGCCCTCAAAATCATGCCTCTAATGGATGGGGAGCAGGGGCTTTTATCCACTAACTTCCACTCCCCACACATCTCTGCACACCAGTGGCTTCTTCACTGACTGAACAGCCTGCACCACTTTAGAGGAATCGCCGGGCCAGGAAGCTGAGACCTGCCCTTGAGAGGGGAGGATGGCGATTAACACAGAGCTTCTCGCCACAGCCGCACTGAATCCAGCTGAGCTAGGCAGTGTGGCATTCAGTTCATAAATTATCCAGTGCTATGTATAGCAAACTAAGCCTAGGGGGTGGAAAATGGTAACTGCTTAATAAATTCTAAATAGTAGTAGTAATATGAGAATCAACACTGCGGTATAAGAAAGGCATCCTCATTCATCCTTTGAGTCTTAAAGGCTAAATAAAATTGATAGACCAAGACAGGAAATAGGCGAGCACACAAGGAGCAAAAGGAACAAAACTTATGTGCCTAATTAATACTGCACAAGGTTCTGGAAGCCTGCAGAATATTATGGTGGAGATAGGGGGATAGAGAACAGGGAGACTGGAGTGTTGGCTTGGAACTCAGGAGAGAATGACCCCAAACTAGAGACAGAGGCCTGTGAACCAGCCATATCTACATTAATGTGAGATCCTGACAGGTGATCCTGGTGGAGGACAAACTGATTGGAGAAGAGAAGGCCAAGCACAGGACCTCACAGTTAGTAGCACTTAAGGGATTATGAGGGAAATGACCCTGGAAAAGAAAATCAAAAGAATAATCCTGCCAGGGACCTGGGAGGCAAGCAGGAGAGGGTGGGAATCTGAGAAACCAGAGCAAAGAGGAAGTGGAAAGCTTCTAGAAGGAGGGAGTATCCAACTTAAAAGCTTACTACATGCATTGTTAAAAAGATATATTCATTTTTTAAAAGCATATGATTTTACATCAAGAATACAAACTATAATAAATGCTGGTGAGGATGTGCAGGAAAAGAATGCTTATGCACTGTTGGTGGGATTGTAAATTAGCACAACCACTATGGGAGATCAGCGCATATGGGGGTTCCTTAAAACACTAGGAATGGTATCGCCACACAACCAGCATACCACTCCTCAGCATATCCAAAGAATTAAAGTCCACATACCGTCATGTTGTATGTGTGCCTTTGTTCATAGCAGCACAATTCACAATAGCCAAGTTATAGAGCCAACCTAGGTGTCCCCCAACAGATGAATGGATGGGGAAATGTGATGTATATCCACAACGGAGTTTTACGCAGACATAAACAAGAAAAAAATCACGGCATTTTCAGGAAAAGAGATGGAATTGGAGAACACATACTATACTAAGTGAGATAAGCCAGACTCAGAAAATCAAGGACCACATGTTTTTTCTCACATGTGGAAGCTAGAGAGAGAGAGAGAGAGAGAGACTAACCATGAAAAGGAGAGAGACAAAGAGAGTATTGGAAGGCTGTCAGGTGAAGAAGGAAGGAAGGGGAAAGAGAAGTTCAGAGAAGGAAACAGCAAGTAAGGTTATGGGCATATATGAAAGTATCACTGTGACTCTCATGACCACTCACAATTGCAATGCACCAATAAAAAAATGTTTTAAACAACAAAAACTTTTACTAAAAAACTACATGATTCTAGTTGGAATCAGCAGAAACAACAAGGATGATGCATAGAAACTGAGGCATAGGTATATTGCCAAATTTAATTCAATAGAATAAACTTTGATTGAATACCTATAGTGTGCCCAGAGAATAATTAAGGCAGATTATCAGAATCGTGTAAAATGAATAAAAATCCTTCCAATCTTTTATTCTCATCTCTTTTGCTTCCCGAAAAGTGGGCTTTATGATATAAACATCTTATGATATGAAATTGACCAACCGTGTGCAGCGCTTGATCAGCAAGCACTGGTAACCACTCTTTCTCTCCTAGAATGCCAAGCACGTCATCCGAACAATGGATGCTGTGTAAGCCAACCTAATCATTAATACGCCCACTGGCTCTTCCAAACATGTGCTTAAATAGCTTCTTCATCCTGGGATTTGATCGCCTCATATTGCAAAATAAGAAACCTCACTTGTTTCCCTGCCATAATAACCAATTGTCTTTCAGCTTCGAGGCACTGGCCACTAGGTGGAGAAAGATACCCAATGACCCCCTAGGCAGAGGCGTGCACTGAATCTTCAGTTCCCCAGATTCCGCAACAACTCTACAACTCTCTAGACAGTAGGCCAGATTCAGTTAGGAACAAAAGAAATCTCTATGAATGGGAGCGGCAAGCATTCCATGCACTCGGGGGGTCACCACTCTTCTCCCTGGAATCTATGCATTCACTTTCCAGAAATGAGTTCTGTGCTCTTCTAATCAAGATAAACCTCAGATTTGCATTAATGAGCCTCATTGTTGAGATTTTTCAGCCTTTAGCCTCCTGCACCATGGCCCCAGGGAATAGAGCTCCAGCTACAACTTTGAACTAGAGAGGATTATGCCCCTTCATCTCCTCCTCCAGTCTCAGGGCACCCTCAGCTACCACCCTTGCCCTCAGAGAACATAAAGGACCAACCATACCATCCAGAAACAACTGCATCTTACTGGAAACCTCAGAAGGGCAAAAGGTTTTCAGGATCTAAAGGACCAAGACACTTACAACCCTTCTTAAGATATACTTTGATCTGAAATTATAGTAGACTTGCCATTATTTTTGAATAACTTAAATCAAAAATATTTTATAAAGATATCTGTTCCTCTAGACAAAAGATGCTTTATAGTCAAGCAAATTAAAGAAATAAATTAATGAAATTCCCTTTACAATAAGCTTTATCTTTCAACTCTTTTTTTTTTTTCAGTACTGGGGATGGAACCCAGTGGCATTCTACCTTCAAGTTACACCCCCAGCCATATTTTTTATTATTTTTTTGAAACCGGGTCTTACTGAGTTACAAAATGGCTCACTATGTAACTGAGTCTATCCATGAACTATGATCTTCAGGTCTCAGCCTCCTGAATGCTGGGATTACAAGCATGTCCCACCATGCCTAGCTATCTTTCAACTCTTTAAATCAGACCATACTCTTATATTTTTTTTCTTTCTAATATTTTCCTCTGATTACACATCTCTCCTATTTTAATGCATTAAGTTTTTCACAGAAAATCTTAAATATAGACTTTGGTTTCCTCTTTGAATAGTTATATGCTTATTGTTTTCTCACCCCTTATTTTAAAAAACTGTTATGCATACCCAAATATGTAAGTCATTTACTGGAAAATGTTTTCCTACTTTCCAACTGAACAGTGTTGGCCAAGAAAAAGTTAGGATGGTCATAATTGTTTCACAGATATTATTTTCTTACCCAAGAAAAACCAATACATCTTTTTAAATATTTTCATATAGAAAAAAATAAAAGACAAAAGTGTAATCATGGATGAACAAGACTAGAAAGGGGAATGATAAACCTTAAAAAGCAACCCAGAAAGAAAATAAATGAAGTAAGGACTAAATGGAAAATATCTGATAGAGTCATAGAGTTGCATTAGATCCTGTGATTTTTTTTTAACCCAAACATGTCCCAGTCTACTTGTAGTCCTTTTTAGATTTGAATCCTAACTCCTTTTACATTCAGTTTCTGCTTTTCCTGATGTTTTAGAGCTTGTAAAGACACCAACATGTCTAAAGATAACCATTAACTGTGATTATTTTAAATCACTATAATTAACTTAGTTTGTACAGACATTTTGAGATCAAATCTTTTACTCAGCTAAATTATTTCATCCTTTAAGAAACCCTGCCCCATGCACATGTGCACACTTCATGGCACACAAAGAGAATCAGGGAAGTTTAGAGTCAAGTCCATTGGAAAAACCTAATCTTGATCCTATTATCAAAGAACAGTGCACTTATGCCCAGAGAAGAGGGTTCCTCCATATCTCCTAATAATGGTCAATGGCCTCAACCTCATTTCTTATAGTTGACTCATATTATGATCTTTATGAAATACTAGTCTTCTCTAACAGTCAGGGCTTATTATTCAAAAGGCTAGGAGAGCTATCAGCACTGTCTCAAATGTAGACTTTTCACCTCATCTCCAAATGAGGCTAAATGTTTAGTTACAGAAAGATACAAAGAGTAGTGAAAGACCACACAACTTTGAGCTTGGGTCCCTTCTAAGCCACCCTGTAAGAAAGCACCAAGACCGTATGAACAACACAATCATGTTGTATGATATTTTGTGAGTGTGTATATACATTAACAGTATTCATTTGCTATGTACAGGCGTGTAAACTAGATATATGCTTGAGTACCTCACTTTTTCTTACTTTAGAAGATTCAAAACAGAAAGCGCTATGACCTCTTTGGAGAAGCTGCCAACAAAAGTACCAGGTTATTATGTGGGAAAATAGGAAATTCCTCTAATAAAAACAAAGGAGCCATTGACAAATACTTTCCCTCTGAGAGACATTCTATTTGGAGCTTTGTAATAAAATATCACATAATTTTATATGATCCTATGCAATATTTGAAATACCCTATAGCTTAAGCCCTGTTATCATACCCAGTTCCCAAATGAGCAGAGTAAAGCTTAAGCACATACTATTTGTAAGTAATTGAGTCAGGACTAGGGAGAACCCAGTGCTGGCTGTTACCAGAGCTGTGTTCCAGCCACTCTGGACCACCACCTCCCAGGGTGGGCTCATGAAGCAACCCCACTGCTTCCAGAAAGTCAACAAAAGGTCTCCAAACTCCCACTTAGTGATCTGCCTACCACATACTAATTTCTTCACTTCAGTACACTCTGCCTATATGATAACACAGCTCAGAAAGTGAGATTCCCCAGTTTGTCCCAGAGAGGGGACTGCTTATATGAAGGTCAGAACTGTGTATGTTACATGGAAGTTTAATGTTAGTGACATGAGTGTTGCTATTTGACTTAACCTGCGACCCTACATCCTTTCCCCTATTTAGTTCCTAACTCATTTTTGACACAATACAGAGTTTCAGCTAAAGTACTATGTAAGTATTGAGGGAAGGTGGGTAAGGATGTAAATAAAAAAGGCGCTAGTCAGGTTTAGTCCTTTATATTATACTGAAATAAGTGATACAGTTATGGCTCATTTCTCAGTATTTCTGCCTACTTGGAAGTAATAACCAAATCCTGTTTCTGTTTCTTTCCCCCTACACCCTAAAGGACAAGGCTCTTGTTCAGTCTTGTCTCAGAGCCCATAATATGCCAGTCGACATCAAAGCCTTAAGTTCCAAGAGTGGACAGCCCAGGCCCAGGATGAGGTGAACTCAGAAAGACAGTGAGTTTGCCCTTGGCATCTCTACTTTTTCCCTCTGCAAGTCTCCTCTCTCATGTTCTCCCTGGACCTCTTATAGCCGCATACTTCCCTGAATTAGTTAGAAAAATAACGTATTACTAACTAATAGCCATAACTGTAACCTGTAACGGACTTGTTCTCACCCCTTATTTCTCCAGAGGACTCTTGGGGAGAGTAAAACTGGAGGGAAAATGCAGACCCTGCACGTACACTGGGGGGATATTCTCAGGAAAACATGTGCCCTGTGACATGGAAATGGTTATTGGATCACACAGTTTGTCCCTTCCTGGAGCTAATGGCTACAGCTCTGAGCAGGGGCTGGGTCTGTGTCTTCTTCCCTGAAGCTGGATGAGGCAGCCTAGGAAAGAGCAGACATAAAACCTGGCCTACCACCCAATGGGGAGGACTCAAGAAGTCAAGAAGTTAAGCTTGAGAGACAGAAGAGTGTCAGGAAATTTGAGGCATCAGAGAAAGAAAGAGGTCCAGGTGAGCTATTATCTTCAGGAGCACAGATCAAATTAGTAGATAAATGAAGGATAAAGGGAAGGTTCACCCTGGAGCGAGTCACATGCAGAGATCCAAGCAGAAAAGAACCTTCGAGAAAACAGGAGCTGCAGCCAGGCTGTTGAGCGGGAGTCCTTCTGGAATCCCTGGCACACCCGTGGCCAGACCAAGACCGGTTCCCAGGTCCAGAAGGACCAGGAAGGCACCAGAGATAGAGATTTGGCTAAGAAAATAAGACAAAAATCTATCTCTTGAGTATAAATGGAGGGCATAGGTCTCAAGGGGAAACTTCTCCAGTCAGAATGGAGGTACAAGTTGAGAGCCAGCACTGGTGCTATGACCTGGCCTCCTGGAGGGAAGGAAGCTATTGGTATAATTTCAGGTCCTGCACACAAAGTAGAGAGAGATTTTTGAGAACACATGTCCACTGTGACGTGTAAACAATTATTTGCTCACTTCAGTTGTCCCTTCCTGGAGCCAACTTTCTGGTTTTGAGTCTGGAGAGATCCATGCTTGTGACTTGGGTGCAGCTAGCCCAGCAGCTGAGACAGCAGTAACTTCAGGTTGGAGGTCTGCAAGGGTGTCAAGTAGGACCTGTGTAAAATTTTAAGCTAACTAGGAAAAGGCTTCACATCTGGGCAGGGCAATCCTACAGGTACAGGTTTACAAGGGTACACAAGCGCAGATTATCTTTGTTATTTAGAAGAAAAAAAATGTCCCTCCCAGTTGGGCTGGGCATAGACTCATGTGTGCAAAACAGGCTAGATTATGGCCTCCTTACACATTACTTAACCAGGTGCCCTCAGTTAGTAAGCAACCTGTCAAACCATACTCAGGAGCCCTGGAAGGCAGAGGAAGGAAGTCCATTCTGGAACAGGCAAGGGAAGGATGTTATTTCTCTGAAGTGTAAGAAATCCTCCTCCTCAAACCCAAAGGGACATAAAAGGGAACTTTTTATCAAACAGAACCTGCATGAGAAGCTGATCAACAGACTTCTTTTCCTTCCAGAATATTCAGCACAATATGAATTTAAGCTAAGAAATCTGAGAAACTCTAGAATAAATGTTTTGGCAAAAACACTAGTACTCTGTGACTCTCTTTTCACATCAAGTTATACCCCTGCTCTGTTTTTTTCCAGACCTTCCTAGCAGTTTTCATTATCCAAGACAAAGTAGAACTTACGTTGGACAGATGCACCATTCAGACGCCAAGTTCCGCACAGCATTCTTTTTTTTTTTTTTTTTTTTCTGGAAGTAACATCTGGCTCTGCAACTTCTATCCCCTTGGAGACTCGGCGGCTGTGGACGTGGCTGGCTGCTTGGCTTGCTGCGCTGCTGCGGGCTACGTCCCAAGTCACATTTGGCATCAGCTCCAGCTGCGCAACATCTGACTTCATCCTTCCACATCCGCCCCCATCCTTTCACTTGAAGCAGCCCTTGAAGACATCAGGGAAGATTCTAGAAAACTCAGGAAAGTGTAAGCATTGGGATCCTCAGCCCCGGTTAGCCACTGGAAGAGGACCTGGCCCTGTGAGAACTGGTGTTCTGTCACCATGCTAAGAGTGTGGCCAGGAGGCAAATCCATTCATCGGGCAGAACCAGGGTTGGGGTGGGAGGATAAGTTTTCATTCACAGGAGAGATTAAAAGAAAAATCTGTTTGGAGGGGGGAGCCTTTTCTGTCAGCAAAGCCAGAAGATAAAAAATGAAGAAAAGGAGACGATAAAGATATTGAGGGGAGAAGGGATGGTAATAGTCCCAAAGGATTCCAAAAATACTTTTAAATTGGAAGGATTTGGGTATCGAATTCCATTTTGGAAAGTTTTCATTTTCCAGATTATACACAGTCATTAAACTATATATATATATATATATATATATATATATATATATATATATATATATATATATATGGAGAGAGAGAGAGAGACTGTATTTCTGTCATCAAAACTCAGCCCATTTGGGGCATTTCCTTCCTGCCCTTCTCATCTAATAGGCAGAATGATGGGTCCCCCCCCCTAGATTTGATCAAACATGATATATGTTTATATAGTCAGAATATTAAATTACACGCTTGGGTCATGTTATTAGTGTTCTTTGAAACAATTTTTGTGGTAGTTTAATCAAGCAGTTGTGTCAGCTTTCTAAATCCTTCTATGATAATTTAGCTTCAATAGACAGCAAAGAGACATTCTAAAGGAGGAAACAGAATCAGTAAAAAATAAAAAAGATGAGATGCAGGCAACAAGAAAGAAGAAGTAAACTCCATGACTGCCTGGCCTGGAGACCAGAAGGCTAGTGACCACAGTAGCAGAAACACTGAGGCAAGAGGGAGCCCTTGAGGTCACCTCGTTCCCAGCCCCCTAGAGTGTGTGTGGTCCATGAGCTGCCAGCATCTGCAGCATCCTGAAGCTGTGAGAAATGCAGGATCTCATCCTCATCCTCCACTCCAGACCACTGAATCCGAATATGCATCTTAAAAGGACCTTCAGATAGTTTCTGTGCCCAAAAAGTAAAAAAAAGAAGATTGAGACTCACTCTATGAGTAAGGTTTATTATGATCTTTTCTGTAGCTGTAAGGTTTAGTGTGACCCTTTTCATAGCCAGAGAGGTAAAGTCTAGCCATGGCCACACAACTAAATGGTCTTTGGTTCTTCCCCCTAAACCAGAACTTATCTTGGAATAAGAAGAGATAATAGTTATCAATGACTATGTACCAGAAATTATTCTAATTGCTTCCCACTTAGTCTTTTCAACAGCCATGTTAGTTACCTCTAATTCTGAAATCAAATAACTGAACCAAGTTCACATAGTTAGTAACTGACAGAAATCCAGGTGGCTGTATCCCCACCTTTTGGTCATAACCACCAAAATGAACTGAATGGATGGGTGGGTGAATGGATAGATGGATGGATGGACAGACAAATGGATGGATGGACTGGCAGACAGAAAGACAATGGACTCTTTTGCTATATTTTAGCCTCTTTGACATGTACACTATGTCTCACCCTAAAGTATTTTAAGGACATACTTAAGCATTCTAGAGACAGTATACATTTCTAAATGGATATGAATCAAAAAAGTCTAGTTCCCAAACCCCCTCGTGTTTTTAATCAATTGCTACACCAGAACTGCAAAAAAGCTGGGCATGGTTGCACATGCTTATAATCCCCATGCTTGGGAGGTGAAGACAGGAGGATCGCGCAGGTTCGAAGCCAGCCACACTGGCTTAAGAGACCCTATTTCCAAATAAAAATATAAAATAGGTCTGGGAGTATAACCCAGAGGTAGAAGGGTTTCCAGGAACCCCAGTGCCACCAAACAAACAAACAAAAAAACTGCAAAAAAGAGGAGGAAGAGGAGGAGGAGGAGGAGGAGGAGGAGGAGGAGGAGGAGGAGGAGGAGGAGGAAGAGAAGGGGAAGAAGAAAATGATGATGATTAGGGTACTAATCATACATTAGTGCCTAATGGTTAAAAATCTCTATAAGACAACATAATGAGATTGACATCTCTGAGAAGTTGGCTAAATGTTCAGCATCCCTCTCTTGGACCTTCTAGTTTCTATTTATCTATCACTATCTTCTCCCAGTTTTTTCTTTCGGTTTAATTATTATCCTGCCCATTGTCCTTTATTAGTTATTATGGGGATGCTATGGAAATGGTGAGTATCTGAACAGTCTCTGCTGTCTTGGAACATGCAATCTATGAAGAGGGGTAGAGAGTAAATAAATAATTGCACAAGCACATATCCAACATCAAACTGTGTTAGCAAGGAAGGACACATAGCGCTGGAAAACAGGCAGCCAGAGTCATGATCTCATCTCGAGGCTGGCATAGTCTGCTCTACCCCAGCCCACAGATTACAGTTTACTTTCTCTCATCATTGTCTGGCCACCCAAATATCATACTCATTTTGCAAATATTCACATTCTTCCAGACCACCTGACTTTACCTCCTCCCATTAAATTCAGCAGCTATAGGAGTGTCCTGCTGCTGCTACAACAAATCAGCACAAGTTCAGTGGCTGAAAATTAAACAAATTTATGACCTTATAGTTCTGGAGGCAAGTGATCCAAAATAGATCATTTAGTCATACATCTTAATGGGGCACAAGATGGTGGAGGCAACCATGCACACATCACTCATTTAGCCCTTCGCTAATTTCCACCCCATTCCCCCCACTTCTCGTGTTTGGCTTAGTGATGATTGACTTTGATATGTTTGTGAATGGACATCATGTTCATTAGGGAATTTCTCTCCCAGAAAAGATCTTACTGAGCTAGACTCAAGGTGAGCACAGGGCTGTGTGTCTCTGGGAAGCCCCAGAAGAAGACAGATCTGCAGGGCTTTTCCAGCTTCTAGAGGCTGCTGCTGCACCTTAGCTTATAGCCTCCCTCTACCATGAATTGCATTGTTCTGATCTCTACTTTCTCAGGCCTCCCTTTTTAATTGACAAGAATCCCTGTGATTACATCGATCCCATCTAGATAATCCAGGATAATCCTATCTCAAGATCCTTCATTTAATGTCTATGGAATCTCTCTTTGCATGGATAGAAGCACACTCACAGATGCAGAGGATTAGGATGTGGATATCCTTGGGGCCATTGATCTGCCCAACACAGTGTGCGCATTCATCTCCCTTGCCCATTCCTAGACTATCGCACTCTATTCCCTTCGTCCTACTGACCACAGTGTTCTTCTCATCCTTCCCCTCGTGACAGCCAGGCCATGACTCTAAGAACACAGCAGCCAAACAGGAAGAAGGAAGCATTAGGGGTCAACCTCAGAGCCAGGACTTTTCCACTGGCGCATCACCTCATCTCTCTCTCTCTTTTTTTTTTTTTTTTTTTGTCAAACAAAGCTTTTGTCTTGGATTTGATTTTACAAAAGCCAAAACAGCACATTTCCTGGCTCGGAACATGTCCGCAGAACAATAGAGAGGCTGTCATTTTTTCCAGGTAACCATTACTAAAGAACAAAAGTTCCACTGAAATAGTTCAGTAGATCGGAATAGCCTTGGAGAAGGTCAGTTGGGAAATGTATATAAAAAGTAACTGTAATCCCAAAAAGCTATTTCTAAAAAGGCAATTAAAAATGAGACAAAGATGCACAATTGCGAAAAATGATGAAGACTAGAAAACAACCTAAATGTTCAAGGTTAAGGTGTTAATTTTATGAATTATTGTGTTTCTGTGCTGTGGTTTCCTGCATAGCCTTTAAATAATATTGTAGCACATATTAAGTGCCAAGGAAATACAGCACCGATATCAATTTTCAGAACACTACAATATAGTTGGTTTATATATAATTATACTCAGTATTTTAGAGCTAAAACAACCACAGAGTCTTTCTTTTGGCTTTATCTGCAGTTTTCTAATTGGTCCAGTAAAACTTAACACTACTAAGCAATAAAAAGTAATTACAAGTAAGGTTTACTGATGACATCATGCAAATATTTAAAATAATAACAGTAATAACTAGAACTTATTTAATTCTTTGAAATTTGAGGAGCATATTCTCATGCAAACTTTGGATCCATAAAATGATTACAAGGCAGGAATATTTATCTTCAAAACAACCCACAAGAAGCCATCCCGCACAAGCAGCAAATATAGGATCAACCTTTCCCTGTCACCTGCAATGCTCTTATCACAGAGGCCAGCAGCACATATCTCAAAGTGCCACCCTGAAGTCACCGTGTCACTGTCCAGCCTGGTCAGCTGGTGCCCCCTGCCCAGAAGCCTCCCCCGAACCCCACAGAACTAGCCTCTTCTTAACATTTAGGACTCAACTCAAATTTCACCTCTTTAGAGAAGTCTTCCTTTGCCACCTAATAATATTCTTCTCCTGCTCTTCTCCCAATCCGTTTTCTCCTTGAAATATATGGGAAATTACCTCATTCATAAGGTGTTTATCTCTTGTCTCCCCTACCCCCTCAGCATCCTTCACCCCCTGAAATGTAAAGCACATAAAAAGAAGGCAATTTTTGCCCTGTTTACCAATTCTTACAAGGCTCACATATAGGAAATGCTCAACACATTTTCTTACATAAAATCATCAGCAGCCCAGGTTAGTTTTGAAGAAATTTTATCAATAGCATTGTACAATATGGATAATATGAGAGGTTTCTTTTAATTTTCTTTGTAATATTCAATTTTTTATTGTGTGCTGGGTGAGGTTTTTTCTTTTCTTTTTTTAATTGAATTATAATTCCCATACAGATCTGAAGTGTATGGCTTGATGAATGTTAACAGTTCTCTAAGCCACTTAACTCTTTACCCAATCAAGATCCAGAGCTTCAATCACTCCAGAAATTTCAGTCTGTCCCTCACAGTCATCTCTACAGAGGCAATAATTCTAATTTACAGCATGGTAGATTAGTTCTCCCTCTTTTGAAGTTCATATAAAAGAAATACGCTGGATATGGTGGCACAGGCCTATAATTCCAGTACTTGGGAGGCTGAAACAGGAGGATTATAGGTTTGAGGCCAGCCTCAACAACTTAGCAAAACCCTCAATAACCTAGCAAGACCCTTTTTAAAAACAAAAATAAAAAAGGGCTAGGGGTACACCTCAGAAGTAGAATGTCCCTGAGTTCAATCCCCATGATCACAAAAACAAAACAATAAAGAAGAGAGAGAGAGATTTTAAAAAGAAGAAAAAGAGAATTACAAAACAAAACAAGAAAGAAAAAAAGAAAGAGAAAGAGGGGGGGAGGGAACAGTACAATACTTTTTGATGTGCAGGGGGCTGGCTGCTTTCCCTTAATATAATACTTCTAAGATTGACCCATACTATTGCATTCAGCAATACTTTATCCATTTTCCTTGCTATGCAGTATTCTATTATATGAATATTTTTCATTTTTTATTAATGAGTTTATAGCTGATTCCCAGATTTTGAACCTAACAGGTCTATTATGACTAAAGCCAGTATGAAAAATCTAAAGCAAATAGCCAGCCTCAGCAACTTAACGAGGTCCCCAAAATATGCCAACTAAGCCAGGCATGGTGGTGCACACTTGTAATCCCGATACTTGGGAGGCTAAGACAGGAAGATCGCAGGTTCAAGGACATCCTCAGCAACTCAGTGTGACCCTGTTTAAAAAGAAAATAGTTTGGGGTTGTAGCTCAGAAGTAAAATGCCCCTACATCAGCCTCCCAAGTATTACAAGTATTACAGGGATTACCTGCATTCACCACCATGCCTAGCTTCCGTCTTTTCTTTCTGGGGGGAGGCATTGTGGTAGGTGTTGACTAGCATCTTACTATACTATTGTGTGACATTCTCCTGATGACACGTGATATTATACAATTTTCATGTGTTTTCTGTCTGTACATATTCTTAGTAAAATGCCTATTAAAGAGTTTTATCAAGGATAGGAGAAGATGGAGACCGAGTAAAGCAGCTTCTATGAGTACTGCTGACACTCGATCTCCATAGCGTCAAAAATAACGCCTTACAGAGATAGAAAATATTATCAATAGAGAAATAAAAGCTATAAATACAAGAGACAGAAAAAAAAAGAAGAAGACTAGAACAACCAGAGAAGCAGAAAAGAAACCGGCCTGCCGCCATGGTGGTGGCCGCCACACCGACGCCATCTTGCCTCACAGAACCAGACTCCAGGGAGGAAAAGTAAAGGAGCTGAAGTGACCAGTTGCAGTCCAGTCAGATGTAATCCAGCAGTTCTTTCAGCATAAAGACAAGCTAAAATTTTCAGGAGCCAAGCCCGTCACAGTCTCCAGGGATTCAGAGCAGAGCTCAAAACCAGAGGGGGATATGCCAGCCTGATGGCCAAGGGCATACCAGTGACGCCATATTGCTATCAGCAGTGGCAAATTCACCACACCCATGAAAGATCCAGCCCAGTGCCACTACAATCGTAAGTAAAATTGTGGCCCCTACAGGAGAAATTCCAGCATTGCACCCTCGGTTACTCAACCAACTTTAATAAACTCCCTGGGTTTGAGAACTAGTGGTTCAACTCAGTGCAGGAGTAGAGGTGGCAGAAATTACTACACCCTAGTCACAGTTCCCTGAAGGAAAGCCCCCAGAATGGCACCCTCAGAGTCTGGCGCAGCTGCAACTAACTCCCTGGGTCTGAGACTTTGCGATACAACTCAGAGAAGGAGCAGTGGAGGCAGAGATTACCACACACCCCATGATCCAGAGCACAATAAGTGAAGTCTTGGTGAACTGGAGAAGAATGCAGAGAAGGTGGGAGTGGGATCTGCTGTTGATCATATAAGAAGCTCATACAGATTCAGGCTCAGATCAGTGGAAAGTGTGGGGGGAATCTTATGATTAATTCTAAACCCAATGAGTAGAATTCCTGGGAACACCACAGACATCCCAATCATGGTGAACAGGGAGAAGTCAGACTAGCCCAGCCCTAGCTGTGTAGAACTGAGACTCTTACACTGAGTTTGGTCTCAGAGGCATACGCTACCAACAGAGAAAGGGAGAGACCTAGACTCCAAATCTTTGGAAAGTGTGGAGGGCAACCTTCACTCAATATTAAATCCAACCTCATTGATATCGACCATCTGCATAGACTGAGAAGACTCAGAGAACCAGATTCACAGAGGGAAAGGCACTGGTAGCACTCAGTATCTACACAGAAAGAAACTGCCAAATTTACTTGTATAGTCGCATCAATTCGTTGTTGGGACTGTTTGGGTTTTTCATTCTTTTGTGTGTGTGTGTATATCTGATTGCTTTTTTTTTCTTTTTTTGGAAAGGGTTTGTGGGGGTTTTTGTGTTTTGTTTTGTTTTTATGATTGTTGTTTTGCATTGTTTGTTTTTTTGTTTTTTTGGTTTTTTTGGTTTTTTAACCCTCATACCAAATCCTCTCCCAAGCTTCTTCCCTTGTACAAATCTACTCTCTCCTCTCTCCTCTCTATCCCTCTTCTATCTTTTCTCTTCTTTTTTATCACTCCCTAGTCCTGTTTTAAATCCAATTCAGATCACTATACCAGAAACTATACATTGGTTACTAGAATTCTACTACATTGGTACTATCTATACTCTCTATTATATACTACCTTAACAAATTCATATACTCATACTATTCAACCCTATCTGAGACCTTACCCTATTCTTCCATTTATTCCTTCACATCCCTCCTTACTCAATCTTCACTATTGAAAGCAACTTGCCCTTGAATATACCAGCTGACATCTAGAGACAGTGAAATATACCAAAAGCAACAGGTACAAACTTCTGAAATCATGGGAAAGAGGAACAACAACAGAACAATGAACTCTCACAACCCCACAATAACAGAACCTGATAACACAAAAATGCAGAGATTTGCAGAAGATCAAATCAGGAATGTAACTGTAGAAATAATTCAGGAGTTTAGAAAAGAATTTAGAGAGTCTGAAAGAAATTAAGGATGTAATCATTGAAGTAAAGGCATCAATTCAAACTATAAACAATCGATTAGACCACATGGAGAATAGAATCTCGCTCCTAGAAGATGAACACTCCAAAAATGAACGCATAGTTTATAACATAGAAAAAACAATTCGTCAACAAAAATTGGACATTGAAGAAATATGGGCCTATCTTAAGAGAGCTAACCTAAGAATTATTGGCATAGGGGAGGGGAAAAGAAGGTGAAACCAAAGGGATCAACAATCTCTTCAAAGAAGTAATAGCAGAAATTTTTCCAACATAGAGCAAGAGGTCAAAACAAAGGTTCAGGAAATGTACAGAACTCCCTTTAGATAAGATCCTAGAAAATGTTCCCCACATCACATAATAGTCAAAATGACCAATGTAGAAGCCAAGGAGAGAATATTAAAGGCAACAAAAACAAAAGGCCAAGTGACATTCAGAGGAAAACCAATTAGAATCACTCCAGACCAAGTCATGAAAGCCAGAGGGCCTGGAATAACACATTCCAAACTCTGAAAGAAAACAACTTCCAGCCAAAAATTTCCTACCCAGCAAAACTATCTTTCAAATTAGATGGGGAAATAAGAAGCTTCCATGACAAACAGAGCCTGTTTTCAAAACCAGCACTAGAGAAAATACTCTAAGAGATTAACTACAAATAAGAATAAGTAATACAAGCCAGAACCAGAAAAACAAGAACTTCCATCCAGCAGACAACTAAACAAAGAAGAATAAACAACAGTATCTCAAACTGAAATAAAAATCATCTCTCAATAATCACACTGAATGTAAATGGCCTCAATTCCCCAATAAAAAGACATAAATTGGCAAAATGGATTAAAAAACAGAACTCATCTATCTGCTGCTTGCAAGAAACACACCTTACAAGTAAAGAAACAAACTTAAGGTAAAGGGTTGGAGCAAGGTAATCCATGCCAATGGAACTTGAAGACAAGCAGGAGTAGCAACTGTGGTATCAGACAAGTTAGACTTCAAGTGCAAGCTTATTAGAAGAGGCAAAGAAAGTTGCTTTTTACTGGTAAAAGGAACAAGCCAACAAGAAGAAATAAAAATAATCAACAGTTATGCCCCAAACATAGGTGCAACTAATTTCATAAAATAAACTCTATGTGACATTAAAACACACATAAATCCCAATACAATAATACTGGGAGACTTCAACACCCCTCTCATATCATTAGACCAATCTTCTAGACAAAAAGTCAGTAAAGATGGCTTCAGAACTAAAGACCACCATTAATCAAATGGACCTGTTGGACACATATAGAATATTTCACCCAACTACAGCAGGTTACACATTTTTCTCAGCTGCTCACGGAACCTTTTCCAAATTGACCACATCCTGGGCCACAAAAAGAGCACTAGCAAATTCAAAAAATGTGACATACTTCCTTGTGTCTTTTCAGACCATAATAGAATGAAACTGGAAATCAACTATAAAAAGACCCAGAATACTAAAAGTAGTTTTCAGCAACAAAATCCATGCAGGAGGAATCACAATACCTGACTTTATACTACAAGGCCATCGTTATAAAGACAGCATGGTACTGGCACAAAAACAGACACATAGAACAATGGAGCAGAATAGAAGACCCAGAAACAAGTCCCCACACTTGATTTTTGACAAAGGGGCCAAAAACATATACTGGGGAAAAAGATAGCCTGTTCAACAAATGGTGTTTCCAAAACTGGTTAACCATATGCAGGAAACTGGAAATTAATCCCACTTTCTCACGCTGCATAAGACTCAATTCAAGATGGATCAAAGACTTGGAAATCAAACCAGAGA
Organism: Muscardinus avellanarius; assembly: GCF_963383645.1. Lineage (NCBI taxonomy): Eukaryota > Metazoa > Chordata > Mammalia > Rodentia > Gliridae > Muscardinus > Muscardinus avellanarius. The sequence goes on from NC_137798.1 coordinate 68,154,378, forward strand.
CCTTGAAGCTCCTTGAAGAGGGCATAGGTCCAACACTGCAAAACATAGGCACAGATAAACACTTTCTCAAGAAGACCCCAAACGCACAAAAAATTAAAAGGTGAATCAATACATGGGATTGCATGAAACTGAAGAGTTCCTCTACAGCAAAGGAAACTGCCAAGAACCTCCATTGAGAGCCATCCAAATGGGAGAAGATTTTCATCATCTACTCCTCCAATAGAGGACTAATATCTAGAATATACAAAGAACTCAAAAAACTCGACACTAAAAAAACAAATCATCCAATTAAAAAATGGGCAAGCGAACTAAATAGACACTTCACGAAAGAAGAAATTCAAATGGCCAATAAATGCATGAAAAAATGCTCAACATCATTGGCAATCAGAGAGATGCAAATCAAAACTACCCTGAGATTTCACCTTACCCCAACTATAATGGCAATCATTCAAAACACAAACAAGAACAAATGCTGGTAAGGATGTGGAGAAGTGGGAACTCTAAACCATTGTTGGTGGGACTGCAAATTAGTGCGATCACTCTGGAAAACAGTATAGAGAATACTCAGAAGAATGAAAACAAATCTACCATTCAATCCAGCAATACCACTTCTGGGTATCTACCCAAAAGGAAGGAAACCAAACTACCAAACTAGTGTATGTGTATCTATGTTCAAGGCTGCACAATTCACCATAGCCAAACTATGGAACCAGCCAAGATGTCCATCAACAAATGAATGGATTACAAAACTGTGGGATATGTACCAATGGAATTTTACTCAGCCATTAAAGAAAACACAATTGCAGCATTTACAGGGAAATGGATAGATTTTAAGGACATTATGCTAAGCGAGATTAGTCAGTCGCAAAAAGTAAGGAATCGGATGCTTTCCCTAATATGTGAAAGCTAAGGTGAAAGGGGTCATAGGAGGAACTCCAGGTGAAAAAGGAGATCCTATAGAGGAGCAAATAAGGCAACCTAACTGTGGGGATGGGAGGAGGGGAGAAGGAAACTCTTTAAAGCACATGATGTACTAATTCATATTATAGTCAACCACTAAGCAAAGCATGAGAGGAAGGGATGGGGAGGGAGTGGGGTGGGGTGGAGACTGGGTGGGGACCGGCTGGGTATTGTGTGCATTTATGTCTACACAAGTTTTTTGTTTCATCATGATTTATAAATACAATGTACCAATAAAAAATTGTTTAAACTTTCATCTGTTTTCCTATGTAGATTGGGTGGGGTTTATTTCTTAGGTATAGGACTTCTGTTATAATTTGATATGAGTCCTTTATCACATGAATTACAAGTATCATCTCTCACACTGGGCATGGTGGCAGTACTTATCAAAGCAACTTATCAAATCTCTCTCAACTTAGCAAGACCTTATCTTAAAACACAATAGGGATGGGTCTGTAGCTCAGAGGTGAAATGCCCTGGGTTCAATCTCCAATACTTCCACACACACCAAAGAACAGGGCTGTGGATGTAGCTCAGAGATAAAATGTTCCTGTGTTCAATCTCCAGTGCTGCAAAAACACTAACAAAACCCACTCATTAGGCTCTTTAATCCTTAAACACATCCCAAATGTCACACGTTGTGCCACAGGAAGCTACTGGCACACACCACCCATTCCTTCTTCATGTCTTAGTCTACTCCTGTGTACTTCCTGTTCCCATATTCCCTTAAAAGAGAATGAAAATGGGAAGACCACAGAACCACCACACAACTCCTATGTGAAATTCAGTTCTGGGTCACGGAACCTCTCACACTATTATCTTCCCACACACTCTCTAGTCCTACAAGATTTAAAATAGAGTCACATAGTTAGTGGTAAATTGTTTAAAAGATTATCTCAATGGTAGCTTCTATCTCATATAGCTTTACACTTAGAATTTTCCACTATCTCATAAACCTGTGCAAACTCCCCTGAAATCTACACTTTGAATTGATTTTAATAAAAGAATGCAGTAGAACTGAAGATGTCTGGCTCCCAGTGTCAGACCTCCAAAGGCCTTGTGGCTTTCACTTTTATGCTCCTGGCACCCTCTCTCTTCAGATGCAGCCCGAGAACCCTACCTGTGGGGAAACCCAAGCTACAAGTGTAGAAAAGCCACAAAAAGGAGAATCGAGGTGCCTCAGTGGACAGCTCCAGCTGAACCCAGTCTTGAGCTACTGGCTGTCTGAATATAGCCTGATGAGCAGTCCAGGTAAAAGAAGAACCATCCAGCCAACAACAATTACATTTTCAAAAGGTTGTTTTGCAGCAATGGAAGCTGAAACAGCATCACGGCCATCTCCTCTGGAACAAGACTTCCTGGTTTTGAACCCCAGCCCTTCGCCTTTCTAGCTATGTGACCTTAGGCAAGTCATCTAACCTCTCTATGAAGCTAAATGTTCCCCCTCTTCCAATGTCCACAGTTTTCTCTGGGTATAACTGCCTGGGTAGATGACATTTTTCAGCATCCCTTATACTTAGCAACTATGTGACTAAGGAAAGGAACAGAATAAATGTGTACCATATCCTAGTCCAGATTAAGACACTGAACATGCATGTCTTCATACTCTTCCATTTCCAAAGGCCCGGAAGATATATATACCAACAACCCAGCTTTAATTATGAAACAACATAAAAACAGTATGGAAGACATGTAGATTCCTAAATGACTACACAAAGCAGACCTGCCAACCCTAAACCCACAAGACTACAAGAGAGATAGCTCTACACTCACTAAGCCCTGGGACAATAAAAAATTGTTCCATAATTCCATATTTCTATTGTTATAGCGTCTTACTCCTTTTCCTAACTAACATACTCTCTGTGCCTTAGTTTTCAATAATGCTTGAGGTCAATTTGAAATTGACTGATATTCTCTTTATGGAAAAAATAATAGAAACATTATAAAATTATTAGTCTCTCAGCACTCTCCTGCAGGAAAAGTGTCTTGCTTCAATTGAACACAATAAGACAGTCCAACAATGTTCTGCTAGAAAATGTCTTATAATTTATTATAAAGCACAATGTATTCAAGGCTAAAAAGTATTTTTCTCATTTTGACTTTAATTGAAAAATATTCTAAGAGCACTCGAGGTATTCAACCTACTATGGGGCAAAGATTAGTTGTTCAGGCTAGCAATGTATAGTCTTAAAGTATCCAGCCTCAATACTTGACCAAACAAAGTGGCCTCTCTATTGAAATTTGGAAATTCATGATCTTTACAACATTAGAAACATTACCAGAAAATGTCAAATATATTTTTCTCTCTAATTTGTGGACCATTCCATTACCTCAAGAGTCAATCAAGGAGACTATTTTTAAAGCAATGGTACTCATCTAAACAACTAGGAACATAGGAAAAAGTTGACAATGTTCTGAGAGGGAATTAAGCACAAGGCCTTATCTAAATATTCCTTTTTGTGCAAGTATATCTACACAAGTTTTTTTTATCCCATCAAGATGTATAAATTCAATGCACCAATAAATAAATAAATAAATATTCTTTTTTTCTGTATGGGGGATTGAACTCAGGGGCATTCTACCTCTGAGCTACACTTCCAGATCTATTTTTAACTATTTTGAAACAGGGTCTCACTAAGTTGCAGAGGGCCTAAGTAGCTGAGGCTGGAGGGGAATCTACTATCCTCCTGTCTCAGCCTCCCAAGTACTGGGATTACAAGCGTGCATCACTAAGTCCAGCTAAATATTCATTATTTTAGAAAATTCTCTGTGAAATTTCATATTTAGAATGGTTCTTAGCAAGGTGCAGTGGCACACACCTATAATCCTGGTACTTGGGAGGCTGAGTCAGAAGGATCACAGGTTTGAGGCCAACTTCAGCAACTTAGCAAGATCCCACTTCAAAACCAAAATAAGACTAGGAGTATAGCACAGAGATAGAATGTCCCTGGGTTCCTTCTCCAGTACCCCTGCCCAAAATACGTGTGTGTGTGTGTGTGTGTGTGTGTGTGTGTGTGGAGAGAGAGAGAGAGAGAGAGAGAGAGAGAGAGAGAGAGAGAGAGAGGAGATTCTCATATAGCAGAAATTTTGGTAAACTTGTAGTCTTTGAGCAGATGTGAAATGAGGAAAAATGTGACACACTATTAACAGAGAATGAAAAAAAATCACAGAACTATGCTGTTTTATACTAGTCTGCCAAAATTCATATTTGGTGAGTCACTGAAAGTTTTTGAAATAAAAATGAATAAAATATGTATAAAGCCTTATACAAGTATGTTTTCGTTATTTTGTGATTGTAACAAAATTTGTTTAAAAAATGATAACATGTCTAAGAGAGTAATTGTTTAATTCAAAAATAAAATGAATAAGCTTAGTTATTCATTTCCTCAGCTAGATCAATCAATATATTTAGATATAGATTCTTTTAAAGCTTGTTTTAGCATCCTAATATTGGTAAAGTGTAAGAAATAAGAGAGAAATAACCAATACTCAATTTCAACATATTAGAAATATTAGAATCCTCGTGAAGGGGAAAGAGAAGGCACTGATAATTTATACTAAAATAATGAGGATATGTATTCAATAATAACAAGGCACACTCCCTTTTAAATTGGATTATGAGGGATATTAAGAATGGTACAAAGACCAGATTTTTCCTCTGTACAGCAATGGGCTGGAACTACATCAGGAAGATGGTCTCATGCCACTACCCTTACAATCTACACCTACTGTGTGATTAAAAGATTCAAACAAGTGTGTATCAGAAGTTAAATAAATCACTACCACCAGATTAAGATAGCTTGATGCTAGATTACTAATTAGCCTCTTCCTCTCAGCAATTAGCAAAGCAGGTTTTGAATTGGAGTTGTTGCTTTTAGAGAAAGGCTTATTTCATGCTCAAACTCGTCCAGGTTACTTAAGGTCTATAATATGCGTGGACAGTAAGGAAATCTGGCCAGTGCTCCTGAACCAAGTGAGCAAAGGCTAACATCACCTATAGTCCCTTTTTATAGTGGTCCATCAAAAACACGGAGCCTGAAGCTGATCATGTTACATGAGTGAGTATCACACAAACCCAAACTAAAGGACATTTTACAGAACACTCACCTATATTCTCCAAAAATAGTATCTTGAAAGGCGAATACGGCCTAAGGAACTTTCCAAATTAAAAGAGGCTCAAGGAGCCATGAGGACTAAATACAACGCATGAACCTAGTTTAGATCCTCCTCTTCGGGAGAATCACTGCTACTAAAACATTTAAATATGAACTATCATGACACATTGTATTATAAAAATGTAATGCCTTCTAAATTTTGGTAATTATATGTGGCCATGTAAGAGAATGTGTTCATTCCTAGGATGTACATGCTTAAGTACATCGGAGTAAAGGAACATAACTACAACATATTCTCAAAAGGTTCAAGAAATATTATGTAGATATAAAAAGAGGAGGCATAATAAAGTTTATGTGGTAAAATGTTAACAATTGGTGAAACTAGACACAGAATTTGTGGGAGTTCTTTATACTATTTTTTGTAAGTCTTTAATTTCAAAGTAATTTTAAATGTTAAAGTATTTAAACTTAACTCTTAAAATATAAGGTTATTAAAACTTGAAAGATAAGAAAAGTTATCATTAGTTTTCAGTACCCACTATCTTGGTTAATAATGTTGGTGAATTCTAAAACAAAATAAAATGATGTTTATCTCTTTAAAAAACTATACAGATAATGAGAACTATGCGTTAAACAGATAGTTTTCTAAGCAGTCTTATACAGGCTCAAAGTGGATATTCTTCAGAGGTCCTTTCTTTCACAGCGGTGTCATTGGAAATATCTGAGGAGGGAGAATGTTTTAAGTAGCCATTATCAATCACCTCACACCCAGAAAGCTACACTGTGAATATCATGAATCCTCCCCAAAAGAAGCACTGCAAACCAGAAGACCCATGCTCCCCTACCAACTCATTCCCTGAAATTATTGGGCCCTTGCTCTGTGTCAGGCCCTGTGTCATTCGTGGACCATCCTAAATCACAATCAGGTTCTCCTTACTCTGCCAGTCCCCGTATGGGTCTCTCCAACCCAGGCCTCTCTCCTGAGCTGCAGATCCTCACAGATCACAGCCTGCTGCGTAGCTGTGCTTAGATGACTTATAGACATCTGTGCCAGCACCTGAGCTGTGTCTCTCCCTCTGAATCTGTGCACCCTTCAGTCTTTCAATGTTTCACTAAGTCTTGAATCCTTCTAGTCGATTCAGAGAAAAACACTGGGGTCACCTCTGCATCTCCCAACTTCCCCCCACACACACACACACACACATTCAATGAGTTGCTAAGTCCTACTGATCCTGTCTCTAACTATGTCTTTAATCTATTGAGTTCTCTCATTTCCATCAAATAGACAACTAATCTTAGTGACTCAAAGCATAAGTTCTCCAATCAGATGACTTGGACTGAAATCTAAGCTGCAACCTCATAGCTGTGTGACCTTTAACAAGGGGTTTTTGCCTCACATGACTCAATATCATCATCTGCAAAATTGCGACCAATAATGATATCTATATACGATTCTATCATGAATCCTCAATAAGTGGTAAATGTTATTGTCTCCTTTACCACAAATTTCAGTCCATTTGACTAGCCTTTGATTGATCTTATTCCCACATCTCTATCTCTCTAGCCTACATGACCACTAGCAGAGCTTTACAATACACTTTAGAAGTATGAGCTCCCCTGCTTAATGCTTTTCAGTGGTTCCCCATTGCTCCTGAATAAAATTCAGATATATTCCATAGTCATCAGTCCCTGCATGACTTAGTCTAGTATTTCTCCAAATTTTTTTGGTACTGGGAATTGAACCCAGGAGCATTCTACCTCCAAGCTACATCCCAGCCCTTTTATTTATCTATTTATTTGTTTTGTTTGTTTGTTTATTATTTTGAAACAGGGTCTTACTAAGCTGCTGAAGGTTTCACTGAGTTGCCGAGGCTGGACTCAAACCTACAATTCTCCTGTCTCAGCCTACCAAGTACTAGGATTATAGGCATGAGCCACCCTCGCTTTTCTCCAACTCTTAAAACCCAAAGACCACGTGATGGGCAGTCAGTTGGCACAATGCTACCAATTTTAGATTGAGAGAGAAAAAGAGAGAGTGAAGCATGTATACATGAGAGCCAAAGGCTCATCTCAATATCAAGTAATGGAAATATAATTTTAAAATAATACTGGATATAAACGTAAATGAGAATATTTTTGCAATTTTCACCAGAGTATTCAGCTCCACATAAACTTAGTTCAAGTTTCCATCCACAAGTAGATGGTTGACTTTCTTACATCTTATTTTGAATAAACTTTAAAATCTTAGGTCCCAGTTACAGATCATCAGGAGTGTCAGTCTGGGTCAATCTGTCAGAAAGCTCTTATTTAATTAAGCAGAGGACCCAAAAATTAGAAAGTAATTTTTCACTAAGGATCACCTCCACTACTCTGTCAGATGCTAAGTCAAGCAGCACAGCGCACACAAGAGAGGAAGGTTTAGCACTATGAGTCAGTTCCCAACTCACTCTGACCACGTGCAATCGGCAGCATTTCTTCTGGGTCTATTAGAGTGTTTAAACACTGTATTCAACTCTCCCCTGCTAATATTTCTTCTGAGATCAGAGAAGAACTTTATGGGCTGGGGGTGATTCAAATTCTTTGCCACCAAGCCCTTGTCACCATAAGTCAGTCTCTGTGACAAATCCTGACATTCTACCCTCCACATTAAAAACTATGGTATGCCAACCTGCCACAATAGATCAGGCTGTATGAGATCACAAGATCACTGGGATGCACCACCTGAGTTTACCACTTGAAAGCACACTTCAGTGGCATGATGCCATCATCGTCAGATCATTAGGAAGAAATATTTTTCATCTCTTCCCTCTTGGCAAAACCTTGACAGCACCTTTCTTTTCACTAGCAATTCTCATAAATTTCCCCCATTTATAATATCACTCCCTTCAGCATGAAAAACATGCTATTATTCTTTCCTTTAAAAAAAAAAAACAGCCAGGCATGGTGGTGCACGCTTGTAGTCCCAGCATTCGGAAGGCTGAGACATGAGGACTGTGGTTCACACCCAGCCTCAGCTACTTAGTGAGGCCCTTTGCAACTCAGTGAGACCCTGTTTCAAAATAAAGAACAAGCCGGGCATGGTGGCACACGCTTGTAATCCCCGCGCTTGGGAGGCAGAGACAGGAGGATCGCGCAGGTTCGAAGCCAGCCACGCGCGCTGGCTTAAGAGACCCTGTTTCCAAATAAAAATGTAAAAATAGGTCTGGGAGTGTAGCCCAGAGGTAGAAGGTCTTCCAGGAACCCCAGTACCACCAAAAAATAAAAAATAAAGAAAGAAAGAACAAAAAATAGAGCTGGAGGTGTAACTGGAGGTGTACCATGCCCCTGGGTTCCATCCACAGTATGGCAAAATAAAAAAAAGAAAAAGAAAAAGAAAAAGAAAAAAACCCTCACCAAGTGCTCATCTCTATCATCCTCTGAACCTCATTATGATGGGTGATTGCAACACACCAAGTAGTATTCTATACAAATAAAAAAATTAAAAACCCTCCAATTTCTCTGATCCCTCTTTTGTTTGCTTTTTCTTCCGTTTGTTTGTTTGTTTGTTTGTTTGTTTTTCTGGTACTTGGCATTGAACCCAGGAGTAGACTACCTCCAAGATACAACCCAAGCACCCTTTAAAATTTTTGAAACAGGATCTTGTTAAGTTTCTAAGAGTCATTGCTAAATTGCTGAGACTGGCCTCGAACCCGCAATCCTCCTGTCTCACCCTTCCAAGTACCAGGATTACAGGCATGTGCCACCATGTCCAATCTTCATGTTTTAATCTAACCTTAATTACCTCCCTAAGGCTCCACTTCCAAATACCATTAACATATGAATTGGAGAATTAAGTTCCAGACTCCTGAATTTGGGAGTACATATTCAAACCACAGCAGCACTTGGCCTCCAAGACACCCCACTCTCTTAGGTTCCCCCTTGCTCCTGCTCAGCCTCCTTTGCTTCTCTCACCTCAGGAGGTTTCTCTAGAGAACGAAAGGTGCATCCCTAGTCCTAGCTCAGCTCCCCTCTGGGAACTACGGTCACATATGCCACTGTCTCTCAGCCGCTTCACTTGTGTGTCTAGTAGACACACTAGTCCCCAAACTGAACTTTTTTGTTTTGCTTTGAGTTGTAGCTTTTAAATATTGTATATTTATGACTACATTTACAGCCACACACACTTTGCATTCATTATTTTACACATTTAACACTGTATCAGTTAGGATTCTACCAGAGAAGGACTAAAAGGAAATAATAAAGAAAACAAAACAAAAAATCAAGCTGGGTGTGTTGGCACACCCTTGTAACCCTGGCATTTGGGAGGCTGAGACAAGAGGATTGCAGTTCATGGACAGCCTCAGCTACTACTTAGTGAGGCCCTTTGCAACTCAGTGAGACCTTGTTTCAAAACTAAGAATAAAAAATAGGGCTGGGGGAGTATTTCAGAGATAAAATGTCCCTGGCTTTCATCCACAGTACTGAAAAAAAAAAATCACAAACACAGTCTAAATATTTAACTGACTCCCTGATCTTCCCATCTGTACACCTACACCCACAGCCTCAGTCCATGGAACTTCCATCTTTTCCGTTGCTCAGGCAAAAATCTCAAGGACTAATCTTTGATTCCTCCTATTTCCTCCTAACCTACAATGATTCTTCAAAACACCTTCAAGTCAGGGGTGATGGTATATACCTGTAATTCCAGTACTTGGGAGACTGGAGCAGGAGGATCGCAGGTTCAACCCCGATCATGGTAACTTAGCGAGACCCTGTTTCAAAATTAAAAATGTTTAAAAAGACTAGTGGTATAACTCAGAGGTAGAATGCCCCTGGGTTCAATACCCAGTACCCAAAAAAATTCTTCAAATAATGGGCCCCTCCATAATAAGACCTCTTCTCTTTTCTTCCCCTGCTTCCTCTCTGGTCCAAGCCATGATCATCTCTCACTTGGGTTATTGTTCTTGCTTTTGCTTTCCTCGCTCCCCTCATGGCAGACTGGGTGGCAGTCTCATCTCTCCTCTGCTCCAGCCCTGCAGCTGGCTTCCTGCCACCCTCAGCCAAAGTCCACTCCATGTCCTGAAAGCCCCACAGCCTGGCACTTGGGTCCTCCCCTTACTTTGTCCCTTGCCCACTCTGTTCTAGCCACACGAGAGCACAAACACTCTAGCGATGCTCTCGCATGAAGGCTGGTGCCTTGGCTGGTTCCTCCACCTCCAGTGTTCCCTCCTTGGATAGTAGATATCTCTCTATTAAATAGTCAAACTTCAAGACTCCACCTCTCTTCTGGCCAGTTATCAGTATCTTGCAATAGTTTTATTTTCCTGTAGCACATATCACTATTATGACATTTTATATATTTAGTATGGTTATTATTTATCTCTTTCCACTAGAATTAAATTCCAAATGGATAGTGATGATTTTTATCCACTCTGTTTAAAATTATATCCCCTACACCTAATAAGCACTCAATGAATATGTGTTACAGAAATCAACAGAGCTTTGATGCAGTATTCTAGACATTTTCTCAAATCTATACTACAGATTTCAAATCACATCAAGATATTAAGGATTTTTTAAAAAGGCTTGGAGAATAAGTGTGTCATAGTCTTAAGATTCAGACTTAGACTCAGAACTCTACTCCAAACTCAGCCTACCAGCTTGTGTGGCTGCAGGCCCGATCTTTGATTTCCACTTAAGAACAATAAACATCACAACATCTACATCTCTGATTCTTGAAAGGATTAAGTGTGATAAGTGCACAGCATTTCCCAGCACAATGCCTGACGCTTATCAGTTCCTCATAATACCTATTGGTAAACTCCATTTCTCTTTTCTCCTTACAATTACAGCGAGAGCTGCTGCTTCTGCCTGGTGAAGGTTGAGAGGGTCTAGCAGAGGACTTATCCAGAAAGATCTTCCAGCCAGCTGAAGATTCGGCAAACCAGCATCCTGACACCTACCTTGGCACTGAAGGGAAGAACAGAAGTGCCTGAGCACAACCCACCACACTGGAGCCAGAGGTCTGGTCTACTGCCTTACAAAAGAGCCCTCCCCTTCTCAAAATGCTCACTTTCTTTTCCTAGCATAACTGTGAAGGGAGATGTGTTCTGCTGCCATCAATTGTAGAATTATTTCTGAGGTTTAAAAAGACTTAAGGAGAGACAGTGGGAAATCTATATTTCTACGAGGGCTTATCAAACCAATTGAGCTGTCACTTGGTTTTATGGAGTCTTCTCTTTCACTGTATTCAGGCCTGGGTTTAAGATCACAGAAGGCTAGCTAATCAGGCTTCACAAATCCCATGTCCCCAACAGGATTTGAAAGGCCGCATTTCTTCTAAGAAAGCTTTACTCCGTGACATAAGGAGAATTGCAACACTTTTCTTTTAAAGATCTTCAGTCAGTCCAAAATAATTTAAGATTTCGCATTGTATTGATTCTAGTGGTATAAGAAATGCTAAGAGTAAATACCCAAAATATGCTAAATGAAAAAAAGAACTTTAAAAGGAATGTAATTATTCTCTTAAGATGCTGAAATGTTCTCCAAGTTTACTTGTCCCAATAACAGCATCTCTTATGTTTTCATGGTGTAGAGAATGTGACGGCTTAATTTTTAAAATATGGATCATGCCCAAAATATAATTTGGAAGAAGGAATGGTATTTAGCTCCTTCCCAGTGGTTACAAAGTCAATCGACTTATCTGACAATAAGCTTTTGTATCCAAAGTAAAAGTAAATAAATATTTCCTATAGGTGCCAAATTTACCTACCAGGGGGAAAAAAGCAAAAACAAAACAAAAGGAAGGTTAGATGGCTACTGCTCTATATCAAATCAAGAAAAGCATAAACATTTAGTCCTTATAGCTAAAAAAAGAAGTTTCACACTTACAGTCCCACTCTTGTTTTGATTATACAAAACATACCCAGGAAAATGAGGGAGAAATTTATTTAATAATAATCTTTGATTAAAGAATGGGAATCAAATTCAGAAATTAACTTAGCCAACCAAATGATGCATATTCTCTAGCCAGAGGAGACATCTGACACTTGGCCCTGCCACTTCCAATTTGTGTGAACTCAATTTGTCTGTGTCTCAGTCATCTCTTCTGTGAGTGATGACTTACTGGAACCCATCTCATAGGGTTTTGACAAGGATTAGATATAGTAATAAATTGCCAACACATAATCAGTACCAGATTATTAACCATCATTATTATCATTATGATTATTACTAGTAGTATCACAGCATTATTACTACCAGTAGTATTATTACTACTATTGCTATTATTTTCCGCTCCCCTCCTAACACCAATATCTAGAGTTTCTCTCATCTTTATCTATCCCTCATTTTCAGTCTTGGGGTTCAGTGGGCATCAGAAGTGTGCCCTGATTGATTTAAACTCATCAGCATATCTCAACACAAGGAAGAAAGAAATCTGGCCCTGTGCAGGAAATGCCAAGATACACAATTTCCTCCTTCCTAGGCCAAAGATATAAAGCTGGCCTCTACTATGGCTGTGGCTAGGGAGTGGACAAAAGATGCCAGGGCCACACTTGCAGAATCTGCTGATGGAACCAACCTAAAGGAGGTCCAGAGTGGAAGCACTAAGTCCTGGATCGGCCAACCCAAAGCCAGCTTTCCTGGAATTTTTTGGTTATGGGACTACACATCCCTGCTTTGGTATGAATGATACACACACACACACACACACACACACACACACACACACACATTCATATGTTGACACTCAATCCACAATGCAATAGTACTGAGAGGTGGGAGCTGATGAAGTCATGAGGGAGAAGCCCTCATAAATGAGATGAAAGTCCTTCAAAAGAAGCCTAAGAAACCAGGCATGATGATACGCACTTGTAATCCCAGCATTTGAGAGACTGAGACAGGAGGATCCAGGTTCACAGCCAGCCTCAGCTACTTAGTGAGGCCCTCTACAACTTAGTGAAACCCTGTTTCAAAATAAAGAATAAAAATAGGACTGGGAGCAGGGCATGGAGGTGCACACTTGTAATCCTAGTGCTTGAGAGGCTGAGAGACAGGAGTATCACACAAGTTCAAAGCCAGCCTCAGCTACTTAGTGAGGCTCTCAGCAACTTAGTAAGATCTTGTTTACAAATAAAGTATAAAATAGGTCTGGGAGTACAGCCCAGAGGTAGAAAGCCCCTGGGTTCCACCCCCCAGTACTACCAAAAAAAAAAAAAAATAGGACTGGGGGTATAACTCAGAAGTAGAAATCCCCAGGGTTCCATCCCCAGTACCACACACACACAAAAAAAAGAGGCCTAAGAGAGCTGGTTTCTCTTCTGCCACGAGAGGACATATAGAAGGTACTACCTGTGAGGACCAGGCCCTCACCAGACACTGGATCTGCCCACACTCTGATCTTGAATTTCCCAGCCCCTAGAACTATGAGCAAAAAATGTCTGTTGTTCATAAATTACCCAGTCTAAGGTATTTTGTTATAGCAGCCTGAAGGGACCATGATAATCTCTTTTTGTTTAAACTAATTTGGCTCCAATTTTGTTCCTTAGATCTTTTTATATATCTATGGCTATATTCTGTAGGGATATGATTGGTATGCTTTTATTTAAAGGACAAAAAGTCATTATTTAATTATCAATCAGGAGGCTGCACAAATGAGGGCTTCAGAGACTTGGTATCTAGGTCTTAAGCATATAAATATAAAAGAGTAGACCTGAGAAGAAAATCAACTCAAATCATGATAGCATGTGCCCAGTCTCCCAGCATTTCCTGGCTTGCTTGAGCAAGTGTAGACTTGTTCAGCAAAGCCTCTCTACATGCATCATCTCCAATACCACATGGCAAAACAGTTTACCCAAGACTTCCCATTTTTCTTTCATGCATTATTCAAGGCTCTTTCAAGTGCAAGTGATGGAAATCCATCCCAAATTATTTAAACTAAGAGGGAATGTATTGGCTCACTACAAAAAAAAAAAAACCCAAGGCTATGTTAGAAATAAAGGTCAAAGGCTCAAACGCTGTGACTGGGGCTCTGCTTCTCCTCTAACTTTCAGCTGCTTTTCTGTAGCACAGTAATAAAAAAATATATATATGAGCCCTAGAGGTAGACTGCAAGTTAGATTCCTACACCCACTAATTCCTTTTTTTTTTTTATTGGTGCACTGTATTCATACATCATAGTGGGATACAAACTTTTGTAGACATACATGCACACATCGCCCAGTCAGCCCCCACCCGATCCCCACCCCTTCCTCTCCCCATCCCTCCCTCCCATGCTTAGCTTAGTGGTTGACATCTAGTATTATAGCAATTTATCCAAAATTAAAAATGATAATCTCACATAACAGTTTCATTTGTCTGATACCAAGCTTTTGATGACTTAAAGATAACATTTCAATATTTCTTTTTACTTTCTTTCTTACCAGAGAATATTTTTTTTCTATTTTTTAGGTGAAACTATCATATATTTATATATTTATTTTTCAGAAAAAAAAATCTATCCTAATATGGAATATGGACTCTAGATACTCAAAACGATCTTGAAAAAGAACAAAGCTAGAAGATATATATTTACTGATTTCAAACCATATAAAGCTACAATAATTGAAACAGTGTAGTACTGTTCTAAAGGCAGATATATAAACCATTGGAGTTAAATAATAGCCTAGAGCTAAATTCTTCCCTATATTGTCAAGTTATTTTTGACAAGGTTTCCACGAACAATTTGGTGGAAGAAATAATAATCTTTTAACTAAATATTGTTTAAACATAATAATTACATGGAAAAGAATAAAATTGGACCCTTACCTAATCCCATATACAAATATTAACTCAAAATAGATAAAAGACCTAAATATAAATCTTAAGACTATAAACTTTTAGAAGAAAATCTGGGTCATAAAACCTCACAACATTGAAATAGGCAGTGATTTCTTGGATATGATTTCAATGGCACAGGCAACAGAAGAGTATATAAACTCCCTAAAAATAAAAAATATTGTATATCCATCAAAGGAAACAATACAATTTAGATATAGGTAAAAGACTAATATAAATAATGAATCTCCACAGATAACCAATCTTAGTTGTCTGTTGGATGGAAAATCTTGTTTCTCTGGTTCTGGTGTGTGCTACCTATTTCTTCTTTGTAGTTAATCTCTTTGAGTATTTTCTCTAGTGCTGGTTTTGAAGACATAAATTTTTTCAGTTTCTGTTTGTCATGGAAGCTTCTTATTTTTCCATCTAATTTAATAGATAGTTTTGCTGGGTAGGAAATTTTTTGGAGTGATTCTAATTGGTTTGCCTCTGAATGTCACTTGGCCCTTTGTTTTTGTTGCCTTTAAGATTCTCTGCTTGGCTTCCACATTGGTCATTTTGACAATTATGTGGCATGGGGATCCTCTTCTCCAATCCTGTCTAAAGGGAGTTCTATAAATTTCCTGGACCTGTGTATCAACCTCTTGCTCTATGTTTGGAAAATTTTCTGCTATTACTTCCTTGAAGAGATTGTTGATCCCTTTGGTTTCACTTTCTTTTCCCTCCTCTATTCCAATTATTCTTAGGTTAGCTCTCTTAAAATGGGCCCATATTTCTTCAATGTCAGATTCCTGCTGTTGGATATTTTTTTCTAGATTAGAAACTATGCGTTCATTTTTGGAATGATCATCTTCTAAGAGCGAGATTCTGTTCTCCATGTGGTCTAATCGGTTGTTTGTGCTTTGAATTGAGGCCTTTACTTCATTAATTGCATCCTTTATCTCTTTTTGGCTCTCTCTGAGTTCTTTTCGAAGCACCTCTATTATTTCTACAGTTATTTTCCTGATTTGATCTTCTAGAAATCTCTGATTTTCAGTTTTATCGGGTTCTGATGTTGTGGGGTTGTGGACATTCATTGCTCCAGTATTATTCCTCTTTCCCATGATTTCGGAAGTTTGTGCCTTCTCTGGGTTCTTCCCTTGGGTCACTATGACTTCACTTAAGGTGTTCTGGATCTCGAGTCAGTAGTATCTCAGACCCCACTACTCCTTTAATGGGTTGTATCACAGAGTCTCCGACCCAGAGAGTCGATAGAGGCTGCTTTAGACTGTGGGGGGTGCCAGGTTGGGCGTTCTCCTATGGTGTGATATCTCTGCCACCGCCCCTCCCCCACTGGGTCAAGTCCCAGGGAGTACAGTACTGGGATTTCTCCTCTGTGGCCCGCAATTTGAATCACTGTTCTTGAGTACGCAGATGTAGCTGTACTGGATTCGGTGAATTCTCTGCTGCTGCCGCCGGTGGCAATATGGCGCCACTGCTACGCCCTCGGCCGTGAGGCTGGCGTATTTCTTCTTGGTTTTGATTTCCACTCTGAATCCTTGCAGTGTGTGCTGAGCTCAGCCACTGGGAGCTTTAGATTTTACCTGCGGCGAGAAATCCCGCCTGGCTGTTCCGCAGCGGCTCACCTCGGCTTGCTGTAGCCGTCCAGTGAATTTGCCGCTGCCGCTGGCAGTATGGCACTGCTGCCGCGTCCTCGGGCGTGAGGCCAGTTATCTCCTCTGTGGCTCTGAGCTCTGTTCTCAGTCCGCTTTCTCTATGGAGCCTGGTGGTTTTTTTGTTTCTCTGGTGATGGTGTTTTCTGGCTATGAAAGGCACTGATTTTGTGGTAATCGAGATTGGTTGTTAGCGGGGCTCTTAAGCCCCGCTTTTCTCGGTCGCCATCTTCCTACACCCACTAATTCTTAGCTGTTTTCCACTGACCTCATCACCTGCCTTCACTTTACCTCAGTGTTTTTGATCAAAACAATGAGGATAATCATAATGTTTACCTCTTATGATTGGGGGGAGGGCGAGTTCAAAAATATAAACTACTTCATTACCATTCATTATTATCAGCATCAGGAAGCTCTTTTCACCTGGTGGCAAAGATCGTTCCAACACCAAGCTTATGTGACCTTAGTGAGAGAAATTGCATGGGACAACAACACCCTTTCCTAACAATTTTAGGGGAGACCCTGGAAATAATCCTCATTTGTCTGTCCTGGGTCATTTTCTGCCCCTGGAGTAGAAGGTGGGTTCATCCCCAACTGAGCAACTTAGAGTAAAGGTAAAAGATGGGATACCTCAAGGGAAAATTGGAATGCCCCCCCCAAAAAAAGAAAAGAGAGTTCTTGAGCAAAAACAACAAATATTCACCACAGAGCCAATTATACCCTGATTATTAAAACAGTAAATAATAGTTTTTGCTGTTTCACACAATGAACAATAGTATTCATGAAAAGAACACAGTCTATGAGCCATATTTGTTCATTCCTTTATTGATTGGGAAGTTGGATTTAATAATTATAAAAGTTCTTTCCAGATTCAATGAGATTGAGAGGTTTTGGGAAGACTGTGAGACATAAGAGAAAATGAAAATATAATAAAAAGTCACCATGGTGTTCAGCTAGGATCTTCCTTTTGAAGAATGAAATAACAGTTGGATAAAAGAGTATAGGTAAATATTTTACAAAAAATATAAAAGGATATATATACAAAAACCAAACTGTTTTAAGAATATTGCCTATTTTCATTATAAGTCAGTAAAATTATATTGTTTTATCATACAGAAGTCAAGTTTAAAAAGTTACCTTAAGACTTTCCAAGTAGATGAGAGATATATCTCACAAAACCAATTACATTAATTTTCTAAAAAGTGAAGCAAAACACCAAATAATCTCTAAAACAAAAATAATAGAACCAAATTAAAAGCTATTACTTAAGCCAGGTGTGGTGAGGCATGCTCGTAATCCTAGCACTTGAGAGGCTGAGATGGGAGGTTCGCGATTCGCACACAGCCCCAGCCACTTACTGAGGCCCTTTGCAACTCAGTGAGACCCGGTTTCAAAATAAGGAATAAAAAATAGGGCTAGGAGTGCAGCTTAGAGGCAGAATACACCTGGGTTCCATCCCCAATACCGCAAAAAAAAAAACAACTACTACTTAACATTGGTGAAGTACCAACCTGTTTTCAATAAAATAGCATAATAATAAATAAATAACAACAAAAAAGGAAATCCCATGAAATTGCCTGGAAGATAAACACTTTGTTAGAATTCTTCAACTTGACAATAAGGAAAGAGTTTTTTCTAAAACACTTAAACCAAATATCTGGTATTCTTTTCTTCTCTTTTGTGTGTGTGTGTGTGTGTGTGTGTGTGTGTGTGTGTGTGTGCATGCGCACGCACGTCTGTGCGGTATATGTTACTGAAGACTAAACCCAGGGCATTCTGCCTCCAAGCAACACCCCCAGTCCTTGTTTTTTTTCCTTTGAAGCAGAGTCTCACTAAGTTGCTGAGGCTATCCTTGAACCTGTGATCTCCTGTCTCAGCCTTTCCAAGTATTGAGATCTTGAGTGTGCACCACTGCGTCCAGCACCACTTACTTTTTTCTTATGATGCCTCCATCCACCTTCTGTCCACTGTCTGGGGTTATGATCATGAAAGATTTTAATTCAACTTTTTCTTACTGCTTTGCCCTGGGAGTTTCAAAAGACTCGTTTGATGGTGTTTCCTTGCCTTGTTTGCTCTTTCAAGCCCTTATCCTACTGAGACTTACCCAGTCCCTACCATGCACCAAGCACTGAACCTGGGATTTGAGCTGTGGTGTCATTTAAGCCTTGATAGTCCTCATGACTCTTTTTTCTGATACAGGTAATTTGTAGATATAGACTAACCAGCAAATAAACTATTTAGGCAGTCTGGCCAGACACATTCAGCCCACAGAACAGAATTAGATTTCCTTCTGTATTTACTGTTTTATCAACCAAGGGTGGGTCAGTGTTATAGTCTGAAAGTAAACTGTTCTTTATCTGGAGTCCCACTGGTATCCTTTGTGTTTCCTAGTTTGGGCATATTAGAAATACCAGCAAAGTTTGAAAGGAAAGATAGGAGAGGAAGAAGGCTGATCCTGATTAATGAGGGTCTACATCTGAACATGTGTAAAATTATGAATAAGACATGGTTAACCTAGACAAACATTGGTGGGAGGGGGGGAAGGGAAAATGAGGGCAGGGGGGAGAGGGCACCAAATATAATTTAAATGTATACTATTTATGTTCAATTAAAATTTGTTAAAATAAAAAATAAAAATAAATAAAAAAATAAAGTAAACTGTTCTTCTGACCTCATGGTCTGGAGGCAGCCATGCTCAAGAGGTGGGTCTCTGTGGGTGTGGCCTCTGAAGGCAGGGCATGATTGGAGGTGGATCCCTGGGGGTGTGGCCTCTGAAGGCAGGGCATGATTGGAGGTGGGCCCCTGGGGGTGTGGCCTCTGAAGGCAGGGCATGATTAGAAGTGGGTCCCTGGGGGTGGCCTCAGAAGGCAGGGCATGATTGGAGGTGGGTCCCTGGGGTGTGGCCTTGGGGACTATATATGTCCCTTGCCCCTCCCTTTGCTCTTTCTCTTCTACCAGTCATCATGCCTTGAGGCCCCTCCTCCTGCTCTGAAGCTACTCTAGCATAAACTGAAAATATCTAGAACTATGAGCAAATAAATCTTTTCTCTAAAGTTTTTCATGCCCAATAACAGCCGTAAGAATGTTGACCAAAACAGTCAGTAACCTATGGACTCCTTATGTGTTAAATCCAATTATGGTAACGAAATGCACCTTTGCATATGACAGAGTCCTGTTTCACTAGCTAGTCCTGAGATGCCTTCAAGTCCTCATTCGATGCATTAATTTTTTTTTATATGACATTGATGGTACCAATGCATTTGAAGCCAAGGGCAAGTGTGAGCTGTTTTTTAGCAGAAGTGGAAAAGTTCTACCAAACTTTCTCACTGCCCTCATAGAGCTCACATTCAAAAAGAGACAACAGGCTATGGCACGGCCCTGGGCCCGCAGAAGTTCAGCCTGTAGCAGTGACAACCTGAGGGTGGCCCTCCCAGGCAATGACCAATCCAGTGTCCTTAGCATTCTTGAGTGCAGATCACTAACTAGACAAAGTAATCACCAAAGCTCTGTGTTCAACCCCAAAAGGGCTATTCCCACAAGCTATTCCATCAGTGGCCTTGATGGAGAAAACTCCCAGCACCACCTCAACCTCAAATTTTCCACCCTTCAAAACATATCTCTCCAATTTGAAAAATCAGGAACCAATGGGGGAGTTCTTTCTAAACTGTAATCTATCTCCGGATGATCCAGAGGGAAGGAACTTGAATGATCCCTAGCCTCAAAAATCCAATCAGATAACCCACAAGACTCTTCCTGTGAAACATATACTTACATAACTCTTTATCATTACTGGCCAAACAGGCCTCTTCTTACCTAGGACAGAAGTCCCATCTGCCTATGACCTACTTTTCTTGAAATGAAGAGATTAAGGGGGTAAAAAGAGAAGTCCTCTAAACAGGGAAAAGAAATCCATTTCTAGAATTATAAAAAGATCATAGCAAAAAAAAAGTGTGGCTGATATGAGGCGTGGCCTGGGCAGTAAGTAGCCAGTGGCAGAGACAGGAGCATCCCTGATGACACTGGCTCAGCCCCTTGGGGAGGGGCAGTTCCAGTGCAGGTCCATCCTGGGACCGCCTGTTCAGGTTTAGCATCCCCAAGTGATTCTGAGGTGTAAGCTCAGAAGATTTGGATTACATCACACAATCCCTCCTGACTCACACCACACTCACCACCACTACAGACCTTACTCCAGAATAGCCACAAGAGGCTCCCTCTGGAATGGAGGTGACTCACAACTTTGCTGGGCATCCTGGAATCATCGGAATCACAGCACATGCCACATTCCTACAACTAACGTCAAAATATTCTACGTGGAGGCTAGTCCAGAATCAGAGCATCTCATCCAGTTGCATTACTCTCCCGTGTCAGTTGTCAAAAAAAAAAAAAAGAAAAAGAAAGAGGAAGACATCTAGGTTCTATTAAAGTCAGTAAAACTGGAAAGGATCATAGGAGTCTGAATTTTACACACAAAAAATAAAAATTTAAAAAATGCCCTCCCTGCTGGTATTTGGACAAAATTCACATGCAACCAAAGTTCAAAAGATGAGAGGAAGCCAGAGAATTAAGATCTCTTGGAAAAAGCAGAAAATGTCACTTAACAAGGTTTTACCATGTACTGGTAAGTTTGTATAAACTTAGTGGTGACCTAAACCAAGTAATTAATGGCTATGTAACCACCACTCAGTCATTTTCATGGCCCAAGACCCAAAAGCACAGGCATCCATAAAAACTTTTTTAACCAGTGGTCTTCCTACCACTTTCAAATGTACACATAAACCTCTGCAACCATATTAGATTCTTGACCATTCTACCTAGGGAAACACAATTCTACCTACTCCCAGACCTATGTAAACAATGCAAATTTGTTTTTAAGATTTCGCTATTCTAGTTTATGTCAATATTTGATATTTGGATACTTTGAATATTTGAAAAGATTTATTCTCTCATAA
This sequence comes from Muscardinus avellanarius, assembly GCF_963383645.1. Classification (NCBI taxonomy): domain Eukaryota; kingdom Metazoa; phylum Chordata; class Mammalia; order Rodentia; family Gliridae; genus Muscardinus; species Muscardinus avellanarius. The sequence goes on from NC_137798.1 coordinate 68,175,849, forward strand.
TGTGATCCACTTCTCAGGATGAACTATTAAAATATTGACTTTTTGTCAATGTTACTAGGATGTCTCAAATCCTTTCTCCACAAATATTAGATTTAGGAGACAGTAAACTGATTTTTAAAAAAGTTCATTTTGAGAAATACAGCCAACATTCTCTACAGCTATAACCCATCTTTGTACATAATTGAGTCTGGCAAATGTACTTTTGGGTTAGAAATTTAAAAACTCAAACTACCAAGCCAGACATGGTTGTACAAACCTGTAATCCCCATACTTAAGAGGCTGAGGCAGGAGGATCACAGGTTTGAGGCCAGCTTCAACAACTTAGCAAAGCCCTCAACAATTTAGTGAGATAATATATATATATATATATATATATATATATATATATATGACTGGGGGTGTAGCTCAGAGGTAGAACACCCCCTTGGGTTCAATTTCCAGTAAAACACATATACACATACACACACACACACACAAGTTGCTTCTAGTTTCTTCTCTTTCTTCTCTCTTTTTTTTTTTTTTTTGTACTAATTGAACCCAGGGCCATTCTATCTTAAGCTACACTCCCAGCTCCTTATTTTGAAACTAAGTTATCATGTACTGGCCTTAAGCCTGTGCTTTCCCTGTCCCAGCCTCCCTACTACTATAATTACAGTACAGGCATGTGCCACTATACTTGGCTTCTAGTCTCTTAAATATCTCAAGTCACAATCTACATAGCAATCAGAATGGACTTAAATATCTGACGGTGCAAGGTTTGGGTAACACACAGATATAGCAAAGGCCAAGGCTCAGTGGATCAGGGCACATTTGTAACACAGGAATACTAGCTTTTAGTTGACCAGCTGAGAAATTGTATTTCATAATTCAATGGAGTACCATGTCACATTTACTGTCCAATCAATCTCAGGGATGAGGTCCAACACCTCTCATCACACGTGCTCAAAGTGATCTTGTCCACGTTCAGGGGGGGACTCTCAACACTGCCGGCCACTCCTTCACCTAAACAGACGCATTTGGCTGCCACTTTCCCCAGTAAAACCTAAGCTTCCAAATTGCAGTTTTATTACCACATGTTCCAGGTGTTACATGTAGACTAAATGAAATAAATTATATGAATCACATGCAGTTATAGACATCTTCGAATGCTTCAGAATGGCACTATATATAAACCATTGGACTTTTACGTTACAACTACAACCTCAACTAAACTATCTTTGATTGTCATCGGGTGATTCACCAATATTTGGTTTCCCTTCCTGGCACAAGGTAGGATTATACTTCTAACCCTCCGTTGACTCCAGCATGGTGCAACATGATTTGACCAGGGAATGTGAGCAGAAGTGTAACTTCCAGGAGGAAGCTTTAAGAGTCGATGTCTCTTCCTCACAGTTATTTCTGCCTCTGCCTCAGTGATCATCGATATTCTCGGCTTGACTCCTCAGTCAGCCTAGATTCCTGAATAAAGATGACAGTGATACACACAGAGATGCAAGGTGAACAAGAAACATGTGTGTTGCTTTAAATCGCTGAGGTTTGGGAGCTGTTTTTCACTGTAACACAACCTAGCTGATACACCACAGCCTAACTGAAACACCATCCACACCAGCCTTCACGGGACGGGTATATTGAGACCCTGAGCATTATGGGAAAGTGTTACTATATTCCAAAACAGAAAAAAAAATTGGATTACATCTTTTATATGGTGGCATATGTATGATAAGTGGATATATATATGACACATATATATATGCCACTTGCTAAAATATGCTTTTCCTCTAACCACCCTCCCCCCACAAAATAAACTCCTCAAAGCAACTGGATAATCTGAATTTTTCAAAATCTCAAAAAAGTAAAGTTCCTTTTCTTTAACCCATTTGTCAAAATCATTTGCAGCGTTCCACTTCTTTTCCAAAACCAAGTACATTAATCAAATGCATACCTTCAAAGGGACTTCATATTGAGGGGCCCAATAGACAAATAAATTAGCTGCCAACAGCTCCTTTGTAATTGAAGAGGGCCAGGCAAACCCAAGGGAGAGGACTAAATCAGAAAGGGGAACATCCAAGCCGAAACACAGCATCAGGGACCCAAACCAAAAAGCTGCCCTACCCCCTTCAATCTGCAAGGGTGTTGTGTGAGCCAAACCCATGTGTGCTTATTTATGAATTTTAAAAAAATACAAACACCCCATATCTGATTGATTTCTTATGCGGTACAACCATAAAAATTGCTGGTGTCTGGAATCCATATTGGAGCCTGATGGTCACGCGTGGCGCGCTCATAAACCTGATCACACGTGTTCTACCTATGACCTATGGAAACTGTTTCCCTCGAGACGGTGGGGGATTCTGGAAGGCTCGCTTCTTGATCACAGAAAAAGGATCCCTTGAAGTCTCTCATAAGGATCGCTTGTGCTTTCTCATTTGAGTAAGTAAAAAACTGTCCACTTTCAACTTGCAGAGCCTCCCGCTGGTGACTCAGGGAGCGATGATGTCATGTGTTATGCTACAGTCGCTGGCGTGCTCCTCTGCTCGCTCCAAGGGTTCCCTCTGTTTCTGTGGCGGACAATCCTCCCCGGTTTGAGTTTCTATCCTTCCGTCAGCTTCTTCCCAGCCAGCCCAAGCAAACAGCCTCCCTAGCAAGCGGACTGACAGGACAGGAAGCGTGACAGCTGAGTCTGCAGTGGGACCCCTGGTGTTTCCCACCCCCTGTCCTGGCACGGTTCCCCACAAGTACAAACACACACACAGCGTTCCCATTGTTGCAGTCGCCCCAGCCCACTGATCCTAATATGGAATGCAGCAGGAAACCCATGATTTCCTGACACTCGGCAAGCTGGAGGAAGCAAGAAAAGAACTCCATTAAAAAGCCCAGCTTCCCTCCATGTTAGAGGCGAGCTGGAAAATGGGGAGGATTTAAGCAAAATTCCACCACGCCTTCAGCCAAGCTGGAGAACGGGTAAAACACAGGCTGCTGAGATTTCTAGACGGCCAGGAAGCCTCAAGAATTCTGTGGAAATGAGAGCTTCCTGACTCAAGCCGAAAGGGGAAAGGGATAGACCCTTTTAACAACTCCCCCAAGTGTGTGTTACCTTCCTTTCCAGTATGGCAAGCACCAGGGCATCGAGCAGCCTGGGCCGTGCCTGTCTGATCCAGGGTAGCCAAAATAAGGCAGCGTGAAGCCAAGCCTGGCGCTCGCCTCCAGACCCTGCATGTGCTTTGGAAGCAGCAGCAGCAGCAGCAGCAGCAGCAGCAGCAGTTACCGCAGCTGGAGCCGCAGGCATGAACTGCAAAGAGGGACCTGACAGCCGCCGCAGCTGCAGGGACCCCGAGGAGAAGAAGATGCTGAAGTGCGTGGTGGTCGGGGATGGCGCCGTGGGGAAGACCTGCTTGCTGATGAGCTACGCCAACGACGCCTTCCCCGAGGAGTATGTGCCCACCGTGTTCGACCACTATGCAGGTAAGAAAAAGTTGGAGACTCTCTGAGTTCCCAGATGAGCAGTGTTGGGGGCGATCCCCCCAAGTTCCGAGGGGCCTGCCTGAGTTAGAACGTTAGTGCTAAGCCCGGGCCTGGCAATCACCAGGTAGCTCAGCACAACATACAACCAAGGACTTGGCCAGAGTTGTAGGGAGAAGAAGATGTGCACTGGTTGATATTTAAGCATCTTCTCCTCACCCCTCAGAGCAAACAAATAGCCCTGGGAAAAGACCCTCCACTGCCCTCCAGACTTTGGGGCCAAGAGGTTTGACTCCATACAACTTTTTATTGTGAACATTTTTAAGTGGATTGTAATTATATCACGATTCTTTCCTATCCAAAAAAAAAAAGAGAGACTAAACACAAAACTGGTGAAACAAATATTCTTGTCACGTTTTATCTATATATTTCATGTCATTTTTTTTAATGAAAATGCTAAGTGCTAGTAAGTAAGACACATCTTTTCTATCCCCCTTGGTACCAAAATACTATACTTTCACTTTTCCTGGAGTTTTTAGATGGAGGGAGAAAAGTATTAAAAGTTTTTAAACTTCGGTCAGGCAATCTATATTTTGCATTTTAAAAATGTTTTTATTAATATGTCATAAAATACAAGTACAAATAAAATCTGAATTATTTTAAAGTACTTCTTGAAAGGACACACCTGAGAAAATATTTTAAAGCATTATAATTAACACACCGTGGCCACAACTTATTCTTTCGGAGGGGGTAGATTTTGAGTGCTCTAAAGTTCATCGGCATACTCTTCTCAGTGTGATCACATTAACTAAATTTTCCGATTTCAACTCTGGCCTTTTCTCTTAGCTTCCAAAACAAATCTTAGGAAGTTTCCCCTGTGGAAGTTCATTAAATTCTCCAGACTTGCCGTAGCGTAAGCTGCATAACTTTTTGTGAGTGTAGTGATGGGAATGGTGTGCCATCAGAGACTTGGTATTTCGTAAGAGGGCTGTTTCTTCACCTTGCCTTTGGATCAGGCACAGCAAGGAGGAAGTGGTCCACAGGAAACCAGTGTGAGTGTGTGTTTTGCTCCGTGGCCATATGAAATCCTTCCTCCATGGGACGGAGCTTCTTTTCCAGGGCTAGACAGCCACCTCTGTCTGTCCTTCTTCCAACTTGTACATGACTTACCACAAAAAGACAGAACAGATAAAGAGAGACCCAATGAGGACAGGATCCATTTCCCAGCAGGTTTTCTATCTTTGCAGAAATTATGATCAATTTTAATACTGGATCTCTTAAGTCTTTCTGAAAATATAACTATGCCCAGAGAATACCATTTTAATGAGAACAGTATAAAGAAGAAGAGATAAACTTTCATCATGAGAAAAAAAAACTATAATATTTATGGCTCTGTGGTGCTTTGAGAAAGTTACTCAGATTCTGGCCTTGAAAACATAGTAGCGAAAGTTTTTTATTCCACTTTTTTCTTCCATGAAGGGAAAATTGATGAGTTCCTTATTTTGAAAACTTTTAGGTCAAACGTTAAATTTAAAAACTGCAAAAAGGAGAAGCTTCAAATGCTCAGGAAAATTATATATCTGGATCCCCATCTATTGAGTGAACTAATTACACTGGTGTCAGGAAGAGAAGAAAATTGTCTTTAGAAATAATATCAGCCTATTAAAAAGAAAACACCTTAGAGATCAACCAAGGCTAAACCACAGCTAGATTCTGCCAGGACCCAATTATTTTCTATTTCAATTATGTACACATTTATGGCGTTTGAGCATGAAAACATCTCAAAGACTTTGGCTGCATTATTATTTTTAGCACCCAAGAAATCACAGCCACTATACCCAGAGCAATTCTTTGCACATAGTAGGCATCCTTAAACATGGCTACTTTTTTTTTTCTCTAAGGATGGAACCCGGGAGATTCTACCTCCCAACTATATTCCCAGCCCTATTTTTTGTTGTTGTTCATTATTTTGAAATCGGGTCTCACTGAGTTGCAAAGAACCTCATTAAGTAGCTGAGGCTGGCCTTGAACCATGATCCTCCTGTCTCAGCCTCCCAAATGCTGGAATCACAAGTGTGCACCACCACACCCAGCATTTATTTGCATTTTAATTCAGTTCCATAACTATGCACAAGCATATAGACTTTTTAAAAATAATAATAATAGTTACTAAAAATCTAACAGTTATCACATGTGGGTGGGGTACTAAGAACTTTACAAATATTAATTCATTTTTCTCATAAACAAATCTAACACCTTTATTGTGCCTGTTTTCACTGTGTCACAGTTGAGGTACAGAGAAGCTAAGTAATTTGTTTAAGGCCACAAGATAAATAGCATAGCCAATATTAGAACTGGCCCTTGGCCCTAGAGCTTGTCATTTTGAGCTGTATGTTTACATCCATATTATTATATTTTTGCTTTACCAGGATGAGCATTTTTTAGTGAAAAAATCTTTTTTGTGTGATAGTGGGGATGAAACCCAGGGACATTCTACCTTTGAGCTACACCCCCAGTCCTATTTTTTCTTCTTTATTTTGAAACTGGGTCTCACTGGGTTGCAAAGAACCTCACTAAGTAGCTGAGGCTACTTAGTCCACGAACCTCGATCCTTCTGTCTCAGCCTCCCAACTGCTGGGACAAGAGGGTCGCAGTTCTAGGAGAGCCTCAGCCATTTAGTGAGGTTCTTTGCAACCCAGTGAAACCCTGTTTCAAAATAAAGAAGAAAAAAATAGGGCTAGGGGTGTAGCTCAAAGGTAGAATGCCCCTGAGTCCCATCCCCAGCACTGCAAAAATAAAAATAAATAATAAAATAATAAATAAAAGATAAGAACTACAACAGGGAAAACTATAATTTTACAGGTATCTTATAGAAGTATAGTCTGTGATAGGGTATAGTTTTCCTTAACAAAATAGCTACCACATATACTGATAATTGATGACTATGTATACATAAAGTTATAGTCAGAGGAGGAGACCTTGTCAGTTTTGCATGCGTGATGTCAGAAAAATTAACAATCAACTAGAAAAAAAAAAACTTGTGTGTTTTATGAATCCTGGTTTTATCCCTTCCTCCTAACTACCAGAATGAAAAAGTAAATCTCCTCTATACAGCTTTCCTTGAGTCTCTAAGGAGAGTTTCTCATTCCATCTTTAACCATCTCCAGAAATGTGTTTACATCTCTAGGGCACATCACTGCTGTCTCTGCAGCTTGTGTGTTTCCCCACTTTCCCATCCTCAATGGGCAGGAAATGTTCCTGCCTTGCCCAATCCAGTCTTCACCTTGGTCTCTTAGAAGGCCTCAAAGGCTTCTTCTCTTAGGTTGCCCTCAGTTTATTACTATCCTTGATACACTTTCTGCACTGGGTGCCACATTCTCCTGGTGTTTATTCCACTCACCAGCAAACCTCTCTCCATCTCCTCTGCCAGCTCTTCCCAAACACTAACTGCTGAAAAACTTCAGTGTTCAGTTCCTTGAGCCTCTATTTAGGTTCATGTTGTGGTTGGCTGTATCTCATCTTGTGCTTAAAACATTATATATATGCTAACAACTTCCAAGTTGATATATCTACCCCCCAACTCTGAACACTCATATATATCTGGCCATTTGAATACTTAATGGGCATCTCAATCTTAATCTGTCCAAAGAGAAGTTTGTGTGCCCCAAATCCACTCGTCCTCTGCTCTTCTCCTTATAAAAATATAACCATTCTCTTCTAAATGTGACTATGAAAAATCTTTGGTGTTATCCTATTTGATTTCTCTTTTCCTTTGACAACACCCTCCTCCTTCACCAAATGATCAATTATTATCCTAGCTCCTTCTAGTTATCTCAGTGTTCAAAATATAATATATCCCAAACCTGACCACTTGCCACTACCTCCATTGCCTTTTCTCCTGTCCAAACCACCTTTGTCTCTCGTCCAGACTACTATAACCACCTCTCAATTCCCTACTTCCAATCTTGTTCCCTATAGTCGATTCTCCACACAATGGCAGAGAGATTCACATCTTCAATTCCTCCAATCACTTCCCTGAATGCTCAGACTTTTCTCTCCCACTTCATCCCCTAGCACTCTTCCCTTCAGGTTTTCTGCTGTGGTCCCACTATCCATCTTGCTATTCAACAAAAAGACCAAAATCCTTCTTCCTTTGCTCTTACCCTAGCCTGACACTTCCCCCAGATTCTCCTTAGTTTGAATTATCTAAGCCATTGCTCATATACACACATGTGCACATGTGTGTGCCCATACACACACTGACACTCTGACTATTCTGCTATGTCTTCCTTCCCAATATTAACACTGAATGACATTATATATTTATCTTCTATTCTCAGTATCTAAAAACGGAGCCTGACATATAGTAGACTCTCAATAGATAGTCATTAAACTAACTACTATGTCTTAATGATCCTGCTGCCGGGCGTGGTGGCGCACTCTTGTAATCCCCATGCTTGGGAGGTGGAGACAGGAGGATCGCGCAGGTTCGAAGCCAGCCTCGCTGGCTTACGAGACCCTCTTTCCAAATAAAAATATAAAAGAAAATAGGTGTTTGGGAGTGTAGCCCGGAGGTAGAAGGGCTTCCAGAAATCCCAGTACCACCAAAAAAATAAAAAAATAAAAAATAAATAAATAAAAATTTTAAAAAATGATCTTGCTCCCTCCAGCATTCAAATAGAAGTAGTCCATCAAAACTGTGCTGAATAAAAGAACAAGCTGGTCTGATAGATATATCTCTAAAGATAAACATATAAAAATGTTTATTAAATTTATTCCTATTGTTGAACTATTTTGTTCACATTTTAGATAATCATTTTACCTCTATTGTAATTGTAATACAATATTTAATTGTCTTGACCTAAGTGGCCAGTGCATCACTGATCTATGGAACAGTGATACTTTATCATGTGTATCACTTGATATTTCTCCATTTGCATTCATTTCAAAAGTTAGCCTAAATTCGGAGTGGCCCATTCAAACTCTTGCAATCATTATATACAAAGCATACTCCTGAGTAACCCCAAGTTCAACAGAGGGCTAAGACTAAAGGGTAAATGGGAGTGGGCTAAAGGTCAAAGGGTAACTCCTGGTTTTCAGTGGACCAAGTAGACATCTCTGTGCCCTGCTTCCTTCTCCCTTCAGGGACTGTCCTAAAAACCTTTGGAGCCTTCACGGTTTACCAGAGAACAAGCATGACCCCCAATCTTATCTTTTTCTTTGAGTTTTATAGTTGATCCCTTCCTGATAAAATCTTCTTATCAATTAGTGACATAAGATAAGACTTCTATTTTAAGTTTAGTTGGATTGTATGCTAAGTTAGATTGTATGCACACCTTTTCTATTTGGGTAAATAAGTGTGTAAAAAGCTAAATCCAGTTGAAAGCCCATTGTGTATGATGTACCTGATTCATTATCTCCATCCTTTGTATTAAAACATATTTTATCTAAAGATTTCTAACACCCCTCCTTCCCAGAGTTCCTCTGCCAAAAGCCATCGAATTTGGAAATTCACTTTATGCCAATATTTGCAAACCCAGACAGCTTATGCAGGAAATTAACACAATTCATGGAAAAGAGGAAAATCCAGCTACTCTGTCAGCTGAGTGAGGTAAAAAAGGAAGTTGCTTTCATAGAGAACTGAAAATCAGTTCTAACTTTTTCCATCAAGTCAAATGGTAATCTGCCCAAGGTAGACTCAGTCACAGCCAGGAAGGTGAGCAGGAGAGGAGCAGCTCCAGATCTAAGTCACAGGGGTGAGGGCAGGGGAAAAACAGAGAAATTTTTAAAAATTGAATAAAATAAAGTCTTGAGCTAGGCGTGGTGGCACACGCCTGCAATCCTAATACTTGGGAGGCAGAGACAGGAGGTTCACAGGTTCAAGGCCAGCCTCGACAACCTAATGAGGCCCATAGAAACTTAGTGAGACCCCTTCCCAAAATAAAAAATAAAATGGGGCTGGAGGTATAGCTCAGAAATACAATACCCCTGAGTTCAATCCCCAGTACCACACCCACACTGAAAAAAACGTCCTGAGCTGGGTGTGGAGGCACACACCTGTAATCCTAGTACTCAGGCGGCCAGGCTCAGCAACTTAACAAGGTTTTGTGCAACTTAGTGAGACTCAGTTTCAAAATAAAATAAGGCTGGTGGTGTAGCTCAGAAGCAGAATGCTCCTGGGTATAATCCCCAGTACCACATTAAAAAAAAAAAAAAAAAAAAGGCCTGGGTCCAGAAAAAGTTCTGCTGTATGGGTAAACAGGAGTTTCTTTTCTGCTCCTTCTGAAACACCTAAGAGTCTCTGAAGAAAGGATGCGTTTCAGTATGTATAAGCCACAAGAAAAGTTAGAGCGAGTCTCATGGGACTATGAAATAAGTCACAGGTTCTTTTTCCTCCTACCATAGGAGATATGATTATTTTTATATAAAATTTAAGAAAATCTAATAGGAAGCTATTAGAATTAAGATAGTTTGACAGTGTTTTTCAATGTAGTATCAATATGCAAAAATAAGCCTGTCCAACAAATTCTTATTATCATTATTACACATATTAATTACACAAATCAATGAGATTCACTGTGGCTTTCATACATGCGTAACCCATGCATCATGCTTTGCTCATATCCTTCCTCTAACCTTGACCCCACCCTCAAGCCCCAACAATCACCAGGTTCTGAACATCAGATAAAAACATACAAGAATGCCAGGCATGGTGGCACATGCTTGTAATCCCAGCATTTGAGAGGCTGAGACAGGAGGTTCAAGGACAGCCTTGCTAGTCAGTGAGACCCTTTGCAACTCAGTGAGACCCTGTTTCAAAATAAGGAACAAAAAATAGGGCTGGGAGGTAGAATGCCCCTGGGTTCCATCCCCAGTACTGCAAAAATAAAAATAAAATAAAATAAATACAAGAAGTTCATGAAAGACAAGACAGGACCAACTCAGTCATTCACTCTGCTCCTTCTAAACACAACGACAAAAAACAAAAACAAAAAAAAAAAAACAGTGTCCCATGGGCATCTCATTCCCCAACCTCTCTTTCTGGAGCAGTGTGATGCTTTTTCTGAACTCAAGGAGGCCAGACTAAAGGTGCAGTAGCAGGAACCTTATAGACACTTACATAGTTCCTTCCGCAGTCTACCTTGTGATGTTTAGCAGACTTCCAGGATGGAAATTGCACTCCAAAAATAAAATATACGGAGAAGGTACACTGCAAGCTTCTTAGAAGTGAGAAAGAAAAATGAATAAATGAGGAAGAAAGAAAAGTATGTTATCAGTGGCCAAAGTAGCATAGGAAAAGCCCACTCCAGGGGCAGAAATTATATCTGCCCTCCATGATTCCCTGGCATCCCAGCTTTAGCCAACCACACATCAAGGTCAGCAACCGATTCAGGCCTCAGCAGACAGGCTTTCTGTGAGCAAAGCGTAGCTTTCCACAGTCTGGCTCCTCTCACTGTACAGGTTAGGAAATGCGTCAGAAATTTGACCACCTGGTGAAGAGGTGAACTGCCCAGGTGAACAGCTCCTGGGATAGCTTTTCTAAAACCATCCACTTTTCCCTCTTCTCTTGAAGCAAATAGCAAATTTGGCTCCACAATGGTAGGCTGGATGCTCATGTCTTTGGATGTGGTACCCTGTTCTGCAAAGGCAGCATGGATGTGGATATCTCAGGACTCTCAAGGAGGGATGGGTAAGAAAACTCAGAGAAAGTGCCTCCCTCATTCATCCCGAGCATAAAGTCCGCACAGATCTATGGAGTTCCTACCCTGCAGGGGCTCATTTGTTTAAATTTTATTTTTCCACCAATAACAATCCATGAAACTTTTCTGGGTTAATTAGCAGAAACCGAACAGTGAGTCTTCTGAGGATAATCTGTGCTAAACCCCATCAGGAATTCAATAGGGGCCAACTCTGAGTCTCAGGGTGGCCTGGCATTGCTCCTGCATCCCCTGAAGTCCACCAACTCTTTGGGTGTGCCCAGCCTCCACAAACAGAAGGACGTGATTCATGTGTATTCGCTCAGCATTTTGCCCTGGTTCACAATATGGCTTTTATCTACTCTGTCCGTTCCCAATCATAGCATTGATTTCATTAGGGCTACCATGCATACCCTCACACACAATGTGGTGGTGAATCACGAAACTACTACACCACCAGGCTACCTGCTAACGGCAATAGCAAGAGCTACACACTACACAGACCTTGCCATGGGTTCAGGCATAATTGCAGTATTTCAATTATCAGTGAATGGCCTCCTCACAATGATCCGATGAAATGTTATTATCTTCTCAGTTTCACTGATGACAAAATCAGGACAAATAGATATTAATCGATTTTCCTAAGGTTAAATTGCTTGTAATGAAGCCAGATGTGGTGGTGCACACCTGGAATCCCAGCATTTGGGAGGCTGAGACAGGAGGATCACAGGTTTGCTACCAGCCTCAGAAACTTAGGATGAAAAATAAAGTAGAGCTGGGGGTGTAGCTCAGAGGTAGTATGTCCCCAGGTTCAATCCCCAGTAAACACACACACACACACACACACACACACGCGCGCGCGCGCACACACATTTATTCATAATGGGGTAAGTGGACACCATCAAATAGTAAAAAATGTAAACAGTGTATAGATTTATAAATGAGAGTATTTATCAAAAAGCCACTGTTAAGGTATACTAATCTACTATAACAAACAGACACAAACATGCAATGGATTAACTTGGTGGAAGGATATTCTTTGCTCATATTGTGTTCCTGGCCCAGGACTCAAGTTAGCAAAGCTACTTTCCACCATGGGGTCACTTGGGGCTTCAGGACAGCTCCCTCTGTGACCCTTGGATCTTGTAGCTCCCTGCATCCAATCAGCCTAATGAGAAAGAGTGTGGGAAATAGGAATGGACAGTTTATAGAAAAGGTTAGAAGGGACAGACATCATTTCGGTCACTCACCACAGGTGAGAACTTAGTCACAAGGCCACACCTCACTCTAAAGGAGACTAAGAACAAGCCTACCCATGTCCCCAAAGAGTCCGGGATGGATGTTGATGGAAACAAGCAATCTCCCCCGCCTCCTTATACACTTTTTTCCTCAAATAAAATGAAATCATCCCTTGCCCCAAAGAGACCACCCAGAGTCTCACTGTCCCTGGAACCAGACGAAAGCCCCACATTTGTAGGAGCTGCCGGGTCCTTTCAATTCAAGCTGATGTTGGCTCCGTGTTGTCCAATAAAGACTAGTTATCTAGCCCATGTGTGTAACCATTCCTCGTGCAATGGTGGAAACAGAATGGAATGATCAAAATAGTCAAACCCCCTTTCAGAAAGATAAGAATGGGAGACACATGGTGATAATAGAATCCTCATGGCAGCTTTGGGAAGCCCCTTGCCCTGGCAGTAGAGGAAAGTTCTTGAATTCACTATAAAGCTGTGGTTTGGGAAAAATAGCCCAGTCCATTATTCTTAACTTCTCCTGCCTCAGCCCTCTGGAGGCTTCTTTTTTCTTATCCATTATCTTCCATGACCCACATTTGAGTTGGCCTTGGGGACTTGGACTTTCTTGTGGACTTCACAGCTTTCTGAACCTGCTTCTTGCTTGTGTGATTTGGGGGCTCGGTTGTTTTTTTGTTTTGTTTTGTTTTTTGGTGGTACTAGGGGTGGAACCCAGAGGCTTTCTACCTCTGGGCTACACTCCCAGACCTATTTTATATTTTCTATTTGGAAACAGGGTCTCACTAAGTAGCCGAGGCTGGCTTCGAACCTGTGCGATCCTCTTGTCTCAGCCTCCCAAGAGCAGGGATTACTAGCGTGCGCCACCACGCCCGGCTCTCGGTTGTTATTTTATAGTCCAAATTTGGAGTACCTTTGGAAATATAATGTCCTCAAAAATTTGCCAGGCTATCTAGGCATGGTGGCACACAACTGTAATCTCAGATACTCAAGGGAAATTACAGGCCAGTCTTGGCAACTTAGTGAGACCATGTCTCAAAACAGAAATTATAAAAGGGCTGGGGATACAACAATAGAGTGCTTGCCTAGCATGTGGGAGGTTCTGGGTTCAATCCCCAGAAAAGGACCCCAAAAAAATTTTACCAGGCTTCTAGTGAGTTCTTCGTGCCAGTAATCACATCAAAGGTCCGTGTATGCCTTTCCTAGACATCCTCTTAAATGTGTTTAGTCTGCTTCCTTTGTTCTGAACTTAACAATAGCTACTTGGGGGCTCAGATGGGAGTATGACATCCATCGTTAATACAGAACAGATTCTCCTGATTTAACAGAAATTTTCATGTTGCTCAAATTCTTTTTTAATTGTGTCTTCTATTGCAATTTTTTAGCTTAAGGTCATTAATATCTGTGTTATATCAATCTCTGCTTAAAAGAACAACCAATTTGGCTTTTTTTACCTTGTCTTGCTAAACATATAAATTAACAATTGATGCACACTGACACTGCGGCTCGTCACAATCTTTTCGTAGAGTGCTGTAGACTTACCAAGTTTACCATCCAGGTTTCACTGACAATGGTTTTACAAAATGTTTGCAACAGTATAACCTAGATGTTCATCTATCCAACCTGCTCTGTTTTCTTACCATCTGCCACCTAATAGCTAAGCCAATGGGATACTTTTTAGGTTTTTGTAATGACAGTAGCAATCTACTAGGTTAACCAGAATGCTGTAACAAATAGATCCAAATAGTCAATGGTTGAAACTATTAGAAAGTAAATCCTTGATTATATAAGAGAACAGGGCAGGTGTTCAGGCTGGTGAGATGGATCTATTCCATGTGCTCATTAAGGGATCTGCTTCCTTCCATCATTTACTCTGCTGTTACCTAGGTTTTGTGATTATCTGTGTCTAGAGGTTGGAAGATGGAAGGCTATGGAGGAGTGGAGGCAGGGACTAGTGGTGTGGGTGAGGCTCACAAATAGACTGTGTCCCTTCCGTTCACATCTCAATGGAGAGAATTTGGACTGTGGGCTATATGTGATCTCAAGGAAGGCCAGCTATGAGCCCAAGAAACGGACAGATTTTAATTGACTATTGTTCATCTTTACCGCAATCACTAAGTTGAAATTGCTCACATCAAATGCAGTAGTCAAGCTGGGCGTGGTGGCGCACACTTGTAATCCCAGCATTCGGGAGGGAGGCTGAGACCAGAGGACCGTGTTTCGCAGACACAGCTACTTAGCGAGGCCCTTCGCACTTCAGTGAGACCCTGTTTTAAAAATTTTAAAAAGACTACAAACTAGGGCTGGGAGTGTACCTCAGAGGTACAATGCCTCTGAATTCCATCCCCAGTACCCCCCCCATATATATATATATATATATATATATATATATATATATATATATATATATATACAGGAGTCAAACTGTACTCAGCACCAGATTAAATGGCTATTTACTTAACTATAAATGACATAACTGTATTTCTCAAATTTGCCTGGTCATAAGAAAAAAAAAGTGATTGTTAAAAATGCAGATTCTTTCCAGGCGTGGTGGCGCACGCTTGTAATCCCCACGCTTGGGAGGCTGAGACAGGAGGATGGTGCAAGTTCAAAGCCATCCTCAGCTACTTAATGAGGCCCTCAACAACTTAGTGAGACCCTGTTTCCAAATAAAATATAAAATAGGGCTGAGAGAATAGCCTGGAGGTAGAAAGACTCTGGGTTCCACCCCCAGTACCACAAAAATAAATAAATAAATAAATAAATAAATAAATAAATAAATAAAATGCAGATTCTTAGGTCCATGCCTGGGCTGCTAAACCAAATCTATGTGAAAGAGACATAAATATGTATTTCAACCAGCATCTTGGGCATTTCTTATAAGGTGGAACCTTTGAAATTCCCATTTTGTAGTTCAAAACCATGTGAACCCCCCAAATGCATATAGCTCAAACTAATGTAATTTAGCAAGTTCAGTAAACCTTTCTTTATGCGATAAAGATGCCTATAAATCAAGCCAAAAGGAGCAATTCTGTAATCAGCCATCAATCAGTAAAAAGAAATTGAAAAGCAAATATGCATATAAAACTTCTCGACTTGGGAGTTTCTAACAGATTGTGTGAAACAGAAGAGGCTTTTAGAGTCTGTCAGAACCAGCTAGCGGATTCCTAAACGAGGAAGCGGGGTGTGCTCAGAAAATATCTGTACCCAGGGCTGAGGCATGAAGAGAGACCCTGGGAGAACACGGAAGCCTGAGCATCAGCAAGTGTCGGGAGGGGGCTGGTGCAGGGTGGGAAGCGATGCCTCCAAGATTCCAAACAGAAGCGCGTGGGACCCATGAGACATAGTAGTGGGGAGTGGCCAGGTCAACGTGAGGACACCGAGTACCAGCTGCTGGGAAAAAAACACTGGAGCTTGGGAATTACTTGCAAAGATGCGTAAGCCTGGATCCCCGCTGCCTGAAACTGCTGCCCGCAAAAACCAGGATGCCCCTAAGACCCTTGGAGGGTCACCGAGGGAGGCTAGAGAACACCTACTCTCATGGGAAGAAGCAGAGGAGTCGTAAAAAACAGGAAAGAGCCTGGGATCCTTGGGGTGGTTTCAGTGCAGCCCCGTCTTAGGAACTATTATTGTTCCTCAAGATCCATCTAGCCCTGTGATTATGAAATGAACAGTCAACATCTGTTTCCCCTCTGCAAACCCTTCTGTTCTGCTTCATGCTTTGACCTAACATTTAGGGGGAAAGGAGGGGGGAAAAAACAAAAACAAAAATGAAAAGCCTCCTGCAATACAATTTTTCTGAGTCCAAAAAAGGCCTCAGCTGGGGCTGGAATCTGGACCCTGAAAGAGGGAGCGTATAAATTGTGGGAGAGGCAGAAACTGCACAACTGGCACCCAGCCACCGTTGGCTGGACAATCCTATGATGAACACTCCAGCTGTGGGGACCAAGCCTTCCTGTGGGATCTCTCAGGTGTCTTCATGCAAGTTGGTAAGTCAGGCCTCAGAACGTGACCCCACTTGCTAACACGAGAGCAGCAGCGCTCCACGCAGCCTGAGCAGAATACGCCATGACCAACAGAACTGGTTCCTGATCGTTTCTGCAGTAATGGTCACAGCTTATTCATGAAAATAGCAATCAGCTCACATTAACCAGCTGAGCATTTCTCCCCCATCAAGCCCCACGCAGCCTCTGTTATCTTGCATGATCTTCACGTTTCCTTTAAGTACTAGGTTTCCTCATCTCACAGGCGAGCAAACTGAAGCTCAGGGGATTGGCTGGCCCAGCACCCTGTCGCTAGGAAGTGGCAGAATTGGGATCAATCTGTCATCACAAGTGCTACTTCATGAGGCCAGACCCCCACCCCTTATGAAAATGGCTCCTTTTTAAAACCTGTTTATTTACTCCTTAGATCTTAGCTTATTTATTTAATTGTCCACTGCTACTCTCCCCCTAAAATATGCACTTAATAAAGGCAAGGCTGTTCCTGTCCTGTGTAATATTATATCCCCAATGCCTGGGAATACATTGCATAATGCAATACAACAGTCACTGAAAATGTTTATTGAGTGTCTGGATGAAGAATGAATGGACAGTGGACAGCCGGACCCCACTGTCTTGACCATCACATTTCACCTAGCTTAGCTTTCTGTGTGCACAGTCAGGATGATTTTCTAGGTTGAGATTATTTTATTCAACCACAGCTTAGAAGGATAAGCATTGCTGAACATCCCTTCCAGAATATTGTACTGATCTTGTTTAAAACTCATAAAAAAATTAGTTTTCTAGGAAAATAATTCCAACAGATTTTGCTTCCAGTCAAATTTCAAACTCATGGGTTCGGAGTGCTTTAACTTGGCATAAAGTTGTTTTCCTAATTATATTAAGGACTTGATTTATTTCTGTTTTTCTGATGCTATATCCTATGGGCAAAAAATAATAATAATTCAATTCCTTAAGTGTGTGCTGTATAACGTTTTTCAAATAATGAGATTAATTAGAAGGAAAATAACTGGTAATATCCTTAATGTGTGCCATGGATAAACCTCCTAAGAATTATGAATGATGTTTATAAAATACAACTATTCATTTCTGAGAAAGCATGGCAATTTTCAGCTGGTATGCTTGCAAGAGCTGCAGTGAATCTGCTCATCTACACTAATAATGGGGCACTTTATACTTGTCAAAGCAGGAGTTCTTGGGAAAAGAGGCCATGCTTCCTCTCCTCAGAACTCTTTCCCTGGGCTCAAATTGGATTAGCTTGCACTACGAGTGCAAAATGCTTCTTCCTTCAACTAAAATAATTTTCATATGACATTTGCAATAGTTCGAGCTGATAAATAAAAGCCCTAAATTTTTTCAATAATAAATATGCTTTTAACCAAACCTCAAAAAACACAGAGAGTGGATGCTAAGTCTTAAGTTTCAATATTAGGCATACGCTTTGCTATAAAAGTTCTTCTCTATTCATTTGGTTCTTTTATCCCCTTACTAATGCTCCATGTCATATTCTTGATTTTCAATAAACTGAGTGTATCAGGCTGTGGATGAGAGCCAATGGCCCTCCGCAGCACTCAGCAACAATGGAGAAAACCTCATTACTCTGCTCACAATAATTGTTCTTCGTGTATTTGAAGACCAGGGAGATTTTCATCCTTCTTATCCCCAGATTTAATGATACATCCAGATTCTTTCTACTCCCCTTATATTTGACCTACTCTTCCCCTTTTTTTAATGAGAACCTTCTCATGAATTCAAGTCCATCACAACAAATTGAGCCTCACACTATAGCCAATACAGTCACTTTTCCAACTTTTTGGTAGGGATGAGTCTCCTGTCAAAATAGTTAGATGTAGTTCTAACAGAACATCTAAGTCTAGACTGTGATTTTTATATCATCTCTATCTTTTGCTTTTTTACTCTCCTTGGTTTTCAAATTAATTTAGGTCAACTTAAATAAATGTAGAGAACTGAAGTCCCCGATCAGAAAATACTACATTTCTGGCCGGGCGTGGTGGCGCACGCTTGTAATCCCCGCGCTTGGGAGGCAGAGACAGGAGGATCGTGCAGGTTCAAAGCCAGCCGCGCGCGCTGGCTTAGGAGACCCTGTTTCCAAATAAAAAATGTAAAAATAGGTCTGGGAGTGTAGCCCCGAGGTAGAAGGGCTTCCAGGAACACCAGTACCACCAAAAAAAAGAAAAAAGAAAAAAGAAAATACTACATTTCTCTTCTAACATGCTAATAAATCTCTGTCAAATTATCCCCATGTCCATATGCACTATAATATCCATACTAACGCTGTCAAAAGATAGAATTTCTTTAGTTCTTAGAAGTCAGTTACTGCTGGGCATGGTGGCTCACACTTGTAATCCCAGCATTCAGGAGGTGAAGACCAGAGGATTGTGGTTTGCGGACAGCCTTAGCTACTTAGCGAGGCAATTTCTAACTCTGTGAGACCTGTTTCAAAAATAAAAAGACTAAAAAATAGGGCTGGGGGTATAGGTCGGAGGTACAATGCCCCTGGGTTCCATCTCCAGTACCACAAAAAAAAAAAAAAAAGAAGTCAGTTACTTAGGAGATCTTCATATAAGTTCAAGGCTACATATGGCACCCTGACAAGTCTACTCCATCTTGGCTTCTCAGGTTAACAAATTTTTTGGTATTGTAAGAGACATTTTGAACAGTGTGATTACCATGTGTCACTGTGTTTTTTATTACTCAATACTTCTATTCTTTTTGGGGGGAGGATACTGAGTATTTAAAACAGGTACCTTCTACCTCCAAACTACACACCCCTAACTTTTAATTTTTCATTTATTTTGAAAGAGTCTTATTAAGTTGCTGGGGGTCTTGCTAAGTTCCGAGGCTAGCCTCGAACCTGTGATTTCCTCTTGCCTCACTCTCCCAAGTACTGAGATTACAGGCATGCGCCACCATACCCAGCTTGAATGCTCTTATCACTTTAACAGATACCCTTGCCTTACTAGATTTAGTATATGGGAAACCACAAATCGTCATTCTTACACTTAATTCCCTTTCCTCCAGCTAACACATTAAAACCTTCAAAAGATTGATGCACGTCAGCCAAACATCCTACTCAGCAACCTCATCGGCTACAACAGATTGAATGCAGATTCACACAAAAAAGTCTATACTTATACTAGGGTGATCCAGAACTCAGTGGATTTTTCTAGAGCCAACACAAAATCTTAGGCTCTCAACTATACACAAACTCAGAGGCCCCTACAAGAGACCATCAATTATTTTGGTCCTACAACATCACAACCAACAAACCTTAAGTACAGTGATACACAAGTAAAATACACTACTTCACACAGTATCTATTTCTATATGTGGGTCCTAGAGTTGTTTTCAAAACATTAAGTGATGTTAATTATGCTGTAAAGCAAGAGGAATGAGGAAGGGCTGTAGATTTCTTCTTTGGTGAATTAATCAGTGATTCAGAAGAAATAATGTGAGTCTACCCCCAGAGCAATGTCTATCAAATCTATAAAAAAAAGAAAATTAAGCAAAATGTTCCTCTCTGATTGTTCAAGGACAAGATTCTTTCGATCTCAGAACCTTGGTACTTTTTCCACTAAGATTCTTTAGGGTAAGCTGGGTACAGTGGTGCATGCCTGTAATCCCAGTTTTTGAGAGATTGAAACAGGAGGACCACAGATTCAAAGTCACTGTGGTAACTTAGTGAGATCCTGTTTCAAGATAAAAAAAAAAAAAATTGAAGGGCTGGGGGTAGAGAGAGCTCCGACGCAGGACACCCTAGGTGTATTCCCAGTATCACAAAAGGAAAGAATAGAAAGAAGGAAAGGAAAGGAAAGGAAAGGAAAGGAAAGGAAAGGAAAGGAAAGGAAAGGAAGGAAAAAGGCTTATTAGGACCCTTGCTTTGGTTCAGACAGTGGTCTTCCTCTATTACTTCCCAAATCTTTTTTCTTCTCTCATTTCAATAACAAGTCTCAAAAACAAGAAGATTATGTCTGTTCTGGGGAGAAAGAAAAGCACAAGAACCCGCTGGCTCCTGGATTCCCTGGCTGGGGAATGCCATCTCACCACCCAAGAGAAAGAATTTTGAAAGCAGGATCTGTCTGAAATCCTGGTGTGTTAGACAGAGTAGGCACAGAACTCAAGAGGGGTAGATACTCTCAGAAAAAATACACATATTGCCAAAAATATAAATGAGTGCCATTTTAACTTGATTTCTGAAACTCCATCCCCCTTCCCATATTCTATCGTTTAATCATTTAAAAAGACAAAAAGCCGGGCGTGATGAGGCACGCTTGTAATCCCCGCGCTTGGGAGGCTGAGACAGGAGGATTGCACAGGTCCAAAGCCAGCCTCAGCTTCTTAGTGAGGCTCTCGGGAACATAGTGAGACCCTGTTTCCAAATAAAGTATAAAAAATAGGGCTGGGAGTATAACCCGAGGTAGAAAGCCCCTGGGTTCCACCCCCAGTACCACCAAATAAATAAATAAATAAATAAATAAATAAATAAATACATACATACATACATACAAAAAGAGCAAATCTGGAATTCTCTCCTAAAGTATGCTCTATGTCTTAATATCTGTATTGTTGTGTTTAGTCTCTTGAGGCAATAAGATCCCCAAGTTTTCCTACTCCTCAGTCTCTGTATTCTCTCAGCTGCATGTCCCTTCAAAATAGCTGCTTTGGGGAAAGAAAACAGACCAAATAAATCTATGTGCATTTATGAACCTCATTGTTCTGTGGAATTATAATGCACCAATAAAAGATTAATAAAAATAAAAGAAAATAGCTGCTTTTATCCCCTTTGCCAAGCTATTCCTCTAAATAAAGTAAAATTCTCCTTATCACACATGGGCATAAATTACAGATTTAGTAATAAATATTGATTATATGATAATGAATATAGCACCTTTTCCAGTATCCAGAACCAAATGAATGCCCAGGTGACAAGGACAGTAGGTGGCATGCCAAAGGAGATCAGCTTAAATCACAAAAGGAGGGATTTAGCTAGGTGTGGTGGCCCACACCTATAGTCCCAGCTACTTGAGAGCCTGAGGCGGGAAGATCACGAGTTCTCAGGTGCAAGACCAGCCTGGGTGATATAGCAAGAACTTGTCTGGGGAAAAAAATCCTTAATATGAAATGGGGATTCAGACTAGATAGGTGTGAAGATGATATTACTATATAATTTCCAAAAGGTAGTGGCATCTTCCTTCTGAGGACCTGATGTGCTATCGATGCAAGTGAAATCATTTCATAATGAAAGCAGTCTGGTATGGGGATGGTTCTGAATCTCATTCAAGCAGAGAATGGGAGCTTTCTTTTGTGTGTGTGTGTGTGGTAATGGGGGGTGGAACCCAGGGACTTTTCTACCTCCGGGCTATATTCCCAGTCCTATTTTATACTTTATTTGGAACAGGGTCTCACTAAGTTGCTGAGAGCCTCACTAAGTTGCTGAGGCTGGCTTCAAACCTGTGCGATCCTCCTGTCTCAGCCTCCCAAGCGCGGGGATTACAAGCGTGTGCCACCACTCCCGGCTGTATAAGAGCTTTCAAAGATCAGCTGGTGTCTTGCCCTCATCAACTCTGCTATCTGGCGAACACAAAGAAGCAAAGTGGGAAGGACGGAGACAGAGTAGCCTGCCCTCTACTCACCTCTCATGGTGGAATGGCAAGTGCAGGGTTGAGTCAGAGCAGAGTCTGGGGCTGGTGGGCAATTCTGCGGCTCCTGAATTTGTTTTCTGCAGACTTGACAGGTATGCATCACTTGTGATGTTCTATCTTGGAGGCACTCCCTACACTCCATTGGGTGTAGTTGAGAAACCAGAGATGAAGGTCAGCCACCTGGACCAGAGGTTCTAACAGGACCTATTGTACTGGGAAAGAGGTCCAGTCATTTCTTTTCATTGGGGCCCCACCTATCCTCTCTGCACTGAATGCTTCCTGCTCCCATGGACAGCTTAGTGTGACCAAAATTTTTTCTCTCTTCTCCATTCATGGTCCACATTCATACATGACATGTTTCGCCATTATCCTACTCCGCCATCATCTTAAGTGACCCACAAAGGTGCATAGAAAGGGGGTGAATTTAGTGAGCTGAAAATTGCCCACAAAACCCACTCTATCACCCCTGGATCACTGTTTCTCTTACAGTGAGATTACTGCCCACAGTATCCCATGGAAACGTTACAAACTGTTCACAGTGGTCAAGTCCCGTACATGTCTCATCAGCTTAGTAACAGGAAGGATGTTCTCAATATGAATATTCTAACAGTACATTTCATGAACATTTTGGGAAAACTGAAATGAGGGTGATCCAAATTCATGTTTCTGTTGAGTGTATGGATGTGAGACAAGACAGATGCAGAGACAAAGATGCAGAGACAAAGACACAGGTACTGTGACTCCTTTGGTGGAACAAGAAGAGGATATATATATTAATATTTTCCTCAAATATCGCCCTCCAGTGCCCCTACATAGCTGTTTTCTCAGACTAGGAGTCAACCTCATTCTAAAAAGATGATTTAAACATTTTTTTTTTTTAGAAAATATCCAGGAGAGCTCTTTAAAAGTTTTTATAACCTCTTTTCACAGTTCAATTTCACTCAACCCTGAGAGCTTCTAAAAATGTTTTGTTGAGTTTATGATCACAACTCTAACATAATTTTGCACTGAAACCAGGTATCTAGGAAATTGCCTGTCTCCTTGACAACTAGATGATGCAGGGGGCCCCAAGCAACTAATCTATGTTTGCCAAACACCCCCAAGAAATCACAAATTATATAACATACATGAAAGCATTGTGTGCTGGAAAATGCTACAGAATGTTATTATTTCTTATTAGCAATAAATCTCTTTATTTATTTAATGGGCCGTGAGTACAGAATGACATAATGCGTAATTACTCACCAGCTACAGCAAAATCATAAAACCCAGAGATGCTCCTCCTCTCCAACACTGCATCTCTAAAAATGCAATTAATCTTATTCGTTCCTTTACATACACATAAGCAATATGGGCTCAGAACTGAAGCTTCCTGTTCTGTAACTTACACACATGGTCCTCTTGCTCCTTTTATGGGTATAAATGTCTAAGAGCTGTTGGCATTATCTCAGCAGCAGGGGGAGGGGACAGATATCCAGAGCACAGATCACCCAGCTGTAATACTAAGAATTGTTTCTAATCAAGCATATAAATCCATTTTTATGACCTAAAAAGACTCACAATGAGAACATTTGGATATTAAAACACTCTATTCTAAAGACATAATTGTAATTGTACTGCTTACTGTGGATACTATACCTCAAGCAATGTGTTGCCTTATAAAAAATCTAGGCCTGCTTTATGCCAAATTCAGAGTAGTTGACATACTAGCCCCCCCTTATCTGTAACTGATATATTCCAAGACTCCAGTGAATGCCTAAAATTACTGATAGTATCAACTCTTATGACTACTGTAGTTTTTTTCTATACCAATCTATCTCTGATGAAGTTTAATTTATAAACTAGATACAGTGAGAGATTAACAATAGTAACTAATAAAATAGGATGATAGTAATAGTAAAAGTTATATGAATGTGTTGTCTCTAAATATCTTCTTCCTGTGATGATATGAGATAATAAGATGCCCATAGGATGATATCTAATGAAGTGAATGACATAGGCATTATGGCATAGTGTTGGACTACTACATCAGGGCTACTTGAATAAAAGCACTGCGA
The DNA here is from genome assembly GCF_963383645.1 of Muscardinus avellanarius. Classification (NCBI taxonomy): domain Eukaryota; kingdom Metazoa; phylum Chordata; class Mammalia; order Rodentia; family Gliridae; genus Muscardinus; species Muscardinus avellanarius. The sequence goes on from NC_137798.1 coordinate 68,199,973, forward strand.
TATCACAAGAGTCAACCTGTGAGATGACTACTAAGACAAAGACAAATGTGAGGGTAGCATATACAGCATGAATACACTGGACAAAAAGTGATTTACCTCCTTGTTTGGACAGACAGGGATGATGTACAATTTTATCACATAACTCAAAATGACATCCAACTGAAAAACTTATAAATTGTTTATTTCTGAAATTTTCTATTAACTATTTTGAGACCATGGTTGATCCTGGGTAATTGAAACCATAGATATCAAAACCATGAATAAAAGAGGACTCCTGTAAGCAGTTCCTACTAAAGTCCAGAATTTTTTTGAAAGATTTTGTTTCTTTACTAATTTTCCTGGCAGTCACTAATTTCTTTTTTTTTTTTTTTTTTTTTTGTGGTGGTGGTGGTGGTACTGGGGTTCCTGGAAACCTTTCTGCCTCCGGGTTACACTCCAAGACCTATTTTATATTTTTATTTGGAAACAGGGTCCCTTAAGCCAGCAAGGCTGGCTTCGAACCTGTGCGATCCTCCTGTCTCCACCTCCCAAGCGCGGTGATTACAAGCGTGCATCACCACGCCCGGTGGTCACTGATTTCTAAGTTAGTGCTTAGTTTGAGCCCACATCCCACTCTGGGCACCATTTGGTAAACTGAACCATCTTCCTCAGCCTTTCCACTACATTGTAGTTTTAGAGATGATTGAGGTCAATCTTCAAGGAAAGCCATTTTCCCAGTTGCATCAAACTATCACTATGATAGATAATTATCACTGAATATTTTTCAGCTATAGGTAGAAGTTGACGAGGAATAATTTCCCTTGGGTCAATATAAATTACCTCTGGCTTTCCAGATGGTTAATTATATTTGCTACCAAAGAGAATGTCAGCCAGGAGTAGTGGCACATGCTTATAATTTTAGCATTCGGGAGGCTGAGAAAGGAGAATTACAGTTCGAGGACAGCCTCAGCTGCTTAGTGAGGCCCTTTGCAACTCAGTGAGACCCTGTTTCAAAATAAAAAATAAAAAATAGGGCTAGGGGTGTAGCTTAGAGGCAGAATCTGCCCCTGGGTTCCATCCCCAGTGCTGCAAATAAATAAAATAAATAAATAAATAAATAAATAAATAAATAAATACTGAAACTTTTCATTTCTAAAGAAACCTCAAATCTAAAATGCCTATCCATAGCTTCTGAAAATCAATTTAATGTTTTTGTATTTATATCTATAAAAATAATAATATCTCACTGGGACTTCTGACATGACCATGATTATATAATTCAGTTTTTTCCACTCTATTTCTGAAAACCATCCAAAAGAAAAAATGAAAAACAAAAACACAAACTATATTTTCAGTAAAAATAGGATGTATGCTCCAAGATATTTTGAAAATGATGTCAAAACAGCAGAATTCACAGAAGAGACAATGAGAAGAAGTAGAAAGAAGCTGAGGAAACAAAGATTAATGGTGAAAGGTCTCAAAAACTTCCTAAGATATACTTTTTTGAAGGTAAAGGACACACCTGGAGGGAAAAATGAGTATCCTGCATATATAAAAGAGGTATATAAAGAGATTAATTGTATAGTTATCAGCAACCTCCAAAGACCTGACTTAGGTCACAGAAATTAAGGGCATCAGGAAGAATAATGGAAAGAATTAGAAGAAAAACCAATACCATCAGAGAAATATGTGTGGAGATTCCTAAGAAAACTGGGAATGATCCACCATATGATCCAGCTCTACCACTCCTGGGTAATTTTCCAAAGGGGTTGAAATCAAAGAACTACAGTAACATATGCATACCTACGTTCATAGCAGCACAATTCGTAATAGCCAAAATATGGAACCAGCCCAGGTCCCCAACAACAGATGAAGGGATTGAAAAATTATGGGAAATACAATGGAATTCTATTCCACTATAAAGAAGAACAAAATCATGTCATTTTCAAGAAGATGTAAAGACCTGGAGAGCATTATGTTAAGTGAGATCAGCCAAGCACAAAAGGAGAAGAGACATATGTTTCCTCTAACATGCCCAAACTAGGGAACATAGGGGATACCAGAGAGACTCCAGATAATGGAGGGGAAATCTCAGCAAAGTTCAAATGAAAAGATAGGAGAGGAGGAAGGCTTAACTTGATTAATGAGGGTCTATATTCGAATATGTGTAAAAGTATGAATATGGCATGGTTACCCTGGACAATCATTGGTGGGAGGGGGAGAGGAAAACAGGGGTGGGAGGGAGAGGGCACCAAGTATAGTTTAAATGTATACCATTTATTTTCAATAAAAATTTTGTATAAAAAAAGAAAAACACAGAAACAAAAACCCCATAAAAATATAGATCATATAAGATTAGATATTAAAAGTAAATAAAGTTAAACATAAACAACTTAAATTCAAAGAAAATTATATATATTTATAAGTGCAATAAATAAATAATGTATCAAAAATATGCAAAGGATATATAACCTATGTATAACTGGAGTTCTCAAAGTAATTTTTAAATAATTACAGTAAAACAGTAGGAGCAAAATAATGTCATGATATTATTCAAGAAAAACGTCCTGGAATGAAGATATAAATGTACATTTTAGAAAGATTTCACCAAGATAACTTGTCTGAAATAGTCAATATTGACACAACTCCTAGAAAAGTTAAATTTTAATAGCTTTGAAGAGACAAACAAAAAGATCAAACCACTTAATTTGGGATGTAGTCTCAAGATTTCTTCCAATTCTTGAAGATAATCAAGTAACATTTTAAAATAATCATGAAAAGGAAGTATGAGTCAACTATGCTTATATTCAACCCAATGACACTTCAAGTAAAGGTTTTGAAAAAAGTGATTTTAACACGCAATGATTCTAGGAATATTGGTGTCATGAGACTTTGTTGAGGAAGTGAATGATTAGAAATAAACTTTAGGCAACGAACAGTAAGGAACCTGCAGAACAGAAACAGAGATCACTCCTCAGTCTTTTGGCTAAGACCAAGTGAAATATCTGTTCTTGAACTTTAATATCTGATATGTCCTCTATCCATGGATAATATAGCAAATGGATTTTTGGTGCAGGAAGCTGAAATAGGAGTTTGTTTTATCCACTCCAACACATCAACCTGGTATTGCAGTAATTCCAGGAATTACGTAGCCTCCTTTCTATTGCTGGTGTCTACAGTCAGATGTGTTTGGGCCTTTCTTTCTGTGTTTACTCTTTCTTACTTTTTTCTTTTGTTTTTGTTTTGTTTTGTTTTGTGGTACTGGGGATTGAACCCAGGGGCATTTTACCTCTGAACTTCACCCCAGCCCTATAAAAGAAAATAAACAGCACTTATAGAGGTTTCCAGTAAACATTCTTAGCAGAAGATCTAAGACACAACAAATGGGAAATTGAGCTGACAGAATGCAAGGGTGCGGAAATGATACAATTAACACTTGGGTACAAAAAGAAAGAACAAGGAAGGAAAACACCACCTCTAACAAACTTAGACATGTAAATGTGATGAATCCTAAGAAAGATAGTACTATTGACCAGAGCTGGATAAAACAAAAAGGAAATGAGGAGAAGAAAAAAAGAAATATGCTCATGTTATCATTGCCAAAATGACAAGAAAATAATAAGTCCTCTCTAAAAAATTACCCATAGTACAAAACTAAAAAATAACCCATAGTACAAAACTATAAAGATTCTTAACTATCAGAACTATACAAAAATGTAAAATCAATAAAATATGCTAGAATATTTTATTAGAAATATAAAATATATAATATGAAATAAATGACAGAATTAATACCAATCAAAACTATTTTATCAGGGCCTTGACTATAATAACATCAAACAGTGAAATTCAAATCAAAATGTACAAAAAAGAAAAAAAACACTTTATAATACTAAAGGGTTCAAACCACAATGAGGATATAACTATCAATTTATGATATAACCTAGTACCAATAATCAAAAAGTAAAACTAGAGAATATAAAAAGATAATAAACAAGAATACGTTAGCAAAAGGAATTTCATATCAAGTGGAAGGAGATTTTAAAAATATAATCTGAGAAATTTGTTAAAGATCCAACAAAGAAAGAAAGAAAGAAAGAAAGAAAGAAAGAAAGAAAGAAAGGAAAGAAGGAAGGAAGAAAGGAAGGAGAAAGAAAGAAAGAAAAAGTGCTGGGCACACACTTGTAAAATCCCAGTATTGGAAGGCTGAAACAGGAGGATTGCAAGGTTCGAGGCCAGCCTCAGCTATTTAGTGAGGCCCTCCACAACTTAATGAGATCCTATGTCAAAATAAAGAATAAAAAATAGGGCTTGAGGCATAGCTTGGAGGTAGAATGCCCATGGGTTTAATCCTCAGTACCACAAAAAAAAAATCAAAAAGGACCAAGCACAGAGGGGTTTGTAGGAAGATCTTACCAAACCATTCCCATGGTAGTTAAAATATTCTAGCGCATCATAAAAAAGAAAAAGTTACCAGTACTTTGTGAAATAAACAAATCCTAATATCAAAGCCCAACAAAGATTTAACCAAAAGAAAACCACAATACAATTTCATTGTAGAACCAGGAGACCCGGCTTTTCTTCTCTTAGAACTCAACTCTAAGCTATAGAATCCAAGCGGCACTGAGTCACTGTGGCCAGCAGTCTCAGTGGAGCTGCTAAGCACATCAGCCCAAACAGCCACACTGTGAGTGGCCCATCTCAGAGGTTCCAAGCCAGTCCATCCCCACTCAGCCTCATGCTTCAAAATAAAAATTAAATAGGGCTGGGGGTGTGGCTCAGAGGTAGAAAGAATGCCCCTAGGTACCACCACCAAAAACAAAATTTAAAAAAAATACTTTCCAGTAGAACCCAGTCAATGCTCAAAAATGTGAGAGATAATGAAACAATTTTTTTTGTTTCACTGTGTTTTGTTTTGGCAATGGGGATTGAATCCAGGTATAGTCTATCTTCGAGCTACATCCCAGCCCTATTTTATTTTTATTTATTTTGAAACAGGGTCTCACTAGATTGAAAAGAGTCTCACCACTTGTTGAGGTTTTGTTGAATCTGCCATCCTTCTGTCGCAATGATCATTATTTTAAACCACCAATTTTTAATGTGGCTTGTTATATAGCAATAGGCAACTTATATGTTATTGTAGTGTTTGCTCATGTGGTATTTGATCCAACTTCTTTAGTGTTTGGTAATATCTCACCTCATAAATTTTATTTACCTTGGATATGATCCGTTTCCTAAATCCAAGAAATAGTAAATAACACAAATGCCCATAGATTAGACCAGTATGGATTGATATTAGTTGGTCTGTTCATAAGATACTGGAATGAGAAAGGGAGTTATGGTGTACATATAAAGCAGACACATAGCTAGAAAGACAATTGTCAAGAATAGGAGCAATATTGAACACAGGCATGGATGTGAAAGGAAAAGGAATGCTTATTACATATTGTTGGTGGGATTGTAAATTAGTTGTTACCGCTAAGGAGCTCAGTATGGAGGTTCCTCTAAAGACTATGCATGAAGCCGCCATATGACACAGCTATATCACTCCTTGGTATCTTTCCAAAAGAATTAAAATTGAAATACTACAGTGATTTATGCATTCTCCATGTGGGTAGCAGCACAATTCTCAGTAGCCTAGTTAAGGGACCAATCAAGGTGTTCATCAACAGGGAAATGGATTACGAAGGGATAGATGGAACATTAGCAAATTGAGAAGAATGTGAGGGTCGTGAGACAAGGTCTGTGGGATGAAAAGGGAAAGTTACTCAGAGGGAAAACATAGGGCTTTTATACTCAAACAATGGTCAAGAACAGAGCCTTAGGACTCAGGGAATAAGAAAAGTAAATTACAGATATATTTCTACTTACTATGGGGTTACATCTTAATAAATCCATCAAAAGTTTAAATTTCATGAATTGAAAAGTATTTAATACACCCAACCTACAGGACATTATTATAGTTCAACCTATAGAACATTATAGTTTAACATATCCTATCTTAAATGAGCTCAGGATACTTATACTATCCTACATTTAGGCAAAAATCATCTAATATGAATCTATTTTATAATAAAGTACTGATTATCTCATGTTGAATATCTGTATCCTGAAAATACTGGCAATAGTACATGAGAGTGTTGGTTATTTACCTTCATGACCTCACAGCTGGCTGGGAGCTATGACTTGGTACCACTGTCCAGTATCCAGAAGAGAGCATTATAGCAAATATTGCTAGCTCAGGAAAATATAAAAATTCAAAATTTGGTTTCTATTAAAAGCACATAGCTTTTATACCACCACTATAAAGTCAAAAAATCAAAAGTTGAACTATTCTAAGTCAGAGACCCTCTATAGGGCTTTCCATGGAGTAGGGAAATAAGAAAAAAGTTGCCTGAAGCTATTTGACAGTACTGACCCCTACATATACTATGCTTTTATCCTATATATACAAACCTGTGATAAAGTTTACTTTATAAATTTGTATACTTAAAGGTTCATAATAAAAATAATTCTAACAATATAGTATAATAAAAATTACTTAAAACTTATAAACTGTTTATTCTTAGAATGATAAAATAATTTGTAACACTGAAAATAGGGCTTCATTTGAGAAAACCGTAAAGAAGCTGGATTCCGTTAATATTTTCAGGCCATATTGACCTCAGATAAGAGAAATCCCAAAAGTCAAACTGCCATTAGGAAGAACTACCATAACTGAAGAGGGGAAAAGAGGGATGATCATGTGATCCTCTGTATATAAAGATTAAACTGAATAGTATAACTGAAATAATGCTGCGGGAAACTGTTTCAACCCCATAAAGTCATCAAGGTTCTCAGTGCCTGAATGCACATGCAGAATTTTATTTAACAGCACAGAAACGGCTGGCTAACACCAAATCACTCTTGAATCTGTCATCTCTACTCTTGTCACACATTATCTCTTCCCTGGACTCTGATAGAAGACGTTCACCCAGGCTGTCTTCTCTCTTCCCACTCATTCTGCAAAGCACCGCCAGAGACCACGCACGTCAGTGCTCTGATCTACCACTGTGTCTCCCAGTCATTTCCAGTGTAGAATCAGATATCTCTAGAAAGGCTTCAAATGCCTTTATTTTCTGTGCCTTGGCTCTTTCCCCCATATTTCCACCCATCAGCCCATGTGAACCCTTTGAGGATTGGGACAAACTTCACTATGCCATCCCCATGCTCTGTGTGTGTGCGCGCGCGCGCGCGCGTGTGTGTGTGTGTGTGTGTGTGTGTGTGTGTGTGTGTTGCTGGAGATTGAACCCAGGGGCATTCTACCTCCAAGCTACGCCCCAGTGCTCTCTATTTTTTGTTTTGAAACCGAGTCTTGCTAGATTGCTGAGAGTCTTGCTAAGTTGATGAGGCTGGTCTTGAACCTGTGATGCTCTGGTCTCGACCTCCCAAGTACTGGGGTCAGGCGTGCTCCATGACACCCGGCTCATCCCCATGCTCTTGTTTCCATTTGTACAAACTGCCTGGCGTGTCCCACCATCCTCGTCCATTGGAAACTCCTTTAAGACACAGCTCAAACCTCCCTCCTTGCAATCTGCTCTGTCTCCCCAGGTATTCTTGCTGGTGGTTCCTGCTCTGTGATCTTCATTAATCCATTGATTCAACAAATCCTTACTGAGTGGCTGCAGGACAGTGAGCTAGGCTGCTGAGTAGCACCTTGTATGTGTGTATTGCCTCCTCCCGCTAAACTGTGACCTTCAAGATGAGGGACTGCCTTTATTGTTCCTGTTTGCATCTCTGTCCCTAACACACTGTCCCTACAGACACACTGTAGTTGCTGAATAATTCTTTGGATAAATGAAAAAAAGAAAACCAAAAAGATAATTTCAATACTGTCAATATTGCCTACAATCTATTCTTTAATTTTAAAAAACTGACCTAAAAGATGTATATTTTATTGGTATTAATCATATTAATCATAGTAATGCCAGTTTTGTGGTTGTTCAGATATAAAGTCACTGGATAAGTAACATACACACACATATGTACATATGACCATACACATGTAATTATATAAGTATATATACATATATACTTTCATATTTGGACATGAAAGTGTTTTAAACATAAACCATTAACATAAGTTAACCATTTTTCCCAAAAAATAGACATGAGATTTGTTTTTGTTTTTGGTTTTTTGTTTGTTTTTTTTGGTGGTACTGGGGTTCCTGGAAGCCCTTCTACCTCCGGGCTATACTCCCAGACCTATTTTATACTTTTTTATTTTGGGAAACAGGGTCTCTTAAGCCAGCACGGCTGGCTTCGAACCTGCGTGGACCTCCTGTCTCCGCCTCCCAAGTGCAGGGATTACAAGCGTGTGCCACCACGCCCGGCTTAGACATGAGTTTTATATATGACAAGAAATGTTCTCTCTCCCCAAAGAGTTACACAAATAACTCTTTTCTTGAACCACAGCTTCTCATGTAAGCCTAAACCAACATTCCCAATAATTTGCTAAACATATCCACTGAGGGATGATGGCCTGTTAAATAAATTAATTCCCTTCTGCTTAATTTGAGGATATCTAAAAACCAGTAAACCTGGAAAAAATGCAATCTAAAAATACTATTATGTTTTCTGCCAAATTCCTTCTTTCCAATCTAATTCTCTTGGGGTTATGTTACTATGAAAGCACTTTGGTGAGTATCTCTTTACTATAGTACCAAGCTAAGTTCTTAAGGTTCTTCTTTTGTGGTTCTAAATTATTGAAAGGCATGTCAAAATTATTACTGGTTTTCCAAATGTGATACCATATGAAGGCAGGGGTAGGGGAGGATGGTGGTGGGCCCACACTAGATTAATTGCTATATTTTTATCTGATTACATCCTGATTTTCAAAGAAAAAAGCTATTAAGAACATTGTACAGGCAATTAAAGGTGTTTTAATATGGAATACTTTCAGTTATATTAAATTAATGTTAACTTTCTTGGCTATAGTGCTTATCTTAGAGGATGATCTTCTTAGGAGATGCTGCTAAGGATTTTGGGGAATATGTCATCACGCCTAAAGTTTACTTTCAGATTGTTGAGAGTGGGGGTGGGGAAGGGTAGAAGGCATCAGGTGTGTGCAAATACTGAGGGAAAGCATTTGATGCAAAATAATGTTGATTAGTCTAGGTGGCTGGGAGGGGGCAGGTATTGGGTGTACCTATTATTCTTTAAAATTTTCAGTGTGTTTCAAATTTTTCAAAACAAAAAAATTAAAATTAAATCCTCTTTGAAGGGCCGGGCGTGGTGGCGCACGCTTGTAATCCCTGCGCTTGGGTGGCAGAGACAGGAGGATCGCGCAGGTTCAAAGCCAGCCACGCGCGCTGGCTTAGGAGATCCTTTTGCCAAATAAAAATGTAAAAATAGGTCTGGGAGTGTAGCCCGGAGGTAGAAGGGCTTCCAGGAACCCCAGTAACACCAAAAAAAAAAAAAAAAAAAATCCTCTTCGAAGGAAGATGCTTTTAAAATAATACTTTGTCTATACCACACATGCACTTTTTTCTTTTAAGACGATCATTTGGTATTGAAGATGAGTAAGTCTGTGGCTGATAATTAATACTGCAGAGATGCCAGGGTTTGTTTCTGATTACTAACTCTGGCATTATGTTTAAATCAGAAAATTGACTTCTCTAATCCTACTCTAGGATTTATCAAAAAGACTTCTGGTTAGTATCATTTTCTCCAGGAAAAAATATCAAAATGCAAATTTATGGCCGGGCGTGGTGGCGCACGCTTGTAACCCCCGCGCTTGGGAGGCGGAGACAGGAGGATCGCGCAGGTTCGAAGCCAGCCGCGCTGGCGTAAGAGACCCTGTTTCAAAAATATAAAATAGTTCTGGGAGTGTAGCCCGGGGGTAGAAGGGCTTCCAGGAACCCCAGTACCACAAAAAAAAAAAAATGCAAATTTATAACTTTCTCATATAAATGTTTTTTTGGGGCTTGAGCAAGTATTCCCCAAGGAAAAAAATAAGCATATGGAAATATGTGAAAGAAATTCTCCTTTGTACTTATGTTTCTTCATTATTTCAATGGTCTAAAAAACTAAGCATACCACTCACAATGAATTTTGAGTTTTCTTTGTTTTGCTTTTGTTTTTGATTGATTTTTTTTTTTTTTTTTTTTTTTTTTTTGTGGTGGTACTGGGGTAAAACCCAGAGGCTTCCTACCTCCGGGCTATACTCCCAAACATATTTTATATTTTATTTGGAAACAGGGTCTCACTAAGTTGCTGAGAGCCTCACTAAGTAGATGAGGCTGGCTTCAAACCTGTGCGATCCTCCTGTCTCAGCCTCCCAAGCGCGGGGATTACAAGCGTGAGCCACCACGCCCAGCTAGATTGATTTTTTTTACTATTTCACATATGTAAAAATCTTCCCTTCCATGTCTTCTCTTCTTACCCTAACCCCACAGTTTGCGTATACAGTCAGCAAATTCCAAGAGGGCTAAAGGTTCTAAAAGATGATATAAGTTTCATGAATCTTTTCTTTGACATAATATATCCTTTCTTTAAATAAGATTTCCTCAACAAAGCCGGCTGTGTGAACAAACTGCTAATGCTTTCTAGAATATTCTTTCCAAAGTCTATACATAGCAAAAAAAAAAAAAAAAAAAAAAAAAAAAAAAAACGTTTTCTAATAGCCAATAAGCAGTTAAGAGTCCAAAAATTATCTTAATGGAAAGGTTTGAAACATATCCAGGTACCCATTCACGCTCACATTTACACGCAAACACGAATTCCAAAGGACTTTAAGCAGGCAAAAGAAGATGTTTTGTAAATATAATTTGCCTGTAAAAATAAGAGAAAATCTGAGCAAGAGAAAAAAAAAAAAATCAGTGTCCCTATTCGTTTGAGCACAGAGCTTGGCACTGTTAGGAAGCCAGATGACATGACCCAGAAAGCATGATCCGACAGAACATTAACGGGCTCAAGTTTATCTCAGGAGGAAAGACTTTCAAGCCTAAAAGAAATACTTTTCTTTAGCTTCCAAAGTGTTCTACACGATTCTTGGAACAGTATAAACCGCAGATCAATTGCATACCCTGGAAATTTTTCAAATTTAAACATTAAAAAGTGTCTACTCTTGAGAGTCATCATCATTTCTTAGATCCTCCTAGTTTCCCTCTTAGGTCAATAGCAGGAAAATGGTGTGTGACATGCATTCTGTTAGCCATTAGTCAAAAACTCCAATTACACACTTGTTAAGCTTCAGTTTAACTTCACACTTTATGGTTCCAGTGGGCAATTTCTTCTTCTGGCTTTCCAGTTGATATCCAAATATGGTAGACACAAGAGCTAGAACTGAGATAGGCTGATGAAAACTTAGCATAACCTACATTTTATAAATTTTATTTTTGTTATGAATTGCTACTAGCTTTGAAGGTTAGATTGAATCAGTTGATGTGTTATCATAAGACTCCTTCCATCGCAAATGCAGGAATGTCACACGTTTCTCATTCCTTAGCAAGTACAGCTTAGGTGTGAAAGGAATTTTTCTTGCCACAGAAGCCTGGCTGTTCTCCCTCCTGGCTCTGTCTTGCTGCTGCTGCAGCTGCCATCATTGGCAAGCCTCAGAGCAGATCACCACACTCCAGAGTCACTGTAATGATTTCACATCTTGGCATTGGTTTTCACCAGCAATAGATCACGGCTTGACATGGCAAATCTTTAATGTAGTGAGGAAAGTTTTCTTGGTAATTCACAAGTGCAAGATGAGAAAAAAGTATAGAGTTCAAGTATGTTTAGAAAGCTGAAATCAAATTTCAGAAGTACTATTAGAGGTAACTGCTGTGTTTTTTGTTTTTTGTTTTTTGTTTTTTGGTTTTTGTTTTTGCTTTGTTCCTGAATTTCTTTGGGCATATGAGAAAAATGTAATTCAGACCAAACCATATTTAGAAAGCAGCATAAATTGTTGACGCGAGTCATTATCAGCATGGGATAAAACTAGCATTAGAAAAATCAGAGTCACGAGAAAGTCTTGGACTGTGTAATTTTACTATTGCATAGGATGATAATGCAGGTTGGTCATCCCTAATTTTAAAATCAAAGATCTAATATGCTCCCAAATCCAAAACATGTTGAATACAACATGAAAACACTTTTGGGAAATGACCCACCTGACCTTGTGTGACAAGCCCAGTTAAAATGCAGGCACACTAAAAATAATACATAAAATTGCCTTTGGCCTTATGTATAAGTTGTATATGAAATACAGATGAATTTGTGCTTAGACTTGGGTCACATCCCCAAGATATCTCATTATATATACTAATACACTCCAAAATCAGAAAAAAATCTCTGAAACACTTCTCATCCCAAGCATTTGAAATAATGGACATTCAGTCTATACAATCCTAGAGTTTATGGAGTCCTGCTCATGCCTCAGGAAGGTTTTCATACTTATCATTACACATTCCTGGCCATTCTTAGTAGGTGAACCACGATTCCCTCATGTCTGGAAATAAGGACCATTACAACACAATAAAGAAGCATGGTGTGGTCACATCATATCTGAATGAGCAGCAGAGTTTGAATCCCATCCCATGCTCATAACCATAAAACCACATGGGCAGATTATACCCTAGGATGAGGGTGAGGGTAGTGGGAGCCCAGACTTAATGTGTGGCCTCTCTAGGTTATTACACACTGCTGAGCATAACCTATTCAAATGAATGACAACCCTTTCAAAGCTGGAATTTATTGCATAAAAGGCAGAAGTGCAAATACTCTTACAGATTCCTATGGGAAATTTAAATGCCTTCCAGTTTTTTCTGAGGGTTGCTTTGACTAGAACCACTAACTTGATTATCAGAGCCTGACATGACTGATCTCCTGCACCAATCAAGGGTTTCTTCTCTATTTCAGGAGTTAAGAAAGTCAAATCATGGTATCTATGCTGTAAGCATCATTATAGTAGGCACTGCTGTCTCTTTGCAGGACAAAGTAACAAACCTCACTCAACATGATTGGACAGAAAAGAGAAAACTCTTTACCAATCTAGCTCTAAAGTTTTCTTGAACTCACGGCAAAGGAAAGTAGAGATTACAAAGCAAGTCAACCTGGTGGATATCTGGATCTCACTCCCTTCAATCCTCAGGAGCAATGGCCCTGACTTGCATTTCCATTGCAAAGTATCACAAAATTTTATATTTTATTCTTTATGATAAGCACTCCATAAATACAGTAGAATAATAAAATAAGTAATTTGCAGCATTGAAAATAGGACTTTTGAAAAATCCTAGAGAAGCTATGTTTAGTTAATAGGAAATAGTGGTTAAACAGAAATATAAAAAGTTTTAATAACAGTATGTGAACACACTTTCTTCTGGAATAATCTAAGTGTAATAGTGTTATTTAAAAAGAAGGTAGACTTCCGGGAAGATGGCGACCGAGAAAAGCGGGGCTTAAAAGCCCCGCTAACAACCAATCTCCATTACTACAAAATCAGCGCCTTTCATAGCCAGAAAACACCATCACCAGAGAAACAAAAAAACCACCAGGCTCCAGAGAGAAAGTGGACTGAGACCAGAGCTCAGAGCCACAGAGGAGATACACCGGCCTCACGCCCGAGGATGCGACAGCAGCGCCATACTGCCGGCAGCAGCGGTGAATTCACCGGATGGCTACAGCAAGCCGAGGTGAGCCACTGCGGAAGAGCCAGGTGGAATTTTTCAGCGCAGGGAGCATCTTAAACTCCCAGTGGCTGAGCTCAGCACACACTGCAGGGACTCAGAGTGGAAATCAAAACCAAAAAGAAATACGCCAGCCTCACAGCCGAGAGCGTAGCAGTGGCGCCATATTGCCACCGGCGGCAGCAGCAGTGAATTCACCGAGTCCAGTAGAGCTACATCTGCGAACTCAAGAACAGTGAGTCAAATTGTGGGCCACAGAGGAGAAATCCCAGTACTGTACTCCCTGGGACTTGACCCAGTGGGGGAGGAGCAGTGCAGAGATATCACACCATAGGAGAACGTGCAACCTGGCACCCCCCACAGTCTAAAGCAGCCTCTATTGACTCCCCGGGTCAGAGACTCTGTGATACAACCCAGTAAAGGAGTAGTGGGGTCTGAGATACTACAGACTCAAGATCCAGAGCACCTTAAGTGAATCATAGTGACCCAAGGGAAGAACCCAGAGAAGGCACAAACTTCCGAAATCATGGGAAAGAGCAATAATACTGGAGCAATGAATGCCCACAACCCCACAACATCAGAACCCGATAAAACAGAAAATCAGAGATTTCTAGAAGATCAAATCAGGAAAATAGCTGTAGAAATAATAGAGGTGCTTCAAAAAGAACTCAGAGAGAGCCAAAAAGAGATAAAGGATGCAATTAATGAAGTAAAGGCCTCAATTCAAAGCACAAACAACCGATTAGACCACATGGAGAACAGAATCTCGCTCTTAGAAGATGATCATTCCAAAAATGAACACATAGTTTCTAATCTAGGAAAAAATATCCGACAGCAGGAATCTGATATTGAAGAAATATGGGCCCATTTTAAGAGAGCTAACCTAAGAATAATTGGAATAGAGGAGGGAAAAGAAAGTGAAACCAAAGGGATCAACAATCTCTTCAAGGAAGTAATAGCAGAAAATTTTCCAAACATAGAGCAAGAGGTCGATACACAGGTCTAGGAAACTTATAGAACTCCCTTTAGACAGGATCAGAGAAGAGGATCCCCACGCCACATAATTGTCAAAATGACCAATGTGGAAGCCAAGCAGAGAATCTTAAAGGCAACAAAAACAAAGGGCCAAGTGACATTCAGAGGCAAGCCAATTAGAATCACTCCAGACTTCCCAAACCAAGTCATGAGAGCCAGAAGGGCTTGGAGTAACATATTCCAAACTCTGAAAGAAAACAACTTCTAGCCAAAAATTTTCTACCCAGCAAAACTTTCTATCAAATTAGATGGAAAAATAAGAAGCTTCCATGACAAACAGAAACTGAAGGAATTTATGTCTTCAAAACCAGCACTAGAGAAAATACTCAAAGAGATTAACTACAAAGAAGAAATAGGTAACACACACCAGAACCAGAGAAACAAGATTTTCCATCCAACAGACAACTAAGATTGGTTATCTGTCGAGATTCATTATTTATGTTAGTCTTTTACCTATCTCTAAATGGTATTGTTTGCCTTTATTGTTGTTAATTTTTAGGATTTCTAGGTGGAATATTAATATACCTTCAGATATAGCATTTGGAAATATTTTATCCAATTCTATCAGTAACTTTTAACTCTGTTTACATTGTCTTTGGATATACAATATTTTTTTTTATTTTTTAGGGAGTTTGTATACTCTTCTGTTGCCTGTGCCATTGAAATCATAACCAAGAAATCACTGCCAATTTCAGTGTTGTGAGGTTTTATGACCCAGATTTTCTCCTAAAAGTTTATAGTCTTAAGATTTATATTTAGGTCTTTTATCTATTCTGAGTTAATACTTGTATATGGGATTAGGTAAGGGTCCAATTTTATTCTTTTCCATGTAATTATTATTTTTCAACAATATTTAGTTAAAAGATTATTATTTCCACCACCAAATGTTCGTGGAAACCTTGTCAAAAATAACTTGACAATATAGGGAAGAATTTAGCTCTAGGCTTTTATTTAACTCCAATGGTTTATATATCTGCCTTTAGAACAGTACTATACTGTTTCAATTATTGTAGCTTTATATGGTTTGAAATCAGAAAATATATATCTTCTAGCTTTGTTCTTTTTCACGATCATTTTGGGTATCTAGAATCCATATTCCATATTAGGATAGATTTTTTTCTGAAAAATAAATATATAAATATATGATAGTTTCACCTAAAAAATAGAAAAAAATATTCTCTGGTAAGAAAGAAAGCAAAAAGAAATATTGAAATGTTATCTTTAAGTCATCAAAAGCTTGGTATCAGACAAATGAAACTGTTATGTGAGATTATCATTTTTAATTTTGGATAAATTGCTATAATACTAGATGTCAACCACTAAGCCAAGCATGGGAAGGAGGGATGGGGAGAGAATGGGGTGGGGATCGGGTAGGGGCTGACTGGGTGATGTGTGCATGTATGTCTACAAAAGTTTGTATCCCACTATGATGTATGAATACAGTGCACCAATTTTTAAAAAAAAAGAACAAAAAAGAAGGTAAAAGCAGGTGTGGTGATGCATGCTTGTAATCTCAGAATTTGGGAGGCTGAGACAGGAGGATTGGGGTTTGTGGCTAGCCTCAGCTATTACTCAGTGAGGCCCTTTGCAACTCAGTGAGACCCTGCTTCAAAATAAATAATAAAAAAATAGGGCTGGGTGTGTGGCTCAAAGGTAGAATGCCCCTGGGTTCCATCCCCAGTACCACAAAAAAAAAAAGAAGGTAAAGATCTCATACATTTCTAAAATATATATTTACTATGGTAATCAAAGCCACTAGCTACTAAGTGCTTTTTGGCATGTGATAATTTCTGATTTTGTTGTATGCACAGAAATTTGGACTGAAATCTTCCCCATTCCTTTAGGAATTATAGTATAATTCCTGCAAGTGCTGCTACAATCCAATATAACAAATACTTGCTGGTTGGTTGATCTCAGAGAAGGAAAAAAAAAAAAAGATATGGCTGAAGAAGTACAGAGCGCCAGGCAGCAGAAGAGAAATAATGAATAATTAAAGAGATGCTGGAATATTCACATTGAATACATCATAGAAACAGCAAGGGAAAGGAATGTATGATTAATGCCCAGCAGAAGCTGTCAAAACTAAAATTTAAAAGATCAGCCTCCACAAACTATAAGACCGTGTGTGTGTGTGTGTGTGTGTGTGTGTGTGTGTGTGTGTGTGTGTTACTAAGAATTGAACCCAGGGGCACTCTACCTCTGAGCTACACCTACAGTCCTATTTTATTTTTTTTTAATGCCCTCACTAAGTTGCTAAGAGTCTTGCTATGTTTCTAAGGCTGCCCTTGAACTTGTGATCTTCCTGTTTCAGCCTCCCAACTACCAAGATTACAGGCATGCACCACCATGCTTGGCTTCTTTTACATTCTTATTCTTGGGTCACACAGGAGATACTTCAGAAATACCTACTGGCCTTTACAAAACAAATTTTAAAAATTGAATCAAGTTATATCAGGATTTTCCCCCCACAAAGTTATGTTTTTCAAGGAAAACTATTTAACTCATTTAATATAACATAAGACATCTGTAACAGGATTCCACTGCATTTATTTTCTCATTTTTCATAACAGTTCCATAAAATGGCGACTATAATTTGCAGTGTGTTCAACAGTGGACGGACAATATATCTAAAGCTTTTGGTGTTGAATTCAATTTCTCCCAATATTTCACTTGCTTTCTTCCCAAAGAGCTCATGAAAAATAATGACTAATATAAATAAGTGCTATATAATAAAGACATTGCCCAGGATCGTTCCTTTGAAGGTATTATGGATTCTGGAATGCTTCACAAATGCTGCTCAGGGAAAGGTCAGGTGCAGTGGGAGATTCCGCCATATGTATATTTATTCCTTCATCATTGGAAGTCTACATAAATAAAATAGAGACTTAAGCAGTGAATTAAAAACATAATGCCATCTTAAGAGTATTGATCATCTATCTCCTAAGCTTTCTGGAAAAGCAAAGACCAAAAATCATTTACATCCTCCTGAGTCTTTGCTAGAGCCATAAATACTCAGAAGTAACAAGACAGGGAGAGGGGGAGAGATTTCTAATTTCATCAAACTTGCCAGTTTCGTTTTTGTGTATTAAACAAATACTCATCCCCCTGTCTCTGGGCACACATTCAGAAGGATGACTTGTCAATAGTTTTCGGTGGCTTCAAGGGAGGATTTCAGATTTATTGATATAAAGAAAAGCAAATATAAGAAAAGGACACTCACACTAACTACCATTGTGTGCTCTCTGCAGCTGTGCACATGACAGGGACATCAATATCCTGTTAACTCTGCAGAGCAGTTAGTGATGTTGTTTAGAAGTTAAGAGGGGAAAAGCACAGGCTGGCACCCAGAGCCTACTGGGAAGTCAGCCTGAGGCTGTGGAATGTCTACAGGAGCAAAGCCCTGCTGGTGCTGGTTGATCCAGTAACTAAATGTCAAGCTAATTTATATTCAGGCCAAGAGATTCCACAGAATAAAGATAAATGAATAAATGGTACGAGGATACCATTTTTAAAGACCACATTACCCTCAAATGAATTAAAGTGTCATGGATGAAATCACCAGAGCCTCTTGAATTCGTCTACCAAATGCCAGTGTTTGTGGAAAATGACTGCAAAGCAAATCCTTTCATGGAAAGTCCAAAGGAAGGTCAAAGACTCAGAAAGGCTGCGGAGGCGAGGGGTAGTGTATGCGAGTACCCCGTAGTGGCAACTTTATAGTTCCATGCTTTAAAGTTCCATGCTTTATCTTGGCATTCTACCCCATAAGACAGTCTTCTTTATTTGAATGTGAAAATCAAATATTTGGTTGTACTACTGAGAGCTGATGTAGCAGGCTGAAGCACCCCTTTTTTTTTTTTTTTTTTTTGTCGTACTACTCAGACTCAGTTTAAGTTGTTGTAACTGGGTTCAGATGGAAGAGCCTACTCTGAGGGTCACCATAGGTTCCTCTGGTATGATTCTCCTTTAATAAGCCTGTCTGCACTCTCAGGTTAGGTGAGAAATTCAGAAGTTCTTAGCTAAACCAAATACCATTGACAGTAGCCCCACACGAGTGGTTACATTAAGAGTGACAACTCAAAGATGCAAAATGAAATGGCCACAGTTTTTGTTGTTGTTGTTGATACATACAATAGTCACTATAAAAATGTAAAACTCTGATAAATGACTCAAGAATAAAGATTCCATCTTTTACTGAGTTTTACCACTCACATCAATATGTTGTGTCATCTATATCACTCAATACAAGTAACATATTGGATTCTGGACTCAGGGGAATATATACATACCAAGGCATAAAAATATTTAAAGCTAAAAGATGGCCAAATGGAGAAATGCAGTCCTAGTAACTTCTCATACATTTTTTAAATAAAAAAATTAAAGGATGAAAACTCCCAAGGAAAAGAGTGATAAACTATACCTCCAGGCTCTCCCCATCCCCAATCTGAACAAAGCCATCTAAAAGCCAAGGGAAGAAAAGTACTTCTCCTCCTATGTTTTGAAGTAACCCAGAGGGCATAATTATTAACCAGTCTCTTGGCTGGAGTGATGGACTCATAAGCAAGTGCTGAGACTAGCCCCTCCTATTCCTCTGCTCCTTATGACAAAATAATGTGAAACAATATTTACTATGTACCAGAAAGGACTGGACCCAATCACATGATCATAGGTGATCTTCTCCTCACTTAGGCTCTGAAAGCCCAGGAACCCTCTGGCAAGGCAAGTAGAGGTCATTTATAGAGTTGTATCAAAGGCATTGTCTCTGATGTGATGCCAAAGGTGAACTTTATAAAAAGCCTACTATATAGTTGAATGGCTATAACTGGCCAGTATCAATTCATTAACTGTATGTATCTCTGCTCAGAACAGTTTCAACATTCACTAAACAGGTGATTCTACTAACTTCTCATTCTCAGTCTCCTCATCCCCAAGATAGGAATGCTAGAGTTCTGGCCTCAGAGGTCAGAGGGAGGAATATGTGAGGTACAATAGGCCCAGAAAAAGTGTCGGCAATGGTGTATTGCAAGAAGAAAACAAATCTTAGTGGCTATCATTATTATTATTATTACTGTTGTTTGTGAAACTATCAGGGACACTATCAAATCAAGGTAATGGTTGTCAAAAATGATTAGCTTCAAAAATGAACAATGGCCACTATTTTAGCACTTATCAGCATTACACTGGTGATATTCATGTCTTTTATCTCTAATCCTTACAATAATATTATAAAAGTATTAACTGCCCAATGTCAAAAATCAAGAAAATTGAGATTAAAATATATTCAATAACTTGCCTACTTAAAAATCAATTATCAACAAATAGATAAAGTCTCATGTAAAAGGGGCTTATCTTTGATGTCATTGTACTCACTTCTGATTGTCAACGACACACGGGCATTTGTGTGTACACCTGTGCCCACACTATCCAAAAGCAATATAGCATATTCAAAATAAAATGAGCTATGGATTAAACACAAACATGAATTTAAATACAGAGGACATGCGACCCTCTCTGCATCCCAGCATCCTGAGCTATAAAAGTTGTTGTATAACTAAGAAACAAACACTTTCCACTACTTTAATTATATCTTTGGCAATATTAAAGCCAAAATGTTTCCATCTAGTCCTAAATAATTCTGTATGTATCAACCTAAATTCATTGGGTGCGGTTGTTTCTGAGCATCACTTTGCCTCACCTTTGAGGATCTCTGCACAGACACAATAATGGGACAAAGTTCAAGAGAGCCTTGCTTCATTAAAAAGAACCAAAGAAGCTGGGCGCGGTAGCACAGGCCTACAATCCTAGTACTTGGGAGACAGATAGGAGGATTGCAGGTTTCTGGCCAGCCACAGAAGTTTAAGTGAGGCCCTCCACAATTTAGTAAGACCTTGTTTCAAAATATTAAAAAAATGAAGTAGAGCTGGGGGTGCAGCTCAGCCTGGGCACCACAAAAAAGTAAAAATACAAAACTGGATGCATCAATACGCAGGACATATTATTTAGGGGTGAAAACAGTTATATAAACTGTAAAAATCTGGCCTGAGTTTAGTCCAGTATACAGATTTGGAACCGTGATAGCTTAATAACTAGATAACAAAGAAAGGGTCTGCAACACTTCTAAACTCCATAACCCGTTGGGAAGGACCTCATAGATCTCCATAGTTACAGTAGCTCAAACCATCAGAGACGTCAAATGGGAAGAGGGGTGAGAGCCCAAGCGGAATGTAAACAGACCTGAATCCTAATCCCCGGCTCTGTCACCTATTATCCATGTAAGTAATGTTATTGTTAGGTGGTTTATGACTTTCTCATAAACCCAGAGGAGACCCCCTAGTGCAAGGGGTTCTGGTAGTTTCAAGAGCCAGTTTAGGAGTGCCTCATGCTCGCCCCCCGCTCCCCGTCACCACCCCAGCTCTCCTGGGAAGGGCACAGCCAGCACCTGCTTCTTGTCACTCGCTAAGCCCTCGCTGCCTCCCTCCCCCTCTCCTCACTCCCTTGGCTCACCACACATCTCTTTTCCTGTGGTCTTCAAAATATTTTTCTTTTAGCCGGGTGTGGTAGCGCACACTTGTAATCCCCACACTTGTAATCCCATGCTTGGGAGGCTGAGATAGGAGGATCACACAGGTTTGAAGCCAGCCTCAGCTACTTAGTGAGGCTCTCAGCAACTTAGTGAGACCGTGTTTCCAAATAAAGTATAAAATAGGTCTGGGAGTATAGCCCAGGGGTAGAAAAGCCCCTGGGTTCCACCCCCAGTACCACAAAAAAAATATTTTTCTTTTAGTCTCAGGCAATTTCTCTCCTCTCTCCTTTTTCATGTATGAGTGAAAAAAGCACAGGCTACAACAATAAAAATATTAAAAGTTAAAGCCTTACTAATTTACAATCCCAACTAATTCGCAATCCTTCATTGTGTCTAAGTGTTCCTTTCCCCACACACCCTCACCAACATTTATTATTATTTGTATTCTTTTTTTTATTGGTGCACTGTATTCATACATCATAGTGGGATACAAACTTTTGTAGACATATATGCACACATCGCCCAGTCAGCCCCCACCCAAACCCCACCCCATTCTCTCCCCATCCCTCCCTCCCATGCTTGGCTTAGTGGTTGACATCTAGTATTATAGCAATTTATCCAAAATTAAAAATGATAATCTCACATAACAGTTTCATTTGTCTGATACCAAGCTTTTGATGACTTAAAGATAACATTTCAATATTTCTTTTTACTTTCTTTCTTACCAGAGAATATTTTTTCTATTTTTTTAGGTGAAACTATCATATATTTATATATTTATTTTTCAGAAAAAAAAATCTATCCTAATATGGAATATGGACTCTAGATACCCAAAACGATCTTGAAAAAGAACAAAGCTAGAAGATATATATTTTCTGATTTCAAACCATATAAAGCTACAATAATTGAAACAGTGTAGTACTATTCTAAAGGCAGATATATAAACCATTGGAGTTAAATACAAGCCTAGAGCTAAATTCTTCCCTATATTGTCAGTTATTTTTGAAAAGGTTTCCACGAACATTTGGTGGTGGAAATATTAATCTTTTAACTAAATATTGTTGGAACATAATAATTACATGGAAAAGAATAAAGTTTGACCCTTACCTAATCCCATATACAAATATTAACTCAGAATAGATAAAAGACCTAAATATAAATCTTAAGACTATAAACTTTCAGAAGAAAATCTGGGTCATAAAACCTCACAACATTGAAATTGGCAGTGATTTCTTGGATATGATTTCAATGGCACAGGCAACAGAAGAGTATACAAACTCCCTAAAAAATAAAAAAAAAATATTGTATATCCAAAGACAATGTAAACAGAGTTAACAGTTACTAATAGAATGGGATAAAATATTTCCAAATGCTATATCTGAAGGTATATTAATATTCCACCTAGAAATCCTAAAAATTAACAACAATAAAGGCAAACAATACCATTTAGAGATAGGTAAAAGACTAACATAAATAATGAATCTCCACAGATAACCAGTCTTAGTTGTCTGTTGGATGGAAACTCTTGTTTCTCTGGTTCTGGTGTGTGTTACCTATTTCTTCTTTGTAGTTAATCTCTGAGTATTTTCTCTAGTGCTGGTTTTGAAGACATAAATTCCTTCAGTTTCTGTTTGTTATGGAAGCTTCTTATTTCTCCATCTAATTTGATAGAAAGTTTTGCTGGGTAGGAAATTTTTGGCTGGAAGTTGTTTTCTTTCAGAGTTTGGAATATGTTACTCCAAGCCCTTCTGGCTCTCATGACTTGGTTTGGGAAGTCTGGAGTGATTCTAATTGGTTTGCCTCTGAATGTCACTTGGCCCTTTGTTTTTGTTGCCTTTAAGATTCTCTGCTTGGCTTCCACATTGGTCATTTTGACAATTATGTGGCATGGGGATCCTCTTCTCCGATCCTGTCTAAAGGGAGTTCTATAAGTTTCCTGGATCTCTGTATCAACCTCTTGCTCTATGTTTGGAAAATTTTCTGCTATTACTTCCTTGAAGAGATTGTTGATCCCTTTGGTTTCACTTTCTTTTCCCTCCTCTATTCCAATTATTCTTAGGTTAGCTCTCTTAAAATGGGCCCATATTTCTTCAATATCAGATTCCTGCTGTTGGATATTTTTTTCTAGATTAGAAACTATGCGTTCATTTTTGGAATGATCATCTTCTAAGAGCGAGATTCTGTTCTCCATGTGGTCTAATCGGTTGTTTGTGCTTTGAATTGAGGCCTTTACTTCATTAATTGCATCCTTTATCTCTTTTTGGCTCTCTCTGAGTTCTTTTTGAAGCACCTCTATTATTTCTACAGTTATTTTCCTGATTTGATCTTCTACAAATCTATGATTTTCTGTTTTATCGGGTTCTGATGTTGTGGGGTTGTGGGCATTCATTGCTCCAGTTTTATTCCTCTTTCCCATGATTTCGGAAGTTTGTGCCTTCTCTGGGTTCTTCCCTTGGGTCACTATGACTTCACTTAAGGTGTTCTGGATCTCGAGTCAATAGTATCTCAGACCCCACTACTCCTTTACTGGGTTGTATCACAGAGTCTCTGACCCAGAGAGTCGATAGAGGCTGCTTTAGACTGTGGGCAGTGCCAGGTTGCACGTTCTCCTTTGGTGTGATATCTCTGCACTGCTCCTCCCCCACTGGGTCAAGTCCCAGGGAGTACAGTACTGGGATTTCTCCTCTGTGGCCCACAATTTGACTCACTGTTCTTGAGTACTCAGATGTAGCTGTACTGGATTCGGTGAATTCTCTGCTGCTGCCGCCGGTGGCAATATGGCGCCGCTGCCACGCGCTCGGCCGTGAGGCTGGCGTATTTCTTCTTGGTTTTTATTTCCACTCTGAATCCCTGCGGTGTGTGCTGAGCTCAGCCACTGGGAGATTTAGATTTTACCTGCGGCGAGAAATCCCGCCTGGCTGTTCCGCAGTGGCTCATCTCGGCTTGCTGTAGCCGTCCGGTTTCTCTGGTGATGGTGTTTTCTGGTTATGAAAGGCGCTGATTTTGTGGTAATAGAGATTAGTTGTTAGCAGGGCTCTTAAGCTCCACTTTTCTCGGTCGCCATCTTCCCGGAAGTCTTATTATTTGTATTCTTGATGATTGCCATTCTAACTAGATGTAGATGGAATCTTGGTATAGTTTGCATTTACATCTCCCTGAATGCTAATGATGCTGAAAGGTAATTGTTGTCCATTTGTATTTCTTCTCTAATTAGTGTCTGTCTGGATCAACCTCACTAGTAGGGATGGAGAGGACTGGAGTGTAGCAGGTTGAGGTATACAGGGAAACACCCCAAGAGGTACTGTATGCACATATGAATGTATCCCTTTGAATCTCACAACAATATGATTACAATGCACCAATGACATTCTAAAAAAATTGAAAGTTTTTAGTGTTTAAAAAATGAGTTTAATAATAAGCCAATAACATCAAGAACCTTGTAATGTCCAGAGGTTTTCTTCATAATTTTTATAAAAATCACACAGTAGGTAAAGCCTGGGTTTTGAAGCCAGACAAAGCTGAGGTCTATCCCCAATATGTTCTGAAGAAAATCACCAACCCTGAGACTCCTTTTTCCTTTACTCTTAAAGTGAGAAAGCAAATGAAATAATTCACATAAATCATGTATCACAGTGTCCACATCTAAGAAATTACATATATTAGAAGTACATTCATTAGAAGTAGCTATTGCAAATGTTACCCCCCACACTCCTATCTCAGGCACCTTACTTTTCTTAGACCACTAGGTTTCAAGTAAATTTTTAACAATTTTTCCACTATAACAGTATGGTGTGGAGTAAAGAAAACACAAAATCTTCTAGGGATTCTTCTTTCAGGGATTTTTAAGAAGTCATCTTTATTATGTTGGAGGCCTGCCTTGGAAGTTAGTCGCTGAGAAGTGGTGGGGTGGGTGGAAAATATATTTCAAGTTCAGCTTGACAAACGTGTTTAGAGGTCTTAAGATTTTGGGCTTCAAGTCAGTCCTAGAGTCTAGTAGAACAGACTCATCTATTCATCTTAACTGCTCCCTGGTTCCTACCCAGCTCCATCTTACAGCTTTTGAGACAGAACTGAAAGGGACTGAAGAACAAGCCTGGGATCAAAGAATTGGAGCTAATTTGGGAGATGTGAAGAAGATAATATGATGGCCTTTATCTTAGGTGAAGAATGAAACAAAGAATAGAGTAACCAGATCAAAGACTGAGTAAAACTTGTTGGCACCATATTGAAATAATGGACAGGTTTTCTAGTGTAGATGCTCCGTGTCATGTAGACTCCTTAGGTCCCCAGCAAGTCACCTAAGTAATGAACTTGCAGGAAAAAGGTCTGGAGCAGTTTATCCAGTGGTGGTTGACTGGTCACCAAATCCAAAGCGTGTGTGTGTGTGTGTGTGTGTGTGTGTGTGTGTGTGTGTGTGTTATGTGTGTGTTCTGCTGGGATTTAAAACCAGAGTTGTTCTTCTAATATGCATCCCCAGCACTCCCCTTTTTGAGACAGAATCTTGCTAAGTTCCTAGCCAGTGGTCCTCCTGTCTCAGCCGCCTAAGCACTAGGATTACATGTATGCACCCAGCTCAAAGCATGAAATTTGAAACTAATAACTTTCCCCTTTTTCTTCTGATTCTCCTTCCTTCTTTCCTATAGCCCTAGAATCTAATGTGTTCTAGTAAGTAAGAGAAAATGGAGAGAAAAAGAAAAGAGAGAAAGCAAGAAAAATAAAAAGGAAAGTATGTCAGGCATGGTGGCACATGCTTATAATCCCAGTACTGGGAGGCTGAGACAGGAGGCTTGCAGGTTCATGGCCAGTCTCAGCTACCTAGTGAAGCCCTCTGCAACTTAGTGAGATTCTGTTTCAAAATAAAGAATACAAAATAGTGCTGGGGTGTGGCTCGGAGATAGAATGCCCCTGGGTTCAATCCCTTGTACTGAAAAAAAAAAGTGGGAAAAAAGGGAGGAGGGAGAAAAGGGTAATGGGTAGAAGAGAGGGAAAAAACAGATAAAATTAAGAAATTATAATATTAAGGGGAGAAATGCTAAAAGTTTTCACTGTAAAATGACTGGAAATAAATTATTAAGTTTTCATTAGCAAATGCACACTATCCTTATTCTCACTTATAAAGTGAAATGTGTCTTTTCCTTATGTGAATGTGTCTTTGAGTAATATATTCTTATTCCTTACTTATAAAAGTGAAACATCTCTCTCATTTGAATGTATCTGTGGGTGAAATCATGATGGAGGCTTCATCATGATTTCTGGTAGCACTTCATTATTTTGATGCCTTCTTATCTATTTCTATATATGAAATAAGATTCCATATAAAATGTATTCCTAAAACCCCCAACAGACTATCATATTAATGAATTATTATATGGATCTTTGACTAGGTATACTAGTCTTGAGTACCTAAACATGGGCTTATTTTCCTTCATGACCCAGTGATTCTAAAAACACAAATATGGGCAAATTTTAATCATTGATGTCAAGGTAAATGTGATTAAATGTAGTGGAACATTTGCAGAGCTAACTTAATAATAAAATGCTTAAGTTTGGGAACTCATTGACTTACATACCTTAAATCTGAGTCAGACTTCCCTCAATACTAGCATTATGGAAAAAGAATTCGCTCCCTCCCATCCATCCCAGACCAGACACTATTACTGTTCTTTTCCATGTTACTCCTAAGGTAATCAGAAGGAATTCCTTATTTTGTTCTTTCAAATAGATTTCAGAGCCAAAAATAAAGTAGTCATGGGAGTTCAGCCCTTAACACCACATTTTTCTTCTGTGGTTATATAAACTCAGCTCTGATTTGTTTCCTCACATGGCTCGCTTTCCTCTCTTTACCGTGTATTCAGTTGGCATATGTTTATTGGAATAGTGGAGCCATGGAGTGGACAAGGCAGACACAGTCCCGTATTATTGCAAGTTTCAGGAGTATCCCTAGCTGCAGACTAAGTTTGATAGATTGCTTACACAACATCTTTCAGCCCTGCCTTCTCCGATTTCTCTCACAATTCCAAGATGACTGTCAGCAGCTCCTGGAGCAATATCCTTACTCATTTATTTCCAGTCAGAAAAAAGGCCCATTCCCCCATAGCTCAAACCAAGGACGTGGCACAGAGTCTTACCCATCTCTATGGGTCTCACTCAGGTCATATACCGACTCTTAACCAATCAATGTGATCAGGAACATGGGGTGTATGATAGGTTGAAGCTAACCAGAGCTCACTCTTGTAACCAGTCAGAGCCCACTCCATATGGATGAGAAACTCAGGCACTTTTAGGAAAGAGAGGAGGACATGAAATTGATGCTGGCAGGAAGGAGACATGTCCACTAACGTTCCTGTCCTTCCGGAGCTAATCGCCTCTAAAGAGTTGGCAGGATGATGAGAACTCACCAACTCGGTGCGCATGTGAATCATTTCTGATGCCCTGGGAATCTTCCATGGCAACAGGATGGAGACAGGCCGCACGTTCTGCTAAAAACCACCCCTGAGCAGCCGCCATATGCTCGGAGCTGCTGGCCTCTGGCAGTGATTTAGAGGTGAAACCTTTCGTGTCCAATTAGCCTACACTTTGATTCATGCCATGCCTAAGAATTCATCTTTATTTATAAAGTTCAGGATTTCAGATAAATTCAACAAGAGCTGCTGAAAGTTAAAGTGTTTGCAGGGATGTTCCTTTCCTCAATTAATCATGATTCAATTTTCCCCATGTAGAGCTGGGTTAGAGAAAATTGCACATAGCTCCATCCAATCTTGACGTTAGTAGAAATACTCTCCTTCTACCTTGCTTTCCACCTTGAATGCTGGATTGAGTTCTAACCTCACATTATATACCTCATCACCAACCTAATGCTCTCAGTCAGAGGTTCTCAACCTTGGCCACACAAGGCAATCGCTTAGGGAGCTTTAGAAAATGTCAGTGCCTACGTCTCAACAGATTCTGCCGTAATGGGTCCAGGGTGCAGCCAAGGTTACCAAGCAGAGCCTTGTTAGAGATGAAGATGTATATCCTAGGAAACGTGCCCAGTTTGCACACGGAACTGATTTAAATGCTGTAGCCAATCAGTTAGGAAATAGTTAACATCAGCCCAAGATTAAAGCAAATTCATAAATAAGGAGAAATGTTCTCCACAACACCAGCTTCCTATCTCTGCAAGCTTTGGCCTTAACTACAGACACATCTCCACATTTCTACTTAGACCATCATCTTCACCATCTTTTACTGCAGTAAACTTTCAAGATGCGAGACACACAAGCTCCTAGGCCGCCGTTCCTCCTCAATCGTTACCCTTCAGCCACACCGACCTTTCTTTCTGTCCACATCTCCCATCTCAGCACCACTGTATGCATTGTCCCCTCCGCCCACAATGTTCTCTGTACACACACCTGACCCCTTCCCACTGAACAAACAAATGTTCTGCCTTGCTCACTCTGCCTCCTGCTCAGGGCTTGGTTTAACCTCAAAAATGTTCCTCCGAACCTGATCAAAAGTAAGCTTCCTTATACTTTCTCCACACCCTATTTCATATTTTCTTAGTGAGGTGTTATTTTTACAGTATCTGCCTCCTCCTTCAAACTATAAAACCCCTAAAGACAAAGGTAATTCTGTTTTGTTGGTCTATGTATGACCCTGCACCCAGCCTTATCACAACCCATAATAGATACTCAATAAATAATTATCCAGTATAAATGAAAGAAGTGTGTTCTATCAATTTACTTTCACTGAGGAACATTGTAAAAACTAGTTTATGGAGTACATACCCATATTTATGTTATACCCGATGATGTTTAGAACCCTGTACATCGCCAGGCGTGGTGGCACACACTTGTAATCCCCGCACTTGGGAGGCAGAGACAGGAGGATCGCGCAGGTTCGAAGCCAGCCGCGCTGGCTTAAGAGACCCTGTTTCCAAATAAATTATATATATATATATGTCTGAGAGTGTAGCCCGGAGGTAGAAGGGCTTCCAGGAACCCCAGTACCACCAAAAAAAAAAAGAACCCTGTATATCAGTTACTATATTGCATAACTGTTCTCTTTATAAAAAGTCTAAGAGCTTTTCACAGTCTCTGTTCTAGGAATGGTTAAATTTTTCATTAGAATCTACTTGGTTTTCGCTACCATATTTCATAAATCATGAGATTTTGACTCATAATGATTCTATAAATCATTTGCCAATTAGGCTTCTCTCTTTGCTTTGACTAATTAAGAAGCTCAAAAAGCCCCACCCCATCAGCACCAGAACAGACTGCCAAGTTGCACACTATGCATTCTAACCTCCAGCTTCGCCTACTCAACCCTGCCTTCTATTTGCTCTATATAAGGTTCTGAGAATTAGGACATAGACATCCTTGAGACCATTAGCCTACCAGCTACAGTGACATTAAATAATTAGGTAAACACCTTCCATTCTTTATTGCTTATTTTAATATTCTAATAACCTGCCTTATATACTCTCTGGAACTGAGACCTAGTAAATAAATTAAATAATGAAAAATATAACTTATTCTAAGAAAAGAGAAAAAATATCTAGGTGCTGGGTTGTGTTTCAGGCAATTTAATAAATGATATCTCTTTTCCTTGTTTGAAAGAAAGAAGAATCAAACAGAAAAAATCAGAGTGAGCTTGGGCACATGGGTGGTAGGGGGCTTCCTGATCTATCATGAACAGCATTGGGAAACAAAGGCCGACAGATGGCGGGGGGAGCAGGGGAGAGGCTCATTAGCTCTAAACTTCAGCAGGCTTTCTGCAGACAAAAGAAGGGAAGGGCTGAGCAATGCTTGCCCAATTGCTGCCCATTTACCCATAGATCATCCTGTCTACTATCTCGGGCACAGGCGATGCCCTTCACTTGGAAGCACTAAGTCAAGATAAAGGCTGTCCTCTCTCCCTAAACATCATCGATTTCCTAACACTTATTTCAGCTAGGATGTATTTTACAACAGAAAGTCACCGTGCTCGTTTCCTAATGCCACTGTGACCAATGACCACATATTTATTATCTCCTCATTCAGAAGGTCAGAAGCTCAAAATGTCTCACTAGACTAAAACCAAGGTGCCTGCAGAAAGCATCCCTGGGGAGGATGCTGGCCTTTGCCAGTTTCTGGAGGCTGCCTGCTTTCCTTGGCTCATGGCCCCTTCATAGCTCTCAACCTTTGCTTCTGCTCTGATATCCCTTTCTCTTGCCTCTCCTGCTTCCTTGCTCCCCTTATATGGAGCCCACTAGGTAACCCAGGATAAGCTCTCCCATTCAGAATCCTTCATCACACCAGCCAAGTTCTATTTGCTCTATTTAAGGTTCTGGGACTTAGGAAATAGACATCCTTGAGACTATTAACCTACCAGCCACAGTGACATTAAATAATTAGGTATCTGTAGTACGAATTTAGGAAGTGGTTAAAATCATATCAAAGAACCATCACCATTATACAATGCCATAGACTCAAACCAGCTCATGAATTCAAAGAGTTCAACACAAAGACAAAACAGTGGATACAAAACAGTTTCCACCCTGGAAAAGTAGCCCAAGAAAATTTCCAAATGCTGATTTCAACCACCCCCCACCCCCAAAAAAATCATCAGCTTCCTAGTCAGCAGCCTTCTAGCATTCACTGAGATAAAAGCGTGATCATTCTTCCTGCCTGGAATCCTCCACCCCTTCTGTTGTCCCTCAAATCCTCCACACCCATCCCCTCCCGCTCCTACCTACTCCTAACCTCCTCCCTGCACCCCTCCACACCTGCCCAAAAATGCAGCAGCCGCAAAACAGAACCAGGAAGATGGAGTGAGACGTCTCTTAAGAACAGGAACATGAAGATGAGATACTATTTAACCGAGAAATTAGGAAATTCTCCATAACTTTTTGAAAAAAGATTTGGCGTCATTTTTATACAATTTTCCAGCTTTCCTATTCGCTTCAGAAATTTTTAAATAGATTAATTGTATAAAAGTCAAGTCCTCTATCATCCTCAAGGTGGATGTCCTCCAGAGTCCAGGGTCATGTTATGCAAAGGGTCCCTCAATAGACACATGTTTGCTATTAATTCTGAGGACCAGGCTCTCATTTGCCTGCATGGGCCACTTCATAATTCACATATCTACTAAAAGTATGCTTTCCTAAACATTTCAAGAGCATGTGTAGGTTTAGATAATATTTTAAGTCATTTCTTCAGGGGTTTTTTTTATCCTTTTATTTTCTTGTATTCTTTCTTGCCTTCCTCTGCATTCTTCCAGCCAGTTCTATTTTTAGGCAGGTCAGCACTTATTGATTTGTAAGGCTACTCCCTTCTTACTGTTTCTGAACTCATATGCAGAAAACAAATAGCTACAAATGCCATAGCTCATGGTGTGCCAGAAGACTTGATCTGAGATCATGGTCTAAAACAGAAAATCCTACTGAGAGCTGAAGTGTCAACCAATGTGATAGTTTAAAAAAATGTTTGAAGTTGAGCATGGTACTGTATCCTTAAAACCCCAGAATTTGGGAGGCTAAAATAGGAGGATTGTAGGTTTAAGGCCAGCCCCAGCAAATTAGTGAGACACTGTTTTAAAATAAAAAATGAAATTGGGCTTGGGGTATAACTCAAAGGTAGAATCCCCCTTGGTTCAAGTCATACACATACACTCACATACACACACACACACACACACACACACACACACACACACACGTGCACACGCACGCCTGAAAGAAAACCACAGATTGAATTTGTCTTAAGAGATAGAGATAATGGTCATTTATACTCACTAATGTTTTCTAAATCTGGAACATAATTAGCAGATGGCCACTGTTTTTCTTTCTGCTTCTTAGCTGGAGAGAGATTTGGAGACAGATTTGCTATGGCCCAAGCAGTATTCCCCACAGTGCAACAAGCAGCTGGGGATTAGAGTGAGGCGGAGCCTTTTGAAGTTCAGGGGTCAAGGGCTTGAGCTGCTCCCCTCCCCCACCCAATGCCCTGAACTTGACAACTTCAATGACAGCTGTATGTTCCACGAGACGGGACAGAGCAGCCCAGGCTGCCATTACTGGGAGCTTGCCCAACACTCCATCACTGTCTGTTTTGGAGTGTGCCCAAGCCATGGCTCCATGGCCTTCCTTGTTTTCTAGAACTGGCCAGTTTGCCTCTGTCTCCAGCATCCACACCTGAAAGTGTCACCAGCTCCCTCCACTGTGATTCCTAAGTATGGGAACACGGCAAGGCTCCACGCCGCCCTCGCATCCCCAGACAATCCTGAGATCCCGGCTCAGGCTCCCCAGTTGCTGTGCTTCATCTCCAGGTGGACACCCCTGGGGGCGTCAGGCTACCTGTTCATTCACTACCTCCCACTGATTAAATACTCTCAAGATGCCACACTGGGCCCTGGAGGCTTGTGCTTGCCTGTACGGAGCACACAATCCAGTCATCATTAGCCATTTATAGAGTACCTTGGTGTGTGGGGAACCAGAAAACAGCGTGGATTTTGATAAGGGCAAAGAAGAAGAGAGGATACCAATTACCAAGGCCGGAGAGGACAAAACAGGATAAGGGAAATCTTCCCAGAGAGGAGAGAAGATAAATTCCTTGACAAAACCAGCTGCCCCCAGAGCCACAGCCACCCAGTCCTCATGGCAGATACATGGACACATAGCCTTTGTGGTGGACATAAAGATGGATACAGACGGACACAAAGCCAGAGTAGATACTGCCATGGATGCGGAAGCACATTTTTGTTTTGGCTTTTTTTTTTTCACGATACTAAGGCTTGAATTCAGGAGCATTCTATCTCCAAGCTCTACCCACAACATTTTTTCTTTTGAAACAGGATCTCACTAAGTTGCTGAAGCTTAGCCTCAAAACTGATATCCTCCTGTCCAGCCTCCCAAGGACTAGGGTTACAGGTATGTACCACCACACTCAACTCAGAAACACATTTTTAAAAATTAGGTCATAGAATTTGAGAAAGACACTCAGAAGTTCCCATGTAAAAGAAACTGTGCTGAGTTTGTATGGGCCTCCAAGCTGCAGGGGTACAATCCACTGAAATCTGCAAGAAGCCTCTAGCACAGCAGCCCTTTCTGCAGCTCCCTTTGCCTTCATAGCTCCCTCCCTCCCTCCCTCTCCTCCTGCTCTCAAAGTCTGAGACCAGCGTGCCCTCAGCAATGACCCACGGGAGCGAAACATTCCAAGCCCTGTGATTACTTGTTTATAATTATATCTCTTTCATCTCTTTTTGGCCAAAGTCCCTTCCATGCTTCAAATCCCCAGAGGGGAAATCAGCAACCCTCTAGGGAGGCCCCAACCCAGCAGACCCCTGCAGCTCGTCACGGGCCTCACACTGGGGTTCTGTCCCCACTGCCTTAAGTTCTGAAGACCAGAGAGGGGGCAAGGAAGACTGAGTCCTTCACTGCATCCAGTCTGTGTTTCCTCTGAGGACCATCCTTCCTGCTCTTGTGTGTATCTGAGGGGATGGAAGAGGCCGTAGTTGAAGAAGGATGAGATCACTTGTCATTGGAGTGATTCTCAGGTTAGAAGCAAGGGCAAAGATATGCAAATGATAGGAACACCTATCATCTCCCAGGTCACCTCCTCACCTTACGCCACCCCAACACACCACAGCATGCTTCTAGTTCAAATGCACCACTTCGGGGGAGGGATGTACTGGGGATAGAATCCAGTGACATTCTACCTCCAAGCTTTTTATTTTTATTTTGAAATAGGGTCTAAGTTTCTGAGGCTGGCCTCCAAGCTGTGATTCTCCTGTCTGAGCCTCTCCAGTACTGGAATCATAGGCGTGCACTATCCCACCTGGCTCAAATGTACCTTTTGATGGCAGAAAGGGATGACAAGGTCTCCAGGCTTGCTCTCTGCCCTACCTCATGCTCAACTGAAGGGCTACCACTGCAAGCACTAACTTACCTACCTCTGATTTGGAGCCACATCTCTTGGAATCTCAAGTGGCTCTTGCCTTGACTTCACCAAGAAAGTGTCCTACACTGTGAGGGGAAGGATACTTTGCATCTTGGGTGGCCAAGGCCTCTTCAAATCATCTTCCCACCTTGATTCTTCATTGATCCACGTCATGCTTCTATAGTGCAAGCCCTGTATCACTTACTCCCGGTGCTATATGCCAACTGGAAACTGACATCAGTTATAGCCTAACAAACTGTATAACTAAAAACACTCTCATATTTGTTACCCATTTGTTGAATCCCTGGAGTGGTCCCAATACTCTGCTAGCCATTAGCCTTCTAGGTAAGAGTTTCTGTACAAGACCACCCAGTTTTATCACAGTCCTACCATATAGCCTTCATTAGAAATCAGTGATTGAAGCCAGGTATAGTGGAGTATGCCTATAATCCCAGTGCTTGGGAGGCTGAGACAAGAATATCATAGGTTCAAGGAACGTCTCAGCAACATAGCAAGACTTTTAGCAACTTAGTGAGACCCTGTTTTAAAACAAAACATAAAAAGTGCTGGAGGTGTAGCTCAAAGGTAAAATGCCCCTGGATTCAATCCCCAGTGCTACACACACACACACACACACACACACACACACACACACACACACAAAGAAATCAGTGATTGGAGGAGAAAGAAACAAGCTTCACAGGTAGAGGTGCCTGAGCTACAGTGAAGGTACCGGGTATGCACCTGCGGCCTTCATGATGATACCAACCTTCACTCCTTCATAACATCTTTCATCTA
Source organism: Muscardinus avellanarius (assembly GCF_963383645.1). NCBI lineage: Eukaryota > Metazoa > Chordata > Mammalia > Rodentia > Gliridae > Muscardinus > Muscardinus avellanarius. The sequence continues at coordinate 68,234,853 of NC_137798.1, forward strand.
ATCTTGACCAGTTTCTTCTTGGAGGGCAGGGTTCATTGGCATATGAGTCCACTCAGAAAAGAAGAAGAGTTTATTGTTCTCTCTCTGCTCAGTCCTCAACATCCCTGAGAGCTCCCCTGCCACAGCCAGCTTCAATGAGTTTAAGAATGCTCCTACATTGGTATGGCATTGTCTCAGTCAACATTCTAACTCCTGTAATCCAAAACAACTGACCACACAACTTAGAGGAAGGAGGATTTATTTGCTCACAGTTCTAGAGATTTAGAGGTTTCAGTCCATGTCAGGCTGGGTCTGTGGAAATCAGGGAATGGCAGCAGGAAGCAGAAAGAGAGGAGAGGAAGAACACAAGACTCCGCTCTTATGTCATGGAGGCCAAAAGCTAAGAAAGCAATCAAGAAACCCAAGCATAGTCCCTATAGCCAACCTCCAGGGACTTACTTCTTTCAACCACATCCCACCTGCCTAGGTTACCACCCACTAAATCCATTACAATGGACTTTTCCACTGAGGGAATTATAATCTTCATGACTTAATTATATCAACTCTGAACATTAATACATGAGCTCTTCGGGGGATTGAAGAGCTGTTATCTAACCATAACAGGGATTCCCTAACTGAAGTGTCAAAGTTGGAGATTCAGAGACATACAAAAATTCCACATGTCAGAGAGCTCTCTAGGTGACCAGGTCAGTTCAGGACAATAATGGATTTATCACAGAATCTAAGTAAGGTGCAGAGAGCTTAAGTATACAGCTTGAATCAGCTCCTTGAACCTGCCCTAGAGCAGGAATTGCCCTGGAGTGAGACCCCCAGGCTTCCAAAGATTGAGTTAGAATAATCCACTCCCTCCTTTCTCTTCATCGTCTTCCCCCACCCTAACTCCATCTAGCAAATTTGAAGTGTTTTCTCCTTGATTTTTTCACAAAATTGTCATTTCTTCATAATTACCAGCAGCCACTGAACACCACCCTTCACTAGTTTCACTGCCATAGCAGGCTCTGAGTGTCACACTTCACAAGCACAGGGTAGAGCAACGGCCCCACCCCCTCTGCACATGCAAAGTCCTGACCCCTCGTTCACAGAGTTCAACATTTGCCCCGACCAAGTCCCATTATCTGATCTCTAACTCCTTTTTCTACCCTTTGGCCTTTGACCTGGTCTAGCAGAGCTTGCAGTCCCAGCCACCCATGCTGGCCTTGGCAATGCACCTAATACCGTGTGGGCTCCAAGAGAGAGATGTGGGGTTAGTAATGAGAGTAATGTAAATGACCACTTGATTGGGGCAGAAAACACCTGTATATGTCAGAGCCAAGAGGGCGTTAAATCATCTTTCCCTTCTCCATATGTTCCCCTCTTTCTGCTGAGGAAAGAAAAGACCCTGGGCCACTCAGCCCTCCTCTCTCCCAAAGCCCAAAAGGAAAGAATAAGAGCTCCAGGTAAGCCTTAGGCTTTCCTGTGCTGCCAGAAAGAAGATGAGAACATTTACAGGTGGGCTCTTGAGGAACAGAGGGTAGAGGCGAAGCTTCTAGAGAAAAACTTTGGTGTCTGTCATTCAGGAAAGATTGGAATGGTTTACAAGCACTTTGGGCTGTTGCGACTGTGTTGTCCTAAGCACAAAACCACCCTAGGACTATACACATGGTTCCCCATTTATATTGGAGTTATATTTATTAAATCTCTTTAAATGCAGACTAATCATGGCTTACCTATAACCTGAGAGAAAAACATCAGGAAAACCGAGAATATCAATCCACAGCCTCAGATCACTAATCCATCAACTCCAGTGACCCCAGTTTCAAGCCTGGCACCTGGCATCTTCCTGGCTTCTAGAGTCAACACACACCATAAGCTCTAAAGGTAGACAACATTCAGGGCATCCCCTACTGGCTTTGGATCTTTCTTAATAGGACCGGCTAGCGATGCTGCTGATAGACACCCCTAAGATTCCATGTTCTTTTTTAGATGGTTTGAGGGAAAACAATTAGGAAAAATAGGTGACTGAGAACCAAAATTGGTAGGTGCTACCTTATACAAACTCAAAGCATATACTTAATAATAAAGATACAAGCAAAAGATATTTATTGCAGCAAGGATGCAAGCATTGTTTTGTTTCAAATAATCACATATAGATAGATCTTTATCTAGAAATAGATATATATACTTTGATCACAATTATATATTAAGGAGTAAAGAATAAGGTTATCTTATTTTTACTTGAAAAAAACCTCTTACTTATTACCTGGAAAAAAAAAAACCTCTATTCTAGTTGAAGATATTAGATGAAGATAAGTTAAATAAAGAAAAAGCCCACAAAGACATAAAATTTCAGGACCCTGAATAACAACAAAGCTGATGAGTAAATATAATCTTAGGGTAACAACTGCACACCAAAGTAGGAAACAGAAAAGTCATTGAATGTTCTCCAAATTATCTTGTAACACTTGGGAAAAGAAGTTATTGAAAACAGAAACACACACTCTAAATATTCACTTGACTAGTTTATCTCACTCTGCCTAGACTTTGTCAATAAAGGGCTATATCCGAAACCAATTTACTGCTGTTGTCTATACAGCTCATATACTTCTTTTGGTTTGCAACTGATATATCTTGCTAGATTCCAGCATTCTCAAATGCACATTATTTCCTGGGTACCTTTCAAAACAAGTATAGGTAAAACATTAGTGGTTCATAATAATTCTCTGAAAAGGATGGGTTGGTTTGCAACAGGCAGTTGATAAGCTTCCAGTGCAGCAGACCAATTTATCACACATTCTCCTCATAAAAACACAAGCATGGTCCTACAGCCTAGAATAAATCTGCACAAGCCTAACACAAAAGCTTCAGGGAGTGAAGCTCAGCAAAATAACAGAATTTAAGGGATAAGAGGCAGCTCAGATGACATTTAGCTCAGTCTATATATATAACAATAATAGTGGCAGGATAATAGTCACAATTCTTGAACATCCAAATTTTTTTCTGATCATTTTACATGTTCATAGTAACAAAGAATGAGAACATAGTTTTCTACATATTGCAAATATGCAATGTAGAATATTTTCCTTTCTATCTAGACCTTATATTCTCAATATTTTACCACATTCCTCATTCTTTAAAAGGTTCCCTTGTGAGCCAGGTGTGGTAGCACATGCTTGTAATCCCAGCACTTGGGAGGCTGAGACAGGAGGATCGCACAGGTTCAAAGCCAGCCTCAGCTACTTAGTGAGGCTCTCAGCAACTTAGTGAGACCCTGTTTCCAAATAAAGTATACAAATAGGTCTGAGAGTATAGCCCAGAGGTAGAAAGCCCCGGGTTCCACACTCAGTACAAAAAAAAAAAAAAAAAAAAAAAAGGTTCTATTGTGAAGGTGCTTTGTAATGGCCCAGGACCCATCCCTTATTATTGAATATTAGGCTGCTTCCAACTTTAGCCATTAAAAATGCATTGGTGATTAATATTTTTACTTGGAATGTTATTGTGCCCTTGTATGATTATTCCTTGCAATACAGGGCAGAAAAGATTGCTGAGTCAAGGGTGAAAAAAAATGTCATGTTTAGGTTTTTAATTTCTATTACCAAATGGTGTTTCAGAAAACCCAAGGAAATTCAGAATTCCTCCAACAGTCTACAAAGGCCTCTATCTTCATGCACTCAATGCTAAGTACCCCACTTTTTTTGTGGTACTAGGGATAGAACCAGGGGTATTCTACCTGTGAGCTATACCCCCAGCCCTATTTTTTATTCTTGATTTTGAAACAGGGTCTCACTGAGTTCCAGATGGCCTCACCAAGTAGCTGAGGCTGTCCGCGAACCATGATCTTCCCATCTCAGCCTCCCAAGTGCTGGGATTACAAGCGTGCACCACCACGCCCAGCTCCCCACTCTTTAATATTGCCAGTGTAATTGACCAAAGATGTAACTGACCAAAGATGGTAATTGACCAAAGATTGTAACTGATTACTGCTGTAATCCAAAACAACTAGCCACCATATTAGAAGAAGGAAGATTTACTTCCTCACAGTTCTGGAGATTTTAGGCATTCCGCCTATGTCAGACCAAGCACAGCTCAGAGCATAGTGGTAGGAGGCAGAGAAAGGGCCAGGGCTCTGCTCTTAAATCACAAAGGCCAGAGCAAGAGAGAACTAAGAAGCAAGAAAGGGGATTCAAAACCACAAGCAGTCCCCAAGGCCACAACCCTACATCTTCAGCCACACCCACTAAGTCCATTACCTCATCCACTGATGAGCTTAAGACCCTCAAGATCAACTCTAAACATCAATACATGAGCTTTTTCAGGAGATTCTATAACAAATCATAACAGCATCTTTGCTTAATTTGTAACTCTGTAACCCTTTGCTCCAATATTCATTGACTCTTTACATTTGTTTTTGTAAAATGTCTATATTCTTTCCTTATTTTCTTTTGAGGTAGTCATTGTTGATTAGAAAGTATGTTTAGGTATCAAAGATAATAACCTTTTTTGACCCTCATAATGTGACCATTTTTTCTAGAACATATACCTTTATTTTTTGAAAGTCAGATATGCCAGTCTTTTTTCTTTATGGATTTCTTCTTTTATATTTTCAACATCCTCTTTTATTTCCAAATAGTAACCAACTATCTAAATACCATATATTTATTACTTCCTCTTTTTCTACTGATTTGAAATGCCACTTATCAGATCCTAAAATGTTACCTATAAGCCAGGCATGGTGGTGCACCCTTGGGAGGCGGAGACAGGAGGATTGCACAGTTTCGAAGCCAGCTGTGCTAGCTTAAGAGACCCTGTTTCCAAATAAAAATATAAAATAGGTCTGGGAGTGTAACCCGGAGGTAGAAGGGTTTCCAGAAACCCCAGTACCACCAAAAAAAAAAAAAAAAAAATGTTACCTGTATAGGCTAGGGATTATTCTGTTTCATTAATTTTTATGCTGCTTTCATTAATTCAATATTGCTTTAATTAGTATGATTATATAATATATAATAACATGTTACATCATATAATATGTATTAACTTATATTATTCTCATTTTAATTATTAGGTTCTTTAATTTTTCATATAACCACTATAATCACTTTGTTATGTTTCTAATTGAAAAATCCAATTGTAATTACTTTAAACTGATTAAATTGGGGAGGTCTGACATCTTTCCAATAGAGCTTCTCAAACCAGATCACTTCTTTTATTGTATCTCAGCAAAGTGTGATGCTTGTTTTCCCATAAAGGTTTTGTACATTCCAAAACACTTTATGGTTTTTGCTGTTATTGTGAAAAGGATATTTTCCACCATATTTTCCAGGTAGTTATAGCCGGTACTTGATAGAATTTTTTATGAGCCTAATAATTCTTTGAAAGTTCTTCACAGGAATGTACTGTTCCGCTTTATCATCACCTGGGTTTGGATTTCTCGGTGACTGTTTCTGGACAAGGAGAGGAGGTGCTGTCCTCCAGGGGGCAAGAAAGCCAAACAACACGTGGGCTACCTTGTCCTTGTTTTGTGTGGCAGATATGATTTTAAAAAACATGCTTCTGTGTATCTTGCACACTTTAAGTTTTTCCCCATATCTTATCTCCTGTGATACTCATATACTCTCTCTAAAGTGGACAATATATTCCACAATATCCATATTGTGCTTCTCATCTTAAGCATGAGAGAACCGAGAAACAGGTCTGAATCACTCACCTGGAGAATTTAATAGAAATGAAGACTGCTGAGCCCCCCAGACCTATTTCCTCAGAATCTTAGGGGTGAGCGTAAAACCAGGAAGCTGTGTTTTAACTAGCGCCCCCTGGTGACATACAAAATATTTATATCAGTGAATCAAAGTCAAGGCTAACATGAAAAGTTTCTGCCTCTAAATCAGGTATTTTCTCCACCATGCCTCAATGACAATTACTGTGATTTCCTGGAAATGTATGAATATGATTAAAGGAGAAAGCAAGAGTTTCTAAGTAATCTCTCTACACTGGAGATCTTATAAAAATCTTACCAAAAAATCTCTTTGTAAAGGAGATCTTTCAAAAAGCACACTACAGTCTGTGGGACACGGCCCTGACTTACAGATTTCACCCACAACCTGGCTGCTTCTTCCCAAAGTCTTAGATTACAACTCTCTTGGCCTCTGCGGTTAATCCCAGGCTGGCTGGGCTACTATGGAATCAGGACCAGAGGCAGCGGTCCTGCTCCTCTGGCCGGGAGCCTGGCGGCCTCAGAGCTGGTAGCTGACTAGAAGAGCAGAGGCCACCATAGCACAGATGCCCCAGCACAGCCACGTGGCGTGGTGTCACCTCACAGCAGATGGGCCAACTCTAGCTCAAGATGTCTGGCTGGTGACCTCGCCTGTTCGTTTAGTATCCAGAAAAGCTCACAGTGACCTTTTGGGAGATGCCAAAGACTTACCTAAAGAAAACAGGTGCCTCAAAGGAAATCTTCTATTTGGTTGAAGTTTTTGTTTTATTTTGTTTTGTTGCTTGGATATTTTGGGGTGTGTGTGTGTGTGTGTGTGTGTGTGTGTGTATACATGTGCATGTGCTGATGGTTATTGAATTCAATGATTCTACCTCCAAGCTACACGCCAGCCCTTTTTATTTGTCATCTTGAAACAGGGTCTCACCAGCTTGTTGAGAGTCTTGCTGCATTGCTGAGGCTGTACTCCAACCTGCGATCCTCCTATCTTAGTCTGCGACATACTGGGATTACAGGCATGTGCTGCCACCCCAGGCTTAATTGGGTTGAAGCTGAACACACATTTCAGCCCCTCATCTGATATTTATGGAGCTACATGCCCATCTTGGGACATAAAAATAAATAACACATAGCCTCTTTGTTACCCAGTGGGAAAGGAAGCATGCACAGAAATAGATATAAAATACTTAGAAAGCATCTAGGATTATGGAAGTAGGTTTCCTAGGCTGACAAGTAGAGGGAAAGTATTCCAAAACTTCCAAAGGGAGCAATTTAAGCAAAGATGTCCTGGGTATAATAGGCTGCAGGAAGTTTGGATTATGGGAGGGTAAAAAGTAAAAGAGAACTGGAAAGGTAAATCAGGCGCCAGATTACAAGGACCTGGGTGCTCTTAGAAGGTGTTCATCTTTGTCTTGCATTGCCTTTGGTGGCATGGAGGAGAAAGAAGCCCAGAAGATGGAGCCTAGAGAATGGGATACAGGTTAGGAGCCTTTTCCAACTGATAAGGCAGGGGACTGAATGAGGACAGCTTCATGCATGGTAAAGAGAAGACAAATTGTAAAGACACTTGGCAGATAGAACTGGCAGGATGCAGAGACCAAGTAAAGGCTGAAGAAGTAAGGTTGGGGCTGAACATGACTGAGGTTTCTGGATGTGGCAGTCTTGCATTTGTGGCTCTTTCTTTGGTCTGGCCTCATCTCCAGTCAATTGCAGGAATATTGAACAGAGCAAATCCTTCTTCCCACTCCTCCTCCTTCTGCCCCCCTCTTCTTCCATCACAGAACAACTACTGATAAGGACAGACCTTTCCTGAACACCCACCCACACCCAGAACCGAGGTTAACTCTTTCCAAGAAGCTCTGCTCCCAGTATTGTGAATTCAGAAGCCATTTGCCCGGCGATACCACCTTACACTTGTATAAGCCTTAGTGTGCAAAATCTTCACATTCGCGATCTCTTTTGTTCCTCAAACAAATCTCAAATGGCCAATAAAAAACCAAAACTTGGGGAAGCTGCAGCTTGCGCAAGGTCCCACAGCTTGCTCACAGTGAGCCCGGGGCTCCCATTTGTTCTTTCTCTTTAAAATCCAGGAAGGTTGACTACCAAACTAACGCATGTGTATGTGCATAGCCACACAATTCACCACTACCAAACTATGGGACCAGCCAAGATGTCCAACAACAGACGGATTACAAGACTATGGGATATGCACAAAATGGAATTTTACTCAACCATGAGGAAGAACAAAATTCTGCCAGGCATGGTGGCGCACGCTTGTAATCCCCGCGCTTGGGAGACTGAGACAGGAGGATTGCACAGGTTTGAAGCCAGCCTCAGCTACTTAGTGAGGCTCTCAGCAACTTAGTGAGACCCTGTTTCCAAATAAAATATAAAACAGGTCTGGGAGTATAGCCCAGAGGTAGAAAGCCTCTGGGTTCCACCCCCAATACCACCAAAAAAAAAAAATTTCCACTATTCACAGGGAAATGGATGGAACTGTAGAACATTATGCTAAGTGAGATTAGTCAGTCACAAAAAATAAGAAGTTGGACACTCTTCCTTATATGTAGAAGCTAGAAAGCAAAAGGGTCACAGGAGGAACTCTAGATAAAAAAGGAGAAACCATAGATGAGCAAATAAGGTGACCTAACTGGAGGGAGGAAGAGAGAGATTCTCTAACGTACATGATGTACATTCACAAACATATCAAAGTCAATCACTAAGCCAAACATGAGAAGGAGGGGGAGAGAAGGGGGTGGGAACTGGGGAAGGGTTGTGTGCATGTATGCCTCTAGCATCTTGTACTCCATTCAGATGTATGGCTATATTGCACCAATAAAAAAAATTAAAGAAAAGGAAATGTTACAACTACAAGCCAAATCACTGGTCACAACAGACATATCTAAAAGGGAAAAGAAGGCAACAAGGGCTTAAGGATGAATAGCCATTATCTGCCACCCTATTCAGATGGGGCTCTCTCAAGAAAAGGAAGCCCTTAGCTCAGAATATTGGATGGGTTCTCGGGAAGCCTGTTGGGTTTTCTCCCTCTGCCTTCATTCTGTGGAAACAGGACCTCATGCCAGCCCAGTAAATAAGAGACTTCCTTGAGCAAACTTTAGTTCACACACACACACACTGCCTGCTGCTCAGGTAAGGAGAGAAACCCTTGCAAGAACACAGCTGGCTGGGGCATGCTGGTTTTGATGAGTGAGAAGTGGTTCAAGCAGGGTTTAGAGGAGGGATGTGTGGGAAGGATGAATTCAACACAGTTGGGGAAACGCGGTGTATGTTTCTAACTTTGTACCAACTTCTTTCTAGCTTATTTAGATTTGGGGAGAACTTCATTCCTGGTGCTTCAAAGCATGTCCCATAACAAAATGTACACACACACTTGTGAGGCTTAGAACAGGTGGCACTCAGGCCCAAGCAGCCTCTCTGAGTGGACACAGGAACTAGATAGGTCGCTGTCCCAGAAATGGCCAATAAATACATGAAAAAAAGTTCAACATCATTAGCAACCAAGATCTTCCAGAACACAAGAAAGGAAGGAGGGTGGGGAGGAGGGTGAGTTCAGACGGGAAAGGCTCAGTGGACAGTGGACGCTGCTAAAGATCTCCAGCCAGCGTGAATATTCATTTACATTCCCCAGTTCTTACGGCCGCCCCCCCAGGTAGAGACCACCTGTTGTGATGATTGTCCTGCCTTTTGAACAGCTTTTATGCCCCTTAAAGTAAACATGATTCATTTACCTTCAGGGGGACACAAATCCACTGACCGATTGCCCATTGTCTCACCAAACAAGTAGCAAAGCACCAACTTGAATTCAGACATTATGAAAAAATTATCTGAAAGTTGGATGTAAAGCCACAAGAAGCAAAATGCTCTTCCATGTCCGGCGAGGCGTGTTTAACACATTCCCACCTCATAGGACTGTCTAAGGGAAGGTAACTTTGCCTCATTCTGCTATTCACTAAAACCTTGAACTGTGTGAGGTTACATGTTAGCCTGAGTATCTCATTGGGAAAAGATGTTATTTAGTAAGAAAAGAGAATATCACAGGTTATCTTTTCTATATAACCAGTTTTCTATTGAACCCAGTCATATTATTCCAATACTGCTTTTTATGTATCCATAAATACCTAGTTTTTCAAAGTGCTCTTTTAGACAAGATTTTCCATCTTCCTGACTCACTTATTAATAAATAAATCTTCAACAGGTGCTCATTTTGAATTAGCATGATGCTTTTAAATTCCCTAAGATTCTATTTCTTGCTATATTCGAAACCTGGTGTTTCTTCCTCCAAACCAGCACTTTTGTGGTATTACATATACCACACAGTCAGGTAGGCCTGCCCCCTCTCTCCAAACGGTACCCTCGACAGAAGTGATACAGATAGCTGGCTATGGGCTAGAAACTGAGGGGAGCTGGGGACTCCCCAACTGACCTGGCATTTCCACATTAGTGTTCTCTTTGGATTCATCATATCTTCATCATTCTGACTTCAAAATACAGCTCTTGGCAGCCAAGACAGCCCCTCCTAACAAGAGTGAGGCTTTGAACCGGGTTCCTAGTGCCGTTGATGGGCTGGGTTGATGGTTGGAGGTTGCCTTACAGGGATTAACGAACAGGTTCTCATCCAATTTGCACATGACACACAGTTATGCAAGACAACTGAAACGCTTAGGGAAGGTCCTGCCTGGAATATTTTCTCCCTAGGTGAAGCTAAAGGATCCTCAAGAGAGCAAAGCCCTAACTTAGACTTCATTAGGACCTCGTCCTGCCATGCAAAATTAACCACTTCAGTTCACTCAAGGAAGAAACATGAGGAAGCAAAGAATGTAATGGCTTTGAGCAAGCAGGCCTTCATCTTCGCATGCTTAACAGGTCACTGGCGGCTTTTCACACTTTCCTGGGAGCCATCTGAGCTATTAGCAGGTCATTTGACCCACTCTCTTGAAAATCTCTCTTAGCTCAGAAAACAACCCTAATAGCTCCCAGAATAGAAGGTAACCTGGGACTGTGGCCTGACCACCATCTACACAGCGGCTTCACCCAGCTGTCGTTGCTTCCCAGCAGTTAGTGTCCCACCAGAGAGCGCCAGGCAGTTGTGATTGTGCATTTCCTGAAGGACTCTGCTACTGAGTCACCCTGGGCTCCACTTCTGTGCCACGCACTCAGCTCTACATCTGACAAGAGCCGCACTGTGTCACTTGGAATGTAACGGGATGGACGTTCTGGCCTCAAGGTGCTTCCTCGCCAGAGAAGATATGAGATGGACCAAAATAGCTACCACATAGGCTAGAAAATGACAAATAAATCACATTACAATCCCATTACTGGCCCAATGTTGTGGTGCACGGCTTGTAATCCCAGTATTTGGGAGGCTGAGACAGGAAGATTGCACAGATTTGAAGCCAGCCTCAGCTACTTAGTGAGACTCTCTGCAACTTAGTGAGACCCTGTTTCCAAATAAAATAGAAAATAGGTCTGGGAGTGTAGCCCAAAGATAGAAAGCCTCTGGGTTTTATCCCAGAACCACAAGAAAAAATAATCTCATTATCCATGCCAGGTGTGATAGTGCACACCTATAATTCCAGTACTTGGGAGGCTGAGACAGGAAGATCGCAGGTTTGGGGCCAGCCTCAACAATTTAGTAATGCCCTCCACAACTTAGTGGGACCCTGCTTCAAATTAAAAAATGGAATAGGGTTGGGGGTATAGCTCAAAGGTAGAATGCCCTGGGTTTAATTCCTCAGCACCACAAGTAACCTCATGTGTTGGTTAACCTGCACTGAGGTATTCAGTGGAAAGCAAGACAAACTGGCCCTTGACTTTAAAATGGCTTCAACATAAAAATAAATAAGTAAAATTAAGAAGCTTGAGAAGGAAGGAAGGAAGGAAGGAAGGAAGGAAGGAAGGAGTTCAATAAGCGTCTGCTGAAAGCTGAGCAGGTTCTCAGTTCACTTCCTCCCCACAACACTCTCTCTGGTAGGTGATGTGACCCCAGGCTTAGCAGATAAGGAACCATGGGCAGGGGATGTTGGATGCCTTTTCCAAGGTTATGGCTCAAGTGACAAGTGGTGAATAGCAAAGACAGGATACAAATGCAGAATTATCTGACTTGAAAGTGCAAACACACCACATTTTATGGCACAGTTTTGCATTTTATGGGCACAGCTTCCTTCTGTGCAATGTGACTGGAGCCTTTCCTGATTCATGGAGACACAGGTTGGCAAGCAATCGGCATCCACTACCAGTCCAAGATAAGGACTCACAGAGTCACAATGGTTCAACCCACAATGCCACAGGCCCTTGACATCCTCTGGCATGAACTGTGACCCATTTGCCTTCCTCCCAATATAATGGGAGAATGAAAGGGTGGGAAGAGCCAAGGGACAAGACCCAAGCACTGCCCTCTTTGTAGGATTCCTCCAGCTGAGCCCACACACAAAGTAGAAAGCCCCACACAGTCAGCTGGAAATGCACAATGGCTTCCACACCATAAAGGGTACCCTCCCTCCCAAAGCCATGTTGCCTTAACCCAAGGAAATTATTTATTTCTCTTGCACTTTTTTTGAAGGGAGGGAAGAATTGGGGACTTTCATAGCTTAATTAAGCCTTCAGAGAAAACATGAATTAGTGATCCAGGGCAACTTGACCCTGTCCATCCACCTCTTCAACACCATCTCTCCCAGTGCATGCTGGGTAGCTCACAAACCACATCGGTTTCTCCACCAGTGCACCCTGGGTAACTCTGGACATCCTCTGGAACTTAGCTCTGATATCTCCTCCAGAAAGCATCCTGGTCTTTCTATGCCCAACACTGAGTTCACTCCAGAATCTTAATGGACCCTTGAAGAAAAGAAGGATGAACAGAGGGTCTCTGCCAGGCTCTCAACCACCCCCACCCTAACCTTCCTTGGCTATACTTGCCTGAGGCCAGGGAGATTTCCTGGAGTCAAAGGTCCCAAGGGAGGAAGGGCAGGTGGTGCCTGGGGAAGAGCAGGCTGGAGGGAATGACTGTTCTTTGGAAAATGGAAAATCTGAGCAAGCACTTTGGGGCCCAGGACAAAGATCAGAGCCATGGCTCAGGAATGTTTGCAGTGCACAGTGGGGCAGTGAGGACAGCCTGGCTCTAGTGCCCCTTCACAGATGGCCCTGAGCCTGCACGGCATGGGACAGTCCAAGGACCTCAGGAACAGCTGCCCCAAACTCCATGTACCCAGCTCACTAGAAGCAGGAAATCCCATGTTGTGACGGCTGGATTTCCTCCCTTCATTCCTGCTCCAGAACTAGGAAGTCAAATGGTCATTAAAGACACCATTTAGGCAAATTTCAGGAACAAAAGACTGGGCTTTCTTCTGCCACTATATACACAGAGATAATACAACAGGACAAAGATCTCGGGCCACATTGACTCCCCAGCACTTCCATTACTCGCCTGATTATGGACAGAATAAAAATGATTAAATGCCCTCCCCTGTTAGCACTGTAACCAGGTCCAATGGAGCTGGGTTCAGTACTTAAAAATACGCATTTGAAAGCTCACCTGGGTGGCTGCAGCCAGTTACCAAGTGGAACATATGTTGATCTTAGTGAATCAGAAAAATTGTTCCCAGTGTTTGAACAGGCAATGTCTTTAAACAAATCCTTTTCAAAAAATTATATTAAGAAATGTTTTGCAGATGAGCCGGGCGTGGTGGCGCACGCTTGTAATCCCAGCATTTGGGAGGCTGAGACAGGAGGATCGCGGTTCGCGGACAGCCTCAGCTACTTAGTGAGGCCCTCTGCAACTCAGTGAGACCCGGTTTCAAAATAAAGAATAAAAAATAGGGCAGGGGGTGTAGCCCGGAGGTCAAATGCCCCTGGGTTCCATCCCCAGACCCGCAAAAAAAAAAAAAAAAAAAAAAAAGTTTTGCAGAGCAGGACGTGATACCTGCAATCCCAGTACTTGGGGGGCTGAGAGAGGAAGATTCCAGGTTCAAGGGCAGGTTCAGAAATTTAAGAAGGCCCTCAGCAACCTAGTGAGACCCTGTGTTGAAATTTTAAAAAAAGTAAAATAGGGGCTGGGTGTATGGGGGTATAGCTCAGAGGTAGAATGCCCCTAGGTACAATAGGAAGGAAGGAAGGAAGGAAGGAAGGAAGGAAGGAAGGAAGGAAGGAAGGAAGGAAAGAAGGAAGGAAGGAAGGAAGGAAGGAAGGAAGGAAGGAAGGAAGGGAGAGAGAAAGGGTTTTGCAGGGCTGGGGATGTAGCTCAGTGGTAGAACACTTGCCTAGCATGTACAAGACCTAGGTTCCATCTCCAGTAGAAGAGAAGAGAAGAGAAGAGAAGAGAAGAGAAGAGAAGAGAAGAGAAGAGAAGAGAAGAGAAGTTTTATATACATGTAGCCCAGGTGCCTGAAAACAAATAAAAGTAAAAATCAACACCAAATCAGCAACTCTGAGCAACAGACCAGAGAATTTGGCTGGCATAGATTAGAGATAGGGTTGTAAAAGATTACCATTATATTTATTTTTCAGTTTCTGCACAGCTAATGATAGGAAGAATCAAAAATCATCTCTATATTATACTTTTTATTATACTGCACTTTACATTTATTTTTTTTTAATAAACTCAGGAAAACTCACGCTTTCAGGTTTTATTTTCTGTTTTCAAAGAGACTTGGTTTTTCTGGAGATTTAAATTTATTCTTCCCATTCACAGGAAAACTGTATTACTCCCGCCATCAATCTGTTCAGTCTCCATTGAGTTTCAGGTTGAGACTTTGCTTCATCTTCAAACACATATGGCGTGTTTGGTATCTCTGGATTACTTCTCACTTTTAGACACAATTGCCTAGCCAGGCAGTGAGCCTGCTGGGTGAACCACACTGGATACTTTTCACTCTCCATAGGCCCTGAATTTAGGCATGTGAAATGGAACCATGCATCTCCTTCTGCAACCAGGCTCCAAGATCACAATGAATCATTTGAACTAAAGCATGTGCATGTTTTTAGTGTTGCTAATCAAGATTATACTTAATTAGAAAACTTTTTTTTTTTTTGCAGTACTAGGGATGGAACTCAGGGGCATTCTACCTCCAAGCTATACCCCCAACCCTATTTTTTATTTTTCATTTTGAAACGGGGTCTCACTGAATTGCAAAGGGTTTCACTAAGTAGCTGAGGCTGTCCTCAAACTGCAATCCTCCTGTCTCAGCCTCCCAAATGCCGGGATTACAAACATGCACCACCACGGCCAGCTTGGTAGAAAAGTTTTAAAGTGTTAAGCCTTTCTTGTTTATTTGCTTTGCTTTATAGACTACAAAATATGAAAGTGGATTAATATTTTTGTTTTCTGGGTTTTGTTGGCATTTCAAAGATAGCTAAATGCTAAGCAATTTATAACAGAGAAGTTGCTCACACAATTCTGTATCTGCAAGGTGCCTCAAATCAAAGACAAAAAGACAATACTCTAACGAGAGAGAGGCCCAGCTTCCTTTTCCTTCCCTGGCTTGGCATTCTGGAACCTAGTAAGAGTCAATGGGCAGCTTACAGAGGCCCTTGTAGCACTAGTAATTTTATCTCAGTGGGGAAATTTGGACTTGGCACTGACCATCTGCTGTCACTGCGGCCCAAGGTTGCCTTTCGTTTGGAAATCATGCTGTCAGCTTGGTTTAGAATGTACACAAGTGAAGCATCTGCTTCTCCTTGCTGCCCAGGGAGACGCTGGCATGGAGAAATGTGAAGGCTCCTGACTGAAGCCGGTGTTTATGGATTCTCTTCTTCTCTTTTCCCCTAGTTACTGTGACAGTGGGAGGAAAGCAGCACTTGCTCGGACTATACGACACCGCAGGACAGGTACGTTTTTATTGTCTCACTCATTCAGGTTGAGGGAAGGAGACAGAGGAGAAAATCTGGCCTGTGACTAATTGGTCTATGACCACAACGCGCCTGCTCAGATTTTCCCAAAGAACGGTCATTCCCTCTAGCCTGGGAATCTCCCTGGCCCCAGGCAAGTGTAGCCAAGGAGATTGGGGTGGGGGTGGTTGAGAGCCTGGCAGAGACCCTCCGTCCATCTTCCTTTCTTCAAGGGTCCATTGAGATTCTGGCGTGAACTCAGTGTTGGGCATAGAAAGACCAGATACAGTTCCTCCTGTCTCCTGTTATGGAGAATGCTTTCTGAGGCATAGGTAGGCATATGGGGACTAACAGCACAGATATTCTGGTCATTTTAATTACCTACCTAAATGACAACAAGCACATTTTTAGTATTTTTTAAATTTATAACTACAAAAAAATGCCATTATATTATCCAAGGTATTAATAATGACTTATTCATTCATAAACAACTAGAAATAAACAAAACAACATACTTGAAAGTGTGTGTGTGTGTGTGTGTGTGTGTGTGTGTGTGTGTGTGTGTGTGTGTGTGTTTTACTGGGGAATGAACCCAGGAAATTCTACCTCTGAGCTACACTTCCAGCCATTTTTTAGCTTTTGTTTTGAAACAGTCTTCCTAGGTTGCTGATTTTCGCAGTACGTTGCCGAGGCTGTCTTTGAACCTTTGCTCCTTTTGTCTCAGCCCTCCAAGTACTAGGATTAGCTGTGTCTTTGAACAAGATTTTTAATTTGCTCCTACCCAAACCTATTCCAGATTCAGGATGAATGGGTTGATTTACAAATCGAAAATTAAATTTCACTTTAACAATTTTCTTCTTGCTATTTTCTTTGCTCATCCTTTATTTGGGTTGCCTGATGAACTGTGGAAAGGTCCAAAAAGAGATAGGTGGGAGAGATGAGAACAGGAGGGAGACAATGGATTAAGTGCTGGAAAAAGAGGCAGGATCCTGGATATTTTCCAAACGTGAAGGTCAATTCCTGAAAAACTGGGAGTCGACTCTAAACTCTCTTAAGATTCTTGAAATAGTCTGTCCAAAATCTTCCCTCAAGCTGGAGAACCCAGCCAACCAATGACGTAAGGTGGAGACTAAAACCCTCCACACTTGCTCAGTAAGCATGTGTTCAAGTTGGGTGAAAACGCCGCCATGCCCGGCTTTCCTCGCAGCTCATGTGTGCTATGAAGAGTATCTAATGTTACAAGTTCACAGGCTGGAGGAGGGGAAGCCAATAAGCAGTGGATGGCTGTGGCCCAATTTCTTGGATAGAGCTTATTACCATATGTCTTGGGTCATTTATTTAGGTCAAAGTCAGCGGGTTGCTCAGTCTGTCCAAATTCATACATCTTAAGTTCTTTGGAGTAAACATTAGGCCACACTATCCCCCGCTATGAGTTTCCTAGTAACTGTTATTAGTTGTGCACTTGTCTAGATCTTTTTTCACAATTACCCAAAGTCATGTCATTTTGCTCAACTTGAAAGCTCTCTACTTGAAAATAAATAAATGGAATCTCTTTGAGGATTTCTGTACACATTTGCAAGGATCACTATATAAAACGTGGGACATCAAAGGCTCATGTGATACAGGCTAGGGCAGGGAATCTGGAAAATATAACACCAGAGTCAAGGCTCCTAGGAACATCCTAATTTCCCCTCATGGGCAGATGGAATTAGAAGTGATGACCTCTTCTATCAGTAGCAAGACACATAAAAAGTATGCCTCCCCATTTCCATTAAACTGGTTCCTCTGAACTAAGGAACAAGGGCCTTTCAGCCATAGAGGGACATTGCTTTGAAGATGGAAATTGCTAACTAATACAAACACACAACCATTGGAGTGTCCCCATTTATTAGGAACTCAGAGCCCGAAAGATAGTTATATATCCTCCTCTCTCATATTCAAATGGATTGACATAACCCAGTTTGAAAAGTTGTATTTCAAGGTTTCTTTCATGATTCTGAAACTTGTGCTTTCCTCGCCTTCTAAAAAGCTCTTCATTCCCCTGGTGCCCATTCCATCCTCCCCTCTTTCATAGCAGTCCTTGACGATTCCTGCTTCTGTGCATGAATAGCCCCCAAAAACCAACTCCCTAGGCCTCCATTGAATCTCAGATACATCAAAATTATTTAAAAGCTCTAGTAGAGTTTAATTATTTTCTCTCACTTCTCCATCCTTTTTGAAAACTTTTTAAAAATAATACTAGTGTGATGCTAGCCAGGCGTGGTGGCGCACACATTCATAACCTCAATACTTGGGAGGCTGAAATGGGAGGACGGCAGATTCAAAGCCAGCCTCAGCTACTAAGCTGCCCTCTGCTACTTACTGAGACCCTGTTTTAAAATAAAGAATAAAAATGGGGCTGGGGGTATAGCTCAGAGGTAGAATGCCCCTGGATTCCATCCCCAGTACTGGGGGGGAAAAAGAGTGGAAGCTATCCAGCACTGTAAAAAAAAAAAAAAAAAAATCTTTATACTCTGAATCAAAGCAACCAAGATGACCCAAACCTTTGACACAGTGGTACATGCTGACTATATAGTCGGAGTTCTAGATAGTCCTTCAATTTAACTTTCACCTTAATGCTCTCTCTCTACCAGTTATTTAGAAAGCCCAGAGAGAGAGAAGGGTCAGAGGGCAGCAGAAAGCATGGAGAGAGGAATCAGAGTGCGGTCTCAAGTTCCTTCTAGGCCTCACAGTCTGTGATTCTGAACTCAGAAAGATAATTTGGAGAAAGCCTGAAAGAAGTGGAGTAATTAAACAAAAAGATGTGAGACAAGACCCAAGGGAGACCTTTCGGTAGTTACACTGAAGGAAAATCTATTATTCATTTTCTAGAACAGTGGCTTTCAAACTTGAGCATGCATAATCACCTGTAGGCCGGGTAAAACCCAGACACAAGGCCGCACCCTCAGAGTCTCTGGACAGATCCAAAGTGGAGCCTCCGTTTCTAACAGGTTTCCTGGTGTTGCTGCTGCTGCTGCTGCTGCTGTACAACAGACTCTGAGAACCACTGTTTGCCAAGTGCGGTGGTGCACACCTAAAATCTTAGTATTTGGGAAGCTGAGACAGGAGGATCTCAGGTGCAAGGCAATCTCAACAATTTAGTGAGGCCCTCAGCAACTTAGTGAGACCCTGTTTAAGGTAAAAATTAATCAATTTTATAGTTTATTTAAAGTATTATATAAATATTATATTTTAATTAATTTTTATCTTTTTTATGCTGGGAGTATAACGGCCCCGCAGCACCAGCATCACAGAACATGCTCTAAATGCAGACTCTTCCCAGCCCACTAAATCTTAAAATTCACTTTAAGATCCCAGGTGGAGCCAGGCACAGTGGCACATACCTATAATCGCAGTACTTAGGAGACTGAGACAGAAGGATCACAGGTTCAAGACCAGACTCAGCAACTTAGTAAGACTTTGTTTTGTTTTTGTGGTACTAGGGATGGAACCCAGGGGCATTGTACCTCCAAGCTACACCTACACCCCTAGTTTTTAGTCATTTTATTTTTGAAACCGGGCCTCACTGAGTTGCAAAGAGCCTCCCTAAGTAGCTGAGGTTGTTCACTAACCACGATCCTCCAGTCTCCACCTCCCAAATGCTAAGATTACAAGCGTGCGCCACCACACCCGGCACAGCAAGAACGTGTTTTAAAGTAAAAAATAAAATAGGGCTATAGGTGAAGATTGGAGATATACGGCCCTGGGTTCAATCCCCAACACCAAAAAAAAAAAAAAAAGACCCTAGGTAATTTTTATGCACACTAAACTTGGAAAAACATTATTCCACTATTCTCAAAGTCTTCAGTGGTTGAAGGATTGCTTCCCAGTTTAGGTGGGTAGAGTAAAAACATAACAGTAACCCAAAATGATTCCAGTTGCCCTACCATTCAGCCAAGAAGCCCTTGTAACAAATCTGATTGAGAAGCATTATCCCAAAAGCTCCATCCCCCGTCCCAGGTAGGATAATCCACTCCTCCTTAGTTATCTCCCAGTAAATGTTGCTGAGGTCACATGACCAAGGAACATTTCTAATTAATTCAAAATTACTCATTTGGCCAATGACTAATGAGGAAAGAGAAATGATCTCAAAACAGATTGATAATCCCTCAACTACAAAAACAACGGAAATGAATCTCTGCATCTGGCTATAGAGCTCCATCTTGCTTGAATAATTAGATTTTATTACATGGATGAACTAGCAGTGGTTCTCATCTTTGTCTTGATCTAACTGTAGGTCATAGTGGTATAAAATCAACCTCAAGAAAGAAATGCATTCCCAAAGGTAAAGAGACAGAAACTCATTATTTCTACTCTCAAAGTCAGCCATGCACAAAGTTCTTTGACCTTGTTTCCCTACTTGGAGGTACTAGTCAGACTGGAACACGGCTGGAGCAAAGCCCTTGCTTGAGTCTCTCCCACCCATGCTCGATTCAGTCAAACATTTGACAAAGACAGTTCATAAGGGCACTGTCAGCAGCTATTGAACCTTAGCTCCTTTCCCAAGATCCCAAAACAAGCTCACATGTGGACTTTGAGTGGAGTCCTTTGAAGATAGAGCCTTTGGAATGCTGGTCCATCTGCTGGGTAGGATTTTAAATGCTAGCTTTGGCAGTGCTAGCTGGGAGCATGCTAGGGGGCAGGAAAGCCAGTCCCCAAGCATATCTGAAGAGGTCCTGCTAACTCATCCTCAGCACAGGCCTCTGGTGGTATGTCCCTGGAAGTCTCTTGGAAGGGGACTGCTAGAGCTCCGATCCCAGAGCTGAGTGCTGTGGTATGCTCTGTGCAGTCCACTTTGTTTAGAGTATATTGTGAGACCGAGTTAAGAGAAGAGGATGGGGTGCAGCCAACCCTTGGCATTCACAGCCGAGGAACGCCAAACTGGGAGAGGGGTCTTTCCCAGATCATGGTACAACCACCTAGCGTAGAACCAGTCACGGTACTAGGACACCTCTTCTCCTCCTCTCTGTGGGCCCTCACCCAGATGAGTGAACCCATGTGAGCGAACGCTATGAAGATTGTAGCCTCTCAGACCAAACTCCAGGATGGAAATATCTCAAAGATGGCAATTCTCAAATGTGGCAGGTAAGGCCACACATGCGGTGGTGCACACCTGTAATCCCAGTACTTTGGAGGCTCCAGGCCAGCCTCAGCAACTTAGGAAGACTCTGTTTCAAAATAAAAAATAAAGCTGGGCATGATGGTGCATGCCTGTAATCCTAGTACTCAGGAGACTGAAAAAGGAGAATTGCAGGTTTAAGGCGAGCCTCAGCAATTTAGAGAGACCCTGTTTCAAAGTAAACAATAATTTTAAAGGGGGATATAGCTCCTAGGTTCAATCCCCAGTACCACAAAAGGGGGAGGGTGGCCAATAGCAGCACTGCCTGGGATAAATGAGCTCCTGGTGGCAGGACTGTGCAGCGTGCCGGCAGCCATCCGCTGGCAGCAGAGTCTGGCACCCAAGTTTCTCAGCAAGTAAACCCCTGAGTCTACCACACGTGTGCTTCACACACTCGGGGTTGCCTACACTTGGGCAAGCACAGAACAATGTCTGTCACTGAGAAATTGGAGACAGGGCAGCCATCAGCCAAGACTCTAGCTCAACCGGGGCTCCAGGCAACTCATCTTTGCCCAGATCTGATTTCTAAAGCTCCTGTTTCCCCCAAGAGCTGGAGAAGGAGGCAGGCAGGCAGGAGGTAAGTGCAGCTGGGGTTCATTAATGGCAACCCAAGGTCCACTTGGAAGCGCACAGGCTTTGCTATTGGCTGACGCAATGGGACCATCTGGAGCACAGGATCTGGCCTGGACCCACTATGGAAAGTTTGCCTAAAACCTCAGAACAAATGTTTTCCCTCAATGAGCAACACAAACTTTCTCACTCACGCATCTACTGTGGAGTGTGCAGTGGGATTAGAGAGAAGTTTGCCCACGTGACAGCTTGTTGGTTTTAAAGCAACCCTCTTAGGACCCAAGCTTGTCCCCAGATCATGAAAAATGGAGCTGAAGGGACATTGACGGAGAGATGCAATCAGAGTTTGCAAACATTTGGATCCCATTACTACTCCGTTCAGAAAAAGTTAATTTCAGAGTCAGCCCTGGTATCCAAAGAGGGCAGGAGACAGCGCCAAGAACTGCAGCTGTTGTTGACACGGAGGGAGAATGGACTCGTTTGCTCAATCGCTGAAGTGCTTACCATTTTCAAGACCCCATTCCAAGTAGCCTACAAATACTAACACATTTTGTCCTCACAACAACCCTATGGGCCAACAAGATCATCACTGATCATCAAAGATGCAGCGAGCACTTACCCGAGGTCACACTGTAGTCGCAGGCAAGGAGGGGATTTGAACCTGGAGCATCTGTCTCCACAGCTTGAAGCACGATCCTATGTACTCAATCTATAGGGCCAACCAAGCCTGACTAATGGAAAGATAGGAAAATGAGCCTGGTGCTGGAAGACCCAGGACAGTGTCACTAAACCCATGAGGACTGGAAGCACTGTTCTACTCCCAGTTTAATGTGAGCATGGGGCAGGGAGCATGCTCAGGGCACCTCTCCTTGCTACTCACAGTGTGGTCCCTGGGCCAGCAACATGGCATCCCCTGGAAGTATGCTAGATGCGCAGACCCTCTAGTCTCACGCCATACTTGCTACTGAATAAGAGTCTGCACTTGAACGCCGTCCACAGATGATTCCAATGTATGTAAAGTCAGAGAAGTGCTGGTCTAATGGCTGTACTAATCCACCACCTGTGCCATCATGATGCTGCTGGTCCCAAACATATTTAAGACCCAGGTGTTTGGCCTATCTGCTGCTGAGGAACTTTTTTAACAATCAGCCGCAGCTCCCCACCCCCGCCCCAGAGCGCTAGCTCCTCATCCAAACTCCACACTCTCTTGCCTTCGGAGTGAAGCTGAGTGGGAAACACTCAAATTCTACCCTGCCCCCAGTCTCTACCTGTCCCTGCCCCGACTCCTCTGTCCACTTTGGCCTTTCACAGCCCCATTGAGTGGCTCTGAGAGGTTAAAGCATTGTCCTTTCAAGAAACACCTGTCTTCCATTCTCAATTTCAACATTAGAAGGGACCTCAATACCAGCTGGACCACTTACCCTCCTCAGAGTCCCCTGAAATCTTAACATGCCGTCATCCAACCTAGGGTCAAAGTGTTCTCCATCACAAAGTCGTTCAAGCTGTCCGCCAGTATGAACCCAAATTCCCAGCCTCCCACCTCCGAGCCCCCAGGCCTGAGGGAACACTTCCTCTTCTCAGTCCTGAGGCCCACACAGGAAACCCACACACCGAGCGGCTGACACGTCTCCGAAGCCTCTGCCAGCCTTGACGCTGTGTTTTTCCAAGTCATTCAAATGAGTAGTCTACATCATCGGATTAGCTAACTAAAGGTCAGGGGACCTGAGTTCACATAAGTGGAATTGTTCTGTGTATTGTCATTTTCTTTTCCCAACTCAATTGCCAGTACGTTTTACCTTATATAATAGTTCATGCCGATTCCTTAACAGTGTTATGCATTCGATAGGTAACAAATGGCCAGGGGGAGGGGGCGGTACTGGGGATTGAAGCTAGGGACATTCTGCCTCTGAGCTACACCCCAAGCCTCACTTATTTATTGAATTATTTATTCATTCTTCATTTTATTTTGAAACAGGGTCTTGCTAGGTAGCTGAGGCTGGCCTTGAACTTGCTCTCCTCCTGCCTCAGCCTCCCAAGTACTGGGGATTAAAAGTGGGTGTCACCACACCCCCCTCCCCAAAAATCTTTTTAAATTAGAAACTTAAATTTAAACCATGCAACAGGACTAAAGTTCCCACAGAAAAGAAATGCAGAATACAGAGTGCAGTGATGCCCAGTGGCGGTGCCACCAGCCATCACTCGGCTGGAGGTCCTGGGCTGCCTTGCCAGGAGCGTAAACAATCAAATCTGCACACTTCCGCCGCCTTCCCACCAACAGCCCAGCAAAACATGATTGCTTTTCTATAATGTGAGCAGAATTTTTTATGGCAGCCAGGTAAAGAATCAAATAAAATTAGCTTGATTCTTTCAAACCACCAGTTATTTGCTCCTGCCCTATCTAGTCCTGACATTTCTCCCAATCCTGTTTTGTTTTGGTGTGGGGGCTTTGAGATTTTAAATACAGTGTCTGCTGCCATCTTGTGGTAATTTCAAGTAGATGCCAGCCATCAGAAAAATCAGTGTACCCTTTGGTCTAACCTTTCTAAGCTCCCTGGCATCACAAGTCTATACTGATTCCTGAAGAGCTGAGTTTAAGAAAATGCCTAATCTATCTTTTAAAATTCTGAGCTGTAGCAATAGTGTGGTCACAAAAAAATACCTAGATCTAGATGCAGACTCAGTACCCAGGCTCAATACCTATTCCTGGGGACTCCAGATAAAAGAGGAGAAACCCCACTAGAGCAATAGAAGGGTCTAGGGAAGGTTGTGGGAGAAGAATAAATAAACACTTTCATTGATGTTGCATACATATAAGAAAATTATCAATGCTGATCTTAATATCATGTATGGGGAAGGAGAGGGGATGGGCTGGGAGCTGGGGGAAACTCGCCAAGTACTGCGCGCCTGTATGTCCCTATCACTCTGAACTTCATTATGATGTAAGACTACAATGCACCAAAACAGTCTATTTAAAAATACCCTCCTGATACTTAATTCCTCTGCAACATTTTGGTCTGTTATGAAACTTCTCTAAACCTCAACTTCTTCTATTAAATTCGGATGCTGATGGTGCCGTCTTTCCAGTGCCACTGTAAAAATTCAACGAGAACTGGTAGAAACAATGCCTGTGGCTTATTACTAAGAACTATGGTTCTTAGTAATAAGCCACAGCACACCCTTGGTTGCTGGTAAAGATATTGAAGCACACTGGCTGTTATCAAGTCCAGACCCAGCCCAGACCAATTATGCAGGATTTCCAGCTACCTGGGCCCACTCTCGAGATTCCAATTAAATTGGTCCCAGAGTAGGGATAAGATTGGAGCAAGTATTTGATTAGCTGGGCACTGGGATGTTTTAAAAGCTCCCCAGGAGATGCTAATGAAAGCCACAGTAGCAAATGGCCCACAGAAAAGCCGTGTTCATTTGAATATCACTGTAGACAGCCTTTTCCTTCAGTGACTCAACCATACTCACAGAATATATGCTGCAGATAGCATATATGCTGTAGAAAATGAGAAAAATTTAACACGGTCCCTGATCCACTTATTACAATCCAGAGGGTGAGTATGAGGTGGGTAGTGTCATGCACATTGTAGATGATAGCCTACGAAGATTTCTTAGCTTGCTACTATCTGAGGGAACACGTCAGAGAGAAAAGAGAGGCACTAACCCCATGGGCAACACCCACACAGACTCACACACGGGCACAACTCAGCTGAGAAGCACGCAGTAGATCTGGCCCCACTTCCCAGGATGACCAGTGTTTATTCAGCAACACACTCAACCCCCAATTATTTGCTTTAATAGAAATGTAGTAAAGAAACCACAATAACAGTTTTTGTTTTGTTTGAATTTTTAGGATTTTACTTCTTGCCATCTTGCATTGCATTTTGCTTAAGTACCTAAAACCTTTGCTTAAGTCATAAGAGCAGTAGCAGTCGTGGCCATGCCTACTGAGCCCTGTGTTCTGGGTACTTTGAGAAGCCCAATGATAGATCAATGTATATCCACCAACCAGAGAGGACCACACTTGACATCCTAAGGTACTACCTCCCAGTCACAAGAATTGTGCACTCCTGCTTATAAAGGCATTATTAGGGTCAGGATAAAGCTAATAAGGTTGATATTTAAAGAAAATACCTATGACCAGCCAGGTGTGAAGGTACATGCCTGTAATCCTAGTACTTGGGAGACTGAGAAAGGAGGATTGCAAGTTCAAGTCCAGCCTCAGCAAAACTTAGCAAGGCCCTCAACAACTTAGTGAGATCCTATTTCAAAATTAAATAATAAAATATGGCTGGGGGTGTAGCTCAGAGGTAGAATGTCCCTGGGTTCAATCCCCAGTACCACACACACACAATATGTATGTGTGTGTCATATACATATATATATATATATATATATATATATATATATATATATAGAGAGAGAGAGAGAGAGAGAGACATATAGACATATTAAGTTTTTAGGTGCCACAAAAATTTAACTAATCAAATTATGTTTTAAGTTAAATGTACATATTATATTAATATTCAGAAGGATAATATTAGACATTTATCATCTTTCACTAAAACAACAGATATATGAATATGGAATCAGGAACTCTTCACCCAGAAAATATTCCTTTTTTATATTTTATTTGATGCTGGGGATTGAACCCAGGGTATTTCTAATAACCGCCAGCTCTGTTTTACTTCTTATTTTGAAACAGAGTCTCACTAAGTTGTGGAGGGCCTCACTAAGTTGCTGAAGCTGATTGTGAACCTGCGATCCTCCCATCTCAGCCTCCCAAGTACTGGGATTACAAGTGTGTGCCACCAGGCCTGGCTCACCCAGAGTATATTCTGATCTGAAAAGTCCTTGGCAATATAATTTGGCATTTTATTTATTTGGCCATACTGTGAAATTGAGGTAAACTTAGAAATAAATCCCTTCTTAGCTCTAAATCGTTACCCAATGTATTTCTTCAAAACTATGGCATCTAATTCAGCAATGACTCTTTATTTTCTATTTTAATTAGCTTATCCTAAATTTAATTTTGAAACATTTTTAATTGCATAAAAGAGGATTTCTTTGTCTTGGCCAATGGCCTACTAATTTAAAGCCATGTTCCAGAGAACACAATTCCAGTGTAACAGGAGAATTGCAATAATCCTTCTCGAGTGAACTTTGGAATACACAGAAGCAGAAAATGGTCATTAAAGGGAAAAGGAGAGGCCAGAAATGGGGAGATGCTGGCCAAGGGGACAAAGTTACAGTTACATAGGATGGATAAGTGTAGAGAATTAATGTGTGCAGCACAAAAACGACAGTTAATAATAGCTATATCGTATACTGGAATTTTGATAAAGAAATTTCAGGTATTTTCATCTTTAATAAACAACTACAAGCCAGGCATGGTAGTGCACGCTTGTAATCCCCACACTTGGGAGGCTGAGACAGGAGGATCGCACAGGTTTGAAGCCAGCCTCAGCTACTGAGTGAGGCTCTCAGCAACTTAGACCCTGTTTCCAAATAAAAAAAATATAAAATAGGTCTGGGAGTGTAGCCCAGAGGTAGAAAGCCTCTGGGTTCCACCCCCAGAACAACCAAAAATAAATAAATAAATAACCATAACTACATGAGGAGTTGGATATGGTTGACTGTGGGATGGATACGTATAATGAAACATCATATTGTATTTTTCCGTGTGTGTGTGTGTGTGTGTGTGTGTGTGTGTGTGTGTGTGTTACTAGAGATAGAACCCAGGGCATTCTATCTCTGAGCTATCTCCCATCTCTTTCTAATTTTTTGTTTTGAAATAGAATCTCACTAGGTTGCTAAAATTTGGAGTTGCTGAGGCTGGCCTGGAACATGTGATCCTCCTATCTCAGCCTCCTAAGTACTAGGATTATAGGCATATGCCATCATACCTGGCATGTTTTACATCTTAAACATATATATTTAAAAAGCGAAATAGAGTGGGTGAGCCTTATAGTATATAAATTTATAAATTTTATTTAAATACTGGTGTTAAAGTCTTTTTTAAATTCAACTTAAAGGAGAGCAGTAGGTAATCTCTATCTGCAATAAGGTGTTCTCCTACCAGGCGTGGTGGCACACACCTGTAATCCCAGTACTTGGGAGGCTGAAACAGGAGGATCACAGGCACCAGGACGGCCTCAGCAAGGTCACAAGACCCTCAGCAACCTAGCGAGACCCTGTTAAAAAATGAAAAATAAAAAGGTCCGGAGGTGTAGCTCAGAGATAGAATGCCCCTGGATTCAATCCCGAGCACCCATCTCCCCCAAAATGGTATTCTCCTGCCTAATGGATCCTTTGTCTCTAGAAGCCAGATTCCCTGGAGGGGAAGGAACCCGACTGCAGTACACTGTAGCGGAATCCTACCTGTACCACCACTACCCCGGAGTTGAGGGTGGGGGATTTCTTGAGAACACCTTACATGATGGGCACAAATTCTTGTCTGCTCTTCCTACAGGAGGACTACAACCAGCTGAGGCCGCTGTCCTACCCCAACACTGATGTGTTTTTGATCTGCTTCTCTGTCGTAAATCCTGCCTCTTACCACAATGTCCAGGAGGAATGGGTGCCAGAGCTGAAGGACTGCATGCCCCACGTGCCCTACGTCCTCATTGGGACCCAGGTTACAGTGCGGGCGACGGCAGGGTGGGATGGCTGCAAAAACGGAAATGCCCCCTAGGTACATCCGGAGCAGGGTACTCCGTGCCAGGCTCTGTGGAAGAGTGTCTCCAACATACCACTCTGATGAACAGAGGTCCTAAGGGTTTGTGTGATTCTTTAGCCCATAGTTGAAAAGACAATAGAAAACTATTTAATATGAAGCAGGACGTTTGGATATGGCCTTTAAAAATTAATCTCTTCACTTTTTTTATTCACAAAGTAATTTTTAGTAGATACTCTTCTCCAGCTCTGAATCAGAGTGATGAAGATGGGGTCCCGATTATCTAATATTTCTAGAGCTAAATTCCACTGTTGTTGTTTTTAAAATCACAAAACCAGTGTTTGCATCCAAATGATACCAGCAATCAGAACGGACATATTATGACAGAACTTCTTAATAACACCCCAGAAAAGAAAGAAAGTCACTGCTCTCTATTTCTTTAAACCCTTTTAGATTTTGGAAAAGAAGTTAAAATACACAGGCAAGATAAACCAACCTGGATTATAAAGACCTTTAAAGCGTTCTGAAAGCTAATAAGGTTCCAGAGTTTGCCTTTCCAATAGTCAGCCAGTTGCATCAGTGGATTAAAAATGTCCCAATATTTTGTAGTTTTACATGGATTTTCTTCTTTGCTTTTTTAAAATTCAAATTACTAAAGACAGAAGAATGCAGGAACGCCCGAGGGCTTTGTGTGGTTATCAGTTTCATATGCTGCTTCTTTCTGTTTTTCATTTTACATTCTGCCTGACCCCCAAAAAAATTTTTTTTTAAATCATAAAGGAAAGAAAAACATTGCCTAAAGAAGAGATGGACAGATACAGTGTGTATTTACTCAGAGACCAAGTTGAGGATCCGTATGTTCACACATCAGAGCATAGTCCAGGCCTCTGCTCTGAAAGATGGTCACTTACTTGTTTAAATGAAGCCTTTCACCTTAAATTCCAGATGGTCGTGCTTGTTCCTACCGATGGAGCCTGGAGTTCTGCTGCCGCGATAGATGATGAGACATTCAAACACCTTAGTGTGATTCGAGTACATTTTATAACAGATGGGCACTTATATTGCATCAGTAAGACCAAAAATACAAAAAAAAAAATACCCCAGCTGAGCACTGAACTTATTCATGGAACATGTTGGAATATATTGGTTTTTCGTTAAGAGCCAAGCCCTGTGTGCTCACATTCCAATTCACTTACACAGTACAAATTTAAAGCAACCAAAATACTTGATTAAGTTCTCAAGCCCGCTATGTACTACCTTCAAAGCAGTTCTACCTTTGAAAAGATGAATACTTGTTCATTAAGTAAACCTTTTGGAAACGTCTCCTTGGGACTTGCCTTCCTGAACGTTCAGTCCATTTGCTAGAATACTCTTTGAGGTAGCAGATCTTCATCCCTTTGAAGGTGAACATCTGATCTGAAAAAGAAAAAAAAAGTGTATCCAGCATTAAAAAATAAGCCATTGAATAATAAGTATTATAATTAGTATTATAATTATAATTAACCCATCACCGGAAGGTAACAAAAGTATCTGTTTTTCTTATATGCCCTACCAGTGAAATCTAGAAATAAATCAAAAATTTCAAAACCACTAGACAGCAGGAGAATCAATGGAGTGAATCCTCACACCCAGAGCAGCTACTCTGAGGGAGAAAGCAAGAGGACATCCTGGCACATCCACAGACAAAGAAATCACTTTATTTTGTTAGACGTAACATGAGCAAGTGTGTGTGCTTGCCTAAAAAAAAAATTCAGCAACTGCAGAGAGATGTTCAGAAAAAAAAAAAAAATCCCTGATGTAAAAGTTTAAAATATCTGCCAGGCCTTAAAAAAAAATAAGAGTGTTCATTGCATGTGTCTTGCCAGATTGATCTCCGCGATGACCCCAAAACCTTGGCCCGCCTGCTGTACATGAAGGAGAAGCCCCTCACGTATGAGCACGGGGTCAAGCTTGCAAAAGCGGTACAGTCCCATTTTAACTCAATTTTAAATGCTTGCTAGAGAAGTGTTTGGTTTATGCTTTGGAATTCGAGAGCTACACAGAGTTTTTGGGTTTTTGTTTATTGGGGTCTTATTCATTTTTGGTTTTCGGGTTTTTTGTTGTTTTTTGTTTTTGAAGGGTATATGTGTATACATGCTACTGGGGATTGAACCCCGGGTTGGGGGTACCTCTGAGCAACATCCGCAGCCCTTTTTTTTAGTTATTTTTATTTTGAAACAGGGTCTCACAAAGTTACTGTGCACTGGCCTCAAACCTGCTATCCCTCTGCCTCAGCCCCCCAGGTCCTGCGATTACAGGCATGAGCCACTGAGCACAGTTCATAGGGTTGTGTTTTAAATCTTCTCTTTATATTCTCTCCTTTGTTCTAGAAAGGCTGGAAGGGGCTATTTGGTCTGTGTTCATGTCAGCCAGCATTGTCTGTTTTTCACTAAGAAGAAAACCTGGTGAATGTAAACAGCTGAAAAACTTAATTTCGATTTAGCAGCCTTTAAAGCATCTACTTACCATATTTAGCAAGAATTAAAGGGAGTCATTCGATTTATTTTTGTAAATCTCACTGCTTATTATCAGTGTAATTCATTTAAATCACTCCCTGTGAGGCATTTTGTGACCCCCACCCCCCCGGGAGAGTCTTAACCCAGCATATGGCAGGGTTGTATTTATCCAATATCCCTCGTCATTTAATGGACAGCCACTTAGAGAGGCTGAATTGTGTTGCAAACAGCATATGGAGAAATAGCATATACCAGAAAATAAGTACTGGTGGGATCTAAGCTGCTACTGAACAAAAAAAAAGGCAACTTGCTCAGGGATGGAACTGTCTTCGTAGATCTTTCTTCCTTCTCAAGAGTTTAACATGAAAAGGGATTTTGTTGGAGAAATTCTCCAGAAAGTATTGACCAGACTCCAAATCTGAACTTCCCCATTATCACCAAGATCTGTGCAAGCAGCCCCTAAAACAGGCACAGGGGAACGGAAGGGCCGCATGCAAGAAGAGACTTATAAATCCCATTTCCATAACCCGAATTTGCTTCCTCATTGATTTAGTTGCAAATCTATCAACCCTAGTAGAAGGCTTTAATTTTTTTTTTTATTTTCCTTTTAAGTAACTAACTGCCAAATGCAAGCCCCACAAGTTAATCACTCTCTCTAAGCCAGGGAAGAATATTATTAACTACAGATTACTCACTAACAAAAATGTATGCATTCTTCGTTGAAACTTGTTTACAGGCACCAAAAAAGTATGATGCGCTTCATTACAAATGAATTGATTAATTAAGACTGGTTTTTTATGGTGCAATGAATGGAACATCCCACAAATACTGAACACTCCCGCTCCACGTACAGTCACGTCAATAGGACCAGGACCTGCCGTTCAGAGTTCTTGGGATGCTAAACATTTTTTACAAACACTACCTCATTTCCTACTCACAATAATGCTCTTAAGAGAATCGTGTTCTTCTCGTCTAACAGGAGAGGAAATAAAGTCAAGGGAGGCAAGCAAGTTTCATTCACATCTGCAAGTCAGAAATTCTAATCTAGCTCTGGCAACATCGCCAGTTGTGTACCTGACCATTACCTAAACTGTCTCTTCTCCAACCATGTACTTTTCCCCTGGGGAAAAAAAAATGAGCATTTACCGGTAAGTTTTCCTACCTCCTCTAACACTAAGTCTCAAGTGTTCTCGCACATACATAAATACATAACTCCATAAATAATCGTATGCAGTTCCCAGCAGGAGGTCCCCTTGGCTCCCCACCAGCTCTCTGCAGGAGTGAGTCTTGGGGTCCCTCGCTTCTGGGTCTGTCTCCCACCTTCATCCTGTGAGCCTCCGAGCCTTGCTTCTCATTTGGGAAGTTGTTGGGGTTATTTTTTTCCCCCTTCTGAAAAGATGGCCCTCTGAAGCCTCCCATCTCATTTCAGACTTATTTTAGGAACAATAGCTGAGTTCACCACTTTATTGCCTTTTGCCAGTTTCTCCTAGCAACTGTGCTCGGATACGGAGAGAATCGTGTTTAGCTGGTGAAATCCAATTTAGAAGAAGAAAACCAAGTGAGATTTTAACTTGTTTCATCACAATTCATGTAATTATAGAGATGCTTTAAGTTTCTCCACTCTTTGACTTTTCTGTCAAGGAGCTTATAATAATAGTTAGCATTTATGGAGTGTTTATAATGCGCGAGGCTGGGTGCCAAGCGTTTTGCACGCTTCATCTTAATTAATCCTCACGGCAACCCCTGAGGGGTATATATTATTATCAGCACTTTCTTGGAAGAAACTGAGGCTCAGAGAGGTTAATCAAACAACTAGAGAACAGCAGAGCGGGGGTCTGGCCCCTCCTGTCGTCTGAGAAGAACCCTCGGGCTGGGGGCTTCTGTAGACCCACATTTAAACGTGCATATACTCCCCCAAACTGGAATGCTCTGCAGATTCCAGTTTCTCATCTCTGACTCTCTTTGTTCAGTGTTTTTCACCTCTCATCTCTTTTGGGTCGCAAAGGGCAACTTATTTTTAAAGGATGTCTTTATGCACACATATTTGCAATGCTTTACATTCCAGAGCCAGCCACATTGACATAAATATTTTACACCAGTTATAATAAATTGTCCTCTCATTATCCTTTACTTGTTTTGTCCTCTCTCTTTTTCAATTAGTGCATTTTTTAATCCTCAGTCTACACATCCGTATCTATCATTAGAATCATTCAATCATAACTGATTAAACACCTACTGTGTGCCAGATGCCATGCTGGATGCTACGTGAGCTGAGGATATAATCCTCTGAGTGTTCTTCTCCATTCTGTCTCATACAACCCAACCTGAGCGTGGTTTTCTAAATTCAGACCTCCAAGGTACTTTTTTTCTGGTACTGGGGATTGAACTCAGGGGCATACTACCTCCAAGCTACATCCCCAGCCCTTTTCACATTTTGAAACAGGGTCTAAGTTATGGAGAGTCTAAGTTAAGTGGCTGAGGCTGGCCTCGAACCTATGTTCCTCCTATCTCAGCCTCCAAAGTACTGAGATTACAGCCATGCACCACCATGCCTGGCTCCTAAGGTATTTCTTCTTTTTTTTTCTTTTTTCAGTCCTGGGATGGAACCCAGGGGCATTCTACCTCCGAGCTGTACCCCCAGCCCTATTTTTTATTTTATTTTTTTGAAACAGAATCTCACTAAGTTGTGTAGGGCTTCACTCAATAGCTGAGGCCAGCCACGAACCTGCGATCCTGACTCAGCCTCTCACGTGCTGGCAATTACAAGTCGAAGCCACCACACCCAGCTGGTATTTCTTGATGCAACACTTTTCTGGCTTTCTTTTCCCCTTTTTGCCCTCTCTGATCATCCTTTCTCACAGTACCTTTTATCGTTGTCCCTCCTTAACTCAGCACACATTTTCTGCCAGGTTCTTAAGACGCACAGGTGAGATTTAAAACAACGGAAGCCCTGTGATCAAGATTTAGCCAGTGTTAATCAACTCGAATCTTGAATACCATCCTCCTGAATGGAGAGACCAGCCGCCCTTCTTGTTTTGCATGTTGGCCTCTTTTTCTACCGGTCTCTGAAGCCTGGCAGAGGATGGACATGGGCAACTCGGCACATGCCCACTGGAGGAGCACAGTTACAGACATGTGTGCAAAGTGCTACGGTTGGCAGAGGTGAGGTAGTGACTGACACATTCAGGGAAAGAGGAACCAGAGACTTCTCAAGGCTGCTGACATTTCCGTCAGGTATCACCAAGGGTGAGGATGAGTTGTCAAGAGAACAAAGTTAGGGAACAAAATTCCAGACAGGAAGACCAGTATATATATATATATATATATATATATATATATATATATATATATATATATTTTTTTTTTTTTTTTTTTTCTTCAGTACTGAAGATTGAACCCAGGGGCATATTACCTCTGAGCTACATCCCAGCCCTATTTTTTATTCTATTTTTTTTTTTTTTTTTTTTGGTGGTACTGGGGTTCCTGGAAGCCCTTAAACCTCCGGGCTACACTCCCAGACCTATTTTATATTTTTATTTGGAAACAGGGTCTCCTGCGCGATCCTCCTGTCTCCGCCTCCCAAGCGCGGGGATTACAAGCGTGCGCCACCACGCCCGGCTTTTATTCTATATTTTGAAACAGGGTCTCACTAAGTTGTAGAGAGCCTCACTAAGTAGCTGAGGCTGGCCATGAACCCAGATCCTCCTGTGTCAGCCTCCCAAGTACTGGATTACAAGTGTGCGCCACCACGCCCATCACCCATGAATATTCTGATCAGTCTGCACATCTATTTTCAATGCAATAGAGTGGCCAAAATTTAACATTTTGGCAACTTTGCATAAATATACATATTTCTGGCTTCTTGAATGAATTCAGAATATCTGGTGATTCTAGGCCAGCATCTCCTCATCAACTGAAACTTTTAGACAGTCTCTTACACAAGGTGTGTGCCCTTCAGTCTGCCCTAATCCCTACCACTCCGTATTATCCTCTGCTCAAGCAGGGCACTTACATTATCTACCCTTGAGTTAGTAATCTCTCCTTTATAGTCGAGAAAGTCGGCAGCAAATCTACTCAACCCAGAAATACTTTTCCTCTTTGGCCAATTCAGTCATAAAGCTGATTGGCTAAGATGGGATGCCCCTCACAGGCTCCCTGATTCTTGTTCCTTGTCTTGACTCTCTATTTGCCTTCTCTGTGTACCTCTCCTAATTCTCAAATAAGAAATAAAGAACTGTCTGCTCCTGGCCATTTCTTCAGATCCCCGCCTACTCTGCTTCTCCTGCTGACGTTTTCTCGGCTCTTCATTGATAGGAGATGCCCCTACGTGCCTCCCCCTCTCATCGCCCTGAACACTTTCCCGTTGCTACATTCGTTTTGGTCTTTCAACCACAATTTTTGCAGATTTGCTAGAGATAACAAAGCAAAACGGTAAGACTCTGGCTCAGGAGATGGACGAATTCTAATGTCTGCCATTTTCCTAGTTGCATGGCCATAGCCTGATTATTTAGCCTCTCTGAACATGGGTTCCCTGAGCTGTAAAATAAGGCTGGGATAGACTCACCTTGTGAAGTCCTTGTACTGAGGTAGTGAGCTAATGTATCATAAGGTCTAACTCGGCAAACCACAGTTCTTAAATCGATGTTACCTTCAGATGGCTAGGAAAGACCTCTATCTTAAATATGCTTTGACTGAAGCACTGTAACATATGCCATATTGAGGTTTAGTGAGACAGAAACACACAGCACACAGCACCCAGTGTGTTTCCCTCCAGATCCTGCCCCCTTCCCCTCCCATTCATACTATTGAAATTGATATTGATAGTTTTATGAATGTACAAAGGATCGTTTGAACCGTTTCCTTCATTGCCCCCCAGTCCTCATCCCTCCCCCTCATCTATCTGAAGTCTCTTTCATTTCCCGGTTTCTGTCTAGCTTCTACATAGGAGAGAAAACATAGGACCTCTCACTTCCTGAGACTGGCTAATTTCACTTAGCGTAATAGTCTCAAGTTCCATCCATTTTTCTGCAATGACATAATTTTGTTCCTTATGGCTAAGGATATAGATATCGTGCTGCTATGAGCATGGGTGTGCGTGTATCACTGTAACACTCTGACTTCCGGGCCTCTGGAGCTCTGCCCAGGAGTGGTATGGCTGGGTCATACGGAGGCTGCATACCCAGGCTCCTGAGGAACCTCCACACTGATCTACACAGTAGTAATTTGCACTCCCGCCAACAGTGCTTAAGGGTTCCTTAATTCCCCACATCCTCATCCACATTTGCTATTGTTTTTATTCTTGATGATTACCATTCTAACTGAAGTTAGATGGAATCTGTCTCATTTTTTGGTAGTTTTGTTGTTGTTGTTGTTGTTGTTGTTGTTGTTATTTTTGTTTTTTGCAGGTCTGGGAATGGAACCCAGGGGCATTCGACCTCCAAGCTACACCCCTGCCCTATTTTTTATTCTTTATTTTGAAACCAGGTCTCACTAAGTTGCAGAGGGCCTCACTAAGTAGCTGAGGCTGTCCACAAACCGCGATCCTCTGGGTCTCAGCCTCCCGAATGCTGGGATTACAAGCGTGCGCCACCACGCCTGGCTTTTAGTGTAGTTTTGATTTGTGTTTGGAAGACTTCTTTGCCTCTCTTCCTTCCAGGTACTTTCTATCTTACTTTATAACATACCCCACTGCCACCAGCACTACCCAGAAGTATTGGGTTGCTTTAATCTTAAAGGTCTGTTTGTCTGAATTTCAGATTCTTGTATCTTCTATAAATCTATGGCATATTTCCCAGCTTTTGAAATGAGTTTAGCTACTATAAAATTATTAGAAAAGTATTCTGCTTACATACTCAGTCTCTGCTTTTTTCTTGAAAATATGTCAGTTTGGTAAAGTTTGTTCCAGATTACAAACATGTGTGCCTAAACAAGGATCCTCAAAATCCCAAATCCTTACAGATGGGTTCTAAATACTTGGCTGCGTAAATCATTTTACCCCAAATGAAGTTGCTGCCGTAAGAAACACCACGTCATTCCCTTGAGACAGTTTTCCATTCACACCTCTGAGGGCACAACTGGGTTTTTGTTTTGTTTTTTTTTTTGTTTGTTTTTTTGTTTTTTTTTTTTTCAGCAATCCTTCTGACAGGGCTGTGCCTCTTCCCTGAACCAGGATGAATTCTTCTCTGACCCGCAGAGCACTTGAAACGTGGTATCAACACTAACCTCATAACTGGGTGCTGTTTCTCACACATACTTCCCAGATCACACCCAAAATCTCTTGGCTACTTTTCCTGGAACTATCAACACAGCATAAGGTTATGCTAACCTCGTTATACAATAATGCTTTTATCTACTCTTTCATTATCTTCCGTGATGTTGGGAATGGGAGAGACAAGTTGGGGCCCCTCCTGCCTCATCAAAAGGCTAACTCTGACACGTTGTCCCCAGAGCTCTGGGGCAGGCGGAGAGAGAGCACCCCACCCTCGTGCAGGACCCCAGTGTCCACACGGCTCAGTCAGCTCCCCTGGCATTTCCAGCCCCCGTCTGAGGCTTGTGACCATTAGTGGGGAGGTCTCCAGACAGCACAGCACTTTCTAGTTATTTCTGCAGCATGATGACAAGAGCTATCACATTACACGCACGTGTTCCTTGGGCATGTGCATTAAATGAATTCTGTCCAAGCATGAACATGATCACCAAGCACAACAGATGACATTTTATGACATTTTTAGGAAAATTTTCTCTGCTCTTTATTCCCTTCTTGAATCCTATTGTTTTTACTTATTTTTGGTTTGTTTTGTTTGGAGGGTTCTAGGGATGGAACTCGGGTGCATTCTACCTCTGAGTTACATCCCCAGCCCTATTATATTTTGATTTTGAAACAGGGTCTCACTAA
This sequence comes from Muscardinus avellanarius, assembly GCF_963383645.1. Lineage (NCBI taxonomy): Eukaryota > Metazoa > Chordata > Mammalia > Rodentia > Gliridae > Muscardinus > Muscardinus avellanarius. The sequence continues at coordinate 68,272,176 of NC_137798.1, forward strand.
GTTGATGAGTGCCCGCCTAAGTTGCTGAGGCTGGCCACAAACCTGTGATCCTCCTGTCTTAGACTCCTAAGTACTGGGATTACAGGCATGAACCACCATGCCTGGTGTTTTTTATTTGGTTGGTTGATTTTTTGGTTTTGGTTTTGGTTTTTGTTTTCAGTACTAGGGATGGAACCCAGGGGCATTCTATCTCTGAGCTATACCCCCAGTCCTATTTTTTATTCTTCATTTTGAAACAGGGTCTCACTGAGTTGTAAAGGGCCTTGCTAGCTAGTAGCTGAAGCTGTCCACAAACCTTGATCCTCCTGTCTTAGCCTGCCAAATGCTGGGATTACAAGTGTATGCTACCATGCTCTGCATGCCTGGCGTTTTTAATTACTTTTCTTACAAGTTATTTTCTAGCCAGGCATGGTGGCACACACTTGTAATCTCTGGGCTTGGGAGGTGGAGACAGGAGGATCGCGCAGGCTCAAAGCCAGCCATGCTGGCTTAAGAGACCCTGTTTCCAAATAAAAAAGTATAAAATAGGTCTGGGAGTGTAGCCCTGAGGTGGAAAGGTTTCCAGGAACCCCAGTACCACCAAAAAAGAAAAAAAAAGTTATTTTCTAATCTAAAGGTCAAACTGTGGTCAAAAGGAAATCCATAAAACAGGATTTCAAATCCACTAATGGCTTCAATCTCATGCTTTTGGTGAGAATGGCTCACACAATAACCATTCTTGTCTACCACAACAACGACAAGAAGCACATACTATCTGTTGGAGAAGTCAGGACATGGTTTCTGGGCCACACCAAAACAACGTCATTCCATTCTTGGTTTTTCTGTCTGAAGCCTTCACACATGTGAGCAACCACACCACACCTCACTAGATGTCATCTTGACTGGCTTCTTGCAGAGTGAATGACAAAGGTCACAGTTGCTGTCACAAATCAAGAAAAATAACACATGTGACAAGACCCAGCTTTTATATCTCCTTTTGCACTTAATAGTTGAATGCCCTTACACAATTCATTTTACCTCCCTAGCTGTTCCCACTCTAGTCTAAGCTAAAGAACTACTTTTTGTTTGGCCCGCACATTGCAAATTGGCTGATTACAGCCAGATACATTCTACATCCATGTCCTGCTTAACCCATGGTTTTTAAATATTGGTAAATATTAAATAAGAATCCGAGGGCTGTGGGTATAGCCCAGTGGTATAGCTCTTGCCTACCATGAAATGCCAAAAGAAAATAAATTCCAAACTGGGTGCAGCAGCACAGGCCTGTAATCCCAATAGTTGAGAAACTGAGATAGGATGATCACAAGTTTGAAGCCAGTCTCAGCAACTTAGTGAGGCTCTCTACAACTTAGTGAAACTCTGTTTCCAAATAAGAAATAAAATCGGCTGAAGTATAACATGGAGGTACAATAGCTTTGGGTCAATCCCCAGTACCAAATAAATAAGTAAATAAATAAATTGATAGATTCCAAATTTCCAGCTCCTCTTGGAAAACACAAAATGAACAATCATCACCCAACAGTCCCACATGGAAGCAAAGTAATACCATCCACCCTAGATGGAGCGTGTACTTCATGTACCACCGCAGTCCCCGCCCATCCCTATCGTCTTGGACCAGCCTGCTTGGCTCAGTTTTATAAGCTCCTGACCCTAATGGGTACATAATCTGGCTACCTTATTTCATCCATTCATCTGCTTTATCTCCCAGGAGCTCACCATCTAGCCAATCTCTTCTGAATCTGCTTTCATTTTTCAAAGTTAGTCTTATAATTTAAAACATAAAATAAAAGCATTTCCCCAGATGTTCTTAATATTAGGAGGCCCACATCACATTGTTGGCTCCTACTGCGCTCATGGGCAATTAATACCCCAGGTCTCCTTCACTGAAGCTGACTGCCAAACATGATCTTCATGGCCTGTGGTTTCTTAACAAGAATCTATACCCCCAGCCTAAATCTCTGTTTCTCATAGTGATTCTGTGACTATCAAATACACCATGATATAAAATCAAAACAAGGCTTTGAAATAAAACCCTAAGCAAGTACGAATAGTTTATCATTTACGTATACAGACTGTACACTGACAAGGAAGACGGCTCTGTCAATAAATATATTTATGATTTTTTAGTTTTTCAAAGTATTTTCTAATTATTTTAATATATTCTTTTTTATGCCTTTATTGGTACATTGTATTTTTACATTGTAATGAGGTCCAAAGTGATAGGAAGATACATACATCTTTTTAAAAGCATGTTGAAATTGAATGATAATTTCAATTAGATATTACCTTGCTGAAAGATTTCTTATCGGAAGTACACTTTAATCAAGAATGATCTATAAGCCCTATTACCCACTCCCTTTCTGTATGTTTTATCAGCCTTACTACAAACAGGAGATGCATCTTGCCTGAACTTGGCTTCCCCATTCTGGATACAAATGGGAGGGTACTAAATACAGTGCATACATCCCTGTCGTGAACAAGTTCAGCTCAAATTGTATCACCAATTTTGAATCCTCTTCTAGTTCTTATGCATTCCTATGTTTATATTCTAATGTGAAGAGTAAATATTTGTGAATTTCAGAATGTGGTGTTCACCAAAAGTGATCCACGGCCATTTATTGCTAACATAAAAATGTAGAAAAATACAAAACTATGCCAGGCATAGTGACACGCACTTGTCATCCTAGTACTTGGAGGCTGAGAGAGGAGGATCACAGGTTCACAGCCCACCTCAGCTATCTAGTGAGAGGCTCTCTGCAACTTAGTGAGACCCTGTTTCAAAATTAGAAGAAAAAAATTAAAACTAGGGTGTAGCTCAAATATCCCTGGGTTCAAACCACAGTACCAAAAAAAAAAAAGGTAGCAGACGCAAATTGAATTGCAAAATTGAATACAAAAGTTAAGGTAGCAGATGCAAATTGAAATGCAAAAACATAATCCAACCCCACCCCAGGCTGTTGGGAAGGAGCAGCCTTGGCAGAGCAGAGGGTTAACCTCACCATACCATCCTCTCTCGCTTCTCTGCCCATGCCTTCCTCTCTTTTGTGTTTTAGATTGGAGCCCAGTGCTACTTGGAATGCTCGGCCCTGACTCAGAAAGGTCTCAAAGCGGTTTTTGATGAGGCGATCCTCACCATCTTCCACCCCAAGAAGAAGAAGAAACGCTGCTCCGAGTGTCACCGCTGCTGTTCAATCATCTGAGGCTGCCGAGACCCGCCTCCGCCCCACCCAAGGTGCAAACAAGCTGCCAACCTCTGCCACCCAGCCCCACCCGAAAGGAGGCCACGGCCAGCAAGGAATTCCTTCCCACAGAGCCTCTCCCACCACCCTGTGAGCCTCCCGACACAGCATCCCAGGCGGCCTGCTGCCACGTCCCCCTACCAGCCCGCAGCACCCATGCCGGGCACACCACGAGAAAGCAGAGCCCATTCCAGCGGTGCCACTCCCCAGCCTGCTGGAAGCAAAGCCAAAGGCTTTCTTGCATTCCATGTCTCCCCCTCTCAGGAGTGTGCAGCTGAGAGGAAAGGAGGAACTTGGTCCCTGCATTGGTGGCCCTCCTTGACATCGTTTACAACATTTGGGAATACATTACTAAACTTTTTCTCTGAATCTGCTCTTTTACCCACATGGTTTATGTTCATTCATATTATCACCAAAAAGTTCTTAATTTCCCAATGTACTCAGGCCTTACCAATCCATGCCAAAGTAGCCTAAAGACAAGGTGGTTTGCATTTGTTTCTACTTTCAGCACGTTTCTACCAAAGTCCTCAGAACCAACACGTACCTCCGAACGCCCGATTCAAAGAAGACAGAAGAAAACTTTAAAACTTTTGGAAATTTACAGAGCCATAGTTTTGACAGAAAACACCATCTCCATTATTGCGGGCCCACATTTTTGCCAAAGACTCACCCTACAAATGCTTTTTTTCCACGTTATATTGCCCTGGCAAGCTAAAACTGAACTGCATGTAAGAAAGCAGGATGTCAGCCTTTCATCCATTTTGCTTTGGGGAAGAGTATGGCAGAACCCATCTTTTAAAATATTCTTTGCCAGCAAAGTGGACTTCCTGCTTCCACGAGGCATGTCCTTCTCCTCCCTTGATTTTATACTTTTTATTGTATCCGATTCCTTTTGTTCTTCCCAAGCATAACCTGACCTCAAAGAAAGATCTGCACATTGGACATGAAAAAGCGAGGGGTTTTAAAACCCCAAAAGTCAAGCAAAGTGCCTTGATTCTTCTACTTGCCTGAACTGAAAGTACTTCTCAGCTCGCCCTGTGCGAGCTCCCGTTCCATTTCAATGACATTTCAGTACAACTGCCTCTCTCTCATTCTCCCAAATGTCTTTTAGGAAGATTTATGGATACCGAGCTCTGGATCTACTTCCAGAATAATGCACTACAGAGAACAGGGACTTTGGCCTTCAGGAAAAAACAAAACAAAACAAAAAAAAAACTCTCAATAAAGAATCATGTGCTCAAGCCAGGCGTGGTGGCACACGCTTGTAATACCAGAATTGGGGAGGCTGAGACGGGAGATCACTGTTGAGCCTCAGTTTCTATTTAGTGAGGCCCTTTGTAACTCAGTGAGATGCCATTTCAAAATAATGGATAAAAAAAAAATAGGGCTGAAGGTATAGCTCGGAGGTAGAATGAACCCCTGGGTTCCATCCCTAGTTCAAAAAAAAAAAAAAATCATGTGCTCCTCATATATGACAACTCCATAGATCCAAGAGTTCTTGTAGCATACAATGAGTTACTTCTTACCTTTCAATTAGAGACTATGGTGGCTTCTAATTAGACTCATTTGCTCACAAATACCCTAAAATCACCCAGATGGTCACTTATTTTTATTTTATTGCATATGCAAAGCCTTTCTTTGTAACATAAAATTACACCAATTATTTCCAGATTCAAGCTCTGTCTGTTGAAAAAAGCCAGTATTTCCCATCCCTTCTGCTCGAAGAGGAGCTACATAGAAAAGGATTGCGTAACGTGGGTCTTATCTCTTTTAAGATCTTCCTTGATACTCCTTCAGTTTTGAGAGTTCTGTTTGTTTGTTTAGAATTTCTGAAATGTGTTTTCCTCCCTTCCACGTTTCAAGTACTATTTTCCTTGTCCTCCATCTAATTGCTAAACATTTTCTTAAATATACACACCACCTAAGGCAAACAGGAGTTTTGTAAGTCAAAGCTTGACATTTAGAGAAGCAAGGATTCTCTGCCTTTGTAGACGGGAATCAACCGTGTATGAACTCGAGCTCTGCAGAGGTTATGAATTCATTCTTCACGAACAATAATGAGCATTTAGCCCTATAAAAAAAGAAGTGCTGTTGGCCAGTTTTGTTACATTACTGCATAGTTATAGCTTGCTAAAAGACCACTCTTCATTTCTCATTGATGTGGTTGAAAAACTGAAAGCAGTATGTTTGTTGCCTTCACCAAGAAGAATTTTCCAGATGTGTGCACTCACAGGGCCCCTGGCTCCCCAGGTCATCGCCTCCTTAATGGGCCACTGAGGTGCACTTGTTAATAGTGGGAAGATCACTCTCTTGCTAAGAACCAGAACCCACACAGAGACTGTGACTGGATGGACCGCAGAGTCCAAAAGGTCGTAGAAGCTGATGACCAAATAAAATAAGGTAGAACAAAGCAACTTCAGTGAGTCAGTTTCATCCAACCAAATTAATCACTCATTCCCTGTTTCATGACAAGATCTGGTTCTTTTCACTAAAAAGTGTTCTCGGCTATAAGATTGAATAAGAATGGTTTTGAAACCAAAAATATAGAGACATCAGAATCTAAAGAAGGATCGTCTAATAGTCCACACTGTCTTCCAAAGTCAACTAGTAGAAGCTAAGCTCCGGGCGAGCGTAAAGCCTTAACGCTTTCAGAGGTAGAAAAGGCCTTAGAAACTATGGTCCAAACTCAATACCCATGAGAAGCTTTGCCAGTAAGAGGAAAAGAGAAATGTGTTGTGGCAGAACTGGGACAGAGCTCAGCATTTTAGCTGCCCATCAGTGCCCTTCAACTCCATACTAGACTGTATTCATTATCACACATAGTAAGTTGGAGTTTTTAGACATATTATTGGAGTTTCGTTACTTATCCTACAGAGTCCAGCCACATTTGAACATATGATTCCATGTACTTAGGCCACTATAAATAAGGCCATCCATCAAATCATAACAGAGACCAGAATTTGAACTATGCATTAATTGCCTGGAATCCAGAATATACAGCAATGTAATCCCAATATAATGACTCAATCAAGTAGGTACTTTTACAGATTTTTTCTTCACTCAGATGGTTGGTTGATAGAATTAATGGACTCCTTGGGCTGTTTTGGAAATACAAAAGGACTAAGACACAGTCAAAGCCATGTCAATTGTAAGAAATCTGATCTGATATCTGCTAGGAAAATTAGACTCAGCAACATAAAGCCAGGAAGCCCTAAGCTACAAAGTCAAAACCTTGGATGTCAATATGTATCCAAAGAACTATTGGGAAGATTTTTGATCCATCAGAGAAGTACCAAGTAAAGCACATGTAATCATATACAACATTCATTAATGCTATTTCTGTAATACACCTACATAAGCAATATTAAAATGATAGCAAAAGAGACATGTATTTATTTTTTAAATCTTAAAATAAAGCTAAATTCAAATTTTGAATTTAACAAAAAGGTCATCACTTAAGTTTCCTGTGAGCAGCAGAGTATCCCATGGCTGACAGGGCTAATCATGCCGTGATCCACATCATTCCACCTCCGGACTTGCTAAAGTGAATGAAACCCTGGACAATGCTCTTTGGGTCTTTAATAGCAGGATGGGACCGCACCCTCTCACCATCCTTGCTCAGCCAGTCTAGGGAACTTACCAAGAAATTTGAGTGAATAAATGACTTTGAAAGTCTTCTCGCATGTGAACAAGACTCAAAAAACTAAAAAGGATGGATGACTTTGGACTCTAAAAAGACACTTATAAGGATGATAAGTATTCATCTTCAGTGGGACACTTCTAAGCAAAAAGACTGTATTTCATATGCACAAATACAGTAACAGAATGCAAAAACATAAGATAAAGCATTACTGGCATCGCTCCCATGACCAGCAAAGATCAGAAGGAACCCAGGGCACCACGGTCTCAGCTCGGCATCGCTTCAGCCACCAGGGCCTTGACCGTGCTCTTTGAGGGTCTCTTTGGATCAGGGGAAGAATGAGACAGAGTCTGGCCCAGCCTGGCTGTGAAACGGTAGGAAGTAGTTCTTGGCTTTGAAATTTCACTCAAGGAGATTAGAAAGCTGAATGATGAATTAGAAAGCTGAATGGTGAATCTTGATTGCACTCTATTATTTTTTTTTCTATTTCGGGGACAGTATATTAAAAACTAGAAAAACTAGAGTTGCTTTGGTGCATGTGTGCTTGAAACATGCTCCACCCTGGTGATTTCATTTCTCTCTGTGAGTTCCACAGTAACTCAGAAGCTTCGTGATACCACAGCTGGAGTGATTTTGTTGTGGTTTTAGCCATGTCCTCCGAGTCTCTCGGTAATACAGCCATCTTTGCTGAGCGGCACCTGATTGGTGTTATAGTGGGTGTGATGTTGGAGGTACTCTGAGGAGAAATTCCCCAGAGCCCCAACCTCAGCTTCACCTTGAAGCAACCTTACTTAACACACTTAGCCTCCCAGTGGCCCCACACAAGTCAATCTTTGGAGTTTGTTAGTTCTTTGGGGGAAAAAATAGACACACTTTCCGAGTATAGCGATGTATTTGGGGCGGCTTTGTAAATACACATCTAAAATTACCTCTCCCTGGCTTTTAAATCTTTTTTTTTTTTAACAGACTCTTTTCTCCAAGAGCTGCAGGTGAGAAAGTTAATGAAGTCTATATTCTCATCACCTGGTTCAACTGTCCTTTGCTCTGAGTAAACAGAAATTACTGTTTAAATACATCTCAGCAGGAACTATTTTTCCCAGCTGCGACAATTCACGATCCATCCAATGTAATCTCAACACAATCGAGGGAAGTACAGATGACCAGCTCAGGGGCTGGTGTTCTTACAATCTGCCTCTCATATAATGGCTCGTCTATGTACCTTTTTCATAATTAATGGAATGTTATTTCATGTACTCTTTAACCTTTTTGTTTATTTTGTGCCATGTTCTGACTTTCATGTCATTAAATAGACTTCTTTCTACTCTTGTCTGTGGGTCATCTGACGGTATCTTCATCAGACACTCATGCAAACTGTCCTCCACTGGTCTCTTTTAGAAAGAGAAATTGTCGCCGGGCGTGGTGGCGCACGCTTGTAATCCCTGTGCTTGGGAGGCTGAGACAGGAGGATCACACGGGTTCAAAGCCAGCCTCAGCTATTTAGTGAGGCTCTCAGCAACTTAGTGAGACCCTGTTTCCAAATAAAATATAAAAAAGGTCTGGGAGTATAGCCAGGAGGTAGAAAGCCCCTGGGTTCCACACCCAGTACCACCAAAAGAGAGAGAGAGAGAGAGAGAGAGAGAGAGAGAGAGAGAGAGAGATTGTCACATCAGCAGTGGCCTACACCTGTAAATCCCATACTTGGAAGGCTGAGACAGGATGATCACGGGTTTGTGGCCAGCTCCGGCAACTTATCAAGGCCCCCAACAACTTAGTGAGACCCTGTTTCAAAACAAAAAATAAAATAAGGCTGGGGGTATAGCTCAGAGGTAGAATTCCCCTGGGTTCAATTCCCAGTACCATGAGAGAAAGAGAGAGAAGAAAGAAAAAGAGAAAGAGAAATAAAGAAAGTGAATAAGAAGGAGAAAAGAAAGGGGGAAAGGAGGAAATGGTCTAGCCCCTATGGTATGGTCCAGAGACTAGGAGCATCAGCATTATGCGGGAAACACCTAGGACTGCAGAATCCCAGGCCCATTTTATTTTATTTTACTTATTTTTGTGGTACTGGGGGTTGAACCCAGAGGCATTCTACCTCCAGGCTATACCCCCAGCCCTATTTTTTATTCTTTATTTTGAAACAGGATCTCACTTAATTGCAGAGAGCCTCACTAAGTAGCTGAGGCTGGCCATGAACCTGCGATCCTCCTATCTCAGCCTTCCAAGTACTGGGATGACAAGCGTGCACCACCACGTCTAGCTCAGGCCCATTTCAGAGCAACTGAATCAGAATCTACATTTTTAACAAGACCTCACGTGACTGGTATGCACATTAAAACTAGGGAAGAACTGGCCTATGAGACAACCAATTCATCATCAGCCTCGTGCCCCAAAACAAAGCTGCCTGATGAAGAAACCGTCAGCCTCGCCTGTGTCTCAGCTGCTGCCTTGCAGGTATTCCTTCGGTTAGTATCAGAGCCGTGGGCATATAGTTGATGAACGGAGGGGCTGCCAGAAGCCCTTGCTTCTTCTCGTCATGTGCGACCCAGCTGCACTAGAAGAATGTGCATCTTTTGGAATCAAGCAGAAAAGCAGCATCTGGTTTGAAAGATCTGCTAAGTCTAAAGTATTTCTGCTCGGAAAGTCTTCTGGGTATTTATAAGGAAGAGAGGGGGAAAATGTCCTTCCAAATTACTTTCCCTGGAGAAATAAAGATTCATAACACATGAAATTATACATTTATAAAACATTTCTGAGGCATAAAACATTTGGCAAAGCTTCTGTCTTCATTGCTTAAGACACAGAGGTCTAGATGTCAGGGAAGGACCAACTGCAAACAAGCATACACAGGCTGACTATGACCCCAGACAGGACATGGACCCATGCCGCCCACTCGGGTCTCTACTGCCTTAACCACAGACCTGAGCTTGCGTGTGCTTTCCATATTCTTAGTCAACATCCCTGGGTATCATGCTTTGTTCTCCCTGTATCTCACCCTCTGTACAGAGCCCCTAAAGAATTGTGCACACAACCAAGGTGTTGTGGCACAACCTTATAATTCCAGTACTTGGAAGGCCAAGACAGGAGGATCACAGGTTCAAGGACAGTCTCAACAATATAGCAAGACCCTCCACAACTTAGTGGGACCCTGTTTCAAAATAAAATTGGGCTGAGTGTCTAACTCAAACGTAGACTGTCCCTGGATTCAATCCCCAGTACCCCCCCAAAAAAATTGTATACACACACACACACACTGAAGCCTACAATATTATTCAAACCCCACTGTTGCTGAAAAAGTTCCGAATACACACCTGCCTCAGACAAATCAGGTAAGAGCATAAGGATCATAATGTCCTAGGCCTCTGTTCAAATGGTCTAGGTGCCTCTGGGTGGGATGTCAAGGATTGCATCCCAGAATAAGAACCTGATACCACTGAGCAGGTGCTGGCAGGAAGGGACCACCTCCTCTGAGGACCCTCCAGGTTCCTCTTCCACGACAGGCTTCCCTTTATGCCAAGGACAGAGGCCTGACATTAGCAGTTGAAATCAGCTGTCCTCCTTCAGGCTCCACGCACTTGTGTCCCACCCTTCACCCCAGCAGCTTTTTTTTTTTTTTTTCCCCCAGTACTGGAGGCGGAACCCAGGGGCATTCGACCTCCAAGCTACACCCCAGCTCTATTTTTTATTCTTTATTTTGAAACAGGGTCTCACTGAGTTGCAGAGGGCCTCACTAAGTAGCTGAGGCTGTCCGGGAACCGTGGTCCTCCTGTCTCAGCCTCCCGAATGCTGGGATTACAAGCGTGCACCATTATAAGCGTGCGCCACCACGCCCGGCTTACCCCAGCAGCTTTGGAAGTGGGACCACCTTTTACGTCGGGGAGAAGCTTAGCTAGCCAAAGCAGCTAGCATTCTTGGAAGGATTTGATCAAATCTCAGAAGAGGATCTTCACAAATATTCCTAACTCCTTGTGACCGCTGATGTAAACTGCCAGAAAGTGCCTCCTGCACCAGCGACTGCTTGTCTTCCCGCAGCCGACCACCGCGTGGCACCCCTGAGTCCACTTCCTTCCCCAGGCCACAAGGAGGATCGATTTTATTCTCCTCATGAGAAACAAGTCGGGGCGTAAAATGCCTTCAGATATTGATTTCTCTTCAAGAGTTCATTTATTTGTAATTTGTAAAAGTTCGGTTCCTGGCCCCTTGACCGTGACAAAATAAAATCCCATTTCGAGTTATCTGAAAGCCTCTCCTCATTTCAATCGAATTGTTTCTGAATAAAGCACATTAAAGTAAGCGCTGAAGAAGAGAACCCACCCTCCCCACCGCAGCAGAGCCGTTTATCTTTTTTTTTTTTTTTTGGCGGGTGTGGGAATGGAACCCAGGAGCATTTGATCTCCGAGCTACACCCCTGCCCCATGTTTTATTCTTTATTTTGAAACAGGGTCTCACTAAGTTACAAAGGGCCTCACCAAGTAGCTGAGGCTGTCCGCGAACCGCGATCCTCCAGTCTCAGCTTCCTGAATGCTGGGATTACAAACTGAGATTACAAGCGTGTGCCACCGCCCGGCTATCCCGGCTATCTCTTCTTATCCCGGCTATCTCTTCTAATCTGCAGCTTAGAGCACAGAGGTTGGTGCGAGTAAATTGATGGCACATTTGTCCTTTTGACTTTGTCCTGAAGTTGGCTTAGATTTTGTGAATACTGAAATTCGCAGCCAGCCTCAGATGCACTTTGTTTCTCCTCAGATGCTAAGTTTCAGTGGGGAGATGCTTCACGTTGGCTTCTGGAGTTTGCTCAGGCAGGACCCAAAAGCTGAACAAACTTTTCCTCATATAAACATTTCCAGCCAGGCTTGGTGCTGCAGACTTGTCATCCCAGTACTTTGGAAGCTGACACAGGAGGATTGCAGGTTCAAGGACAGTTTCGGCAAATACTGAGATTTTCAAGAGACCCTGTTTCAAAATAAAAATTTAAAAAGGCTGGGGATGTAGCTCAGAGGTAGAAAGCCTCTGAATTCAATTTCTAATGCCACAAAACACATACTAAAACAAGCACACGCATGCATACACACACGTTTTTAAATGCCGGGTGTTTTAATTTCACTCATGATATTTAAATTTCAAGAGGAAATGGAAGGAAGAGGTTCCAAAGAGCCTAGAAAAGCCAGGCGTGGTGGTGCACCCTAGTAATCCCAGCATTTGGGAGGCAGAGACAGGAGGAATGAGGTTCCTGGACAGCCTCAGCTTCTTAGTGAGGCCTTTTGCAACTCAATGAGACCCTGTTTCAAAATAAAGAATAAAAAAAATAGAGCTGGGGTGTAGCTCAGAGATAGAATGCCCCTGGGTTCCATCCCCAGCACCAAAACAAAAAACAAAAAAACAAAAACAAAATCGCCTAGAAGAGTGGGTCCCCTGACCTTGATGATCCACCTGAAGGTGAGGCCTGACCTCGATGCCTCACCTCTGCAGGCTGTGGGCCTCTTAGGAACCTTTCCATAGCAACACAGTAAAGCCAAGAAAGCATATTCCGTTCACACACCTACATGGAGAACAAACTTGAAAACTAACAGGATTAAATTTATATTTCAAGCCAAGCACAATAGCACACATTTGTAATCCAGTACTTGGGAAGCTGAAATAGGAGGATTCTAAGTTCAAGGTAAGCCTCAGGAACTTAGTGAGACCCTGAGCAATTTAGAGAGACTCTGCTTCAAAACATAAAGGGCGGGAGATATTAACACAGAGGTAGAATACTATTGGGCTCAATCCCCTGTATGAAAAAAAAAAAAAAAATTCGCCGGGCGTGGTGGCGCATGCTTGTAATCCCCGCGCTTGGGAGGCGGAGACAGGAGGATCGCGCAGGTTCGAAGCCAGCCCCGCGCACTGGCTTAGGAGACCCTGTTTCCAAATAAAAATGTAAAAATAGGTCTGGGAGTGTAGCCCGGAGGTAGAAGGGCTTCCAGGAACCCCAGTACCACCAAAAAAAAAAAAAAAAACATTCTATTTTACACACATAATTCTGCTCTTATAAGATAATGACTAAATCATGAATCTCTTTTATTGTCTGTGTATTGTTTTTGTTGTTTTTGTTTGGTACTGGGGGTTGAACCCAGAAGTAGTCTACCTTTGAGCTACACCCCCAGCCCTATTTTATATTTTATTTTGAAACAAGCTCTCACTAAATTATTAAGAGTTTTAACACTAGTCACTTAGTTGCTGAGACTAACTAGGAACCTGTGATCCTCCTAGGATTATAGATATGCACCACAACACACAGCTAGTCTACATTTGATTAACAAATTTCCTTCAAATGATTTAAAGTGGTATTGTGACTTGGGGATATTTACATTTATTCCTTGGTTGTAAAGTGGTATTGTGACTTGGAGATCCTGACTTCAACATCACCAAAAGAAAATCACCATTATCATCTTGTTAAAGCAAGTGTTTTTTGTCTTCTGAGGAATGTCTGTCTGTATGGAGTCTTGGAGTGGATCAGGTTGTTTGTATTTTAGACTTTAACTGATTTTCCAAAAGCCCCATTGCCTCACAATGTCAAAGAAGCTTTCCACAAGCAACACAGTAAAGCCAAGAAAGCATGTTCTGTTCACACACCACATAGAGAACAAACCTGTAAACTAAATTTATATTTCAAGCCAAGCACAGTAGCTTGACCTCAAAAGGTCAAAGCATATAACTTATCTTGCATGTCAAGAAGCCTGATTTTGTTTAATTCAGTCATGCAGTATGCTAAAGAAATTACACTGCTGGAGGAAGACAGGGTACGAAATAAATAGATAAATAAATAAATAAATAAATAAATAAATAAAGCAAGCCAAAGAGCTTGAGAAAGGTTTACTTGACTTCTGATAATGAGGACCTAGGAAAAAGGACAGAATAATCCCCTAAATTCCTCCACTGTGAAGCCGAGGCTCTCCTCACACTGCCAATTACCTGCTCTGCACCTGGTCCCTCTTTCTCATCCTTTTTCTGTTTCTTATTCCCATTATGGACTTGTGTCCAGAGAGCCTTAGCACCCCCTTCGGGCCCTGCAGGGTCACACACCAAGCCACTAAGCCCCTTCCTGACTTCCTGTACACGATTCCAAAAATCTTATTCATCAAACCAAAGGGAGATTATTATAAAAGACATGCCAGAAGGCTTATCTTGAAAATAAGGAACATTGATTCTTATAACCTGATAGACTGCTTCACTAGTAGAGTTTCAACAGAAGTATAATATGAATTTTTTGCTACAGAATAGTTAAAAGTTACTGTGTGTGTTGTGTGTGTGTGTGTGTGTGTGTGTGTGTGTGTGTGTGTGTGTGCTAGAGAGAGAGAGAGACAGACAGACAGACAGACACAAAACACAGAGAATTAAATATCCGGGGCAATCTACTTCTGAGATATATCCTCGGCCCTTTTGTTATTTTTATTTTTTACTTATTTTTATTTTTTTCAAAACAGGGTCTTGCTAAATTATCACACCCTGACCTCAAACTTGTAATCTTCTGGTCTCAGCCTTTCAAGTACTAGGATCCCAGATGTGTGCCACTACACCCAGCTTCTTAATAGTTTGCTTAATATTCTGAAGAAGAGAGCCGAAACAGATAAAGCGCACACTATTTTGAAGAAAATGTCCGTTAGGTGAAGAAGACAAGAAGTCCTCATGAAAAGTTTTATGAAATACAATTAATCAATGTGGTGTTATTTTCAGTTATATCTATAGTTCATTTGTTATCTCTGAAGTAATTTTATTACATGAAGAAGCCAGTTCATCTGAAGTTAGGAACGTGGTGCCTTCCTGGTGGCTCATTCATTTCCCAACCAATGGGGAAGGGGAGTGTGGATCACCACTTCACTCCATGGGTCATAGACCCAGAAGTGGAATAAGCTACAAGAATTTGTATTGTATTCTCCGTTCAAAAACACTCTCATGAAGAGAAAAAAAAAATCCAGGAAATTCATCTGGCACCAATGACCTCAAACAGGAATGCCCAAACAGGAATGACCCAGAAGAAGCCGTCCTGCTCTAGTGGAAGCAGCATCATGCTCTAGTGGAAAAGGTTTGGTTCTTGGTCACAGAGAGCTGACAGGTGGTAGCTATTGGCTGTGACAACCTCAAGCAAGTTCCTTGGCCTCTCGGGGCTTTGGTTTCATCATCCATAAAGTGAAAAAATAACAACAGTGCTCACAAGTGCAATTGACAGAGAAGAAGCCGCACGGTGTGCATCTGTGTCGGTGATCACTCCGGACGCCGTACGATGTGAGACTGATGCACCAAGAAAAGTATGAAAATGCCATGTTTCACATTAAGATACTGAGGATTTTATAAATAAAATCATTTTAAACATTTAAAAGTGAAGAAATAGTATAAAGGGTCCTACTGTGGTAGGAGTTCCCAAAAGATACAATACTTATATCTTTACTTCCCAAACAGTGTTTGGCACAAAATTAGAGTTAATAAATATCTGTGAGAAGGGACAAAGGAAGGGAGGGAGGGAGGGAGGAAGAAGGAACGGAAAGAGAGGGAGTTGAAAGAGATTCAGCTTGAGCATTGGTCTAAATCCTGACAAATAGTTTCCTGGTTTTCCATTAAGAACTTTTCAACTACAACATCTATCTATTGTAAAAGTAATGCTTAGTATTGTGGACAAGGAACAGCACGGACTCCCAGCCAGCACGGTGCATCCGGCAGATCACAGCCCGGCTCCCCAGCTCTGCATTCTCCCAATTACAGCCGTGCTGCCTCTTGTGGCCGTGTATCCCCAGCTGGTCCCTGCTATCCAGAACCTCTGCCAACACCAGAAAGCCCAGTTCCATGCCAGCTTCCCCCAGCAGCAGCCATGAGGGACTTTTCTACGACACAGGTGCCCCTGCTAACACTTTCCCCATGGCTGAGAGAAGAGAGTCCTCCAACCCGCCCAGATGAACACAACCAGCTGGTGAGCTCTCTAGTCCTGGATAATAAATCCACTCCAGCAGAGCCACCTGTTGCTCCTCACAACCCCACCTGGGCAGTTCAGGCACTTCCCCTCATTTGCAAGCCACTGTTTTCCCAAAGCTTGAAGGAGCCGCCCCAACAGCACACTGGAACAAGACCCTGGTAACTCACGATGATGGTAAATCCTGAGAATACCCGATAGGGAAACTCTTCTAATCCAGTCATGCTTTCTGCCACCTACTTTCTTTTTGCCCTTGTCTAACACCCTCAAGATCCATTGCCAAGCACAACCCACCAGTTTCTGGTTTACACTGTGGAGTCCTGAAGCTCCTCAGTGGAGAATCTCATCCCACCAGCACAGGGCAGTGTTTCCCAACCAGATCATCATCTAAACTTGAGGTATTCACCTAGAACACAAAGACATTCCAGAAAGGCAAGTGTTGCCATGTAGATGGGCCAGGGCATGGTCTCCAAGCAAGGGGAGTCTGTCTCCTCTTGCAGACAGCAACAGATGAGCCCTTTCTCTCATCCAAGTACTAACCAGGCCCGACCCTTCTTAGCTTCCAAGATCGGGTGCACTCAGGTGGTATGGCCTGGTAGTAGACCAGGTGAGCGCTTTCTCCAAGGGAACCTCAACCACATCCACCTAATTGTCTTCACTCCAGGTCTCTGTGGCCCCTTCATTCCCTAGTGGGACCGTGAGTTAAGTGTAGATGTTCTAGGGTGATAGATTCAGATGAATGAGCTACAGTCATGAAGAATACAAATAATAATTGATCCTGACCCGGATGCAGGAGAGTGAGAGGAACATGTATAAACTATCGGTGGGATTGTAAATTAGTACAAACACTGCAGAGACCAGTATGGAGTTTCCTCAACAGACTGGCAATGAACCACCATATCACCCAGCAATAACACTCTTTAGTACTTACCCAAAAAAAATTAAAGATGCAAGGATGATACTTGCCTCCTCGTGTTTATAGCAGTACATGTCACACTAAGCCAAGTTATGGAATCAGCCTAGGTTCCTATAAACAAATGAATGGATAAAGAAAGCATGTTATGTACACAAATAGAGTTTTATTCATCCATAAAGAGTTAGAAAATTAGCCAGGTACAGTGGCACACATCTGTCATCCCAGTACCTGGGAGGTTAAACCAGGAGGATCATGGGTTCAAAACCAACCTCAGCAATTAAGTGAGGCTCTCCACAATTGAGACCTGTTTCAAGATAAAAATTTAAAAAGACTGGGCTGTAGCTAAGAAATAGAATGCCCCTGGGCCTAATCCTCAGTACAAAAAAAGTGCAAAATTATGTCATTTGCAAGAAAATGGGTGGAACTTTAAAACATGTGTTAAGTAAAATAAGTCAGGCTCAGAAAGCCAAGGGTCCTGTGTTTTATCTCATATGTAGAAACTAGAGAGAAAAAAAGAGGGAGAGTAGCTCATAAAAATAGAAAAGAGATCACAGAGTAAAGGAAGGGAACCAAGGAGGAGGGGAGGGAAAGGGAAGGTGCTGGAGAACAAAACTGACCAAACTAGAATATGTGCAGGAAGGAATATGTCACAGTGAATCCCACTATTGTGGATAATTATAATGCAAAAATCAATAAAGGAAAAAACCAAGGTGTAAAACTTAAAAGAGTGATAATCTTACTACATTAAAATCAACAATTTATGTAGATTACAAGATTAAATATAATCATATAAAATGTATGATTTTGAAAAATGTAAACCAATATACATATTCCTTATGATTATATGTAATAAAATATAAAGATATGTAGGTTCAAAAAAAAAAAACTGCCTTCCCAATTAGATCTTAGGCCTAATCTTTTGCAGGCTGCCTTCCAGCTGCATTAGAAGAGAACCTTCAAATGCAGTATTTATATCATGCCTGGGATGTTATGCCTGGGTTAAGATCCTGGGCTGCACTAAACAACCAACACCTGTGACCCCAGTACTTGGGAGGTGGAAACAAGAGGGTCACAGGTTTGAGGCCTGACCCAGAAATTTAGTGAGACCCTGTTTCAAAATAAAATAGGGCTGGGGGTGTAGCTCAGAGGTAGAGGACCACACACAACCAACCAGCCAATCCCACAGTTCTTATGAGTGCCTCTGTTTTCCTATCTCCCAAATGCTATAGGTATGGTAGTAGTGAACACATACCTTCCCACGGGCATCCCAGTTCATCTCGGGGAAGCCTCACTCCTTATGATACTAAAGCACGCCTTCTTGCTCTCACAGCCACATTATTTCCTCTTCCTTGTATAGAACTTCCCAAAAGATAGCTAAGATGAATTTTAGCCATCTGCCCTTGTAGATCCCCTCTCAGCTCTTCTACAATCTACTGCCAATATTTACAGACAAAATCAATGGGCTCCCTCACTCTGTCTTCCCATTTGATTCAAAAGAAGACCAGAGGATGGCAGAGGAGTAAGGATGTGGTGTCTGCCCCACTTCCTGCCAGGCATCGTTGGTAACGCCTGCATCCCCAGACCAAAGGCTGCATTCCTGTGGGGCATCCTCTCTGTAGTTCTCTTTGAGGCCCGATAAACCATCCTCTTGTTCCTTCGGCACCACGGCTGCCCGTTGCTTCTGAGCCAGAAGTGTTTCACTTCTCCTAGTTGCTTCTCTTAACCTTGCCCACGCATTTATACATCGTCTCAGCTGGGCATGGTGATGCACACCTGTGATCCCATTACTTGGGAGGCTGAGAAAGGAGGATCACCTGTTCGAGGACAGCCTCAGCAACTTAGTGAGAACCTCAACTACTTAGAGACCCTATTTCAAAATAAAATAGGGCTGTGGGTCTAGCTGAGAGGTAGAATGTCCCTGGGTTCACTCCCCAACACCACATACACATTTGTTTCCTGCAGGGCCCTCACTGAGGTGGCAGTCATCTTTTTTCAAACTCCAGCCAGCCCTTGCTGACTCAGAAGATCCTGAGGAAGGTTCCCAGTGTGGCTTGAAAACTCTTGAGCGGGACTACCGAGTATCAATGTCATCATCACCCACTGTCTCAGCAGAGACCCCGGGCACTCACTCCTCTGCGTGTTAGAGCGACTTCATTTCCCGCCAGTGGCTCTGCTGAAGATGGAAGCTTTCGCCCCTGCCCCTTGTTTCCGTTGCTCACTGAAGCATCCCCAAGCCCACCCGCCAACCTCAGTATTTGCTCCACTGTTTTTCCTGGAAGTTATTGATTCTTCTCTGAAGGAGGGCGCCTGGCTCCTGCGATACTCCAGGGACTGTGGGATGGCAGGGCACACCACCTGTGGGATCCATGCTTCCCAGAGTCATCTGTCGATGTTCCTTACTAAACTGGAAACCCCATGTTAATGCTTAAGCAAACATAACCGAGGTTCTGTTTAAGTGTTCTTCTTACTTAAGCCTGGTATAAATGCGTTATACCATGCATGGTGAAGACTAAAAAGACATTTCTGGAAGCTGGCATGAATTCAAAGACAGAGACCATGCTTTATTGGCTTTAGTATAGATTTCCAGGCATGCCATGAAAAATGAACAGGGTTAAGTCCAACCCCCTCCCAAAATGATAGAATTAAAGACATTTGCATAAAACTGGAGTTTAAAAACAGACACAGACTCAGCTGCTGTAAGATTTTAGAAAGGGCAAAAATTAGACAATCACAGACTTTTCCTCTGAGCACTCAGTACAGCTTTATCCCTACGAATGAAAAATTCCTTAGTTTAATAAATTACCATTTAAATTTAAAATATGCTAGATAGGGGAGAGTTTTTGTAAGCTGACCATCTTCCCACAGCTTTGGAAGAACATCACACTCCAAAAACACGAGTTAAGTTTCAGTGGTTTATACACCTAAATGACAGCTTCTTATTAGTCCACTTTTTTTCTGAGTTTTTAAAACACAAAGTAGGTAGCCTTTTTGTAGTAAAGATCTTAAGGAGACTTAGGGAATTTTTCTTGGGAAAAGAATTAGCCAGATCCAAACACCTTTTATGTTGAGCTATCCTCTTGATCAGTTCCCTAGTCTTTACCAATCTGAGCAGTCTCTATTTCCTGGGTAGATAATTGCTCAGTTGAAAGAGAAATGGAGTATTTTTTCTAGGGAAATATGCAGTTGGATTTCCTTTGGGGTAAGAAAAACAAATGTCTTGGGTTTGACCATTTCTAGGCCTTTAATCCTAAATCCCATCTGAGGTTGATGTTTAACTATAACATGAGAAATTAAAGACTTTCTAGCCCCATATTCTAATTATACCCAGTACATTTAAATCAGTAGTATATTGTCAATCCCAGTCAAGGGAGGCTTGTAATATACAAATTATAGTCCAAGACAGAATCAATGCAAAAAAAAAAAAAAAAAACTAATTTTCAGGAGTATGGACCAAAGAAATTATGTTGGTGAAGGCACAAATATCATCTTGCACTTTTAGCATAACCTGTAACCTCTGGACCTAGTGTCTACACTGGTCCTGAGTGATACAGGTCACCTCCTCCACAGGTATGGCCAAAATCAAAGGGTCCTTGACTCCAGGGTAGAGCTGTTCTGTCGCTCAGGCAGGTACATCTGTGAAAGTCGAGGCCATTGGCTTCAAAGGGTCTCGCACTCGGTGGTGGCCGTGGAGCAGGCCCCGCAGTCGCAGCGCACCGCCACCGGGTAGGTATAGAAGGGATCCACTCCAGGGGCGCAGCTGGGCAGCTTGACAGTCACCTGCTTGGTCTCGTTGTAGGTGCAGACTCGATGGTGGGCTTCAATGTAGGGAGGTTCCAGAATGGGTTTCTGTCCCCACAGGGAGAAAACAGGAAATGCATTAGAACAAACCATCAGATTTCATTAGCTTGACACTATCGGTACCGGATATTAACTTGGTTTTTGTTTGCGTATTGCTCTGTCTCCTCCCCGTAGAATTCAATCGCCTGAAAGCAGGAAGCAGATTTGGTTCATGACAGGAGGCTGAGCTCCCAGAAGAGCCAGGGCACACAAGCAGTGATCCACACATAGTCAGCAAATTAGTCATCTCGACCAGGCAAACGCCTTCTACTGGGTCTCCCTTCTTTTGCCATTACCCCTGCAGTCCATTTGGAACACAGCAGCCCTGAGTGGTCCTTTTAAACCAAAGTCAGATCGTGTCCTCCCTCCCCTCAAAGCTGCCCTGACTATCCATCTCACTCTGTTAAAGCCAAAGACCTGTGGCCTCCTCAGGTCCCTACCTGCTCCCGGCACTTCACCTCTGGGTCCCCGCCTCACCAACTAGCAATGTTCTAACCGAGGGGCTTTGAA
The DNA here is from genome assembly GCF_963383645.1 of Muscardinus avellanarius. Lineage (NCBI taxonomy): Eukaryota > Metazoa > Chordata > Mammalia > Rodentia > Gliridae > Muscardinus > Muscardinus avellanarius. The sequence continues at coordinate 68,293,253 of NC_137798.1, forward strand.
CTTGCCGCTCCTTCTGTCTGAACATTCTTCTCCCATAAGATTCACTCCACTAAGAGTGATCTCATGGGACTTGTGGCCATCTTAAGCTTTTGTCCAAATGTGACCCTCTTCAGGAAAGTATTTCCTAAGCATCCTATTTAAAAGCACAACACCCCACCTCCTCGCCCAAGAGCTTCCTCTCCCCCTCCCGGCTCTATCTCCCTCCATTCCACATACTTTATTTCTTTGTGGGACATTGTGCCCACTCTAGAGAGAATCCCTCCCTGGGGGCAGGGATTCTTGCCCATTTCCTCCCGACTGCGCTTCAGCACCTACACGGTACCCAGGAGGTTCTCCATGGCTCTGTGTTGAGTCAGCTAGAGAAAATAGAGCCAGGCAGCTGAATGCTTTGTGTGCCGTTCTGATAAGCAAAGAACTCACTTATTTCCTTCGCCTTTTATATACCTTGAGTTCAAAGATAATTTTGACAAACAGAATGCAAAGATCAGAGAAAACTCAGCAACAAGACAGTAGTTAAAAATCTTCAGCCTGGCCAGGAGTGGTGGCGCACCCCTGTGATCCCAGTGCTTGGGAGGCTAAGACAAGCAGATTGCAGGTTTAAGGACAGCCTGGGCAATGTAGCAAGACTCTCGGCAACCTAGGGAGAACTCGCTTCAAAACAAAATTAAAAAATAAAAGGAGCCAGGCATGGTGGCGCACGCTTGTAATCCCAGCATTTGGAAGGTTGAGACAGGAGGATCCCGGTTCATAGACAGCCTCAGATACTTAGTGAGGCCCTCCACAACTTAGTGAGGCCCTGTTTCAAAATAAAGAATAAAAAATAGGGCAGGGGGTGTAGCTCGGAAGTTGAATGCCCCTGGGTCCCATCCCCAGACCTGCAAAATAAAAAATTAATTAATTTTTTTAAATAATAAAAAAATAAAAGGGTTGGGGTAGTAGCTCAGAGGTAGGATGTCCTGGGTTCGATTCCCGGTAAAGGAGAAGGAGAAGGCGATATTCAGCCCCTAGATATTCAGGAGTCTGAGGCAGGAATGTCATAAGTTTGAGGCCAGCCTGGGCAACTTAGAGCGATCTATCTCAAAAAAAAAAAAAAAAAAAAATCTGGCAAGGGTTGGGGAGGTAGGTCAGTGGCAGAGCACATGCCTAGCATACACAAAGCCCTGGGTTCAACCTCTAGTACCATATACCCAAAAAAGAAAGAACGAAAAGAAAAGGAGCCGGGCGTGGTGGCGCACGCGTGTAATCCCAGCATTCGGGAGGCTGAGACCGGAGGATCGCGGTTCGCGGACAGCCTCAGCTACTTAGTGAGGCCCTCTGCAACGCAGTGAGACCCGCTTTCAAAATAAAGAATAAAAAATAGGGCTGGGGATGTTGCTCAGAGGTCAAATGCCCCTGGGTTCCAGACCCACCAAAAAGAAAAGAAAAGGCAAAAAAAAAAAAAAAAGTTAAAATACAGCTGAGAGGGGGGGAAAAAAACCTGGAGTCAGACCTGCTGAGCTTGAGTGTCTGTTCTAGGACTTTGAATAACTTAGGGAATTAGCTTAACTCCTCGAAGCCCCAGCTTCCTCATTTGTTAAAAAAAAAAAGTCTTGTCCTAGCGCTCCCGTGGAGAGGACGTAGGACAGCATGTGTTACATGCAACGCGCAATCTTAGCACAGAGGAAGTAGAGAAAGTATTCAACAAGTGGAACCTGTTGTTCTTATTAGAGCAATTATAAAGAAGTAATAACATTTTTTCAAAGACGGTGTCTTCACTTGTTCTGAGCAAAAGAGGTAGGAAGGTAGGTAGACAGACAGACAGACCCAAGATGAAGTCCTTGCACATTATGAAAATAACAACCTTGTGTTCACCAAGAACCACGCAGAGGAGCTGAGCGTGTCCTCAACCCTTTTCTCTTATCTTCCTTCATTTAGTTTGTGTCTTCCTGTGCTCGGGATTCTGGGAAACTAGGCAGATCAGATGCTCGGTTAAATTTGTATTGCAGAAAATTAATTTTGGAGGACAGACTTAATGCTAAAAAAATTATTTGCTATGCTATTTACCCAAAGCTTTGGTTTCTCTGGGCTTCCTAGGTTTGGGTGGGTTGGTTGGTGTCACTCTGAGGCTTGGGGGAGGTGGAGCTGGGAGAGAGATCAATAGATATGTTGGATTGGGTTAGTTTGGGTTTTCGTTTTTTGCTGTTTTTTGTTTGTTTGTTTTGCTTTGTTTTTGCTGAATCTGGCAACTCTAAACCCATGAGCAATGGTTTAATAAGTCACAAGCCATCAGCTATTTGCAGCAATAGTTCCACTTTCAAAAGTAAATGCAGCCGGGTGCGGTGGCGCACGCTTGTGATCCCCGCGCTTGGGAGGCCGAGACAGGAGGATCGCACAGGTTCGAAGCCAGCCTCAGCTACTTAGTGAGGCTCTCGGCAACTTAGTGAGACCCTGTTTCCAAATAAAATATAAAATGGATCTGGGAGTATAGCCCGGAAGTAGAAAGCCTCTGGGTTCCATCCCCAGTACCACCAAAAAAATAAAAGTAAATGCAGCCACTTTGTCAGCATGAGCATTCTTTTTTTTTTTTTTTTTTTTTTTGCGGGTCTGGAGATGGAACTCCAAGGGCTTTTGACCTCTCAGCTATACCCCCTGCCCTATTTTTTAATTTTTATTTTGAAACCGGGCCTCACTAAGTTGCGAAGGGCCTCACTAAGTAGCTGAGGCTGTCCGCGAACCGCGATCCTCCGGTCTCAGCCTCCCGAACGCTGGGATTACACACGTGCGCCACCACGCCCAGCTCATCATGAGCATTCTTGTTTTCATACTCCCCAGTTAAGCCACCAAAAAAAAAAAGTGCTCTTCATTTCAGAGACTTTCTAGTTGCTGGAGAAAAATTAATATCATTCTTGTATTCATTCCCATAGATAACCTTTTTCCTAACACAGTAAAGACACAAATAAAAGTCAGCCCAAATTAGAAAGAATCCGGTTCTTCCACCTCACCTGCAGCTCGGGGTCTCTTGATAACCAGCTGCCTGTTTACTTGTTAATTTGTTTGTTTGTGGTACTGGAAATTGAACCGAAGCATTCTACCTCTGAGCTATACTCCCAGCCCTATTTTTTCATTTATTTATTTTTATTTAGAAACAGAGTCTCACTAAGTAGCTGAGGGCCTCACAAAGTTGCTGAGGCTGGCCTCAAAACTGTGATCCTCCTGTCTCAGCCTCCCAATACTGGGATTACAAGTGTGTGCCAATATGCCCGGCCCAGCTAACTTTATCACAGATGAAGGAATACAGTGGAAAGACTGGCTTACAGGCTTGAACTGACAATTTATTCCCAACTTTACACTTTGACTCTAATTGCTTACCCCTTAAATCCTCCTTGTCAGCCGGGCATGGTGGTGCACACTTGTAATTCCAGTACTTGGGAGGCTGAGACAGGAGGATCCCCATTCACAGCCAGCCCCAACTACTTAGTGAGGCCCTCCACAACTTAGTGAGACCCTGTTTCAAAATAAAGAATAAAAAAAATCATGCTGGCTGGGGGTATAACTGGGAGGTAGAATGCACCTGGGTTCAATCCCCCGTACCGCACACACACAAAAAAGAAAATCCTCCTTGTGATCCGTTAAATGGGTAGAATAGTAGCACACCTCTACCTCCCAGAGATGTTTTCCAGATACCCAGCTACCGTGGAAATCAAGTTATTGGTCTTATCAATGCTTTGTTGAAGGGACAAAATCACATTTTCCATATTATGTTTTTTCAGATGACAACTGATTATGCTCTGTGTGTGTGTGTGTGTGTGTGTGTGTGTGTGTGTGTGTACAACAGACATCTCAGTTCTATCTGCTCTCACTAAAGCAGTGAACCTTCAGAACCAGGCCCACGTGGCTGACCCCGGGGGCCAAGTGTTGCCACCTGAGCCTGTCTTACCTCCCAAGTCTCGCACCGGCCCCAGCAGGCATCCGTGGTGATTCGAAGGCCCCGGCAGCCTGGCTTCTTGGCCAGAAAAGTGAACTCCCTGACGGCACAGCCCACGAAGGAGCGCAGGTCCCTGCCGGAGGTGCCGAGGACAGAGCCATAGCCACACAGGAGGAGGGCAGCGGCGCTGAGGAAGAGGTGTGCCAGCTTCATGCTGTACCTCAAAGAGGGGGAAATGGAGCTTACCAAAGCTGGCCACCCGGGTAGGCAACTGCCCTGCTGTGCTTGTTATCAAAGGGACCTTGCTTTAGCATTTCAAGAAAAAATGAGCCCAGAAATTATCAATACCCACAAACTCTAACACAGATGCCCTAAGTTCACTGCAACAGGCTCCAGGGTAGGTTTCATGGACCTTTCTGGACACTCAACTTTCAAAGCACATTCTCGGGCTTTCCCTCACTGTAACCCAACTGCTGGAGTTGACTTGTATGTTAAATAAATCTGCCCTGACGGTCCCTTCAGAACAAACACAAGATCTGAGTAACACAAAAATGATGCACAGCCTCATGGAATTCGTAAATGCGCATGCGTGCTTTTTATTCTGGTCCGGGGGATTTGGGCAGCAAACTGCATGCTTGGCTCAGAACTGTATTTTCAGCATCATGGGTGGGGAAGGTAAATAAATATGAATATTGGAGCTGGGCATGATGGCATATACCTGGAATTCCAGTTTTTAGAAGATTGAGACAGGAGGATCACAGGTTCAAGGTCAGCCTCAACAACTTAGTGAGACACTGTTTCAAACTAAAGTAAGATGGGGCTAGGGGTATAGCTCAGAGGTAGAATGCCCCTGGCTTCAATCCCAAACACCCCCAAAAATACATATATTAATGGATATATTAATAAAAAATACATATATTAATACTGGTATGCCCTGCATGTGTTACTAACTCAACCCAACACAAAAATATGGATATGCAGATTATATAAACCCTGGCACCTAGATTGGTGGCCATGCATAAACACATCCTGCCTGCGACACAGCGTATCTGCTCCATGCTTCTGCTGTAATGAGTACCTAGTTATGACTCAAATTAATTCAAATCGTGATAGCATCAGAAGCATCCAACACATAACCCCAAACTGCTGTCCTGCGGATCCCATCTGGTCTTGGTTATTTCCTGTGCTCTTGTAGTCAGACGGGCCCTTTGTGTTGGGATCCTGGACGTTGAGCGAATGCTAAGTCTTACGAAACCCCCTCCCCCATCGTCATCGCTTAAGATGGGCCACATTTCCAAATTTGCTTTCCCGGTTCTTACTTCTGACCTGGCACCACGCAGTCTCTAAGACTTCCATGCAAGAAGAATGAAGTCACAAAGATGGAAGGAGCACTTACCCGATCACACCGGGGCCAGTTCTTCTGACACTTAGAGCTGACTCGTACCCACGGTTTGAGAAAGTCACAATGAGCGGTAGGAGTTTGCTCTGGGTAAATGTCTCTCCCCTCTGTTACTGGGCTGCTCACTTGCTCACATATATAGGAAAGGTCTTGTCAATCAAAACAAAAGAAAGGCCGATCCTTACAGGAAGCACTAAGCACATCAAAGCTGTGGAATATAAAGCCAGTCTCTATTTTCCAGAACTGATTAACTTAAAGGGTGTTGCTTTGTTTCTTAACATCACCTACTGAAACAGAAAGTTGCCTTGGTGGGTGACATAATCCTAGGGAAACAGTGTGAGGTAGTTCACCTCGTTCTGAGAGAACAAATGCACTGGGGCAAGATGGATTAGATTTTCCTTCGTGGCAACCACAGGTTTTCTTTGCAACAAGGATAAGTCACTAGCAACTCATGGCAAACTCTTTCCTTTAACACAGATATGCTTCGATACATTGAAAAATGGCAAAACAAACATTCTTAGTGGAAAGAACATGGGATCACTAACTGAAAGATGGAAATCACAGTGAAAAGGTATTCTGAAAGTCTTAAAATTAGTTAAGTAGAAGATAATACTGAAATGAATCATATAGGGAAAAAAACAACACAGTCAAAGTGATGATCTTCCAACGTGGGCATTAAAGATGACTTTTCACTTTTTCTTTCACAGTTTTTCATAAATTTTTTACTTATCAGAATTTTTATATTTTCTACATGGAACAGATTTTTATTATAGAAGGTCAATTAGTATTAATATTTTTAAATTAAAATGAAGCGATATTTGTGCGTTTGTTCTGCATGCAAGGACGTTCAGTGTTGCTCTAATGGAAATGTTTCATTAGAGTTCTGGTCTTAAAAGGTTAAGAATTGAATAGTAATTTTTTATAAGTAGAGAACATAGTTTATATTCTAATCTGCAAAAACAGCATGCATATGGGTTGAAAACCTACTGATTTGTGGCATTTTTCTGGGTGTTCTAAAAGGGAAATGAAGCAGACATCATATCCTAGCAAATCATAACATCTCCAGAGACATTTAAGATGCACATTAAATAACTAATGAAACTAAACAAAGAAGCAAAGCATCCACAATTTCTGTAAAGCAAGGTATTCTTTAAATAAATATATGATTCACTAAAGACTTAATTGTTTCAGGATGTATAAGAATGCTCGGTGAGTTCATCAATGTACCACCCCTGTTTCTAGAATCAGATCATTAAATGCGTTTCGGAGACAATGGAACTGGGCTTGGAATAAAGAGCTTCTTGCAGCCCTTCAGCCTGCAAGTAGCATAACCAGAAGTGGGACATTGTGGGGACAGACTGCTACATGCCATGATCTCTCCAACTTGCTTGGCCAAGAGCTAGCCAGCGAGCTGAGAACCTCCATCCTGAGCTGCGCTTCCGCAGTGGAAATTTGAGCACAAGCCTTGGAGACTTGAACCTACATACTCATGTCTGCAGGATCACAAAATAGACAACAAAGAGAGGCCAAGAGCACCTAAATCCCTAACTGCTTTAGAAAGCGGAGCCCTGGCTCCCTGCATTCTGCCCCATCAGCGTTAACCCAACCATTTACGGTTGCTAAGCATCAGCTCTGGGCCAGGCAACTCAGAATCTGCTGTGCTCTTAAGTTTGTTACACCTCTGACAATTCAGAAAAATCAATTATTATTTTCTCCTTTTTACTTGGTAGGAAAAAAGCCTAAGTCATTTTGTAGACGCCTACTACCAAAGCCTTCAACCACATGGCATGACAAATGGATTTGTTCCTCCAGGTGGTGGCGCATGCTTATAATCCCAGTACTCGGGAGGCTGAGAGAAGGATTGAAGGTTCTCGGCCAGCCTCAGTAACTTAGGCCATTTGCAACTTAATGAGACCCTGTTTCAAAACAAAATAATAATTAGGGCTGGGAGTGTAGCTCAGAGGTAGAATGCTCCTGGGTTCAAGCCCCAGTACAACACACACACACACACACACACACACACACGCACAATGGGTTTGTTCCAGCTGTGTAACCAGCTACAGTGGATTGGAAGTGGCTGCCTGGAACACTGTGTTAAGAAGGTGACAGAAGCCGTTCCATGTGCAGAGAGCAGTCGCCTATCTGCGGCATTGAGGCTACAGCAAAGGGGAATGGTGTGTGAAGCCACTCTGCAACCCCTGAGCCCTCCACGTCCCATGTCTCCCCACAGCAGAGTGGGAGACTGAAGCATGATTGCAAAGGCTGCTTGGGCCCCAGTTCCTGCAGAATGCCTCAATGCCATGGTCTGTGCATCTGAACCTTCAAACTTCCACTGAACTCCCTACCACTGACGTCACTCTCTTGAAGCAGCAAAGATGTCAATGATGTCTCCAAACACAGGTCCCGGAGAATCTTCTCTTGCTCTGTTCCATTATCATCTTCACATGGACTCAGCATCACCTTGGAGGATGAATCACAAGATACAGATTCACCTGGGGTAAGGAAAGGGGAGAGGAGATGCTATGGTTTGGGTGTGGTTTAAACATGTCTCCTGATCTATAATGCATTGAAATATAATCCCCACTGTGAGACATTAAGAGGATGGGGAATTCAGACTATGGTGTTTGGGTGCCTTTGGAAGGTGATTAGAGTTAGATACAGTCAGGGTGGAGCCCCCATGATGGAGTCCTAGTGGTCTTATAAGAAAAGAGAGAAGCTGGTTGTGACGGTGCATGCCTGTTATTACTTGGGATGCTGAGACGAGAGAATTCCAAGTTCAAAGCCAGCCTTAGAAACTTAGCAAGATCTTGTTTCAAAATAAAAAATTTAAACAGGACTGCGGGTATAGATCAGAGGTAGAATGCCCTTGGGTTCAAAAACCAGTAAAAGGAGGAAGAAAAAGAGGAAAAGAAAAAGAAGGAGGAGGAGTCCAGAAGAAGCAACTCTGTATGCACACTCCCTGTCTCTTGCCATGTGATGCCCTGTGTCCCCTTGGGACTCCATCACTCATTACCAGATTCAGCTGCTTAACTTTTCATCTCCAGAAACGGGAGCCAAAACAACCCTCTTTTCCTCATTACTCACCTAACCTGTGGTATTGTGACACTGGGAATAGGAAACAGACTAATACCTGGTGTCCATGTGAATGATCATCTTGGAGTCTGAGGGGAGCACGTGAATGAGGAGGGATGCATGGAGTGCCATCCCGGAAGGAGTAGCTGAGCCCCTGCAGCCTGGTCCGGGGAGGCCTTGCGTTTTGCCGGAGATGGAAACACAGGAGGAGCCAGGAAATGCTCTCTTCCCTGGCTCAGCCATGCTGGTTCTCAGTGGCACAACTTCCTTTGTCCCGAGCAAGTCATTTCCCTCAGCCTCAGTTTCTTCATCTGTAACACTGTGGAGTCGCACCCCATGCCTCCTTTGGTCCTTCCCAGCTTCAAAACTTAAGGATTTGCAAACAATTTTATAAACAGAACAAGCAGAGGTCAAGTCACATGGAGACTCCGAAGGGTCATTTTCACTACAATAAAGTTATCAGATTGGAGTCAATTTGTGATTGTAGACATTTTTCACCCCACACGTCCAAGTCACTGTTTCCTACACAGTGAAAATGCCTCCTTCACAGGGGTCGCATGGGGATTCTACAAAATAATGTCTATAAATTGCTTGTCCCAGTGTTGATACCTGGGATGCTAAGGATAGAGGTTGTTTCGCTTTTCTTCCCAGGAAATGCATCATGATATGTACTGCTAAGAAATAAAAAGCTGCCAACAAAGTTAGATCATACCAGCAGTTATCAGGCATAGCCTGATCTCAAAGGTATTAGATATGGGGGAAATGTGTGAGTCTGAGAATAGAGGAAGCAAAGTCTCTGCAGACTGGGGGGCCCAAGTAACATTCTGAAACGGGGCCGTGGGTGGCCAGACCTGCTTCCTCAGTCGACCTATGGTGCTTTAATCTGACCCTAAAATTAGCATATTTTTCAGTCTGAGAAAATGTTTGACAAGTTAGAGTTAATTTTCAAGATCCAAAGGTCACACTTAGGGTGTTACAAATTTACCATAGTTGCAGAAATCAAGGCATCAATAAATCTTTGCAGATACTTCCAAATAAATTTCCACTCTGACCAAAGAAAAGTCAAACTGACTAGACCAATCAGTGAGTACAGAGCATCCAGCCTGCTCTATGGGTGCTAAGTAAAGGCCCAGAGGAACTAAGCCATTTGCTTTAGCACTTAAAATGATGTGTAAGAATTTAGAACCAGGCACGGTAGTGCCTGCCTGTAATCCCAGCTACCTGAGAGACTGGGGCAGGGGGATTACAAATTCAAGGCCAGCATGGGTGCATTAGTAAGACTGTATCTTAAAGTAAAATAAAATAATATAAACTAATAACCAGGCTTGGTGGGGCATGCCTGTACTCCCAGTACGTAGAAGGCTGAGACAGGAGGATTAAAGGTTTGAGCCCAGCCTCAGCATCTTACTGAGACGCTGTTTCAAACTGAAAGATGAAAGAGAGCTGGGAGGATAGCTTAGAGGTAGAATGTCCCTGGGTTCAACATCCCCACATTGTAGATACACACACACACACACACACACACACACACACACACTTATGCATGTATCTATACATACACACACACACACACTTATGCATGTATCTATACATACATACAAACATACATACATACATAAATAGGGCTGGGGTGTAGCTCAATGGTAGAGCATTTGTTTGGTAAGCATGAGACCCAGGGTTTAATCCCCAGTACTAAAATAAAATAAAATAAAATAAAATAAAAGATTTTAGAAATCATGTGCCCCTCCAATTTGCCTTTCCCCGAGGTACTCTCGGAATGCACAATGCTCTGCCCAAGGATCAAATTAATTACCATCATGCCTCCTTTGGGTGAATTAAAAAGCCACAAAAGAAACTACATGTTTCAAACAGCTAATAGAATTAGTGACTCTCTGCAAATTGGTACAAGAAGGGTCAGCCTGGGATCTTACAAAGTTGTATATTGCCTTTGGTATTTATTTCCAGGGGAAGAAAAGTTCTGAGCTCCCACATGAAGATGAATAGTGAAGACTTAGAAGAAATTAATTTCACTGAAAAGGCATTTCTTCCTCTGACAGCACTTGCTATCGGTGGCGCAGCTCCTCGTGTCGTTGACTTAAAGAGATAACATTTGCCCTAGATGATGGTGTCGTTGCTATGGCAATGCTTTTTTTTTTAATGAGACTAAAAATAATGAATCCTGTGTCTGATTTACCAAGACAAGTGAAGCCTTTCTCCACAACTGTCTGAAAGAAGTATCTGTCAAGTGTCACCGATTTATTTCAAATTAAGGGGCACCTGGTTTAGGCGCTGGAGTGAAATGTTTTCATTTCCGCCTGACTCTCCCACTTTTGAATGTCACAGCTTTGCCAGGCCTGGGAGACGCACGCCTGAAAGAGAAGAACAGACAGGAGTTTAATGAGTCACAAAGAGGCATTCTTTATTTCAACTGCATCCTGTATTCTCATTGGAATAAGTCCACAAGGATACTGGCCCCCAAATTCTTCATTTGTAATTCCCCGAGTAGGCGCACAGACAAGGCCCCGGTTGTCATTAGCTAAGCAACAGCGCTCTGTTTATTTATTTATTTTTGTGGTACTGGGAATTGAACCCGGGGCCATTCTACCTCTGAGTTATACACCCTGAACCCTATTTTATTTATTTTTTTATTTTGAAACAGGGACTCACTAAGCCGTGGAGAGTCTCGCTAGGCTGCCGTGAGGCTGGCCACGAACCTGCGATCCCACTGTCTCGGCCTCCCAAGTACTGGGATTGCAGGTGTGCCACGACACCTGCCTGCACTTCATTCATTAGCTGTTGACTTTGTTCCAGAAAAGATTCCTAGGGTCAAGGCCCAGAACGCACACACACGTGTCTGTGCCTGTGCTCAGGTGACAGAGCCGGGTTATAGAAGACTGGAGAAGGGGGACAGGACAGCTGAACTCCCCAGAGTCCACATTACATCACTCAACAAAAGTGGATTAAGCAACTCCTGTGTGGCAGGCACTGCTCCCCACTGGGTTCATTAAAAAATAAAAATAAAAGAAAGCCGGGCGTGGTGGTGCACGCTTGTAATCCCCACGCTTGGGAGGCTGAGGTTCGAAGCCAGCCTCAGCTACTTAGTGAGGCTCTCAGCAACTTAGTGAGACCCTGTTTCCAAATAAAATATAAAATAGGTCTGGGATACAGTCTGGAGATAGAAAGCCCATGGGTTCCACCCCCAATACCACACACACACACACACACAAAAAAAAAAAAAAAAAAAAAAAAAAAAAAAAAACTAAAAGAAGCCAGGTATGGCACACACTTGTAATCCCAGTACTTGGGATGCTGAGACAGGAGGATCGCAGGTTTGAGCAACTTTGTCCATTCCGTAGCAACTTAGTGAGACCAGATTTCAAAATAAAATATAAAATAAATAGGGCTTGGAGTATAGCTAGAAGTTAGAACCTCCCTGGTTTCAACCTCTAATGCTGCTAAAAAAAAAAATAAGTAAAATATGAGCTGGGCATGGTGGCACATGCTTATAATCCCAATACTTGGGAGGCTGAGACAGGAGGATTGTAGGTTCAAGGACAGCCTTAGCAAGTAGTGAGACTCTCATCACCTAGCAAGACCCTATTTAGAAATAAAAATAAAATAGGGCTGAGGGTGCAGCTCAGAGGTAGAATGTCCCTGTGTTCAATCCCCAATACCACAATAAAATAATAAAATAAAATGGTATTGGAAAGCTTGGGGTAGGGATAGCTAACAAGACAGTAATAATAGGTTTTGTTTCTCCTTTCCACCTTCCTTCTTCCTGTCCTTCCATGTTTTACTGATTATTTCACTGAGTGTTACCATACACCAGACATATAACAACTACGTGTGATATAAATTTGAACAGAGCTAAGAACCTGATCTCAAAGAGCCAATACTCCAAGAAGGGTGATAAGTAAATCAACAGACATTTGACTATGAAATTGCATTCTTAGACATTCATTCTAGAGAAATGGAGATTTACATTCACACAAAGGCCTACACTTGTTCAAAGCAGCTTTATTCACAAGAGCCCCAAACTGGATACCACTCAGTTGTCCCTCAGCAGGTGCTTAACCCAACTGTGGCACATCCGTGCCACGGGTTACCATACGGCAATAAAAGGGGATGAACACACAACAGTTTAGGTGAGTATCTGGAGGATTATGCTGAGTTCTAAACACCAGTCCTGAAAGGTTACATACTGCACAATCTCATTTGTCATTATGAATTCTTGAAATGACAAAGTTGTAGAAATGAATAACAAATTAACAGTCCCTATGGATTAAGGAGAGTTGGGGTGGGAGGGAAGAAGTATGGTTATAAAAGGGCGACCAGAGAACTTTGTGATGATGGAAACATTCTGTCTCCTGACCGTGGTGATAAATACATTCAGGAAACATAAAATAAAATAACACAGAACTAAATCCACACATACACGCATGAAAACAGGTAGAATGGAAAAATCTGAACAAGAGATTGTATCAATGTCAAGACCCTGGCTATAATATTATACTATGGTTTTGTAAGATGTTATCATTAAAGAAAATGGTACATAGGCTCTCTGTATTATTTTATGACTCTACATGAATCCACAATTATTTCAAAATAATTGGTTGTATTTTAAAATAGCATAATATAAAATGTGATAAATGCTATGATAAAAATGAAAATAGCACACTATGGGAGTTTAGGGTGTGGGGGTGACGAGGCCACATTATCAGGAGAGATTTCCTGCAGAGGGGATGGTGGGTGAAAAATGTTCGTTCCAACTGGGCATGGGGTGCATCCTCTAATCCCAGTATTTGGGAAGCAGAGACAGGATGATTGCAGGTTCAAGCCTCAGCAGTGTAGCAAGACTCTCAGTAACCTAGTGAGACTCTATTTAAGAACAAAAATAAAAAGAGTTGAGGGCATAGATTGTAGGTAAAATAATCCCTGAGTCCAATCCCCAGTGCCACGAAAAAGTCAAAACAAACAAACAAACAAAAAAATCCATCAGTCCAGGAAGAGGAAATGGCTACAGATTCAGGTCTTTGTCCCGTCCACTGCTGTTTTTCCAATGCTTAGAACAGTGGCTACCTTTCAGACAATCAGCAACAACTATTTAATGAATGAAGAACTAAAAGCATGGCTGAGGATATGGTGAGTTTGTAGTTCTCCGAGGCTCCAGATAGCATGAGCTCAGGAAGAGTCAGGGAAGAGGACAGTAGCAGCAGGTGAGGGCCTGGCCAGCACTGTGGAAGACCCTGGGGGTGGATAAGGCAAGAGAACGGAGCAAAGAGACCGGCCCTGGAGACCGCCTTGCCCACAGCGCCAGATGTCAGACATCATTCATAATAATGCCATGTCCAAGCATTGAATACAAAGAATTCAAGCCACATGGGTAGCATTAAATGTTCAAGAAGCCACAGGAAAAAGGTAAAATGAACCAGGTGAAATTATCTTCAATAGTTTATTGTAGTGTGATATATTCTAGAAGTCAAAAAAGATTTTATTTAACTCAACATTATTCAAAGTGTTTACTTTTCAACACAACATAAAAAGCTACTAGGGAAATGCTTTACCTCTTTTTTTTTTTTTTGTACTGGGGATTAAACTCAAGGACATTCTACCTCTGAGCTATACCCCCAGCCTCATTTTAGTATTTATTTTGAAACAGGGTCTCACTAAGTTGCTGAGGGCCTTGCTATGTTGCTGAGGTTGACCTCAAAACTGGAATCTTCCTGTCTCAGTCTCCCAAATGCTGGGATTACAGGCACACACCACTCTGCCTGGCTTATTTTATTTATTTATTTATTTATTTATTTATTTATTTATTAGAGTACTGAGGATGGAACCCAAGGGCATTCTACCTCCGAGCTACCCAGCCCCCCCTTTTTTTTTTTTTAAATTCTTTATTTTTGAAACAGGGTTTCATTGAGTTGCAAAGGGCCTCACTAAGTAGTAGCTGAGGCTGTCCACAAACCTCAATCCTCCTGTCTCACCCTCCCAAAGGCTGGGATTACAAGTGTGTGCCACCACACATGGCTTATTTTTTTATTATGATACACAGTCTCACTAAGTTGCCAAAGCTGGCCTCAAACCTGTCATCCTCCAATCTCAGTCTCCCAAGTACTGGGACTACAGACATGCACCACCATGCCTGACTATCTTTTTTTTTTTTAATACTATACCTTTGGAGTCTAATCATTTATAACACATATAATTGACAGCACACATCATTCAAATAAGCCACAGCTCAAAAGTGCTCATGAGTAGCACATGGTGGCTACCACCATGGTGGAGAGTGCTAGCGCCCCCCAGTGGTGAGGGGTATTATTTTAATTCTTTCTAGGCTCTTCGTGTGATGTATTATTAATTTTTCCAACCTCAATAATCCTATGAAGTATTATTACCTACCCTTATGATGAGGAAATTAAGGCTCAAAGATATTAACTGTATTAACTGTAGCTCTCCAGCTTATCTGTGGAATTAGGATTCCAACACAGCTCTGCCTGACTCATTGCGACTGTACCTGGTAGCTGTAGCCATCTTGTTACACTGTTCCAGTGAGAAACCATGGTCTACAGTGAGGGGATCATTAGATCAGCCTTCTGGAAATATCTGAGCCCTCACCAGCTGAGCCCATGCTGCTGATTCAGGCAAAATTTCAAAGCTTAAATCAGCAAGGAATCCATAAAAGATTTTTTCAGAATTGATCAAAATGCTTATTTATCCAGAACTATGATTCCTGATCTGCTGAGCCTAATTCCGTTCTTGAGAGTCACAGTCTTTGGAAATGTGCCCGTGTGTCTGACTGAACCACTACTTCTTACCTTCACCTCACTGATGAGGCTGCCTCGAATTGAATCAGAGAGAGAAATTCCTCCCGAGCAGACAGTCCTGGCGTTCAGTGAGCAATGAAGCCAGAATGACAACAACCAGGTCCAGAGAAGGGAAACTAGCATAATAAAAAAGAGGGAGAGACTTCAACACTCAAAAGAGAAGTGGAAAAAAATCACTGGCCCACACTGGACAGGCAAGAGCTGAAGGGAGACAAAGACCCGGAAGCCATGAGGGCACAGAGCACACTGGACAGCAGCGTTGTGTTGTTGTTGTTGTTGTGGTAGTGGTGGTAGTGGTGGTGGTGGTGGTGGTGGTTTTTTGGTGCTAGGGATTGAACCCAGGGGCATTCTACCTTTGAGCTACACCTCCAACCCTATTTTATTTATTTGGAAACAGGTCTTGCTAAGTTGCTAAGAGTCTCACTAAGTTGCTGAGACTGGCTTTGAACCTGCGATCCTCCCGTCTCAGCCTCCCAAGTACTAGGATTACAGGTGTGCACCAGCACACCCTGCCCAAACAGCAGCATTTTTTTAATTTTATTTTTTGTGGTACTAGGAGTGGAACCCAGAGACTTTCTACCTCCAGGCTATACTCCCAGACCTATTTTTATATTTTATTTGGAAACAGGGTCTCACTAAGTTGCTGAGAGCTTTACTAAGTAGCTGAGGCTGGCTTCGAACCTGTGTGATCCTCCTGTCTCAGCCTCCCAAGTGCTGGGATTACAAGTGTGCGCCACCACACGCCCGACTAAACAGCAGCATTTTTAACACTGATATGAAACCCATTTCTGCCTGTGGCTTCTGGGTCCTCAAACCAGTGTCTCCTGGAATCAGTGACTCTCCTTTAGAATGCTGGCCAAAGATTAGAGATATAATTTGAGACTTAAACGTTGAGCAAAGTAAAAGCCACATGCCCATGCTTCTGAGTTAAGAAGCCATAGACAGAAACCCAGGGAGGAAACAAGCCCTTCTTGATGTGCAGACCCCAGGACAAGAATACTGGGAAATATCAACACACCTTTCTCACCAGTAGATGATAGATGTGTCATCCAGGCATAAAAACTAGTCAAGAAACTTCAGACCTAAAAACTAGGATAAATAAAATGGATCTAATAGACATCTACAGAACATTTCATCAAATAACAGCTGGATTCACCTTCTTAGCTACTCATGGCATTGTCATCTGGCAATGATTTCCACCTTGATGTATTATAAGGGCAGTCCTCGCTACTCTACATGAGAAGAATTCACACAGAAAGCACAAATGGAGGGAGCATAAGAGGCTTATTTAAGAAGTGGGGAGCACAGTATTAAAGATAAAGGAGGTTACGTTCCAGAGAAAGAGTCAGGTTATGTTCCAGGAAAGGGTCTGGTTGTGTTCAAGAGGGGATTCAGAAAGGACCACTCTCTGAGACAGGAGGATCTTCTCAGACAGCCTCAGCTACTCAGTGAGGCCCTTTGCAACTCAGTGAGACCCTGTTTCAAAATAAAGAATAAAAAATAGGGCTGGGGGTATAGCTCGGAGGTAGAATGCCCTGGGTTCCATCCTTAGTACTGCAAAAAAAGAGGGGGGCACTTTCCCAGGGTGAGAAATGTCAAAATTTACAAGAGTAGAAAACAGCACACCGACTTCCATATCCTGCGTTTCAGTCAGCCTGGAAACCTTTCCCCACTGCACATGCGCTGCCGTGGTCACCATCTCTTTTGGGCCACAGTTTAGTGCAACTGGTCTGTGATGTTTTCACCCTGTTGAAGACTTTTCACAGGAGTCCTGAGGACTGTGGGGCGTGTAAAACAGCAGTTGCAGCTCCCTACTTCTCCTGAGGCTGGGCAGACCTCTGTCCCATTTCTTTCCCTGTCCTGTTTATCCCTCATCTAACCACCTAGCGGTATCTTTTCCAAAATATACCATATTTTAGGTCACAAAGCAAGTCTCAGCGAATACAAAAATATCAATATATAATTCTTGCATCTTATCAGATCATAATGGAATGAAATTAGAAATCAGGAGCAAGAAAACTATTAGACTATGTAAACTATGTAAACACCTGGTGATTGAACAATACAATTTTGAATGACAGATGAGGAGGGGAGAAATTTAAAAATTCCTAGAATCAAGTAAGAAGAGATACACAACATACCAAACTCTCTGGCACATTATGAGAGCAATTCTTGTGTGTGTGTGTGTGTGTGTGTGTGTGTGTGTGTGTGTGTGGTACTGGGGATGGAACTCAGGAATATTCTACCTCTAAGCTATACCCCTAATCTTATTTTTCATTCTTTATTTTGAAACAGGGGCTCACTAAGTTGCAGAGAGCCTCACTAAGTAGCTGAGGCTGGCTGCAAACCTATGATCCTCCTATCTCAGCTTCCCAAGTACTGGGATTAAAAGCATGTGCCACCATGCCTGGCTTATAAAAGCAATTCTAAGAGAGTTTATGGCATTGACTGCACACATGAAAAATCAGGGATTCCAAATAAAGAAAACACGAGGCATCCCAAGGCCCTAGAAAAGTAGGAACAAACGAGTCCAAAGCCAGGCGAAGGCAGGAAATAACTAACACCAGAGCTAAAATTAATGCAAGAGAGAATTTTTTTAAAAAGTCAAAGCAACAAAAAGTTGATTCTTTGAAAAGATTGATAAGCCCTGAGCCAAACCAAGCAAAAGAAAGAAAAGAATCAAATTAACAAAATTAAAGCTGAAAAGGGAGAAATCACCACAGAGTTTGGAAATACAAAGGAACTATTTTAAAAATTTATATTCCAGTAAACTGAAAAGTCAGATTTCAGAGCACATACTACCTATCTAAATTGAACCAAGACGATATAGAAAACCCAAGCAGGCCAATAACAAACAACAAGATTGAAGCAATAATAAGAAACCAACCAGCAAAGAAAAGCCCAGGACCAGATGGATTCTCAGCTGAATTGTACCAGACTTTTAAAGATTAACTAATGCCAATGTTCCTCAAATTATTCCATGGAATAAAAAGGGGAAGAATACTCCAAAATTTATTCTATGAAGATAGTATCACCCTGATACCAAAAACACATCAAGGAATATCCCTGAAGAACACACATGCAGCGATCCTTAATAAAATATTAGCAATTTGCATTTAAAATACATTAAAAATATAGCACACTATGACCAAGTCAGTTTCATTCCAGGATGAAACTGGAATGAAAGATTGGCATACCATACAAAAACCAAAAAACATAAATGAATAGAATTAAGGACAAAAATCATTTGATAATCTCAACAGATGGAGAAAAAGCATTTGACAAAATTTTATACCCATTCATGAGGAAGACACTAAAAAAAAAAAACTAAGGCTAGGAGGAATTTACCTCAGCATCATAAAGGCAACATGTGACAAGCCCAAAGCCAACATCATACTGAAGGGTGCGGGGGCTGGATGCGTTGTCTTTAAAACCAGGAACAAGACAAGTGTGCTCACTCTTATCTCTCTTCTGTAAGTAGTCAGTATAATACTTGCCATTTTAGCCAAAGCAATTAGACAAGAGATGGAAGGGACACAAATAAAAAAGTAGTCAAATTATATGTTTGCAGATGATATGATTTTCCATGCCAGAAGACTTCTAGAGCTAATAAATTTAAGAAAATAGCAGGATACAAAATTAACAAACAATACAAAAATCAATAGTTTTTCTATATGTACCAATAATGAATCTACTGAAAAATTAACCAGGAAAAGAATCCCTTTCACGATAGCCTCCAAAATAAAAATAAATAAATAAAATCCCTAGGAATAAATCTAACCAAGAAAGTGAAAGACTTCTACAATGAAAACGACAGAACCCTAAAGAAAAAAACTGAAGAAAACATTAAAAGATAGTAAAACCTCCCATCTTTTAGACCCCCTGTGTCTTAATGGGCAGAATTAATATTGTTAAAATTGGCCATGTTGCCAAAAGTGATCTACACATTCAATAAAATTTCTATGAAAATACCAATGAACCAGGCATGGTGGTGCACACCTATAAGCCCAGTGCTTAGAAGACTGAAACAAAAGGATCACAGTTTCGAATCCAGCCTCAGCAACTGAGTATGGCTTTCAGCGACTTAATGAGAACTTCTTTTAAAATAAAAAAATAAAATTGGCCTGAGGGTATAGCTCAGAGGTAGAATGCCCCGAGTTCAATATCCAGTAACACACACACACACACACACACACACACACACACACACACACGCATGCACACACACACCAGAATAGCCAAAGCAATTCTGATCAGCAAGAGCAAAGCTGGAGGCATCACAACAACCAACCTCAAATTACACTACAGAGCTTTGGTAACAAAAACAGCATGGCATTGGTATAAAAACAGACTAATGGGCCCATGGGGTAGATTAGAAGACATAGAGACAAAGACAAATCCACACACATCCAGTCATAGGATTCTTAGGGAAGGTGCCAAAAACATACATTGGAGAAAAGACAGCCTTTTATAACAAACACTGCTAGGAAAATTGGATATTCATGTGTCGAAAAACAAAACTAGATTACCATCTCAAACCCTGCACAAAAGTTAATTTAAAATGGATAAAGACCTAGCAATTAGACCAGAAACATTGCAACTTCCAGAAGAAAACTTTGGATCATACTCCAATATATAGGCACAGGCATAGAATTCCTTAATAAGACTTCTAAAGCTCAGAAAATAAAACCAAGAATCAATAAATGGATTGGCATCAAATTAAAAAGTTTCTATACAACAAAAGAAACAAATAAGAGTGTAAAAAGAGAGCCTAAAGAATGAGAGATTTTTTTTTTGCTACCTACCCTTCTGACCAAGGATTAATATGCAGAATCCTTATGTACTCAAAAAACTTAACACCAAAATTATAAATAACCAGCATATTCATGGGCAAATAAACTACACAGACATTTCTCAAAAGAAGAAATATAAATGGCTAACAAATATATGAAAAACATTCAACATCTTTGGCAATCAGGGGAATACTAATAAAAACTTTATTGAGATTTCATCTCACTTCAATTAGAATGGCAGTCATCAAGAATCCAAATAATAACAAATGCTGGCAAGGATTTGGGGGGAAAGGAACAGTTGTACACTGTTGATGGGACTGTAAATTCCCAATCTATGAATCAACATGAAGATTCCTCAAAAGACCAGGAATGGAACTACCATATGACTCAGGTATACTGCTCCTCGGTCTTCATCCCAAGTAATTAAAGTCATAATGTTTTAGTGATACGTGCATACCAATGTTTATAGCAGCACAATTCACAATAACCACGTTGTGGTATTAGCTAGGTGCCATCCACAGATTTTTTTAAAGTGTGGCATATGGACACAATGGGGTTTTACCATGCCATAAAGAAAAATGAAATTATGCCATTTGCTGGTAACTGGATGGAATGGGAGAACATTATGCTAAGTGAAATAAACCGGACTCAGAAAGTCAAGGATCACAGTTGAATAGAGGAAAGGGAGGTACTAGGAATGAAATCTACCAATATAAGCTAAGTACCTGTAAGAATATGTCACAGTGAATCTCATTTTTATGTGTAATTATAGTACACCAATTAAAAAGAGAAAACTGCCAGGCATTTGGGAGGCTGAGACAGGAGGATCATGGTTTGTGGCCAGCCTCAATTACTTAGTGAGGCCCTCTGCAACTCAGTGAGACCCTGTTTCAAAATAAAGAATAAAAAATAGGGCTGGGGGTGTAGCTCGAAGGTAGAATGTCCCTGGGTTCCGTCCCCAGTACCGAGAGAGAGAGAGAGAGAGAGAGAGAGAGAGAGAGACAGACAGACAGACAGACAGACAGACAGACTGACTGACTGACTGACTGACAGACTGAGGAGGTCCAGAACCTATGAGAAGCATGTAAACATCTAATACCATGCACTGACTTCCCCCTATCTACTTCTTATTTACATGTCCTGACACTCCTTAGCACCTCGCTCTGTTTGGTTGGGCTTAATGCTGATGTCCATTACTTGGGGAGATAAGAAACCAAGCAGTTTCCCTTGTTGCAGCTCGAACCATCGCATGAAGGAAATGTGGAGCGTATGGAAAGTAGATGTGATTGACAGCCAGCTTCCATCACTTTTGCTCCGTTGTAATTCTGCTTGGAAAATAAAAAGAAGTTTGGGCTTTTCTGACAGCCAGATAGGCAATGACATAATTGTAATAATCCTCTCCCCTCAGGGCAAAAGCAAAGGAGGAAACTTCATAATGAAATTACTGTGCCTCAAAGATGTCGTCACCAGATTTGTCCATTTTGCATTGTTCATGTCCAGGGCTCTGAAATCAAATGCATATTTCGGGCATGCCTAACACTCTTGTTAATGCTCTGGTTACTGAATTGCCTTGAGGATCCATGAGGCCTGCAGCAGACTGAGCCAAAAGCACGAAGCTTTAGAAATACTACAGAATACACACACACACACACACACACACACACACACACACACACACACACTCAACTCCACTTGCCATATAAAACTGGATCTAATGCCTCGACTTAAAAACAAAAGTACAGAAGCCTTTTCTTTTTAGTCTCCAGTCTAATTTTTTTCTTTTCAATATTATGATAGAGGTTGCTGGAGGCTTATCTCCATTCCCCACTTTTCCATAGCCGACAAGAGGGGGAAAAAATTTCAGAATAGCTCTGGTCTCTGTCTCTCCGCTTTGCACTCCCTTCATAGTCATTTTATCTGCTTGATGAGGTTGGAAAATAAAAATGGTGATTCAGCATCCTGGAGATTCAGAGTTCAGTGTGATGAAGCGGCTGGGATGGTTGGGCTGCAAGGTCTAAACAAGCCATTGAGGTGGCTTACAGTTCTTAAGTTTAAATAGCTAGAAGCCCAGAGTCGGAGAGATCTAGCAAGGTGTTGCTGCTCAACTCTGACATCAGGGACCCAGGTGCTTCTTGTTTGGGGCTCTGCCACCCTCTGAGTGTTGACATGTCCCCCAGCTCAGGATTAGTGCCTATGGAGGTCCAAAAACAGAAAGAAAGAGAAGAAGGTATCCGTCACATTTATGTCTTTATTTTGTTTTGTTTGGGTTGTTGGTTTAGGTGAGGGGTGTGTGTGTGTGTGTGTGTGTGTGTGTGTGTGTGTGTGTGTGTCCCTCTAGCCCCAGCCCTTTTTTAAATTTGGAAACAGGAGGATTGAACTTGCGATCCTCCTGTCTCAGCCTCCTCAGTACTGGGGTTACAGGCGTGCGCCACCACGCTCAGTTTAGCATCTCTCTCTCCCTTTTCAGGTCTGGGGGTGGAACCCAGGGGCATTCAACCTCCGAGCTACACCCCAACCGTATTTTTTATTCTTTATTTTGAACAGGGTCTCACTGAGCTGCAAAGGGCCTCACTAAGTAGCTGAGGCTGTCCGCGAACCTCCATCCTCCTGTCTCAGCCTCCCGAAGGCTGGGATCACAAGCGCGCGCCACCACGTCTCTCTTTTAAGAGACAGAAAGTCTAACGGAAGTTTCTTGCAGATTTCCTCTCCAATCACAGTGGCCAGAGTCCGGTCGTGTGGTCAGGCCCTACTGTGAGGGAGGCTGAGAGTGAGAACTTAGACATGTTCAGCCTCCAGAGCTGAGGTGCTGCTCTGCCAGCCAGGGAGAAAGGCGAGGAACGGCTGCGGGGCAGAGAACCACCAGTGCTGTCAAGTGTGTGGGTTCAACTGCGGGCAAAGGCCATTTGGCTGCGTGCCCAGCTGTACTCTCCAATTTAACTCTGCTCAGTAAGAAAGCCAAGATTTTTGTCTCCTCCTGTCAGATTCTTGCATCTTGTTTTCTTATTATTTCCAAGCTCAGAGCAAGTGGAAGAACAAGATTACTTATCATCCTTGAACACTCACAATTACTGCCAAGAACACCACTGACGACAAGAAAAGCAGTCACCACCCACTTTGAGCATCATTTTCTTTCTTTCTTTTTTTTTGGTAATGGGGGTGGGGAGCATCTCCAAAGCCCCTTCCAGCCCCAGCAATCCAGAAGATCAGGACTGTGCATGCAAATGTCTGTAAGCGAGGAATCCAATAACAGTCTAAGACATGTCATCAAAGAAACATATTTGACTCACATGTACTCACATCAGCCTTGGGAAATCAAAAATAGCAAATTCTAATGAACTTTGAAGCTGGTATCAATTTAATAAAAATAAGACCTAGTAACTATATTCTGAGCATGATATTGAGGGGAGCCATCTAATAGGCTGACAAAGGTTTAGAAAAATGCTCTCCCTACAAGATGAGTTTTGTAAGGCAGGCAGAAAGACAAGGCACTAACAAGGATCTCTCCATTCTCATATGGAAAAAGTCTCTAACCTCTACAAAGCGAAGTCCAAATACCTTGGCAAAACTTATAAAAAGTCCTTCCCAGCCAGACGTGGTGGCGCATGCTTGTAATCCCAGCACTTGGGAGGCTGAGATAGGAGGATTGTGCAGGTTTGAAGCCAGCCTCAGCTACTTAGTGAGGCTCTCAGCAACTCAGTGAGACACTGTTTCCAAATAAAATATTTTAAAAATTGGTCTGGGAGTGTAGCCTGAGGGTAAAAAGCCCCTGGGTTTCATCTCTAGTACCCCACACCAAAAAAAGTCCTTCCCAGCCAAGTACCAGCCCATATTTACACAAAGCCAATAATAATAATAATAATAATAATAATAATAATAATAATAATAATATCTTTAAATTGTGCTCTTGCCGGGCGTGGTGGCGCACGCTTGTAATCTCCACGCTTGGGAGGCTGAGACAGGAGGATCGCACGGGTTCAAAGCCAGCCTCAGCTACTTAGTGAGGCTCTCAGCGACTTAGTGAGACCCTGTTTCCAAATAAAATATTTTAAAAAAAGGTCTGGGAGTATAGCCTGGAGGTAGAAGGCCTCTGGGTTCCACCCCCAGTACCACCAAAAAAAAAAAAAAGTTGTGCTCTGTATTCATTTTAAAGTACTTCACATCATTGTCTCTTTCAATCCTCATAACACTAATATTGTTATAATGTCATCTCCATTTTACAAAGAAACTGAAGTGAAGTAACTTGCCCAAAGTCATTAAGCAAAAATTGGTAAAGATGGAATTTGAACATAGATAGTCTGTGTCCAGAGTTTATTCCCTTAATAAGTCTATGCTATGTGTATCTATGTTCATAACTGCACAATTCACCATAGCCAAACTATGGAACCAGCCAAGATGTCCATCAACAGATGAATGGATTACAAAACTGTGGGATATGTACACAATGGAATTTTACTCAGTCATAAAAAAAACACAATTGTAGCATTTACAGGGAAATTGTTGGAACTGGAGGATATTATGCTAAGTGAGATTAGTCAGGCACAAAAAATAAGAAATCAGATGCTTTCTCTAATATGTGAGACTTAGGGAGAAAAGAGGAGCAAACAAGTCAACCTAAAGGAGGAGAAAGGATGGGGGAAGAGGAAAATCTCTAAAGCACACAATGTACTTAAACATATCGAAGTCAATCACTAAGCCAAGCAAGGGAGGGAGGGACGGGGAGGGAATGGGGTGGGATTTGGGTAGGGGTTAAATCAGCGATGAGTACATGTTTGTACACACAAGTTTTTTACCCCAATAAGTTGTATGAATATAATGCACCAATAAAAAAATTTTTTTAAAAATAAGTCTATGCTATTTTTCTCTGATGGTATTTAAATATTATTTTTAAATTTATTTACATTTCAGGTGGGCATGAAATGTAGTGGCACATGCCTATAATGCCACTACTTAGAAGACTGAGACAGGAAGATCGCAGGCAACGTCTACAACTTAGTGAGGCCCTCAGAAACTTAGTGAGGTCCTGTTTCGAAATTAAATTTTAAAAAATATGACTGAGGGTGTAGTTCAGACATAGACTTCTCCTGGGTTCAATCCCCACCAAATACACACACACACACACACACACACACACACACACACACACACACACACACTATTTATGTTTCTATTTCTTCCACTATTTCTTTCTATTCCCTAGTAATTATATCTGACAGCTAATAGACAATAAATGATGGATAAATGAATGGATGGATGAATTTCTGCACAGACTTCCCTGTTCCTCAAATACTCTATCACGTCACTGTGCCCTAACTTCTGCTGCTTCCCCACCCAGGAAAACCCTTACCCTTCCTTCAGGAATGTGTCCACCGGTCACACCCATGCTGTTTTCTTCACATGGAAAACTAGAATCAGAGTGGCATAGATCTTACCCATTAATCAGGATCAGCTAACAACAGCCCTCACATCTTAACGGCTTAACACAATAAAATCACTACACTCAGCAGCAGAGAGCAGAGAGCAGTTCTCTGGATGGAGAATCTACCTGGTTTCCTCATCTTCAAGATGTGACCCAGACCACCATGGAAGAGAGAGAACCTGGAAATGGGCACACAACGTCCACTCACATTCCACTGGCCGTAACTCAGTTGTACGGCCCTGATCTAATGGCCAATGAGGACAAAGAATGAGGTTGTCCTGCATACCCAAAAAGATTAAATAAATTTAAGCGATGATATTATTCCCACTTCTTCACTGCAATATGGGTCAGTGCCTTCATAGTTCTAATGAAAATGATTTTCCATCATGGAATTCTATACCCCCCAAACTGTCAATCCAGTATGAGCATAGCATAATAAAAAAATATTCAAGCCGGGTGTGGTGGCGCACGTTTGTAATCCCCGCACTTGGGAGGCAGAGACAGGAGGATCGCGCAGGTTCGAAGCTAGCCTCGCTGGCTTAAGAGACCCTGTTTCCAAATAAAAATATTTAAAAAATAGGTCTGGGAAGCCAGGCGTGGTGGCGCACGCTTGTAATCCCCACGCTTGGGAAGCCGAGACAGGAGGATCGCGCAGGTTCGAAGCCAGCTGCGCACACTGGCTTAGGAGACCCTGTTTCCAAATAAAAATGTAAAAATAGGTCTGGGAGTGTAGCCCGGAGGTAGAAGGGTTTCCAGGAACCCCAGTACCACCAAAAAAAAAAAAAAAAAATCAGACATGCTAGATTTCAAATACTGTATACTACACATACCTTTTCTAAGTAAGTTACCAAATAAAGTAAAAAAGGAAGTAAATAAAGGAAGAAGAAAACATCTAATCTAGGAACCTGGAACCTAATGCACAAGAGGATTAAAAAGCAGTCCAGAAATGATAAGTGTATCATTGCCTTAGAGAGCAGTAAATTCAAACTGGAACTGAAGTGTAACTGCATTTGAAGCATGTGGAAGGGGAAATTGGCCAGCAGTCTATATTACCGACGCCTTGGCTTATACTAACCCCTCATCTTCCATCATATAAGCCTATAAATAATGCATAAAATTATAAATCTATAGTCACATAGACGAATTACTTGGAAATTGAGAAGTAAAATACAAAAGAAATAGCTAAAAAGTTTAAAATGTTTGACCTAAGAGGGGTAGAAAAGAGAAAAAGAATACCATTTGTCGTTATAACTCTTGGGATAGTACTTCACTTTTTAACCATCTATTTTTTCCTATAATTTTACATATTTTTAAATATAAAGCAAGAGGGTAAAGTAATATTTTATAACCTTTTCCTTTGGCCTATGTGAAGGTCTCACCAAGTCCCTATGATGGCCTCAAATAAAAGGTGACAGGTTAAATGCGAGACAACTTTGAATCCCAACCAGAGTAGTTTCCTTTACATCTAGCTCCTTTAAAAATACTTGCCGATGCCAGGCGTGGTGGCGCACGCTTGTCATCCCCGCGCTTGGGAGGCGGAGACAGGAGGATCGCACAGGTTCGAAGCCAGCCGCGCTGGCGTAAGAGACCCTGTTTCAAAAATATAAAATAGGTCTGGGAGTGTAGCCCAGAGGTAGAAGGGCTTCCAGGAACCCCAGTACCACCAAAAAATAAATAAATAAAATTAAATACTTGCCAATGCCCCAACTGCCTGAAGAGATCCAAGGGAAGAAGAGAAGGGCTGGGAACAACAGACTGGGTCACAATAAAGCTCCTGGAATATCACCAGTGACCATCACACATGCTGGTTCTCTTCCATTGTGCAAAAAAAAAAAAAAAAATATATATATATATATATATATAACATATAAAATATATATAATATATACAAAAATATATATAATAGGACATTTTAGGCACTTTTCTAAAATCAATATACAGTCCTTTTAATCTAATGGCATCATAACCTTTAATTTGTTTGTTTGTTTGTTTGGTTGGTTGGTTGGTTGTTCGTTCAACATGACTTTGCTGAGTTCAAGAGGGCATCCAATGGGTACTGCCTCCCTAAGTGTTCATTCACCTATTTTAAGTTGGGAAACACCTATTGACCTCTTGGCTCCCTTGCTGCCCTCCCCAAAATGTTCACTAACAATAGTTCTGCAGAAAGCCCCACAGTATCTGTTAGAAGGCTGTTTGCCAGGACCTAGATCCTCAGCCACACTGGCTGGAGGTGGGGGTCATCACCTTTTTCAGCAATATCATCCTGCAGTCATCTGGTTGGGGTGTTGAGAATAGAGGTGCAGAACATAACAGTTTACGCCATCGGTGAGCTCTCAGACCACAGAAATGGACCGACATATATGTTAATGAGGACAGCAGTGCCGAACACTGCGGTAGAGATGCACAGAGGAGCAAGGGTTGGAAGGACACCTCGCCCGGCCTAGGGGCAGAAGGAAAGGCTTTCTGGGATAACACAACCTCTGAGTATGAAGGACACAGAAATGAGTGGGTACTGAGAAGTGAAAGGGGCATTCTGGGAGAGCACATGTAAAGGTCTCCGAAGTGACAGACAACTCAGAAAGGGAGTTGAAAGTCATGTGGGCAGAGGGAGAAGCGGCAGAAGATGGTAAGATGGTGGGTACATCCGGAAGCAAACAAGAACATCGCTGTGTCCATCAGAGGATGGATGTGACCAGACGGGAGTTTTAAATAGATCCCACCAACCCAGGATGGAAGTGTGTGTGTGTGTGTGTGTGTGTGTGTGTGTGTGTGTGTGTGTGTGTGTGTGTGGTGAGACTAGTGGAAAAGTCTATGAACAGAAATGAGACCACCCAGTTACTGAAGGAGAAATCCTGTGAGCGTGGACTAAGACAGTGGCAGTGTAGAGAAAAGGGGAGAGAGCCACTGGCGTCTAAGTGGGAGGTTGACTCAACAAGATCTAGGGGGAAGGAGGAGACAGCTCAGGTAGTGTCTCTGGCGCTGCCAACAACAGGTGGATGGTTGCACCACTGGCCAGCACGGGACTAGGTTGGGGGTAACGGAGCTCATATTGTGCTGAGATCTGCCAGACACTGGCGTGCGGCATGTGAGCACTGTGGGGTCTGGCCGTGAGCTCAGGCCAAAAGAGGACCAAGTACAAGGTAACAAAGAAAGAGAAAAGCCCCCAGCCATTGCCCTTCCCCAAGAAGACCTGGCCATTAGCACACCAACCAGGGGCTGTGTTGTAGGCATTGTGTGGGACTTAGAAGACATTTCCTCACTTTAGAACCCTAGAAATTGGTTTCTGCTCTCCATTAATCCTCCCAGCACTCCCCCCACCTTGGGGGTATCAGCCTCCTTCCTGGAGATACCACCTGTGTGGACATCACAGGTGGAGGGAGAGAGCTATTCTGTGACTGCTCTATGCCAGGCTTTTGTAATCAGAACCTCTCCCTGGCACAGTTTACTGACACTGGAAATTCGCCATGGTTACAAAGTACTTTGATTTCACAAACATAAGAGATCTTCTCTTGCTAAGGTAGAAACTGTGTTTTGTTTTTCTACAGATTAACCAGGCAAGAACCACAAGCTCAGTGTCAAAAAGCCAAGAATTGTCTCCCTTCCCCAAGCCAGCAGCTCAGCAGAGAGTAGTCTATGTCTACAGTCACGGAACCAGAGAGGTAGAGAGGAAGTAAAGAAGGAAGGCTTTGCCTTTGAAAGGAGAGGGCAGCAGGCTCCAGCTGCCTGCAGGTGGCTCTAGCTTGGACCTCTGTATCCTGCTGGATACAGTCAGGGCTGCAGGCTCCGCCTAGTCCCAGAGTTCAGTCAACATTAACTAAAAGGCAAAACAGAAAAAACGGTGACAAAGCCTGAGTTCTGGGCTTTGGCTTCAGTTAGTACAATTGAGCTAAGGTCTAGGACCTCATTTGTTTAGCACTCAGGACTCTTAGGACACCTGAGACATGACAGCATCTCTCTCTCTCTCTCTCTCTCTCTCTCTCTCTCTCTCTCTGTAATGGGGACTGAACCTAGGAGCATTCTATCTCTGAGCACACTCCAGCCTTTATTTATTTATTTATTTTGCGGGTCTTGGGATGGAACCCAGGAGCATTCTACCTCTGAGCTACACCCCCAGCCCTATTTTTTATTCTTTTTGTGCGCGTGTGTGTGTGGTCCTGGGGTTCCTGGAAGCCCTTTTACCTCCGGGCTACACTCCCAGACCTATTTTATATTTTATTTTTTTGAAACAGGGTCTCTAAACCAGCACGGCTGGCTTCGAACCTGCACGATCCTCCTGTCTCTGCCTCCCAAGCGCGGGGATTACAAGCGTGCGCCACCACGCCTGGCTTTTATTCTTTATTTTGAAACGGGGTCTCCCTGAGTTGCAGACGGCCTCACTAAGTAGCTGAGGCTGTCTGTGAACCACGATCCTCCAGTCTCAGCCTCCTGAATGCTGGGATTACAAGCGTGCACCACCACGCCTGGCTTTTATTCATTTTAAAACAGGATCTCACTAATTGAGGAGGCTGCAATTGTCCTATCTCAGCCTCCCCAATCCTGGGATTACAGATGTTCAACACTGTGCCAGGCAATAGTCAGTGTTTTAGGAAAGTCCTCTCCTCATCACCTCACCTGCTGAGACAAGACATTTATGGTACCATTTTATACCTAATAACAGAAATATATAGAGAGACATATATAGTCAATACTAAAAAGGATGTTATACAAATAATACAAATAATGTATTCAGATTCTACAGACCTCATAAATTGGCATAAATCTTATTGATTGGTTGGTTGATTATGATACTAGGGATTGAACTCAGGGGCATTCTACCTCAGAGATATACCCCCAGCCCTATTTTATTTTTATTTTGAAATAGGGTCTCACTAGGTCAGTGAGAATCTCACTACTTTCTGAGGATGTCCTTGAACCTGTGATCATCCTGCCTCAGCCTCCCAAATACCGGGATTATAGGCATGAGCCACCATGTGAGGCTTAGCACAAATCTTTTAGAAAACAATTTTCCCAGCCGGGCGTGGTGGTGCACGCTTGTAATCCCCGCGCTTGGGAGGCTGAGACAGGAGGATCGCACAGGTTCGAAGCCAGCCTCAGCTACTTAGTGAGGCTCTCAGCAACTTAGTGAGACCCTGTTTCCAAATAAAATATTAAAAAAAGGTCTGGAAGTATAGCCCGGAGGTAGAAAGCCTCTGGGTTCCACCCCCAGTACCACAAAAAAAAAAAAGAAAACAATTTTCCCATAGGTTTCAAAAATCATAACAATATTTCTATAATTTCATTTCTGGCAATTGATCCTAAAGAAAAAGATCTAAAATGAGAATACTCCCCCAGTACCACAAAATACATAAATAATGCATTTCTATTTAGTTAGGTTTTTTTAGTTAGGAGGCTGGCTTCAAACCTGTGCGATCCTCCTGTCTCAGCCTCCCAAGCGTGGGGATTACAAGCGTGCGCCACCATGCCCGGCTTTAAATAATGCATTTTTAAAAGAACTGGTAGTGGTGGTGTATACCTATAATCTCAATACTTGGGAGGCTGAGACAGGAGCACAGGTTCAAGGACAGCTTTTGAAAGTAGTGAGATTCTCATCGACATAGTGAGACCCTATTGTCTCAAATAGCCTGCCTCACTCACACACAACCCCCCGCAATACTCTGCTCTTTATGATTTGACATCATATTATGTATTTGTACATGTCTCATTTTTGTTTTCTCACTACAGGAATGTAAGTTTCATGAGGGTAAACAATTTAGCATTGTCCACTGCTGCACGTTCTAATACTTGAGACAGCAGGTTGAATGTGTTATCAAAGCCAGAGGAAAGCCAGGCATGGTGACACACACTTGCAATCCCAGTACTTGGGAGGCTAAAACAAGAGAATCCCAGGTTCAAGTCCAGCCTCAGCAACTTAGTGAGGCCATTTACAACTTAGTGAAACCCTGTTTCAAAAAGAAAGAATAAAAAATAGGACTGGGGGTATAATTGGAGGTAGAATGTCCCCAGGTTTAATCCACAGTACCAAAAAACAAAACAAAAAAAACAGAGAAGCCTGACTCTAGATTAAACAATAAGGAAATGCTTCATCTTGCAGAGCCAAATCTCAGTGGTAGAATGGGCTTCAGGGAAAAAGCAGGGCTTTGGCTTTCCTTCTCTGAGATTCTCTGCTCTCCCCTCTTCTGCTTAGCAGCCTGTGAGGAGTTAGGCAGGCTAGGGCAGAGGACCTAGAACAGGGAAGTTAACAGTAGACAGAAATAACAGTGGCCACGCAGGAACAGTTCAATACAAGGGCCTCGGGCCACCAGTCAGAACAAATTTTCAACTCCAAAATCAGGAAACAACTGCTATGAGTGGATTCCAAAAGTAAACAGGAGAGGACAGGGAGGGGAACGCCGGATGACACCAGGAGATGAGAAGAGCCTGCCGAACTGCAAAAGAGGGATTCAAATCAGGGCCTGAAACTAGACTCTAAAAGGACCAATTATAGTGAAGATCCGATGAGGGACTGAAACCAGACAAGGTCGGAGTTGGGCCAGTCACAGGGATTCTAAAAGATAATCAAATTAGGAATTGAAAAGGGACCATGGATATTGGATCCCAGGATCCAAATCAGAACAATCACAAGGGGACAAATTGGGGAGCTGCAAATAGGATAAACTCTGGTCTCCCAAGAGCATCAATGGCAACCCTTCCTTCAGACCCCGGTGCTATTCTCTTCCTCTGTGGATATGCTTCTCCTGGGCCCTGAGTAGCAATTGTTGGTACTCTGTCTGGGCTACTCCCAGCTAATGTCAAAAGGCCCTGGTGTTTGCCACAGCTGGTAGGCTGTTACACTTCCACTCTTGGCTTAAAATAAATGTTATACTCTTACACTTACCCTTCTATTGTCTATGGGTTTCATTTATCAATTTTCACAAGACAGAGGACCCACGGCTTCCCTTGTCCTGTGTAAAGGCTGTCCTTATGGTGGCAAATTGGCTGCTGCTGCAATGGAGCCAAGGGCTTTCTCTGAAGGTCTAGCTCCCTATGGTGGAATAAGCCATTCACTTCAATCTGATTGGGCCCCTTAGTTCATATGCCTGCTCCTGAACCAATCACTGACAAGCATGATACAATTCCATAAGTGGCTCTCAGGAATCGGGAGCCACCACTTAAAGAAGAGCTTCAGGAGTGTGTGGAGCCTGCTTAGACAGGGGACCGGGAGCGCTCAGCCTCTGACTCCAAAGGAACTCCTCAAGCTCAGGGAAACTTCATGATGGAGTAACTGGCCTTCTGGGATCTTGAAACACAATCATTTTGGGGGGATAGTTTTTAAATCAAATACCATATTTTAAAAGGAGGAGCTGCATCGAAATGTTTCCTCCTGGGAGAGGCAGAGCACTGGGAGAAAGGAAGCTAAACGTATCCTTTTCTTGGGAAAGAGAAGGAGACAGAAGCGGCGACTCAAAACACGCTTCACAAAGAGCAGTTTCTGTAAATTGATCTCAAAACACAAAACTTCTACAAAGGAAGATGCTCCCTCAAAGAATGAAAGGTCATTTCATTCATATTCAGGCCATGCAGGCAGCAGTTCAGCTTGGGAGTAAATATTTTGTCAGCAAAAGGAGCAAGGTTGTAAGTTACTGAAAACACACCACCAGGCAGACTGTTAAACAAATGGCCTGACTAAAAAGTTGCTCCTGGCACAACTCACAGGTGCTTTCCTAGGAATCAGAGACAAAGCCAAGCCTCCACAGTATTGTCTTTCATTTGAATAATGTTCTGATATCCTATCTCATCTCCTGCAAAAACACAAACTGACTTCTAATATATTCACTCATCTTGTGACATTGTGACTCCCTCCCTGAGATGCCTTAAATCCCATGTATTTATTTCCTTTTTAAGTAAGCGCTGAGGAGACCCCTCTAATCCTCCATGGCTGGGGGCTGTGACATAACTCGTGGCAAGGACAAGCCTTGTGTTTCTACAGTAAGGATAAAACTTCAAGCATCGTTTTCTAATTACCTTGTAAGGGGTTCTGGTTCAAATGGCTTCTGATAACCCCATGACAGGAGCCCAGTGTCATGAAAAACATGTCCTGAATTAGCAGTGAATGAGAGGGCTCAGTAAAAACTTGAAGAAGGATAATATTACTAGCCAAGGAAGTAGATTAATATGCAAGCAGCAAGGGGCAGAGCTGGGAGATGCTAAGTGCCAGGCTCCCAGCCCAGGGCTCTGTTTGTTACAAAATCACTTCTTTCTTTCCTGAGCCAGGGGGCCAGACCTCTTTCTGTATGGGTTCCCGTGCGTACAGTCAACACATACTCTTATTACTACCATGAAGCACAGATTTAATTCTGAAATCTCTCTCATCCAAAGCAAAGTTCTGGTGAAGATGTAAACATTTCTGGGTGTGATGGCACATGCCTCTAATCCCAGTGACTCAGGAACCTGAGGCAGGAGGATCCCAAATTTTAAGCCAGCCTGGGCAACTACCTAGACGCCGTCTTACAAAATAAAAAGGTTTGGGAATGTATTTCAATGGTAGAGCATCCCTGGGTTCAATCCCCAGTACCACAGACATACAAATTATATGTATATGTGTGTGTGGTGTGTGTGTGTGTGTGTGTGTGTGTGTGTGTGTGTGTGTATACATTCATTAGGAGATATAACATAGGTAGGTAGGTAGACAGATGAAATAGACTATATATGAATGAATGAAATGGCTGAAAGCATGTACACACACACACACACACACACACACACACACACAGCCTTATATACCACTCTAGAAGACCAGAGTCACAATTAGACAAAATCCATCATTATTCTTCATCTTTGTTACCTGTTGGGACTCTTCCTTGTTTCCCTTGCTCCATCCTTTAAGATCTAAAACTTTTACTCATGCTCTTCATTAAGGGGGACTCAAGCAAAGACAGGGAGGGCTTCTGAGGGCCTTGTGGAAAAGAGCTTCCTCTCTGATGAAGAGACTGTAGAGGGAACCCTTCTTCCTTCTCCAAGCCTGAGGACCTGACGCCTGGAGCGGTGGCAGCCACCGTGCACTGGGGGAGACACGCCTGTGAACAAAAGTCAGAGTGGCAGAATAAAGCCCCCAGACCCCACTGATGCACTAAATTAAGAGCACTCAGATGTCTTATTACATTAATTTATAATGGAGGGTGGGGACTGGAGGTTGAACCCAGAGGCATTCTACTTCTGAGCTATAGTCCCTTTTTATTTTGAGACAAGTTCTGAGGGTCTCACTAAGTTTTTGAGGCTGGCCTCACACCTGCAGTCTTCTGTCTTGGCCTCCCAAGTACTAGGATCAAGGTGTGCGTCACCATGCCCAGCAAGGGCTTTCATCTGTGAGCCGCTGTTTCCTTTACTTGCAGCCCATCCCATCTGGTACAAGACTAACTGAGCAGAATCCCTCCCCTGCAGGCTCTCATCACAAAAGGTTGCTATGGCAGGGAACGTGGTGCTTAACTTGCTAAAACCAAAATATCCCTGTATTTATGTTAGGAAGTTAAAGAGCATGGTTATGTGGGGTTGGTTCATGAGAAGAAAATCTCTGGCAAGCAAATTCAGAAGAGACTGCGGGAAACATAAAAATCGAAGCCTCATTTCAGCCAGTTTTTCAAACCTTTTCCCCTTCAACCAAATGAAATAAATTTACATAAAACGGTTTGCAATTAGCTGGGTGTGGTGGGGCACACCTGCACTTAGGAGGCTGAGACAAGATCACAGGCTCAAGGTCAGCCTCAGCAGTTTAGGAAGACACTGTTACAAAATTAAAAAAATAAAATAGAGGTAGAATGTCCCTTGGTTAAAAAAAAAAAAAGGCAAAAGTGGTTGGCAATTCATATTTGTTAGCCTCACTTTGTACCAAGCACTATGATGAACACTTCACACGTATTATCCTTTTTAATCACCAGAACAATCCTATGGAATGAGCAATTTACTTCCTGTTTTATAAAGAAAGAAGGCAATCTGAAAATAACCATCAGACTCCTGTCTTGCAGTAGATGTTATCTGTGTTAGAATCTTCATCCTCCGGTGTTCATGTTAACAATAATGAAATATGCAAACATCAGGACATAAGGAAAAAAAGACAGAAAAGAAAAAGAAAGAGACCCCAGTAATCCTATGTTATGATAAAACTAATCAGCATTTAGACAAATAAAGCTTATCCAGAACTTAGAATAAGATGATATGGGAAACTCGAGTACATTTCTCCCACGGCCATTATCCAGTCTCTCTCCACAGGTTTATGTCTCAATCCTTCAATGGCTGGGGCCTGAGACGGTCTTAAGGACACCTACGTGTTCATGATATATTCTCCAGCCATTTCTGAAGTTCCTCTTATAATTAATCTACCAATTCATGCTCACAAACTGCCATTAAATGTCACCAATGGTACTGAAATTCATACCATTAAAAAACTATAAAACTTTAAAAAATGTGTTTGTGTAAAGAAATCATGAAGACAGCAAAGAAATATGTTTGTTTACACTGGATTAACATAGTAACCGTGCTATTTGGTCAACTCTTCAACTAAAGCAGGATTTCTATTACTCATCACCATGACATTTGATCAAAGGAGAATACATGTGGCTCATTTCTCCACGTTCTTTTTCCTGGTAGTTAAGCCAAACACACATTTCATTATCTGGTTTCTAGTCGCAATAATGGGCCACAGACTGTTCCCAAATCTCAGGCATCAAAGCCAAGAAATTTTGATCAGGGTTCAAGGATGAATCTGAAAAGAGCAGGAAATAGTAGTAATAAAGAGGGTTTTCAGGAATCAGAAACGTTAATGAGTAGGGACTTTTTAATGCTCTAAAAGATTTCTGTAATCTCTCTTTTTTAGGAACATGTCATTCACAGTCATTGAGGTTCCAAGAGAGCTTTAGGATCCCGTGGTGTCGGGCAGAGTTTTCCAGCCCTCTTTAAGAAATAGTTTACAGTGGGCTTAGTCACTTTTCCTTTTTCAAAAGCAACAAAAGCTGCTACTCAGGGATTTCAAGTTGGACTCACTTTCCTCATGGGGCATGAAGAAAGATACCTAAAAATACTCCCTAGGTGAAATTTCATTTGAGGATATCACATGTCACAAGGTGTATATTACCAGTGCCACCAGAGAAGAACATAACACCTGGCCAAGTCATCATATTAAAAAAATATTTGGAAATCTACTTGAAAAAATAATAATCTCCTCACTTATCTGAAGTCCCTTTTGTTTCCTATTTTCTCTCCAGCTTCCACATATGAGAGAAAACATCTAACCCTTCACTGTCTGATCTTAGCACAATATTCTCTGTTCCATCCATTTCCCCACAAATGACACAATTTTATTCTTCTTTGTGGCTGAGTAGAACTCCATCAGGTGTATATACCACATTTTCTTTATCCATCCATCTGTTGGTGACACCTAGTTTGGTTCTATAATTTGGCTATTGTGAATCATGCTGCTATAAACATGGGTATATATGTATCACTATAGCAGTCTGATTTTAATTCTTTTGAAAGGAAACTATGAAAATGAGAAGAGAGACCAGTAGAATAGTGGAAGGTGACTGGAGAAGGGAAGTGAAGAAGAGGAGAAAAAGGAAGATTGAGGAAGACAACAGTTCAAATAATGCCATGTCTATATATATGAGGCTACCACTACCAATCTCACTAAAATGTACAAGGAGGTGGAGAGGGGGATCCAGATGGAAACACACCAAGTGCCGTGTGCTTGTGTTTTTGAATCACATTGAACCTCATTATAATGTATAATTACAATTCACCATTACAAATATATAAAATAATAATGATTGCCGGGCATGGTG
Source organism: Muscardinus avellanarius (assembly GCF_963383645.1). Lineage (NCBI taxonomy): Eukaryota > Metazoa > Chordata > Mammalia > Rodentia > Gliridae > Muscardinus > Muscardinus avellanarius. Next base: position 68,330,471 of record NC_137798.1, read on the forward strand.
GCGCATACTTGTAATCCCAGCGCTTGGGAGGCTGAGACAGGAGGATCGCACAGGTTCAAAGCCAGCCTCAGCTACTTAGTGAGGCTCTCAGCAACTTAGTGAGACCCTGTTTCCAAATAAAGTATAAAATAGGTCTGGGAGTAGAGCCCGGAGGTAGAAAAGCCCCTGGGTTCCACCCCCGGTACCACAAAAAATAATAATAATAGTGATCAAAGCCTTTGGGAACCAGCAAAGTCATGCCACGCATTTTACACCCGTCATCTAATGCCAGTACAACCTCATGAATTTGGTGATATTAACCTTATTGTATAGGAAAAGAGAATCATAAGCTATCAAGAGTGATATTTAAAATTGTAAATGCCTCCATCACCCCTGTCTTGCATACATATTAGTTTGTGCCTTGCTTCAACTGAGAATTTTGAAGTTGACTTTATCCTGTGAAATCACTGAGTGCAAGAGTAATCCTAGATGTGTACAGAAATGTACTTAAGCATGGTGAGGCTACCGGACTCTCGAACTTTTTGATCACAGAGTACTTTTATTCTCTTAAAAATTATCGAGGACCTCCTAGAGCTTTTAAGGCCCGCCAGGAGTTTATTTTTATCCATCAATATGTACCTAAGTAGAAACTAGCACTCAAGAACTTTTTTAAAAACATGGAGCTACTAGTTAATTTTAAGATAATAATGAAGCCAGGCAGGGTGGCACATGCTTGTAATGCCAATGCTTGGGAGGCTGAGAAAGATCACAGGTTCGCAGCCAGCTGAGGCAACTTGATGAGGCTATTCATTACTTAGTGAGACCCTATTTCAAAATAAAAAATAAAATAGGGCCGGGGTATAGCTCAGAGGTAGAATGCCCCTAGGTTCAACCTCAAGTCCCACAAAAAAAAAAAAAAAACAATGTTAATCCTATTACATGTCAACTTAAACAATACGATCTGCAAAAGTATATCCCATCAGTCCCCTATTGCTCGCTGTCTCCAGTCTTCTACTCCACAAAATATACACCAAATAGACACAAGTTACAAATGCTTTTAAACCTCATCTTTCACCTCGTGATCAGGAAGAAGTGTAAGCATGGTTGTATTCCAACCCCAGGACCATCCCTTGGCCTCTTTAGCTTCCAATCTTTCATCTTAGAACTCTATGGATCTTATGTAAAAGTATAATTTGCACAAAATTACACAGTTTTACAAACAAGAGAAACCAATTTTAGCAGACTTAGAGAAATGAGAGAGAAGCTTGAGCAGAGGCTCAGTCACTAGCAAAGCAGGGATGCGAGCTGGCCCTGGGCAGTCCCGGCACCACAGTGGCCACCACCACCCAGCACTGGGCCGCTCTTGTGTTTTCTCCAGTGGATGCCAGTTTCCTAATGAAATGTCATTGTGGCATGATAAGGGGATTCCGAAGCCCAGGAAAGGGGCAAGAGATGAGCTCTAGGTATTGCAGGAAAGGGGAATAGTGCTGAACAACTGAAAACCTCATCAATGTGCGCCAGAGAAATTAGTAACACAAGCCAGGTGTGAGGGTACATACCTATAATCCCAGTATTTAGGAGGTTGAGACAGGAGGATGGCAGGTTTGGAGACAGCATTGGCAACTTAGTGAGACTTGCTTCAAAAGAAAGAATAAAATAGGGCTGGGGGTAGAGTTCAGAGGTAGAACTCCCCTGAGTTCAATACCCTCAGTATTACAAAAAAAATGAGGAGGAGGAGGAGGAAGAGGAGGAGGAAGAGAAGGAGGAGGAAAAGGAGGAGGAGGAAGGAGAGAGTAGAGGAGGAAAGGAAGGTAGGGAAATTAGTAACACAAAAGTTGGAACCGCTCTCATAGCCATGAGCCCGGGCTCTGTTCTCTTTATAAGCTGTTCTATCCCGGTGAAGATGGCACCTCTACAAGCTTGTCCCTGGCTAGAACCCAGATCCAGCCCCTCTAAAAGCTCTGACCATATCATTAGGAGAGTCCGTAGCTTTGCCAGTATAGCTGGCCAGGAGTGGAGAGTAGCCATTTTCTCCCTCTTCTCTATTTCTAATTATTTTTCCCTGCAGGGACCAAGATGTGCCAGTATTTGCAGAGAGCCCTGGCTTTTCAAATCCCCAATAATCTAGCTCTCAACTTCTATCTCATAAAGTTGTAGCAACTGGGGACTAGAAGGGACTCTGCCAAAGAATTAAACTAATGTTTCTTAATCCAAATACACTCAAAATGGGCCAGGGCACCTCTTTTCTGACCAGCATAACTGGCATAGATTATTTATGGCCCTCAAGGGGGAAATATATATTCCAAGTCTCTGAATGAGAGGAAAATGGTAGTTTCCAATTCTAATTCAGTCTTTCCGTTGGCAGTGGCTGTGGCCATGTTCCCCCCAAATTATCTTAGCACAAATTAGTCTTGTCTCAGCAAGTGTTAGTTTTCCAGCCAAGCAGCATGGACTGGTCTCTCCTGAGAGAAGTTACTCCTCTTGTCCTTTTTGGCCCAATTCCCGGTGTTACTGGGCCAAGGCAGCCTTCAGCCCGTCTTGGCTCCGTTGGCTACCAAGTCCTCACAGCCGCCATGCTGGACCCGTGACACTAGCTCCAAATGCTGTCCTCTGATCCCCAGTTGTTTCTCTTGAAGGAAACTCCGAATCTCCTAGTACCAAATGGTACTGGAAACAATGACCATCGCAAGTCTCTGCCATCTGTCCCGTTCACCAGTTTCCTAGAGCTGCCCTAACAAATCGCTACAACCAGAGTTCATTCTTTCAGGGTTCTGGAGCCCACGGGAAGGCAGCAGGCCAGGCCTTTCTTCTCGTCTCCGTAAGTCCTTGGCTCAGGGGCTCGCAACGCCAGCCTCTGCCTGTGTCTTCATACCGCTTCCTCTTCCTTGTGTCTATATTTGTTTCTCTGTCTCTCTCTCACCAAGGCACCTTCCACTGGATTTAAGCCAGGATGATCTTATCTCAAGGTCACTCACCTGCGGACATCTGCAACGACCTATTTCAACCAAGGTCAAACTCAAGGGTACGTTGTGGCCTTGTCTCTTGTTTAGGGGGCACCATTCACCATTCTAGGAGGAGAGAGGAGGGCCCAGCTGGTAGCAAGAGGAGACAGGAGGAGGAAAAAATGGTATATTTGCCCCTATTGAAAAGAATTATCTGACTGTTATTTTTTTCAGTGCTGGAGATTGAACCCAGGGGCATTTTACCTCTGAGATACATCCCCAGCCCTTATTTTTCATTCCCTTGGTGTATATGTGTGTGTGTGTGTGTGTGTGTGTGTGTGTGTGTGTGGTGCTGAGGGTGGAACCCAGAGACTTTCTACCTCTGGGCTCTACTCCCAGACCTATTTTATACTTTATTTGGAAACAGGGTCTCACTAAGTTGCTGAGAGCCTCACTAAGTAACTGAGGCTGGCTTCAAACCTGTGTGATCCACCTGTCTCAGCCTGCCAAACTCTGGGATTACAAGCATGCCTTTCATTCCTTATATTTTAAACAAGTTCTCACTAAGTTGCAGAGGGCCTCACTAAGTAGATGAGACTAGCCACAAACATGGATCCTCCCGTCTCAGCCTCCCAAGTACTGGGATTTCAAGCATGCACCACCACACCCGGATTGAATCTTTCTTTAAATGATTAGCACTTTCTACTTAGCCAGGTACTCCAATATTGCCTATTTCTCATATCACCTAAAATTGTCACCCTGTCCCTGGAATTCCTGTTTCACATTCACCCCCAAAATGAAAACAGATGACAAGTTTTAAGCTGACTAGAAAGCTGCAATGACTCTGATATAAATACAAGGAAACACCACCTATGAGTTCTAACAGATAAAGAGTAAATCCAAATTCTTCAAAAGAGAAAGGTCATATTCACAAGAACAGCAGAGGCCAGGCCCTTGGTAGAACTGAGAAATGCATTGGCCTGAATGAAACAGAAGAATCCGTAAGGATGGAAATCGCTCCACAGGCAGGAGCAATTTCCTAGACACAAGAGTGATTCACTCAGTCAACCGAAATGCAAGGACACCAGGATGTGAGGACCCGCCTGTGGCATTCGTGACATCATGCTGGATCAAGCTCATGAGATACATACTGAGTTAGACAGCCGCAATCCTTAGGGAACTCAAGTGTCTACAGATTTGTCATTTTGGTGTTTACTGTAGAAAAACATTCCAGATTCATAGGGACCAGGCATGCATGACCAGCAGCACTCCTTAGACGGGGAAGCTCCCAGCTGGGGTCTCAAGGTTCATCTTCAGGACATGTTCCCAGGAGTGGACACAGGCCACAGCATCCCACTGATGACATGGCTTGTTAGAAGTGGAACACTGTTGCCAGGAGGGCTCGCCAGCCTGAAGCTTCTTTGTCATGTGTCACGCTGCTGGGTGCCCCGGCTGCCACTCTAGGGGACAGTCATCACAAGATCTGCTCATGCTGTTTGAAGGTCAGCTGCTGGAAGGCATATGTGGGCAGTAGTCCAAGGGCCTTCTGGGTAATGCCTGTCTCCAGATGGGTCAGGATTCACAAAGCACAAACCTGTCTCCAAAGCCCATCCCTAAGGTTCCGCCCCAAGCCACTCTCACCCAATTGTGTCTTCCTTGATGTTAATATTACCCAGAAATCTCAGCATCTATATCCAGTGGCTTGGCTTCAAGAGATTTTAATGCATCCTACTCACTCACAGAGATCCTGAACCCTACAAGGTATGTAAATGTGCAGGGAAAACAAATCTGTCCATGATGGTGAATTAACAAGATCAGGACCACAGCAACATCCTTACCCAAAAAGATTACTATCACCAAATAGTTGTTCTTTCACCTGACACCCTGGGCAGAATGGTAAGCTTTCACTCAATACTCAGAGGTTCAAAGGGAATCAAATGTTGTTGTTGTTGTTGTTGTTGTTGTTTTCTGATACTAGGGATTGAATCCAGAGGCATTCTACCTCCAAGCTACATCCCCAGCCATTTTTATTTTTTAATTTTGAAACAGGATCTCACTAAGTTGCTGAAGTTGGCCTTAAACCTGCAGCCTTCCTATTTCAGCCTCTCAAGTACTGGGATTACAGGCGTATACCACCATGCTGGGCTTAACGTTCATTTTTTTAAATTCAGCTGGATGAGTAGCATTATGTGAGGCCTATCAATGGAGATTTTGGTGCTATTGTAACAAATGCCAGAAAACTAAAAGTGGCTTTGGAACTGGGCAGGCGCGGTGGAGGAAGCTTAGCCAAGCCTTCTCCTTCGCCTTGCCAGGTGGGGAGCAAAACACTCCAGGAAGACTTTGCCGTGGAGGGAGAGATATCCCAGGGAATTGAGGAAGGCGCCACCTGGTTTCTTCTTGCCGTTAGGAAGATGCATGAGGAGATGCACATCAACAACAACAAAACCAGGACTTTTCTTTTGAAAATTATTGGACTTTTCAGACAGTGAAAGGTGCTGAAATTAAGAAATGGCTTCTTCACAACTGTCAGAAAAATATGGCCTGGAGAAAAAGCCAAGCGTGCCTGCGCAGCCAGGCGTTCAAATCTTAGGATGGATCAGTGGATCGCAGGAGTTTTCCGGCACCAAAAGGGGTCTTTCAAGGTATTAAAGGTGTGCTTGGTGGGTTCTCTTACTTGTTTCAGAGGGACAGTCGTGTGTCTGAGGCCCTCAGCCACTCACCAGGAGTCCAAGGTTGTATCTGAGAAGACTGTATCTGAGAAAGACCTAGGGGTTAGCTTTCGTCGAGTGTTTCGAACCCCAGTGAAATCCACAAAAGCACCACTTTCGAGAAAGGCACATCAGCAGAAACACGGTCGACCCGGACCGAAAGGAATAGGGACAGTACAAGAAGAAAAGAGGTGCTGGACTCCCCAGACCTTCCCTGCAGGATAAAGCGACCATGCTGCAAATGTGTGAGTCCTCTGTAAAAAAGATGAATGCTTTAGTACATGGACCCCAAAATGCAGAGGACAAGGCCCAGAGCCAAAGGGGATGACTCCCAGGGCTCTTCTGTACCTCCTGCTTTCCCCCCTTAAGAGCCAAAATATCCATAGCTCTTTTCCTGTGGCTATTCCACAGCAGCATGTTAGAGAACTGATAGGGCATTTCGTGAGCTGGCCGAGGCTTTCCCGTGTCTCTTAATAGAGCCCAGCGCTGAGACCTGTCCGCTGGAAACCCCATGGGGGCTTCCAAGGGAGCCAGACACAGGCTCAGCCTGCAAATACCTCCACCTGGTGAGTGTTTATTATGCTCCTCATTCACACGGCTTACAAAGGACCCACCGTGTGCAGGACATTTTAGGGGCTGAGTTGCAGCCAGGAGTGAGTGGATGGTCTTTGTCAATAATGGAGTTGACATTCCAGAAAGGAGAGATGGTGACAAGATGAGGCCTGTGAACAAGTAAGCAAATAAATGAAATAAATGTCAAGCTACTCAATAAATAAGGTGGTGAGACGGGATCAGTGCGAGAGATTTTGTTTTAATTCATCAGTCAGGGGAGTCCACTGAAGTGGAGGTCTCTGAGTAAGGCACTGAAAGGTAAGAAGAACCCGGCCGTACAAAGTGCAGAGGGTGGAACAAACAGCCGAGGCAAAGGCCCGGAGGCACGGCCAAGAGCAGGATGGCGGAGGGCAGGGTTACACCAGGTGAGTAAGGAAGGTCAGAGTCGGGTAGCCACGTGACGCAGCTCCCAGAAGACCACATCAGGAAGACCAGTTTTCATTGGGTTGAACTGGGGCGTTGAGGCAAGGCTCCTGCCAGCCAGGGGAGCAGCAGGAGCTGGTGCTGAGAATACCCTGCCTTTCCTTCAGGCTTCCTTTCACTTGTCTGACTCGGCGATGAGTCACAGAAGAATCAGGGAAGAACCCTAGTCAGGTCTTTGTATGTTTTCCCTTTCTTGCTCCTAGTCCTTTTTCTTTTGTAGCCCAGCCCCAAAAACTTCTTGGCTTTCTAGGTGTTGTAGGATGAGACCTCGCAGTTGGCCGACATGTCTCGCAGTTGGTGGGCATCCCTTCGGCGGGTCATAGCAGAGGAATTCCCATGGGGCCTTCTAGGAGTGGAGATGCTTCCAGGGGATGCAGCCACATCTGGCTGTCAGGGATACACCAGAACATCCCAGCCACTTTCCTCTGGACAGCGAGGGCGACACCGAGTACCACGCGTAGTCTCTCCCAGCCCATCCTCTGCTCGCTTTGGTTTCATGTTTTATCCCTAATAAAGAAATCAGTAAAAAAAAAAAAAAAAAAAAATTCAGCGAGCTTTTCACGTATGGCATATGCACATCTTCACAAAGATGGCTACAATTCAACCACAGTACAAAGGAAAGGATGCAGCCGGGCATCCGTGGGCACACCTGTAATCCTAGTATTTGGGAGGCTGAGACAGGAGGATCGCAGGTTCAAGGACAGTCTCAGCAACTTAGTAAGATTCTCAGCAATGTAGCAAGAACCTTTTTCTTTCTTCTTTTTTTTTTTTTTTTTTGGTGGTACTGGGGTTTCTGGAAGCCCTCCTTCCTCTGGGCTACACTCCCAGACCTATTTTATATTTTTGAAACAGGGTCTCTTACGCCAGCACGGCCGGCTTCGAACCTGCGCGATCCTCCTGTCTCCGCCTCCCAAGAGCGGGGATTACAAGCGTGCGCCACCACGCCCGGCAGCAAGAACCTTTTTCAAAATAAAAATAAAGCCGGGCGTGGTGGCGCACGCTTGTAATCCCTGCGCTTGGGAGGCTGAGGCAGGAGGATCACACAGGTTCAAAGCCAGCCTCAGCTACTTAGTGAGGCTCTCAGCACCTTAGTGAGACCCTGATTCCAAATAAAATATAAAAATAGGTCTGGGAGTATAGCCCGGAAGTAGAAAGCCTCTGCGTTCCACCTCCAGTACCACCAAAAATAAAATAAAATAAAATAATAAAAATAAATAAATAGGGTCAGGAGTGTGGCTCAGAGGTAGAATGCCCCTGGGGTCAATCTCTAGTAACATGCACACATGCACAATGTATGCTTTATTGATGAAAATAAAGCTTCCTAAATTGATGTGCTTTTTATTTATGAGCTTTAGAAATGGTTCTCCCTGGCATCGTCCTCCCCTCCCCACCTGCTGTAATTTAGCTAAATTGTTTGTGTAGTGTTTGAGGGTCTTCAGAGGTTTCTCTCTGTGATAATTACTCATCAGATTACCAGGAAAGAGGCTCTGAGACTATGTCCCCTAAAAGGGTGCCTCGTGACCTTTGGCCCTCAGGTGTGGAGTCTCCAGAAGCAAGAGAGCTCCTGTGCCTCCCTTGACGCCTCCTCTCAGGCTCTTCATGGCCCATTCCCAGCCAGACTTTCCTCCTAGAGCCAGCGCTGGGAGTTCTCACGACCTGCGATTCCACCTCGATCTGCTCAGCTGTCATCTCTTGACACCACAGGTTGCTCCTTCTGTGAAGCAGCTATTGTCTGAGCCCCTCCGGTGCTGAAGTACAAGGCAGAATGGTGATGATATCCTTTTTGTGTCCGTGAAGCAGCCTGTAAGCAAGTGGCCAGCTCATTAACACCATCTGAGCCACACATTTCCTCCCCGAGGCAGCGGAGAGGCTGCCGTGCCAGGTTGCTTTTAACCTACGGGACAGTAAACAGACAGCACAGGTCCCATTTCTGACCCTGGCATTCTCAAAAGCGCAAAACAAAACATTAGTTATGTGTTTGGGAAGGCAAACCCATCACTTCCAAATGCTTGACCTGGACCTGCTTTATCCTCATAGATGTAATGACGCTGGCCTCAGAGAAAGCCTCTTTTGCACTGACCGGCAGGTCTCAATCTGCAGCTGGGGTCATCTGAGGTCTGTCACACTGAGTTTTGTAAAAACAATGCACACCATTCATTTGACCTAGTTTTCAGGCACTGAGATGTTAGTAATAAGATAGTACGCCTCCTTTGCAGGATCCTTCTCTCTCCTCCCACCCCGACTGCTTTTAACTAATTTTAACTTCTTAAACTGTCAGCAATTACTCCCACATTTCCAATTTGCTTCTATTGCTATTTCTTGATTTAGCGACTCTATAGACATTATCCATTAGGATGTAGTTAGTTCTCTTGCACCTTCTGCATCTCTCCTCTTCCATCCTAATAGTTATGTCACCATTTTAAATTAAATCAGTAATCGGAGTTTGTGGTGATGTGATTGTATGAATATTCTGTTGGTCCAGTAATACACTATGATTACATGAGGCAGAGACAGGAGGATCGCGCTGGTTCGGAGCCAGCCCCGCTGGCTTAAGAGACCTTGTTTCAAAAAAAAAAAAAAAAACCAAAAAACTATAAAATAGGTCTTGGAGTGTAGCCCGGAGGTAGAAGAGCTTCCAGGAACCCCACCCAGTACCACTAATAAACAAACAGGGTCTCATAAAGTTGCTGTGGCTGGCCTTGAACCTGCTATTCTCTTATCTTAGCCTCCCGATACTGGGATTACAGGCATGAACCAACATGCCCAGATGTTGTCATTCATTTTGATGGGCACCCAGTGGGTGGATAAATCTGGATCTGGGTACTCCTGGGGCGGGGGGGGGGGGGGAGAAAGAGGGAGAGGGAGAGAGGAGGGATGGTTTTCACACAATAGCCCATGCACAAGTGTTTATAATAGCTTTATTCATAATTATCAAAAGTTGGGAACAATGCAGATGTCCCTTCACTGGCAAAAAGACAAAGGCTACTCAGCAATAAAAGAAATATTGATTCATATAACATCATAGATGAGTGTGTGTGTGTGTGTGTGTGTGTGTGTGTGTGTATATATATATATAGTTTTGGTGGTACTGGGGTTCCTGGAAGCCCTTCTACCTCTGGGCTACACTCCCAGACCTATTTTATACTTTTTTTTATTTTTGGAAACAGGGTCTCTTAAGCCAGCGCGGCTGGCTTCGAACCTGTGCGATCCTCCTGTCTCCGCCTCCCAAGCGCGGGGATTACAGGCGTGCGCCACCACGCCCGGCCATATTAAACGCATGCTGTTGAATAAATCCAGCCAGATCCATTTATATGGCTATACACTGATGATTCCATTTATGTCGTACTCTGGAAGGGCAAAACTGTAGGGAGGAAAACAGATTGGTAACTCCCAGGACTTGGAGCTGGCAAGAGGAGTGTTAATCAGAAAGAACACAAAGAAGATCCCTCTGTGGGAAAGGGGATAGAACTCTTCTAAATGGAGCTGCAGGAAGGGATATCAGATTTGAGGTGTTTGTCAGAACCACAGGACCCTGTGACATAAAGAAATGAATTGTATGATTTATAAATTTTAAAATATCCAGCAGTGTGGAGGGAGAGGTGGAAAGCAGACTATGACAAATAGCCATGTCACAAATGACTCACACAGTCACACTGAAGGGATGGGGAAGGGAGCGGGAGGGATGGGGAAGAAACTCCTGTGGAAAACAGCGATGTAAACGAAGGCCGTGAGGCTAAGGACTAAAGGAACTGGATGCAGACACAGGACTGTAGCTGCACATTTGTTTCTTACATAGTTACTGCGTAAGGACTCAGCCTCCCTTATTTGTATACTAATGTTAAAGAAACAAATTCCAGGTAATACTACTAGATTTTTTATTCACTGTTGGAGTAAGGAATTACAAATAAGGAAAGGAAGAGACTAGAATGGACTCTGTGGTACTGGGTTATAGTTGGAGGTATTTACTCATGTTTATAAAAATATTCAAATACAGGTGTGCATATGCATGAGTTGATACACACATCAACATGTCTCGAGAGAACTACCGAGAGGAGCCAGAAACAGCAGTGACAATGACACGCACAGGCACCAGAGCTGGGCTTCTAAGGACCATTCTCTACTCAGAGGAACCAGGATCCATTCAAAAAACTGGTTAATCCTGACACCTGGGCACGGAAAATACAGAATGAATCTGAAGCAAGTAAGAAAGTGCTTTTAAAAAGAGGTGGAGGCTGTGCATGTGTTAGTGTCACTAGGAACTACGTTATGTACCAATAAAAGTTAAAAAAAAAAAAGAGATGGAGGGAGGGAGCCAGACTCAGGGATGCACACCTATCCCAGCACCTGGGACCTCAGCTGGGAGGCTGAGAAGGGAAATAGTTCAGGTTCAAGGCCAGAACATAGTAACTAGCAAAACTGTTTCAAATAAAAAGCAAAAAGGCCCAGGGGTATAGCTTAGTGGTAGACAACCTGGGTTCAATCCCCAGCACCAAAAATCTGGGTGTGGTGGTGCACACCTGTAATCCCAGTGCTTGGGAGAATGAGACAGGAGGATCCCAGGTTCGAGGACAGCCTCAACATATAGTGAGACTCGAACCAACCTAGTTGAGAACCTATTTCCAAATATGAAGTAAAATCGGGCTGGTTGTGTATCTTGGAGGCTGAATGCCTCTGGGTTCAATCCCCAGTACCATAAAAAAATAAGGTAGAGGGGGACATATTAAAAGATCATTGAAGCCGGACATAGTGGTGCACGCTTGTAATCCCCCCCACCCCGCTTGGGAGGCCGAGACAGGGGGATCGCGCAGGTTCGAAGCCAGCCTCGGTGGCTTAAGAGACCCTGTTTCCAAATAAAAAATATATATACATAATAGGTCTGGGAGTGTAGCCTGGAGGTAGAAGGGTTTCCAGGAACCCCAGTACCACCAAAAAAAAAAAAAAAAAAAAAATCATTGAAGTCAACCTAAGAAACTCCAACTGGTCAAAGCTGAAACTTTGAACAACAATATAATTACAGCAATGGATTACAACCCAAAAGATAAGATATTCACAAGTCCGTATAGGTATAATTTTGTGAAGCAATTATTCTTTGTTATATACAGGAGAATCACAGTAACTGTATTAAGAATGAGAGAAATAGAAAAATCATCACTAGAACAGTGTACTCAAAACTAGTGGACAAAATTTATATAGAAAGAGATTATTTGAGTATCAAAATATTTCTTCCAGATTATTTGGTAAAGAAAGAAAATAGTATTTTTTACTGTGAAAAAAAAAAAATCTCACAGGCAGAACTTTAGCCAAACGACAAAAGTTAACATCACCAGCAACAGACAGGGACGTCATGGACTTGCTCTCAGAACGCATGCTGAGAGGCACAGCGCCTAGGACGGGTCTTTTCAAAGGGTGTGTAAATTCAATCTGCTCACAAGAACACATGAGAAAAGTCCAAATGAAGGGACCTCCTAAAAAAATAACTGACTAGAAAAGTTCAAAAGTGTTAGTCATTAAAGGTAAGCCTGAGGAAGAGGCTAAGGGAGACCAAGCAACTAAATAACTAAATATAAGTGGAATCTAGGTTGGATCCTAGAAGAGAAAAAAACAGCAATAGAAAGACAGGTGAAAGGAATAAGATCTGTATGTTAGTTAATAGCACCATATCTAGATAATTCTATCAAGAAATAATGTTCTTTGGTTGTAGAAGATGTTAGCACAAGGGAAAGCTGGGCGAAGAGTATCCAGGAATTCAATTGGAAAGCACTAAAAGGCATATTCTGAAAAGTCAACCTCAAAAGGTTAAAAAGCAATCCCACTCTTACCAGTATCCCCAGAAGAACTAAGTATGAAAGCAAAGTAAATGTTCACAGCATAATAGGTATAAGGTAAAAATATCTAAATGCTCATCACATGATGAATGAAAACAAATGTAGTATTATCTCACAATGGAATGCTATTCAGCCCTATAATAAAATATTGATTGAGGCTACAACATAAATAAACCTCAAAAATTAGGCTAAGTGAAAGAAGCCAGATACAAAAGTTCACATATGATTCCACTTATATAAATTATCCAAAATAGGCAAATGTGCAAAGACAGAAAGCAGTTTAATGGTTGCCAGGGGCAGAGTGAAAAAAATGACTGCTATGTGAATCAAGTTTCCTTTGAAGTTGATAAACATATTTTGGAGCTATACAGAAATGATGGTCACACAATATCATGGATGTACAAAATCACTGAACTGTACAATTTAAAATGATTACTTTTGCCGGGTGTGGTGGCACACGCTTATGATTCCAGCATTCGGGAGGCTGAGACAGGAGGATCATGGTTTGTGGACAGTCTCAGCTACTTGATGAGGGCCTTTGCAACTCAGTGAGACCTGCTTCAAAATAAAGAATACAAAATAGGGTTGGGGTGTAGCTCAGAGGTAGAATGACCCTGGGTTCCATCCCTAGTATCCATAAGTAAATAAATAAATAAATAAATAGTTACTTTTGTTATATAAATTTTATCTCGGTAAAAATCAATTTAAAAGTCCAGTGCCTCTGCAACCTATGATACAATATCAAAAGCTTCAATACATGTTATTAGTATTATGGAAGAAGATAACAAAAAAATAAGGCAGAAAACATATTTGAAGAAACAATTACTAGAAATTGCCATATCTAGGAAAAAATATAAATTTAAAAACTTAAGCTCAATGATACATATATATAGGTGCAAACATATGAATCTAAATTCTTATCTTACAATCTACAGAGTTTACCCTGCAAATTAAATGTAATTACCATACTAATAAAGGATAAAAATCTTATCATTTCAATTTATGCAGAAAAAGCATTTAACAAATATTAACACGCATAGTAAAAATGCTTGGCAAACAAGAAACAGAAGGAAGCTTCCTCGATCTGATAAAGGGTACATACAAAAGCCTACAGTTAGCTGGGCGTGGTGGCACACACTTGTAATCCCAGCATTAGGGAGGCTGAGACAATAGAATTGAAGTTCGCCGACAGCCTCAGCTACTTAGTGAGGCCATTTGCAACTCAGTGAGACCCTGTTTCAAAATGAAGAATAAAAAATAGGGCTGGGGTGTAGCTCAGAGGTAGAATGCCCCTGGGTTCCATCCCTAGTACTGAGGAGTGGGGGAGCCTACAGCTTACTTCATCTTTGATGGAGAAATAGTGAACATTTTCCTTCTAAGATTAGAAATAAGGCAGGGAACTGTTATTTACCACTCCCATTCAATATTAAATTGGAAGTCTAATTATTAGAAGAGAAATAATAAAATAGAAATACAGAAATAAGTAAATCTTTCTATCTGAAGATAACATAATTACTTACATTAAAAGTCTTAGGGAATATATAAAATAATTAAATAAGTAACCTTAGCAAGATTTAAGTATGTCAGTTACACAAATGTATTTTTATACAACAGAAAACAAATGAAATAATAAACCAATTCCATTTATACCTTAAAAAATAAAATACTCAGTAACACCCTTAACAAACGATGAATAAGATATCTATGCTGAAAACCACAATATGTTACTGAGAAAAATAAAAAATGTAAATAAGAACTACTCTGGGTTCAAATGAATAAAGCTATACCACGTTAATGGATTGTCTTAGTTTGGTGCTGCTAGAACAGTATACAAAATGCTAGGTAATTTATAAAGAAAATAAATTTCTCTCACAGTCTGGAGGATAAGAAGTGCAATTTCAAGGTGCTGGTGCTTGACTAACAAGGGTCCTCTTGCTGCACCATCCCATGACAGGAAGCAAGAAGGTGAGAGAGGAGGCAGGAGAGAGAGGAGGGGACTAAAGTTGTCCTTTTATAATCAGTCCACTTCGTGGTAACAGCATCTCTCTATGGATGAGTGTGAAGCTCTCAGGCCCTAATCACCTCTTATTATAAGGCCCTGCCTCCTAACATTGCTGGGGATTAATTTTCCAACATATGCTTTTTGGGGGACACATCCAAACCACAGATTTTAAGATTCAGTATTATCAAAATGCCAATTCTTCCCCGAATTATAGATTCAATGCAATCTCAATCATAAGCATACCAGTATTTCTTTGGTGGAAAATGACATTGTTCCAAATTTTATGTGGAAATGAAAAGGTGCAGCCGGGCATGGTGGCACATGCTTGTAATCCCAGCATTCGGGAGGCTGAGACCGGAGGATTGCAGTTCGCTGACAGCCTCAGCTACTTAGTGAGGCCCTCCGCAACTTAGTGAGACCGTTTCAAAATAAAGGATAAAAAATAGGGCAGGGGGTGTAGCTCGGAGGTCAAATGCTCTGGGTTCCACCCCCAGACCCACAAAAAATAAAATAAAATAAAAATGAAAAGGTGCTAGGAATAAGTGCAATCTTGAAAACAACAAGATCAAAGGACATAGACAATCTAATTCATGACCATTTGGTTCTTGTACAAGGGTCATCAACCACTGAAACATAACAGAATCCATATTTAGATCCACACATTTATGGTAGCTTTTTGACAAAGGAACTGAAGCAATTCTTTGGGGAGACCTTAAAACAACTAGTACCACAATAACTGGATATCTTTATGGGCAAAATGAGTCTAGATGCCTATCTTAGAACCTATCTATATGAAAATAATTCAAAGTGAATTATGAACTTAAACATACAAGATAAAATTATAAAGTTCTTAGAGAAAAACATGAAGATATTTTGGGCCTGGGATGGGAAATGGAGATTTCGTAGGTCTCAAAAAAGAAGTCCCTGTCTTTTCAAGACCGTGTATCATATAATGAGCATGTATTATAATGAGAAGAAAACTAATTTTGATTTCCCTTAGTTATCCTATATTTTAGTCTCAGTTTAAAAAAAAAAAAAAAGAACATCTACAGTAAACTTATAGAAACTTCCAGACCATTTTCTTACATAAAAGTCTTGTTAGTAGGACTGCGGATTTACTTTGCCCCCATTTGGTATATATTTACTTACAAGCAGAAAGTAACATTATGCAAAGAATTAGAAATTCTGTTGAAACTGTCTCTTAATCTCTTAATTCTCTTTGAAGTCTAAAATGTTTTAACTCCAGATGCTACAAATGGTTATCCTTTGAAATACCAAATTTATGAAACTTCGAGAGCTTTTCCCTCCCTAACCCAGATTAACAGAATGTGAAACATTAACTATTTATCTCCCGTGGTCCCAAATTTGATGTGACTTAACTATCTGAGTAGATCACTTCATGAAGAATCTATCTCATGATTAAAGATGACTGCAAAATATTTAACACTCTTCTCACTGATTAACAGGAAGATATATGTCCCCTCCACCTGAATCTGAGCAGTCTGTGATTGCCTGACCCACAGGTGATGGGAGTGATGGGAGAGTGTCTGGGACCAAGCTTCGGAGCAGTGGGAGTCCCCACTTGGCTTTAGCATTCTGCTGCCACGCTGTAAGGAACTGGGAGCCCAGGCTGAACTCCCGCCAACAGCCAGCACTGACTTAGCAGCCATGGGGAGAGCCACAGTGGTGTGGAAATGAGTTCTCCTGTCCCACTAGATGCCCCAGGTGACACAGAGGATCAAAGACCGTCTAGCCAAGTTCTTCCCAAACTAGTTATCGGTGAACAGAGTAAATGTCATTGTTGGAAGCCACTAACTTTGGGGGCAGTCGGTTACATGGCAATACACCGGACCATTCCCCACTATCACTCACCCCTCATCACAAATTGTTGTCTCAAAATGAAAGCCTGAACACACCAACCCTGCTGCCTCAGAGCTAAGTTAATCGGATCTATGATTCATGATTCCAAAAGGCCACAGAGGTCAGAAATAAAGAAAAATAGCCAGGCACCCGAAAACTCTTCACTGCTGCTTTATTGTGATGCACCCACAGTACAGAGCCTCTCACAGGCTGGCAGAGGGAAAGGTTACATTTCTTTTTGGGAGCACCTTCATTTTTGTTTCTATTACCATTTTGAAGAAAGTAAATCATTTCCAAAGAACATTTTAAATTCCAAGTGTTTAGGACTCAGCTTGCACTTGTGTTTGAAAAGAAGTAGCATGTTTTAGCCAGAGCTGGAAGATTGTTTTGTAGCCTTTTCACTTTGATGTGGATCCGAAATCTTCCCCATCTGGTTGGACTGGTCAATATTTTTCATATGCAACTTTTCATATAAAAAAAGTTTCATTTTTACCTCTACCCACCAACAGATGCTGTTTAGAAAAAAATAACACACACACTCACAACTAAGTTTAAAACCAATCAAGAACCACAGCATTGCTAACAGAGAAAATGAACTTTTGCTGCCCTCTCCTGCTAAAACAACGAAACAGTAATATACCCACAGATTTATGAAGCTGAAGCGAAATCCTCAAACCAAAATCAATGGACATGTCATTCTCATTATACTTCAGTCAAAAATCAGACAACAACCAGAAAATGTATTGGTAATATTTATATTTGAAAGTTCCCCATTGATACATGAGGTTTGTATTACAACTTATTTACAATAAGTGATTTCAAAAAAAAGTAAAGAAGAAATAGGAAGGAACTGAGAGAGGAAATGAGGGGAGAGTGAGAGAGAAAGGAGAAAAAGGAGGAAGGGGAAGAGAAAGTGAGAAAGGAGAGAAAGAAGGAAAGGAAACCTATATTCATAGACATCATAATATGAGATGTTCATTTCCAAGAGAGATACCACTGCTGCCATCGTGCACAAGAAGCAGCACAAATTAACATTCCACTAGATCAAAGTTTGCTCAACTTTCTCTCAAGATGCACAATCCTTCCTTTAGATTTTCAAAATTAAATATAGAGGAATATAAAATGCATTGCCAATATACCTTTTACAAAAATCCTTTGTGGCTCATTCCTTAACTCCACTCAGAGAAGCAACTGAGCCAGAATACAAAAATAAAAATATTCATGTGCAAATAAAATATCACTGGTCATGTCTGGTGCCACCCTTTTGCTAGAGGTGACTGTCACTTGGTGATAACATTGGTAATAGCATCAAAAGAGAGAATCTCTTCATTTCCTGGGCCAGGTCAGTGCATCCAATTAAAGTGGGGATTGGGGGTGGGGGGACAGAGAAAAAAAAAAAAAAACAGGGAAAAAAAAACCCAGCAAAACCCTGGAACACTTAGAAATGCCAATAACATCCTAACATCCACACATCCCTTTCCCACCCCACCCCCCACAAAAAAATAAAAAAGCTTTTAAAGCTCTAAATATACTTTTTTTTTTCTTTCCATTGTGATTGAGCCTAGGGCTATACATTTAGGTATAGCAGGTGCAATTACAAACAGTTCCTGGCTCTGCACCCTGGACTGCCCCACATATAGAAGGAGGTACAAAATAAATTAAATCCTTCCATTTAGGCAAACGAGCCCAAGATGAAGGAGCATAACCCTGCTTGTGAGTATCCAGCGGCATCGAGGGTATTATTTCTTTTTATTTTTTTCTTTTCTTTTATAAAAAAACAGTCATATGTTAGGGAGAGCAAAATACAATAAAACTGAAAAGGACAAAAACTAAACATTGAAGGTGAACAACTGGGAACACCTGCACAATAAAAAGGAATGCATGCTTGATTCAAAGGAGAAGGGCCACTTCACTCACATGGTAGCTCCAGGCCCGTGGTCCAGGCCTCGCCATCACTCTAACCACAGGGTTGTGTGTATTTTTTTTCTTCTTCTTCTTCCATCACTCTTAATCCTATCCCTGAAACCAATATGGTAGGGATAAGGGAGGAGTGATCATCACTCACTAACTACAATATTTGCTATTTAAAAAATATATTTATATATACTTCTGGAAACTATGAAGCAAACAAAATATAACACAAAGATGCATTTGTCACAATTAACTCAGGTTGCAGCAACAGCAGAATTGCAGAAAGGGACAGAGAGGGCTGCTGCAAATGCAGCAAGTACTTCCTTAAATATGTCACATAGTGCAACAGTCAGAGTACCTCAGTTACTCCGCGTCACCGCACACAACATGACAAATGTCACATTGTCACTTTCAGTTAAAAAAGGAAAAAGACAGTGTTTCTTCTCAGAAGTTGCCCTATGAATTTTACTTTTTAAAATATGCCTAAAACTTGGCTTTAGTCTTCTCAGTTTGGAATGATCAACATACAAACTTAACATCAAGGATATCTATGTGGTTTTCACCTTAACTCTGAAGACAGGGTAAGGTATCAAAAGAGGTCCTGGCCATTCTCGTTTTGAATGAATGCATTTCATTCCAATGGGCAGAGATTCTTCATAAACCTGTGATTTTAATGTCTTCTTTCTAAAAAGATGCACTAACGGCAAACAAAAGTTTACACTATCAAAAATCGATGTAATGCAGAGTTGAAACTAAAGGGCTAAAATTAAAAGTGCGAAAGGAAAAGGTCTGTTACAAATTTATTTTTTTTATCATTAGTATTTGAGCTTGCACCTTTGCTTCAGCACTTTTAAGATAAGTTGTTTCATTTTTGGCAGCTTCTGCCAACATTACATTGAATCCCCATTAATGTTCTTTTAAAAAAAATCTATTAATTCCATTAAACCATGTTGTGTTGGTGTTGCATAATGACTTGTTTTTGTTGTTGTTTCTTTTTAGGATAACAATGCCAATTTTTGTTTTGGATTAATTTTTAAAAAATAAAATTAGTAGATGACAATATCCATAATTAGCTGACTTTCACACATACACTGTGACCTGATAATCTAAAAACACTTCATTGGGGAGAAAGTTCAGCAGGGATTTTTTTGTTGTTGTTGTTGGTTTTTTTTCCTTTTTCTTGGAAACAATAAAACTGCATATTCTACTTTATATTTAAATGGAAGGAAGAAAATATACAAGCCCGCATTTATATTGTACTTCTATTAAGAGCAACTACAGTTCATATGTTCATGTTTGCTACCATCAGAGCTTAACATATGAACATAGAATCAGCTCTACACCGTGAATACTACTGGAAGTGATGATTTAAGATTATCAACTCACTATGGCCATGTCCATAACAAGCAAAGCGCCCTGGAAACAAATCCCCAAACATATTTCTTTTCAGCACGCAATAATGCAATGGCATTAGGCGAGTACACACTGCACACCAGTCTCATCAGCAATTTACCTACCAAGATGTAAGATTCCTCTTTTAATACAGAAAGCCAACAAGATATATCTATCATACAGCCCTAGGTTTTGTTTTTGTTGTTGTTTTTCTTAAACAATTTGGTCACGATGCACCTTTGATATAAAAGCATTTTTAAACTTTATTATTAATACTCAGGACATTAGGAATTTCCAGCTTTTTTTTTCAGTAGCATTTGTAGAACCACTTTTGGTAACAAATACAGTAGTTAGGAATATGCATCCAATTCAGAATGCATAATGTTTATCCTGAATCCTTTCTGGCTAAAAACAGGGCTGGCGCTGTGATGAGATATAGAACGAGAATCTACAAAAAACACTGTAACATGTTTGTTTTTTCCAGAGGCTACATCCTCTTTTGCTGGAATACTTTATAAATACATATTAAAAAGTAAGGCAACAACTCCAAACAGTCCAAGCTGTTTGCTCAACTCTTTTCCCAATTAGATTCGCAATCCTGGCGATCAATTTCATGGTTGTATTGTTTAATGTTTGTCTTTCTTATTTCATACGGTCCAAAAGGATATTTTTCTGACATTTCTAAAACATCTCTGGTATGTACGTTCAATGATGTATACAACTAATACTGGTCAGGTACTGAAGCCTGTGATGTCCCAGTGCCTGTTTTCAAAGGATTCAAGACAGTGATTTGGATTCACCATATACTGATGCATGAATCCAAAATTCCCTTCCCTACTATGTTTATCACCTCTTCTCTTTTCACTCCTAATTTTAAAACTGAAGGAGTACCAGGACTACCTGGTTACTGGAAAGATGCTCCGCCCAGTAGATAAAACTTTCACCAGGGACCTTTATAATTCAGGGCCCCATTTCACATGGACATTCATCTCATGAAGATGTGCAAAAGGAAAAGATGTCAAATTACAGTCAAGTTATCCAGAGGAGGATGTTATACAAACTTATAAGGAAATGACAGTCTTTTTTCTTCCTTTACTATAAATACATTTAACAGCTTAGCAGAAAGACAAGCTAAATTTAAGATTGTTCACATTTGAAAATTGTATCATACTCTCTGCTAGTGATAAATAAGGAACTCCTGATAATGGGATTTTAACATAGCAACTTCATCAACAGATCTTTGAAGATTGCTTTTTTTTTTTTTAAAAGAGGGTTAGAACAATGATTATGTTTGCAAAGTTCTGAGAAGTCCATCTACACTGTCCAAACTTTGGATTGAAGTCCTTATTTTTTTTTCCTTTACTTAGAGACAGGTATATACAGTGCTGTTGTAATAATGAAACAAATGTGAAATCTACTGTAAAGTTGCACAATACAGAAAACTGTTGCTCCATCTTCTACTACATAAATGTGTGACTCCACAGGTTAGTAATGTTGCTGTCATGTTTTTGTTAAGTTGGAATTATCCCATCGCGTCTAAGACCTCTCTTCAACTCCAGATCCTCCAATTTTTTCCACAATTCTTCACGCTCTTTTTCTTTCTTTTTCTCACTGTGGAAGAAACACAACATAATTGTAAGCAACTGAGAAGTTTAAAGAGATTTCCAACAATAACTGCCCCTTCACATATTCTCCCCCTACCCTGTGTCTGTTGTAAAGGCTTTTAGAGAGCTTAGTATTGAGCTCAAGGGTTTTCCTTTTTAGTTTTTCTACCCCATGGGTTTTCCTTTCTGACACTTTTAAAAATATAGACACAAAAGCAATACTAATGAAAAGAGTAGAAAATATTATTTTATGATTTCAAATTAACTTCCCTTTGTACTTAGCTTAGTACTGATATGCTACTTCGAAATTACTAAGAAACAAAAACAGGGATGATTTATATGTATCAGTTATCCTCAAGCCAAGGGCACTGAATGATTTTTACTTGGGGCCTACTTACAATATAATTTTCTCTTTGTCTCCAAATAGATTCTCAAAATGGATGCTAGAAATGGCATTGACAGAGAATGTAGAAGGCCCAAGAAACTATATCCTCTCCATTATTCACATCTATTTTTCCCACAACATTTATACCGAAATTCTTTGGTGGTTTCTGAAAACTTGTGATTTCAATTTTAATTAATAATCTTGAATGGCATTGTTGATATTATCAGTTATATATTAATTTTTTAAATTATCAAGCCTTAAAATTTAGTTCAATATCAATTTTACAGTGACTTATAGGCTTTCAGATGCATTGTTTGGTAAAATTTACCAAAAATTGAATGACCCAAAGTAAGGACAAAAAGTTTTATTTTTCCAAAATCTTTTTGAACATATTTTTTTAAAAAGGAAGATGTTTTGATATTAACCAAGTGGGAAGAACACATTCAAGGAAAATATAACTGTATTATAAATTAAATTCACATTTATTAAAAATAATCCACTGTATTATCCCTAGTTTTTTCATATCGCAGTGAATCAATTAAAAGTGGGCTTTAGATAACACTTGTGAATTCATAAATTTGAGTTATTCCTGAAAACAGAAGCTCTACCATCTCTGCTACAGGGGAACTGGTCCTTGTATCATACCATCTCACTAAAAATTTAACTCCAGCCACAGTACAATTTTACTGAGAGAAATTCACATGCATTAAGTAAAATTTGTAATTCTAATATCTCCTACCTTTTATGAAAATATCACTGGTATTTTTAAAAAGTTAACATCTACAGCAATTGGTATTAATCTTTATCCCCCTCCCCAAAGAAAAATCTGCAGAAACCTAAGTACTTGTGTGTGTTGGGGCGGGGGTTGGAGGGTGGGAGGTGTTACTGGGAAATGGGCTGGAGGCAGGGGGTTCTATCTCTAAGCTATACCCTGAGCCTTATTAAAATTTTTATTTTAAAACATGGTCTTGGTAAGTTGGCACAAACTGGCCTCAAACCTGAGATATTCCTGTCTTAGCCTCCCAATTATTGGGATTATAGGCATGTACCACCAAACCTGGCTAAAACCTAAAAATTTTATATTTATATTGTACTTGAATCTTGCAGGAATATTGAATTATATGATGATTACTGTCTATGCTCCATAATTAATATTTTGATACTTTAAAAGACGTGCTTACAGTTAGTTTCAGATATCTCAAATGGAATCTGCACAATATGAATTTCAGCAGACAAAATCATTGTCAAACAATTACCTACTCAATAATTTTGACCCTAAAAAGCTGTACTTATAGGTAATAAAGGGTTAGATTAAATGATCTTCCACTCATTCTGTATTCCAAATTCTTAATTGTAAGCAAGCTGTTTGGCAACTTATCACTTTTAGTTTCTCCTGGAGATAATACTAGTCTGAGTAAATGTTTTGAAGAGAACAATGATCTGAGTACATGTAAATCAACCCTATAGATCCTCCTGAATTTTAATGCATCTGACATTATGTAGAGGGAAAGTCATTCAAATGAAACAGCTCAACATACATCAGGCTTACATCACTCACAAGCTAAGTGCTGAAGTCACTCCAACACGCATCATCTTAATGCTCAAGTAATTCATTCATGTTTATGACAATGAATGCAATTTATATTGTGGGGCTTTTCTTCCAGATGAAATATATGCTGAGTTATCACAGAACTTTCATACTGATAGCTTTATCCTCAAAAATACTAAATATTTCTAACTTATTACTGTAATTCTTACTCTTTTCCACTTTCTCCCTACAGGTGGGAATTTGAAAACTTAACCATTGCTGGGCATGGTGGTGCATGCTTGAAATCCCAGCATTTGGGAGGCTGTGACTGGAGGATCATGGTTCACGGACAGCCTCAGCTGCTTAGTGAGGCTTTTCTTCAAAATAAAGAATAAAAAATAGGGTAGAGGGTGTAGCTCAGAGGTCGAATGCCCCTGGATTTCATCCCCAGACCCGCAAAAAAAAAAAAAAAAAAAAAAAAGGAAAATTTAACCATACTGTCAGGCTGGGGATAGTATCAGACTCTCTTCCTGTTGGCACATGTATTTAACAGTGCTAAAAAACTTACTCCATCCACTACTTTCAGATCTGTAATACTTAAAAGTTTGCTCTGAAATGAAGCCATTAACTTCTTGACATCCAGAAGGGAAATCTTCCATTCAGTTCTTCTCTGACAGTACCAAATAAATCCCTTTATACTCTTTTCCTACTCCCACAACTATGGAAAGACCAATGCTTCCATCTGCTCAGTATAACCATCTACTGCTCATTTAACCCTTGCTTTGAAAAAAAAAAAAAAAAAAAAAACTTCCTTAAGAAAGTCCACTCATTTTAAATCACTGTAATATATTAAAATAACAGAGTTGACCTCAGTTTTGTTTATGCCTGGTTTCCTTGGTTCTTTTCTTTTTCAAGGAATTGGTCTATTTAGTTTAGATGACAAGTGATCACAAATCCTTATTTACTAACTGTCACGCTGGGACTTGAACACATGGCCTTGAACATACTGGGTTCTATCACTGACCTATGCCTTCAACCTTTTCAAGATTCTTAACAGGATTCTTTAGCTTTAATCCTTGTTCAACTAGGATTGCTCTAAAAGATAAAACGTCACGTGTAATGCACTCTTTAATGGTGTGTCATGGTATTCAAATGTGTCCTTTAGTCTTTTTTGTGTGTGGTGCTAGGAAACCTTCAAGTTACCTCCCCTGGCCTTTTTTTTTTTTTTTTTTAATTGATTGTGAAACAGGGTCTCACTAGGTTGCTAAGAGTCTTGCTGTTGCTAAGGCTGTTAGAACCTGTGATCCTCCTGTCTCAGTCTCCTGGGTACTG
Organism: Muscardinus avellanarius; assembly: GCF_963383645.1. Taxonomy (NCBI): domain Eukaryota; kingdom Metazoa; phylum Chordata; class Mammalia; order Rodentia; family Gliridae; genus Muscardinus; species Muscardinus avellanarius. Next base: position 68,354,974 of record NC_137798.1, read on the forward strand.
GGATTACAGGAATGGGCCACCATACCTGGCCCTGTAGTCTCTGTTTGAAGTAACATTTTTTGTGTGTGTGTGTGGTACTGGGGTTCCTGGAAGCCCTTCTACCTCTGGGCTACACTCCCAGACCTATTTTTATATTTTTATTTGGAAACAGGGTCTCTTATGCCAGCGCGGCTGGCTTCGAACCTGAGCGATCCTCCTGTCTCTGCCTCCCAAGCGCGGGGATTACAAGCGTGCGCCACCACACCCGGCTAAGATTTAAATTTAATTTGAGGTATGAGTGGTTATTAAAATTGTAATGATTTCTAACAATCACTAATATAGTGAATTAAAGTTATTTAGGTTTCAAGTGTGGCAATGATATATCTCACAGTTAATATTTATCCCAATATTGTGGTATTAAAAAAAACTCAACCTCTCTGTCTACAGTTAAATATTTGGTCATATTTCATAATCAAGCTGTTTTTCATAAACCACATCTCTGATAACTTAAAATAAATGCATTCCTGTAATGGTCCTTTGTCCTCTAACACAAACCTTTGCCTCACTGCTTTTTTTTTTTTTCTCCAATAATACACAACTAACACATTCAAAATCAGTAAAACAAGCTGGACATGGTGGTGCACACTTGTAATCCCAGCATTCGGGAGGCTGAGTCGGGAAGATCAGAGTTTGTGGACAACCTCAGCTAATAAATTAGGCCCTTTGCAACTCAGTGAGACCTTGTTTCAAAATAAAAAATAGGGCTGCAGGTGTAGCTTGGAAGTAGAATACTCCTGGGTTCTGTCCCCAGTACAGAAAAGGGAAAAAAAAAAAAAATCAGGCAAAACAAAGAAGCAAGAAAATTATAGAGAATTTTGTCCAGGCAATTTAGCAAGGTCCTGGGTAGGAACATGCATTATCTAAGGTTTATGGCTTTACTATCTACAAAGCTGGGATTTGCTTCTAGATGGTCAGAGCCACACCTGAGGCCCAATTACTAAGAGCTTGCCAGACTTTCTTAAATCTCTCCTTATACATCTTTTGGAAAAGTAGACATATTGGACACAGAAATAACATATTTAGAAGATTAGACAAATGAAACCAGGACAGGCTTTACTAAGCCATAAGCATTTACTGCAGCATCCCACTGGTGTCTGCTCACTGATGGTCTTAAACAGTTTAGATTTATCTAATGCCAGACTATAGACCTCCATACACTTTTCATCACCATTTAGTGTAATGAATTTCCTGGGTTTTAGAATAGAAAGTAAGTTCTATGCCAAGGAGCTGGATGATGGTGTCTCATCCCTCAGCCCAATTCTAGTTCCCAACTTAGGAAAGGAAGTGAATCTGAATGGTGTCCTTAAGTGTACATGAAATAAGAGGTATGTGCTTGGCTCTTACCCCTAAGGCAGGACTGAAATAAAGGAAGGGAAGAAAGCCGACTTTATCAAAACAACAGTCATGATGCCTTGTTACTAATAAAGACACAGCTAACGAGCATGCAAAAACCAGTATGTAAATAAACAAACTGTGCTATTGTGATCTGGAATGCAAGTAGAAAACTTCAGAAAAGAACAAAGAAAGAACTCCATAGTTTCATGCACTGCAGACAAAAAAGCTTTAAAAAGTTACCGCTGACGATCTGACTTGTATGTAGCTGTCAGCTCATCAAACATGGTGCTGTTCATTTCCATAAAGGCCTTCAGCACGTTGTATACTAATGCCACAATAGCCCTGGGAAGCAGAGGAAAGGGAATGCATTTGTTAGATTCACATGATGGATGCTGAATGAGGAAAACAAAGGTACAAGGTCTGTCTGAATGAGCTCTTCTCTTATATACTGTTTCCATCCCTTCTTAGTTAAACCAACTGGACATCACCTAGAGTTCACTTCCATATCAAAAGATTTAAATGCTTTGCCGTTCAAAGTAAGATCTTTGTGAGGGGTGGCAGAATTAGAAAGAAAACAAAAGTCCAATTTTGCTTTTCTAAATATTGGTATCCAGAGTAGACCTGCCTATGGCCACCTGATAAACTTCAATTAACAAAAAGGCACATACAAAAATAAAACAACTTTGCCTTAAAAATAAGCAGCTGTGGTAGGCTTAACCTTAGAGACCTGAAGTTGCATATAAATTTTACATTTGAAACAATATACACAACTCATAAAAGTCAGAAGCTGTTACCATGGAAACAAATTTTATACATGCACACACATGATACCAAGCTCTTGTAAATTAGGCGGCTTAATGTGAACTATTTTTCTAACTGTGATTGGCATTAGTTCATCCACTCCTATTTAATCCCTCTGCTGACCCACACTGATGCTTATAAGGCAACTGCCAGGCTGCTGACAGTTGTTACAAGACATGGAACATGCCATGCAGCTAAACAGCCAAATTGGTGGCCCATTCATAAGTGGAAGAATAAGCGCTTGGATAACATGAAGGCTGTGTTATGATGGGGTTGATGGCTTCATACTACAATCTAAATAGCTTTGCCCTTTGTAGAAAACATACAACATTGTTTCTGTTTTTTAACAACTGTGCCTCCAAATATTACTATGGTGGTACTGGCAAAAATTAACCTATATATTAAACAAGCCATGGATTTTTCCCAAACATCTACAAGAAAGCATACTTGCTGAGTAGTTTCTTCCCTGTATCCATGAAAAGGAAAACATCACTTCTGTTAAGGTTTCAGATTGCCCTTCCTCACAAGCACAGTGGAGAGGCATCAAATACAGGATACTCAGTGTTCCAGACATTTCCTAGAATCACTCTCAAGGTCCTCAAGACACTATGTATATAATAGAAATTAACTGTTTATCATTATTTTTGTAAGTTTTTTTAATTTGGCAAATTTGAAAAATGAGAAATATAGTATTTTACAAATACATACAAAATTTTAAAAATAAACATATTATGATGTACTGAATTATATCTATCTATTCATTAGTACCACACTAAATTTTCCTTCTATTCCACAGAAAAATATGTAAAGCCACTCAAATATAGAAAACTTTAATTTTCATATAACTAGATTAAATTTCTTGCAGATTTTAAATATTTTTTTCCTCTATAAAATATGTCTTACAGCTGTGTTAATGGTTAAAAAATGGGTCTGGCTATAAAATGCAAGTCTACTCACACCACTTCCCTTCTTATAATCCTTCAGTATCTGATCATTTACTTGGTGAGGACTCGTGTGGGCTTTGTTCCCCTTTCTAATTATATCTTCCTGCACCCCAGCCCAAAGACCCTGCACTTTAGCCCACCAACCTCACAGGTCAGACCTTGACAGATGCTTTTGTAACTTTGTGCCTTTTTATGTGATGGATGCATTCCTGTCCAAAAGAGTTTTCCCCATCTCAAACACCTGCCAAATTCCTTTAAGATTCAATTTAATCACTGCAATCCCATCAATATCTTCTTGGCTCCAGAACATCCTCAAAATTAGCTCTTACCTTCATAGATAGCTCAAGAAGTCTCACAATAAGTGGGTATTTTAACAAAATAGCACTAAGTTGTTAGGATACCTATTTACTTGCGATGCTCCCAACCAACCAGCAAATTCCTAAAAGGCAGGAGTTTTATCTTTTCTTCTATCTCTTTAAGAACAAGGATAGTATCCGATACATAGCATTTAAGACATTTTATTAAACAAAAGAGGAAGGAAGAAGGGAGAGAAGAGCAGAGAGAGAGGAGATGAGAGGAAAGAGAGAGGAAAGGAAGGAAACTGAAGACCTACGGATTCCAATGCTCTTTTGAAATCCTATAAAGACTGGAAAACATGATGGGGAGGATGACATTAGAGTTTTCTTCTATCAAACTCATGATGTATTCATTATTCCAATAATAAAGCGCTCTTTCCGCCACCTTTTGGAAAAGAAAAAGACAAAATAAATTATAATCTTTCTAAATATAAGTATTTCAAAAGACTATTTGTAAATTATCCACTCAAAAGTAAAATTTATTATTATTATTATTATTATTATTATTATTATTATTATTATTATTATTATTATTTGCGGGTCTGGGGATGGAACCCAGGGGCATTTGACCTCCAAGCTACACCCCTGCCCTAATTTTTATTCTTTACTTTGAAACCAGGTCTCACTGAGTTGCAGAGAGCCTCACTAAGTAGCTGAGGCTGTCCGCGAACCGTGATCCTCCAGTCTCAGCCTCCCGAATGCTGGGATTACAAGCATGCGCCACCACGCCCGACGTAAAATTAATTATTAATCACACCTTACATTTTTGTGGATTTAAAATATCCTTAGAAAGTTCCAAAGTAGTTCATCAATGAAGACAAAAGTTTAATTTATACTCTCCTGTAAGTCTGCCTGTCTCAACTGATTCTACACTTTTCCTGCATAGCTCCCAAGCTCCAAGCAGCTTCTCCCACTTTCACATAAAGTACTGTCTCCCCATCACTTCAGTCCATCTGACAGCTCCCTTCCTGGCTCACCTCTCCATCCCACACACTTCAGATCACCCACAGGGCTCAGCATATGGTTTACATTCAGCAACAGATGCTCAGGAAGACCCACAGGTCCCCATCCCTGTAGAGCAGTCACATTTACTAGGCACTTCCTATGGCTAGACACTGAGCCTGTACCTGCAGGTGGGATGTATCATGATTCCCCAAAAGTAGGTACCACTGTTCTCAACTTACCAATGAGGATACAGAGATTCAGAAACATCAGGTAACTTATCCAAAATTACACTGCTAGTAAATGTTGTAAGCTGGGGACTCAACCCTAGGACTCAAGCTCTTTCCAGAGTTTGTTTCTTCCTTTGAACAAGACAAGCCAGAAAATGGCTCTGAGTTTCAGAACTCGGAGACACTGCTCCCTATTCTATGCTCAAGTAATGATTCTAATTTGATCTGCTAGGCCTGAGTTGTTCAACTTGTATCTTATGAATTCAAAGGAATTCATCTCAAAAACAAAACCTAAAATCTCTTAAGAGTATTTACATAGGGAAAGGAAAAAAGAGAGTGGCTTCCTTCATTCATACAGATTAAGAAATTATGTTTTAGGAGGAAATTGGCACAAGATGAACCTACCAACACTCTAATAAATTACAGCCTTTCTGTTTACGTTATTCAACTTGGTTAAAAAAAAAAAAAATCCTGAGATTCATTAGGGGCTAGCTAGTCCCTGGAAGTACAAAGAAAACAAGCCGTGCTGCTTGTTTACTATGTGTTCAACACTGTGCTCTATTTTTTACACATATATTATTCCCTTTAAACATCACAAATAACAAAGTCAGTACCATTATTTCTACTTTGCAGATAAGAAAACTGAAGCTTAGAAAAGAAATGCTACTGGCTCAAGTTTCATTGCCAGCAACCAACAGACTCCAAATCCTCTGCTCTTAAGCTCTTTACTCTGTTATCCTTAAGAGGCTCATCACCTGATGGGGAAAAGGAATCTATGGTCCCATCCAATGTAAACCACACCAGAAGCTATGGCAGATGTAGGAATAAAGTACACAGAAAAAGAGCAGAATGAACATTGTAGAGTAAATGAAAAGTCTGTATGTCGACACCATGGAAAGACCATGTGAGGGCACAGTGAGGAGGCAGTGTGCATGCCGAGAAGCAGGGCCTTGCCAAAAACCAACCGTGCTGGCACCTGTTCTCAGACTTCCAGCCTCTAGAACTGTGAGAAAACGACTGTTGTTTAAGTCACTCTGTCTACAGTATTTTGTTACGTAGCCTGAGCTGACCAAGGCATTCTCTCTCCTTTCTAAGCTTCTGAGCATCGCTTAAGTCTCCCTAGTGATGCTCATTTTAAAAGATGTCCTGACCCCTTGGCCTCTCTTACACCAAACATCCTGATGAAAATGAAAAGGGTAAGCCAAATGCAATGGTACACATCTGTAATCCTAGTACCTGGGAGGCTGAGACAGGGGGATAATAGGTTCGAGACTAGCCTGACCAAGTTAGGGAGGTCACTCAACAACTTAAGTGAGAACTGTGTTTCAAAATAAAAAAATAAATAGGACTGAGCGTGAAGCTTAGAAGTATAATGTCCTAGGTTCAACTTCTAGTACCAAAGAGAAAAAAAGAAAAAGATAGGCGAACAACCTAGACATTTGAGTACCACAGGCCTTGTGTGTAATATTGCAAAGTATTTACATACTGTTTTAAATGTTTCTATTCTTATCCAGGCACCTATAATATCATCTGAACACTTTCACTCACTCCCCCCCTTTTTCTCTTTGTGGTACCATTTTTGTAGTGTCATGAGGTCACTACTTTGACATACCAACATGTCATTAGACAAATGAAAACAGGAGCAATAGCTGGTGTTTCTACCGCTGCAAGATAATGAGAACTTAAGAGAAGAGTCCACAATCAAATGACCCCATCAGAGGTGTGCTTTTATGCTACAAACTACAATGTGAAAATTCTTCTCAAAATGACAGGCAGTAAGTAGAATCAATCCTCTAGGTTTGTGAGAGTGGCCTTCAGCCTGAGGGTGAAATGGAAGCTGTCATCAACCCTGACACTCTTCTCTCCTGTGGGCTCCACAGCACCACAGCAAGGGCCCCAGTAGAGACATCAGAAGCCAGGTTTGCCTTCCCTGTGTTCTACCAGCAGCCACGAGGAGGCAGTGCAGGCCGCAGGAAGGTCAAGGCTTCAGCAAGTTCTGAACTTAACCCTCTCCCTAAGAACCTGGGAATGCAAAGCATTCTCTGAGCCTCCCATCTAAAAAATGAAAAAGAGCTTTATAGGATAATGTGAAGTTCAGAAATAATATAGGTAAAGCATCTAGCACAGATAGAATACTAGGGTTGTCTTTTCCCTCTTCAGTATTACTTAGTATTCTTTCTTATACACTAAAGCAGTGGTTCCCAAACGTATTTGGTTTACTGCTCCCTTTTCAGGAAAAAAAGTTACTTGGTGCATCCCTAAAAAATCTACCTCTTTTAAAAAAATAAACAAAAAGATGTAGTGACAATTTTGCATTGTTTTGTGTATCTAAATTTTGTTCCAGCACCTTCTAAGGTGATGGTATCATTAATTTGGGGGAAGCTATGCACTAAAGGAACCCATCCAGCAATTTCCTTGAGAGAACTTATCTCATTAGAGTTTCAGTGTTCACATCTGTAAAACACAGAATGCTTCCTTGCAGATATTATGAGTAACTCAACTATAGGACAAGGCTGCTATCCTTGAAGCAAACTCCTTTTTTTTTCTTGCAGTACTGGGGATGGAACCCAGGGGCATTCTACCTTCAAGCTACACCCCCAGCTGTATTTTTTGGGGGGGGTGGTACTGGGGTTCCTGGAAACCCTTCTACCTCCAGGCTACACTCCCAGACCTTTTTTTTTATATATATATACTTTATTTGGAAACAGTGTCTCTTAAGCCAGCACAGTTAGCTTCAAACCTGCGAGATCCTCCTGTCTCTGCCTCCCAAGTGCCCGGCCCAGCCCTATTTTTTATTCTTTATTTTGAAACAGGGTCTCACTGAGTTGCAAAGGGTCTCACTAAGTAGTAGCTGAGTCTGTCTTTGAATTGTGATCCTCCAGTCTCAGCCTCCAAATGCTGGGATTAAAAGTGTGCACAACTGGGGTTAATGCTACCACACCTGGCTCAAAGCAAACTCCTTTTGAAATACATACCTGTACCTTGCTCATATATATATTTTTAATACTAGGGTTTGAAGCCAAGAGCAGCCTATCTCCAAGCTAAACTGCCAGCCCCCCTTTCCCCCCCACGTTTAAAAAATTGGTGCATTGTGGTCATACATCTTAATGTAGTACAAGATGTTAGAGGCATATATGCACACATCACTTTAGCCCTTACCCAATCCCCACTCCATCAGCCTTTTATTTTTGAAACACAGTTTTACTAAGTTGCTGAGATGCCCTTTAATCTGAACTCCTCATGTCTCAGCTAGGTGAAACAGGGTCTTGCTACATTGATGACTGTCTCGCTACTTGCTGAGGCTGTCCTCGAACCTGAGATCCTTCTGTCTCAGCCTTCCAAGTACTGGGATTACAAGTGTGTGCCACTTTAAAAAAATTTCAAAGTTGATATTCTAGCTAACTATCTAAAAAACAAATCAGTCTGATGCATTACACTGTGAACACACTGTCATGCTTCTCAACAAGAATTACTGACTATTGAGTGTTGGGAATTCAATGTTACATTTCAGTGGGCTCTGAGATTGTGCCAGTTATGTACCAGCAAAAGAGAAGAAAGATGTGGTGGTACACACTTGTAATCCCAGCATTCGGGAGGCTGAGACCAGAGGATTGCGGTTCACGGAGAGCTTCAACTACTTAGTGAGGCCCTTATCAATTCAGTGAGACTGTTTCAAAATAAAGATTAAAAAGTAGGGCTGCGGGTGTAGCTCAGAGATAGAATGTCCCTGTGTTCCATCCTCAGTACTGCAATTAAAAAAAAAGGATGTAAATTAATTTTAATACATTGTAGGATGGACCCTGATTTCTGAAATGTGAAAGTGGGCCAGGTTTGGTGGCACACAATTGTAATCCCAGTGCTTGGGAGGCTGAGATAGGAGGATCTGGGTTCATGGTTAGCCTCAGCTACTTAGTGAGACCCTGTTTCAAAAATAAAGAATAATAAATCGGGCTGGGAGTATAGCTCAGAAGTAGAATGACTCTGAGTTCAATCCCCAGCAACACCAAAAAAAAAAAGTGAAAGTGAGAAAAAATTACATTTAGCATTAAAGAGTAGCAACACTACTCGAAGTATCCAAACATACTCAGAAGGCAACTGTACACTGAAATATATAAAGTGGTGATCAACTTCATTTAGACAAAATTTTAATTAATATATGTTTAGATTTGGTTCTAAAAATGATATGGTTGCTATAGTTGATTATATGAGAAAAGAGCATATAAAAGCCAAAACAGCAAAAAGTAATAGAAATTAAAAATAGCAAATAAAAAAAGATACAGCAGCTGGGCTTGGTGGCACATGCCTATAATCCTAGTACTTCAGAGGCTGAGACAGGAGGATCATAAAATCCAGGGCAGCCCCTGCAACCTGGCAAGGCCATCAGCAATTTAGAGAAACCTGTCTCAAAATAAGAAATTAGCTTGGAGGTAGAATGCCTCCAGGTTCAATCCCCAGTATCAAAAAAAAAAACAAAAAAAGAAAAGAAACAAAGAAATGAAAAACTCCAAGCAGCTTTCAATATAAATAAAACTTAAGCAAAACAATTCATGTTGCACAGGGTACTCTGGCTTCTGTCCTCTTTATTACTAACCTGAAAATGGGGGCTAGATACACACTTGGCAATTTGTTTAAACAAAGGTTCTTGAATTTTAACAAATTGTGAAGGTTCAATCACATCCAAAATTTCTTCCAGCTCCCCAAGGAACATGACCTGTAAGTTGAAGCAAAACAAAAAATCTAAGATATTTAATTTAAAAATCCACACCATTAATGACTGAAAAATGACTGAAAGTTTATAACCTTTGAAGAAAAATGTATACACAGAATGAAACAAGTAAACCAGGCATTATCCTTTTTCAGAGATGTTCATTTCACAAAGAATTCACCACAGGATACTTGTTAAAAATAAGTTCTCTATCTACATCATTGAAAATATAATTCTACTTAACTTTGAAAAATTATTCTTCTACCTGATATATATGTATATTACATACAACAAAGGGCACTAACGTATTGCACCAAGGCCCCTGGGAAATGACTTCCCTGCGGTGCTCGCCTCCCTGTTGCTAGCAACCCAGCTGCCTGCCCCCTCCTACCCCACCTTTTGATTTTCTTAAACAATGGGAGTGTGTCCTTCTCGCATGGATGTACAAGAGCCCACAGTGGCAAATGCAGTCACTTGCCACGCAGGTGCTTTCTCTGCTATGTGCCGACCAACAGACCAGAAGATGTCCAATCAGCAGCACAGATGAACAAACTCACCCACACCAAGGAACCACGTTAAACCTGTCAACACACCGACCACTGGCCCATTCTCTACACACACTGAATCTCATGACCTTAATGCCTCCAAAGAGAGCTTTCAGGTCACGAAATGGAGTCAGATCCAGGTCAGTTGTGTTAAATTAAATAGAAAAATGAAAGAAGTGAAAACCAGCTACTCATTTAGCCATGGAAAAATAACAATTAATTCAAACATGAAAAAAATACAATTAATTCAAACATGAAAACTGGCACCTCTAATGTATCTTGAAATTCTTTGGGTGCAATGTATGGTTTAATTTAACTTAATGGGTATTAGGAAGTAAGATGATTTTGAAATTGAGTAAATCAGCTTTTAGCAAATTAAAGCTGATTTGAGAAGGAGGTTGTGTCTGTAGACCTTTGCTACTTAAGAAACATTCAGAAGTTTTCCCCAAATAAAACCCTAAGAGCGAGCCTGATTTGTGGGCCATGGTCCATGCAATTCTGACCTTTTAGCAGATTGGCTGCAGGTCTGGGCAATAAATTAGGCTCACCTCCAAGCTTCTGCTTGGGGACTCACTCCCCACAACCTCACACCGTGGTACCTGCCTACCATGGTCTCGGCAAGGTGCAAATGACTGTAGGTCACAACCTGTGAGGGTCACTTGTGGACTGAAACTTAAAGCCTCTTGTGTATTTTAAGATTATATATTCTAGCCAGGTATGGTGGCACACACCTGCAATCCCAGTATTTGGGAGGCTGAGACAGGAGAATCACCCTCAGCTGATCGAAGATAGCCTCAGCAAGTAATGACACTCTTAGCAACCTAGCAAGACCCTATTTCCATAATAAATAAAATAAAGGGGGAGAGGATTAGGTATAGCTTGGAGGCAGAATGCTCCTGGATCCAATCTCCAGGTGCGCGCGCACGCGCGCGCGCACACACACACACACACACACACACGTTACATATTCCAAGATCCCATCTATGGTATGCTTTAAATTGAGGGCTGGAACAAGTTGCTCTAATATCTATCTATAGTAACAGAAAACCTCCATAATATGAACAAGGTCAGGAGGAAGGAGATATCAACAGAGGCAGACAACTGGATACATGGGGGGAACTCGAGCCATCCTGCAGTCACCTGGGACTGAGCAACATAGGAGACAAACAAGCACCCCAGGTCAGGAAGGCAAGCTCTGACCTAACCCACCATTCTTGCTTGGTGTGCTTGGGTTGGCTACTCCCCCTCTCTGGGGCTCGATTTCCTCCCTAGTAAAGTGAGAATGTTGACAGCCCGACTCACAGGGCTTCAAATGAGGTTTAGATGAGATGATATATATGTATGCATGCTTAGCTCATTGCCTGGCACTCAGCAAAGCACTTAGTAAGCTAGTGATACTCTGACAGTAAGCACTTACCTCTTTTTGACTGCATGTTTTAGGCCAAAATTTCATTAACCCCCTAATAACCTGAAATGAAAGAAAAAAGTTACACTTTTCACATGTACTTTCAGGAAAAGTGGTTCTTCTGAAGTTTTTTTAAATTAAAAAAAAAAATACTTACTGGTTCTGTGAGTGAAGGATCTTTTTCCAAAAATTGTACTATACAATATGCCAACTGAAGAAACAAAAAAGCAAAAGATAAAATTTTGAATTCTATATATTAAAAGATCAAAAGGGTATTAAAACGTCCTTAAAAATTTCCAAACTCTGATTTTAACTTCACAATCAACTTATTTTAAGTATCATAAAAATTATATATATATATATATATATATATATATATATATATATATATAATCAAAGTAAAAGGCTACTTTAAGAAGAAAAAAAACTTTGGAGATAGCATTTTCTATGCTGCCCTTGGACTTCTGAGCTCAAATAATCCTCCTGCCTGAGCCTTCCAAATAGCTGGGATGGTGGGCATGTACCATGACACCCAGCTAAAAGTGACTTTAATCAAGGAAAAGACTGGCACTTACAAGGTTCCAGATTTTTTTTTTTTAAGAGTATTGAGATGTGAGCCTCCAGGTAATGGAAAGCAGAAGTGAAACGCCACATTCTGTATATTCCAAAAGTCTCTCTGAATACAGTCTGGGCTCTGTCCATCTCATAGGCTTGTTTTCCCACTTCACTGAAATCAACAGTACTGTGCTTTGAGTACTACGCTTATCGAGGAGGTGGGCACTTTCTAAAAACCCAGCTTGTTACCTGCAATGGCAGGCACATTTACTAATGGTTTTATGAAGAAATAAAACGTTGTACCAGCCATAGTTAGAACCTAAAGAAATGCAAGAGAGTCCTACATTTGACTCTAACGCATCTAAGAATCCTTTTAAATGATCCTGAATGTGACATCACATTGCAAAAACAAAAGGCAAGATGTGTAAAGGGCTTGTAAAGATTCTTGGACAAGAAATCCACCCACACAAACACCAACATTTGATGGTGTCCAAAATTAGAAACATAAAGGACTAATTTTTCTTCAAAACATAGAATTTCACATTTAAAGAGCAACACTGCTTAGAAAAAATGTGCTACATTTTTATACAAACTCAAAACATTTCCATTGGAGGAAGGAGGAAGTTGGAGGTTTGAAATACTGAAACTAAAAGTACCACTAGATCATTTATCTGCCCTCTAGTGACATGCTTACCATGCAAGGCAGTGTTAGCACAGAAATTAGAGTGGGGACAAGACAGGATACAGTTTTTAAAGTAATAAAGGCTTAAAAAAGTGATCTTGAAAGACTTGTTTCCTTGTGAGAGTGTTCATTTGTGTGTATAAAGAAGGAAATGGTGAATGAAGTGGAAGGGAGCTTAAGGGCAGCTGATGGAGCGATGCAAATGAGGATGAAACAAAATACTCAGGAATGTTAAAAACCTTACACAACGTCCAAAGATCTAAATCTGGACAGCCCACCACACTCTAATGTAGACAATATGTTTAATATCCAACTGGGTGGACTTGGGCAAACATCAAAGTTTTCTGTAAAGTAAGACTGCGTAACGGAGGCTCCCACCTCAAAAATATTCCCATAATTTTACTATGTAAAGAAAAATATCTATACACTATATGTTCTAATTGTCCTCAGGAAGTATTTTAGACTTTATCAAGCCCTTTAAAAAAAAATAAGGCACTATCAATATCAAAAGGAATACTGAGTTTTGCAAACTTTTCATTTGTTTTCAAAGTAGTTGTACTTTAAAATTCTACCTGGGCGTGGAAGAGTGATAAGCTCCTGACAGTGTGTAAAGGGATCAACACTTTCACCAGAAACTGTTTGTGTTCTGCCTTAAGAGGTAAAGCAAAGCCATTGATAATACTAGGAAAAAGAAAAGAGACATGAATTAGCAATGTTACCACAACACACGAAACCAAGACAAACTATTCTTGTGAGATTGGTTAAGTCTCAATCAGTTCATGTTTGTCCAAAAACATAACCAACACATAAACCCAAACCCACCCCAGGGGCATTCAAGACTTCTTAGTTATCGCAGAGAGGACATTTAAGTAGGAAGAAAATTTAAGATAAGTAAATTTTGTTGAACCAACATCTCTTAAAATTAGTTTGACATTTCTCAAAGCCCTTTTTATCAAAAAACTCTTTGCCTTCCTTCTTCTCTTCCTTCTTTGTATAATCACCTGCCTTGCTCACTTTCTCTTTAAAAAGGACCCTTCCCATTTTCCATATCTTATTCCTTCTCATTCCTGAAATCTCTATTCAATGTTGGGAGGTCAATGAGAAAAAACAAGGTAACTCCACTTTCTTCTCCTTGGGTTAGGAGGAAAGACTAAGTTATCACACTGTCCAGCTATGTTAGTCTCCTGTGTGCAAAGAAACCTGGACAAGAGCTCTTTCCAATTCCCTCCTCTATTCCAGGCAGCAGCTGTTCTAGAACTATACCTGGGTACATGGTTCCACTGAAAATGGCCATCTGTTCAATTTATTGTAAACTTGCTTTCAGCAGATATGGGAAAGGCAGGTAGCCTAGAGACAAGACTTAGGAGGATAGGATGTTTTGGTGTAACTGGCCTGGCAACAATTAGATGGACTACCTCTAAAGCAATGGATGAACTTTCAGCCATTCTCGCAGAACTAGCAACACATAATTGTGGAACAAGGGGAACAGGAAATCGTGCCCTTTAGAGTCATTTGGGAAACATGCTAAGTACAAATGAGAGAGACCCAGTGTAAACATGGCAAGAGATCTAGGTCAGTGTTTCCCTGTGCCACCCGAACCTCGTCTTCAGAAGGGCATTCACCTGAGATTATCGAGTACAGAAGGTGCTTACCTTCCTAATATTTCCAGCAGTTCAGCTACACCATTGAAGTGTTCTGTTTCATAAACAAACCTTAAAAGAGAAGAGAAGAGAAGAGAAGAGAAGAGAGAAGAGAAGAGAAGAGAAGAGAAGAGAGGGGAGGGGAGGGGAGGGGAGGGGAGAAAGGCAAGAAGAAAGGGCGGAAGAGAGAGTGGGTGGAATAGTCAGTACACTGTGTTCAAATATTAGAGGTTTATATAATATTTCTATAAAAACATTAGCTTGGTTTCTCTAGCTCCCCCACCATCCACTTACCTTAGAAAAATATTGTTAATCTGTTTTCGGATAAATGCTCTAAGACCAAGAAACTTGCCATAAATTCTGTGTAGAACTGTTTTTAAGTAGTCCCGTTCCCGAGGGTCTTCACTATCAAACAGCTCCAAAAGCTAGTAAATGAAAGAACAGCTGTCAAAGGCAGTTTCAGGAAAGGATTTAGGCATGGCATCATTATGTAAATCCCTCCCTCCTTTCCTTCCTCACAAAGTTATCATCTATCATCTGCCGGGCACAGTGCTAGTCTTTGGGAATGTAGTATAAGTGAGTCAGACAAAGGGCCTATATCTAGCAAAGAGATCCACGGTAATAACAGCCAGCACACATAACATGATTATCAGGCAATTTTCTAAGCAATCTATATGGCCAAATCCTCCCAATAAGTTAACTGGGATTTCAACCCAAGCAATCAAAATCCATGACTAGAAACACAGTACTATGCTACCTACTAAGCTTATGGTCCAAATATACAATTAAGATAAACATTCATCGATATCAACATACACAGGTAAATGCATCAATCTAAATCAAAACAAGCCTTCAAAATTCCTAGTGATACTGGTAAGGTTCTCTTTTTAGATCTGAGTTCTTGCTACACAGGTGTGCTCACTATGTAAATAGTCACCAAACACTTTTTGTTTCTCTGTGTATGTTTCATGTGAATAACATGTTAAAGTCCTCAATCACTTATAATTTTAATTCAGTAAGAGAATCCCAATAACATCAGCATCTATGTCCTCATAATGTGACCCATGCCTTAGGTAGCACAGAAGAGAAAGCAAGCTAAGTTTCAGGCTAAGTGATGGTGGGCAGTACAGATTCAATTCATTTCCTATCAAATACTTCAGCTGCTTTGTTTCTGTAGAAATTTACTATTTGATATTAAATGTATATGGAAATACATGGGACCCAAGAGAGCCAAAACAATGGGGTAGGAGCAAAATTGGAGAGTTTAAACTTCTCAATTTCAAAACTTAGTTTACAATAACCAATAAAGAGTGATGCTGACATAGGATAGACATATAGCTCAAAAGAATAGAATTACAAGTCCAAAAATAATTCCTCAAATTTACAGTCAACTAATTCTCAGTGAGGATGTCAAGACATTTTAGTGTGGAATGAGTGGTCTTTTCAATCAATGCTGCTGGAACAACTGGATATCCATATGCAAAGAATAAAGTTGGACCCCTACCTTACAACATATACTTAACTCAAAATAATAATCTACTTAAAGATAAGAACTTAATATAAAAATGAACAAAGGATTTTAATAGATATATCATAAAAGGTACACAAGTGGCTAATAAGCACACAAAAAGATGCTTAATTTCACTAATCATTCAGAAATAAAAATTATAAACAAAACATCACTGATTTGATGGTTACAATTAAAAAGAAGAACAAACAATACAATGTGTTGGTGAGGCTCTGAAGAAACTGGAACTCTCACACATTGTTGGCAAGAATGTGAAATGATACAGTTACTTTGTAAGTCTGGCAGTTCCTCAAAACCTTCAGTTACTGTATGAGGAAACAACTCCACTCCTAGGTTTACAGTCAACAGAACTGAAACCACACAAAAACTTGTTCATAGTAGCAATACTCAAAACAGTCAAAAAGTGAAAACAGCCCAAATGCCCATCAACTGACGAAGGGACAAAATAGATATAACATATTATATATCCATAAAAGGGAATGAGTACTGTGTATCAATGCATTACTGTAACATGAGTGAACCCTCCAAACATGAAAATAACCAAAAGAAAACAGACACAAAAGGGCCTACATTGTATGATTCCATTTATATGAAATATTCAGACTAAGCAAATCCAGTGACATAAGTACAGTAGGAAGTGACTACTAATGGGTATGGGTTTGTTTGGGGGCTGATTCAACATTCTGCAATTATATGGTGGTTGCAGTTGCATAATTTTGTACAAATACTAAAACCTACTGAATTGCAAACTTCAAAAGGGTAACTTTATGTTATATAAATCATAATAAACCTGCTTAATAAACCTGCTACTTTTTTAAACGACAGTGAGTAAATTCCTCTAGCTGAAGAACAAACTTAGAAATTGAATTGTGTTGAGCTTTTAAATACATTCATAATCATCACAATAAAACAAAACTAGTATCTTTTATAGAAAAGCATTTCAAGAGTATATAGATGGCACACAAATAAAAGTAGACTACCACCATTATCAAAAAAATATCAAGACAGCTGGGCATGTAATCCCAGTACTTGGGAGGGTGAAAAAGGAGGATCACAGGTTTGAAGAGAGCCTCAGCAAAGTAGCAAGACTCTCTGCAACCTACCCAGACCCTGCTTCAAAAATAAAGTAAAAAGGACTATAGCTCAGAGGTAGAATGTCCTTAGATTCAATACCCAGTGCCATTAAAAAAAAAAAAGAGCTATCAAGCTATACACAAGCATGACTTTAGGTGACGAAGAAGATATGAGACTCAGTAGGCAGTAATCAAATGAATGTGCTTTTGTCTGGTGCTTTTCTCTGAATGAAAGAACTGCAGATAAAAAATTACCTTTTAATAATGGCAGGAAGCACAAACTGAAGACAGACTTCAAAAATGGGCATAAAGTCAGGCATGGTGGTACACTGCCTCCCAGTACTTGGGAGGCTGAGAAAGAAGAATCACAGGTTCGTGGCCAGCCTCAGCAAATTAGTGAGGCCCTATTTATAGGGCTGGTGCTGTGGCTCAGAAGCCAAACAACCCCTGGGTTTCATCCCCAGTACCACTACGGATAGGAGAATAATAAAACACTTTTTTTTTGGGTGGTGGTGGTACTGGGGGTGGAACCCAGGGGCTTTCTACCTCTGGGCTATACTCCCAGACCTATTTTATACTTTATTTGGAAGCAGGGACTCACTAAGTTGCTGAGAGCCTCACTCAGTAGCTGAGGCTGGCTTCGAACCTGTGCGATCCTCCTGTCTCAGCCTCCCAAGTGCTGGGATTACAAGCGTGCGCCACCACACCCCGCTAAAACACAATTTTTGCACACAATTCTGGGTTTTATAATGCCTATCATCCATCCACCCACTTGTGTGTTCAAAGAAATAAACAAGAATTTTTATTTGTTCTATACAAACACAATCTGCTTTCACAAAGCCTAATCTAATGGGGGATAAGAGGCAAATAAGCAGAGTAAGTAGTCTAGGATGCAGTATAAATACTTAACAAACCTATTTACTCTATTTGGAAAAAGTATAATAACAGGGAAGGTTTCTAGAGAAAGTGATGATATCCAGGCTGACCCAAAAAGAAATGAGGAGCTAGAAGTGGTGGAAGAGTTTGTATTCATTAGTTTTTCCTCACTATAACAAAATTCTTGGAAAAGGCTACTTGTGGGGGAAAAAAAGGGTTACTTAGCTCACAGTTTGGAAGGCTAAACATCCAAATGGCATGGTGCAGGCAGGCTTTATGGGAAGGGCTGCCCTATCAACTGTGTGGGAACAAGTGGTTACATCTCCAACCAGGAGCAGAGAGAGAGAGAGACTGGTGTCCCGTTATCCCTTCCAAAAGCATGCTCCCAAGGCCCTAAGTACCTCCCATCAGACCCTCCTTCTGAAAGATTCCATAGCACTTCCTAATATCAACTGGGAACCAAGCCTACAATCACAGTGGACCTTGGATGACACCCAAACCACACCAAGCCATAGCAGTGCTCATGGAGGATTCAATAAACCCTTACCAGCAGCCTATCTGAATAGAAGATGCTATTAGTAACACCTGTCACGTCTGCATCCATTTAGCAATAATACAAATAAATCATCTACTGTGATCTTTACATGCCAGAGACTTATCTTGTTGCTGGGCACACACAAAGTGCTGAACAAACTTGGAGCTCACTAGGGAAAGCAATGAGCAAGTTAATATTCATTTCCACAGAAAAATATTCTATCTACAAAAGGCATTTGGCCCCGAGGGCAAAAAACAGACCCAGATGAACTCTTTATGTGTGGTTTGCTAAAAAATGACATACCTAACCCACTCATTTCATGCCTTGTTAATGGAAATGATTAGCCTTTTAAGTTCTTTTTTTTAATTTGGTTTCTATTTTTAAGTGTTGCAAAAGGGCTTAATGAGCAATTTGCAACTAACAAAGGAGAATGTTTGAGGGGGTGCAATGCTAGTAAAATGTCAATCAACTACGCTTATGTACTGTTAATCTTTAGAGTTTAATGAATAGATAGATAGATAGATAGAAAGAAAGAGAAAGATAGACAGCAGTACTGGGGATGGAACCCAGGTACCTCCAAGCGACACCCCAGCCCTATTTTTTAGTCTTTTTATTTTTGAAACAGGGTCTCACTGAATTGCAAAGGACCTCACTAAGTATATGAGGCTGTCCGCAAACCGTGATCTTCCTGTCTCCACCTCCTGAATGCTGAAATTACAAGTGTGCGCCACCATGCCCAGCTTCTGAATATATAATTTAACAAAAATTATTTTACTGAAGTTTTCATGGTTCAGTTTTTATTTCTTGTTATAGTTCAAGATTCAACATCATCAGTGGATTAATTCATTGAGGAGTTCATAGCTGAATAAATGATTAAGGGGTGACGGAAACTAAGAGGTGGAACTCAGGTGAAGGGAATGGGTGCTCGGGGGCCCTATCTTGCCCTGGTCATTTACACACTCTCCCTCCTCTTCCCAGCCAGTGTGGGGTGCACAGCTCTGCTCTGCTGCATGCTCCCCACCGCCAAGCTGGGCCTCACCATAGTCCCAAAGAGGTGAATACAAGGGAACATGGACCAAAACTTCTGAAACCATGGGCCAAAATAAATCTTTCCTATTCTATTGACTTTCTCAGTTGTTTGGTCACAGCAACAGAAAGCTAACACTATCGTCAAAGAAAAGATATAACCAGGCCCTTAACTCCAGTTATTTACAAAGTCACAAGTATTAAATGTTTCATGGTCTGTAAGAAAGACTGGATGCAATATTAAACTATTTTTCTGTCAAAAAATAATTTTGACAATTTTAGTGTATGAGATAAAAGAAAAAGTATAAAAGTGTGTAGGCCATAAAGGAAACCGTAAAATGAGCTTTGATTTCCAAAATATATCACACTCACCACAAACCAAAAAGAAATGGAATTTGGTATCTCTAAGTACCTAGGTGTTCCATGCCATCCACAGTGTAATAGGCAACTTGTTGTCAAAGAAAAGTTGGAGAGTTTCCAAAGTGATTATAGAGAAAAGACAGGCCTGTCAACATGCTGACTAATTCTTTTTTGGACAGCTTTTCTGAAACTAACAAAGATGAACTGCATAATAATCTAGCCAAAGAATCCTTCTGTGAACTTCATAATAAATATAGAATTTACGTAAAGAGAAGAGTAATAAGGGTCTTCCAGTTAGACATGGAGACTGAACCTCTTTCCTCTTAAAAGCTCCCTAAAATGACAGTTGAAGGTATAAAAATGAAAGAAACCCAAAAAGTGAAGAAGACTGGAGAACAGATCAGACGTATCTGTAGACTTTTCAAAGATGAGAAGTAGATGACAATAGGTAACCATTCTAGTCTTCCTCCTGCTCCATTCTGCTAAGTATTTTTCCATTTTGCCAGTGGGGAGGAAAGCCAACAAGAAGCATGCCAATTCACACCATAAAAGGCAATAGATGTACTGTGATGGTTAGGCTATGACAAGTAACTCAAAACTGGAGAAATGGCTGAAAGTCTGCAGGAGTCACAAGAACCTCAGAAAGCTGTCCCATACAGCATTCTAAAGACTTACAATTCCTAGAGAGAATGAATGAGCAACTAGCTTGCCCTGATCATATCAGATGTTGCTAAAGGAAGCATTTACAGAAAATGTCAGGATTAAATAAAACCCTGTATACTTAAGAGGGAGAACTTTGCCAGCCTTCTCCCTCTGCTTAAGCTCCCAATTTTAGATAGGCAGATCATGTCTCTTTTGAGGGATAATGAAGAGACTAGAGAGAAAAGGCCCATAGATAAACTACTATCTGAGGGTTTCTCAGTGAAATAAAAAGTCCTTACCCAATTATCATATTGAAACTCAACAGCTGCCAAGAGTCAGTCACACATACAAATATAAAGAGTACACCTACCTATGGGTACATTCACACACACACACACACACACACACACACACACACACACACACACTCAAAGGTTCTCAGCAACTTTTTGGTAAACTAACATGTAACAATGACTATGAAATCAAGACTCACCAGAGGTATAACATAAAAGACAAATGCCAAACAAAGGATTACAGTGAACTCATAGGAAGCAGGTACAATGCCAGGAATAATAATAAATCGCAAAAAGGAACCTATATAAGCCGGGCGTAGTGGCGCATGCATGTAATCCCAGCATGGAGACAGGAGGATCACACAGGTTTGAAGCCAGCCTCAGCTACTTAGTGAGACCCTGTTTCCAAATAAAAGTATAAAATAGGTCTGGGAATATAGCTCAGAGGTAGAAAAGCTCTGGGTTCCATCCCCAGTACCACACACAAAAAAGGAACCTATAACATCCTCAAAGATAAGACAAATATACTGGATCCCTGAAACAAAAACAGAGTGCTATTAAAGATGAATATGAAAGAACTTTTGGAAATTTAAAACATAATAAAAATTTAAAAATTCACAAAGACTAGAACATTAAAATGAGCAAATCTTTTCCCTTCAAGTATAATCAAAAGATAGAAAGAGTATACATTAAGAAAGAAGGTAGGAAAACTAGAGGACTGATCCAGAAGTTTCAATATGTGAAAAGGGTAATCCAGAGATAAAACAGAAAACCAAAACAGGATATTATCTGAGGAAGACTTCAATTTGGTGCAAGATTTCGGGGGAAGGGCATGAATTTATGTGTAAATATGACTACATAAGGTGTTATGCATAATAAATAAAGATCCACAATAATGCATATTTCTTTGAAGTCACTGTATTTGGCCTCAAAGAGATCTCAAAAGAGAAAACAGGTCACTGCAAAGGAAAAGGCATTTCACTGGCCCATACAGCCTCAATACCAACACTGGAAGCCAAAAGTCAATGGAGCAATTCCTTAAACAGTTCAGGTTAGAAAAATAAATTGATACGAATTTCTATCTAGCCAAAATGTCATTCAAGTATATGAGTAGATGGAAATGCTTTCAGGCAAGTAATCTCAGAAAATGTATACCTCATTCACTCTTTCCTAGGTATGTTCCGCCAGTATGAAAGAGGGAAGTTAAGCAAGAAAAGACATGGCCCAGAAGAATGGCAAGGGGTGTCTCAGGATACCCACTGTGGATCTGGCCTAGGGAAAGCCACCTGTGCAGATGAGAGCAAGATGACCAGGATTAACTGATAGGCAGGGCACACTGAGAAGAGGATACCAGTAACCAAGACACAGAATGAGAGAAAGCAAAAATAAAGCAACTCTTTATTCCAGGGTCTTAGAAGGAGCTCCACAAGAAAAGAAATGTAATTATGTGCCTTGGGTATAAACAATATTTATATGGTCAGAATCATGTAAATAGTATACTTTGATTTCGTTAAAATCTGTGATGCAACTACATTGGATACGAAAAAGGAATATAAAGGAAGGTATATTATAACATAATAGGAAGTCATCAGATAAAATCTAAAATTAAAAATCAAGAAATACAATATTATTATAGTATTTAGAAATATGGAGATAAATACATGGAAACATCAAAAAGAGGGGAATATGATTGCCTGCAGGGAATGAATCGCTGGATCAGAAAAGATGAGACAAGGGATTGCTACTTTTCATTATAAACTATATAAATATAGTCAAATTTTTGAAGTGGGCCTTACTTTGTTAATTTTTAAAAGTCATATTAATGACTTTAAGCAAAAAACCCAGCTGCCCTCTACTACAACAGAGAACCACTCTGCTCTACTACATGCTAAATAATATTTTAAAGATCAGAAATCTTAAATAATAAAATTAGTATTCAGGATATCTTCATCCAAACTGACTCAGAGAACTATAATAAGACTTCTACATTTCTGGCTTTCTTTGTGTCATTAGCTATTTTACTACCTAAAAACTACACAGAGTAGCTTCCTAATATCTTCACCTTGACTATGTAATGCACATGAAGAAGAAAACTGTCCAGAACCAAGAAAAAAAAAGCCAGTGGTAGCTCAATTCCAATGAATGGGAACAAGTCAGGGGACCACTATATAAAATGAAATGAACTCTGGGGACCATGAGGAAGCACAGTGGGGACACAGAAACAAAAGGTTTCTAGCAATTCAGTCTTTAAGATCCCTATGGAAATTAAGTATTAAAAAAAAATCAACAACTCCTAATCCAGGCATTCTTTCCAAACACAGGATAAGCCCTGTGTTTTGTTTTGTTTTTGTTTTTTAAATCTTTAAGGTTTTTGAGCTAAATACTGGACAAGACAAGATGAGATGATTTATTGTTGGTCAGTACTGGCTATCTCCTAATAAAATTCTAGGTAAAATAAATGCTCTAAAGTTTTATTTGTTATAGACTTTGAGAGAGCAATGTAAACATTTTGACATATTCAAGGAACCTGTTTGGAAAATAGCTCTTTGTAGGAGCTAATATTCAAGGCCTAAAGGAACTTATTTCAGTTTAGAATTTGAAAATTTTTAACAGCTTGGTTTGTGTCAGGTCCAATTTGTCTTGAGTTTTTAAAAATATGATAACAAAAGGTCACTTTTAAGGACAGGCTGGATGATTTGCATATTTTGCATGATAATTACAGCACCTTTCAGCTAAATATAACTGTAAAATGTGAAGTACAAATTACTAAATAGCAATCTCTAGCAGTATATATGTTTACGGGGATACTTGATTGTATGTCTCTTAGCAACCACTGGCTGCTTTTCAGATTTGCAGAGTGGTTGAAAGCAATCTTTAGAAATATGCTGCTAAACTCTGGGCATAATAATCCACCCAATGAACTAATTCAAGGTTTGGCAATTGATTTGTTTCTAAAGAAGGGGCAAGAAGGATTATAAAGAAGTCATTTTCCCAGCTCTCCAAGCACAAATGAAAATGATCTTTTTTGGGAATAGACCAAATTGATCCATAAGCACAGGCACATCTACAACATGTAGCTACAAATGACAGTTAACCAAGTTACCCAAGTCTGAAGTCAACATAACCATAATGAACTAGGGCACAATTTGGTGACTGGTAAATGTCTAATAAATGTAAAGACTTAGATGAGGACATAAAAAAGTTAAAGTTATATAAATCTAGACTTAATAATTAAGTCACAATGAAATCCCGGTAGACTAGTCAAACCACTCATACCTTCCAAATAAAAACATTCAAAACCCTTGAATAAAAAACAAGCCCAGCTTTCTGTCTGACCCATACACAATTTGGACTACAGCTCTCTTGAAAACTGAAGTTCCAGTAACAGTTGGCTGCCTCCCTCATCTAGCAGCTAAGTGGCAAGTGGGAACGGGGAGCAGGCCCACTCTCCCAGTCACTGGTCTCCAGCTCTCCTCTGATCACGCCCAGATTATTGCATTCTTGCCACCTGTCTGTTCTCTCTAAGGACGTGAAGGTGCTATCCCTGGCTTCTGCCTATTACCATTTATATGCTCCTGGCACTTGTAAACATTCACTTCCAACACTGATTGGAAGAAACTAGTTGGCAAAGTTGAATTAGTTAAGAATCCAAAGGCACAGGAGACCACATTTAATATCTGAGAGGGCCTGACAACCTGAGACGAACCATAAAAGTAAAGTGCAAAGGGTACCAATAATTTCAAATAGTTCATTACATGATGGGCCAATGGTATATGACTTCACAGAATGAAGCTACTAAAGAAAATACTACTAAAGAAGGTTCTCAAAACAAGAAATGATCGTAGCTGGGAGTGGTGGCACATGTGTGTAATCCCAGTACTTGGGAGGCTGAGACAGGAGACTCACAGGTTGGAGGACAGCCTCAGCAAGTAGTAGGACTCGCATCAGTCTAGTGAGACCCTGTTTCCAAAGAAAAATAAAATAGGGCTGGGGATGTGGCTCAGAGGGAGAATACCCCTGGGGTGTGTATGTGATTATTTCATTCTCATCACACACACACACACACACACACACACACACACACACACACACACACACACACTGATCCTAATAAAAATATTAGTGACAGCAGACTGGCACATTTACTGAATTTGCCCTACATCAAGAACTGTTCTAAGTACCTGTATTCACTCATTACATTTCCACAACCCTATGATATATTATGATAATATAACATTACATTATGTTATATTATGGATATCTACATCTAATTTCAAGATTAGGAAACTGAGACAAAGAAGACCTATATAACTTGCCCAAGGCCTCACAATGAAAAACAGAAGAACCTGAATTCAAACCAACCTCTACACTTACCCACTAATCTACTACTTCCTGATGAGAAAGAAAATTTTGAGGTGTTGAAAAGGACTCGAGACAACACAAAAAGCTTTCTTTGAATTTCACATTTTATTTTTATTTTATTTATTTATTTTTATTTATTTATTTACTTTTTGGTGGTACTGGGGGTGGAACCCAGAGGCTTTCTACCTCCGGGCTATATACTCCCAGACCTATTTTATATTTTATTTATTTATTTTATTTATTTTATTTATTTTTTAATATTTTTTTGGTGGTACTGGGGTTCCTGGAAGCCCTTCTACCTCCGGGCTACACTCCCAGACCTATTTTTTACATTTTTATTTGGAAACAGGGTCTCCTAAGCCAGCGCGCGTGGCTGGCTTCGAACCTGCGCGATTCTCCTGTCTCTGCCTCCCAAGCGTGGGGATTAAAAGCGTGCGCCACCACGCCCGGCCCCTATTTTATATTTTATTTGAAAACAGGGTCTCACTAAGTTACTAAGAGCCTCACTAAGTAGCTGAGGCTGGCTTCGAACCTGTGCGATCCTCCTATCTCAACCTCCCAAGCGCAGGGATTAGAAGCATGCACCACCACGCCTGGCTGAATTTCAGATTTTAAAAGGAACTATCCAAACACTGGAAGGAAGTAAATACAATGAATACTGGGCATTAAAGAATGGTGCAGTGTTACAAAAATAGTCTTAGGAAGGCTAAGGCACAAAGTCAGTTAAGATTCATAAAAACTGCAAAGCAATAAAATGAAAGTGTGCTTGTAATTGAAATCTTTTTATAATTTTTCTGATTGTAACAGATTGTGTGTGTGTGTGTGTGTGTGTATGTGTGTGTGTGTGTGTGTGTGTGTAAAAAGTGAAGATTGTTATACATAATCACAGCTTTTTAGACAATTAGTGATTTAGTGTATGTCCTTCCAAAATTGTTAATGCATGGCTTGAATGTGTCTCCCCAAATTCATGCTTTGAAAACTTAGCCACACTGTTAGGAGTGAGGCCTTAGAGATTCCTTCCACACTCATGAATGGATTAACGCCACTATAAAAGGAACGTGGGCCTGGTCTCTCTTTCTCTTGCCCTTTTACCTTCTGCCATGTAAATACACAGGAAGAAGATCCTCACCAGATGCCAACATCTTGATCTTAGACTTCCCAGCTTCGAGAACTCTAAGAAATAAATTTTTGTTCTGTATTCATTACTCAGTCTCAACTATGGTAGAGTTCCCCTTGGATGCATTTTCACTTTCTGCTACTCATTGTCAACCATGATCTGAAATTATTACATGGAAAATTCCAGAAATAAATGATTCATAAGTTTTAAATTACATGTCATCCTGAATAGTAGGATAACATCTCACACCATCCCAATTCATCCTGCCTGGGCGTGAATCATCCTTTGTCCAGCATATCTATGCAGAACATGATACCCACCCACCAGTCACTTGGTAGCCACCTAGGTTATCAGATCTCCTGTCACTTATAGAAGTGCTTATATGTAGGGTTCAGTACTGCTTGTGGCTTCGGGCATTCACTGATGATTCTTGGAACATGGCCCAGGGGAAAATACCACATTCTGTTAGAGCAGAACAAACAGACAAAAATACAAACTATTCCTTTACCCTAAAATAACTGTAGTGTTCTATAACATGCATATTTCACTTAAAAATAAATCACGTATAGCTCTTAATCAATTATTTCTACTACCTATGAATATTCTACATGAATGTCTACAGATTAGTCAACCAACTCCTACTAAGTTGTTTCTCCTATTAAGTTGTTTCTAATTTTATAATAATTACTAACAATGATATCTTCAATATCTTGGTACATTTATTTTTGTGTACACATCTAATTATTTCTTGTGGACTTGCTGGGTCACACTGAAGTTAATAGAATACTGTCAGATTTCCTCTTCAGAATAATGATACCAATTTATTGAATATATGTATGTACCTATCTCTTTATTTACTGATGTATCTATTTATGGGTTTTATAGCATACTCAGAAAAGTCTTCTCCCAAGCTTCTATTATGCTCCATTTTTCTGTTCCAAAAGCACAGTTCTAATTAGTATACTAATTATACTTTATAGTATGCTTTATTTTATTTTTTTGCAGTGCTGAGGCTACAACTGTTTTATTATATAACAGGTAAAGCATCCTATCATTAGTCATTTTCCTCAAAAAAAATTTCATAAACTCTGAAATTTTCAGGTAAAAAAATAACTGGAATTTTAATTAGAGGCACACTAAATATATAGATTAACTTGGAGATTATATAAATATCTTTATGATGGCAAGTTTTCCCATCTAGGAATATATTATGATTTTGCATTTATTCAAGTCTACTGTACAAACTTTTATTCTAAGTTTCACATAATTTTTTTTTGGGGGGGTGGTACTGGAGTTCCTGGAAACCCTTCTACCTCCAGGTTACACTCCCAGACCTATTTTATATTTTTTTTAAATTTGGAAACAGGGTCTCTTAAGCCGGCTAGGCTGGCTTCAAACCAGTGCGATCCTCCTATCTCTGCCTCCCAAGCGCAGGGATTACAAGCGTGTGCCACCATGCCCGGCTTCACATAAATTTTTAAGTTTTATTTCAAAGTTGGGGAGGTAGCTTAATAGTAAAGCACAATTTTGAGGTGTCTCCTATTTTACTTTTAGGGTCTCATTTATCCTGCTCTATTCATGTCATGAATGAGGACCCTTAGGCTTAGGAACCAAGTGTACATACTTGCTGAAAGTCACATTGCAAGCAGACAAAAGAGCCAGGGTTTGAATGCAGTTCTTTTCTGTCCCCACAGCTCACATACTTAACTTCTAAAAAATATTTACAAGGGGAGTCAGAATTCAAAACCATAGTTTCTTATAACTCTCCAATATAACATGGCAAATAGCTCTCAATTCTTATTTTGCTTCTGTATTCAGTGAAAGGGGGGGGATGAAAGTTTGTGTGTGTGTGTGTGTGTGTGTGTGTGTGTGTGTGTGTGTGTTTTGGTGGTACTGGGGGTGGGACTCAGAGGCTTTCTACCTCCGGGCTATACTCCCAGACCTATTTTATATTTTATTTGGAAACAGGGTCTCACTAAGTTGCTGAGAGCCTCACTAAGTAGCTGAGGCTGGCTTTGAACCTGTGCGATCCTCCTGTCTCAGCCTCCCAAGCGTGGGCATTACAGGTATGCGCCACTGCACCCGGCTGAAAGATTTTAAAAAAGAAAAAAAAATAGGATAAAGACTATACCTAGCTAATATGGAAAACAGGTTGAAATCTCATGGCTAGATTGAACCAAGTCTAATTGAATAAAGAAGTTGAAATCACCGAAATAATTTGTGAGGCCACTGAGAATCTACAAAATAAGAAATCTGCCCAAAGAAATAAATAAGGTAAATGTCATCTTGACTCGCAAAAGGACAAGTGTGAGGGTTCATGCCACAAGAGAACCAGGCTCAGGTACAAATCCACCAGGACCAGGGGGGACCACGAGGGTCTACAGGATAGAGAAACAAGCAGGGATGACGTGAGGGTGTAAAAGGCCTGCGTACAGAGTTCAGAAGTGGGAAGGACCTGCCAGCTCAAAGACATGCAAGGCCCTGGAGAGGATGTGTGAGAGGGAGGCGGAATAAGAGGAGCAGAATGAGATATTATCAAAAACTCCTCAAGCTCCAAAGGCCTATCCATTCCCAGGAGGACCAAGTCAAGACCAAGCCACACAGAAACCAAGCTCAGAACCAGAGGGGAACTGAGGCCTGACCTGAAAAGGTATTGAGATCCCCATTAAGTGGTCAGAAGACTAAAGTGTAAAGAAGGGAAAGTAAAGAAGGTAAAGGTTGGGAAAACGAGAAGGGACTTCTCATTGGAAGTTGGACTTCCTACATATACTTTATCTCTTGTCTCTGGCAGAACTCTGGGATAGACAGACCATCCCATGGCTCACAGCACTGAGGGCAGGCTCTGACAGCAGAAGCCCACGGAAGTTCACTCATATGCCATAGGAGAGACGAATGGCACTCCTTTTTGTGATAAAGTCACACAGCCATAGATGAGGGGAACGCTACAAATACAAGGTCCTGCTTTTGCCACCAAACTGAACAAGGTCTGGTCCTCTCTTTACACACAAAACGAAGAACTACAGGAAGGATAATAACACACTAAAGCAAATTTCTAAATGGTTCAGAGAGAGAATTCAGAGATTACCAATTACTGACTAAAGTACTGGGATTTCTAAAGGCATATCCTGGGGCTCTATAGGCCTTGGCTACTTTAACAATTTTAATCAATGGCTTAGATGAGGCCACTAGTTAGCATATTTAAGGTTACAGATGTCATAAAGATATAAGATACAATGACTAAGGTAGATGAAAGAATAAAGATCCAGAAAAACCTCCAAAGACTGGGGAGAAATTATGCTCCATGGAATTGTGTGTCAGGCCCCATATGTAGCTGAAAAAGCAAGCTGCTTAACAATTAGGAACCAGGGAAAACAGGACTTCGCAGCAGCGTGTAAAAAAAAGTCAATTAGAAGTCAATTAAGATTATAAGTTGGCAAAGTCATGCCACCACAAGAAATACTAATGAAACTTTCCTCTGAAGAAACTGAGTCCAGATAAGGGGACAGGAACCTAGCTCTGACCTAACTACTATGGCATGGCCAGGCTCCTGGCAGGGTGTTCAGGCATACATGCCACGCTTCAAGACAAGTGGACATTTAGAAGATGCTGAAAGCTTCAAAATCTGACAAATGAGGAAAGTCAACAGAACTAAATACTCGGTCTGTGGCAGAGAGAACACACATGGACAACCAGCAGGCCAGATCCAAAGCCTCATACGCCAAGGTGTGAGCCATGCTTCACCAATACTACACCAAAAATACTCCAGGTGTACAGCACAGGGGAGTGATTTGCCTCATATACCTCAGGGAGGGATGCAGGAGCTAGTGAGCTGCCCCCACACTCTCTGGGGGAAACAAGCAAAACTCCTTGCCAGCCCCAGGCTAACATTTGGATTTGGGGCTCAACTCTACTCAGCCACATTACCCAGGATGCACAGCAGCCTTGGTGGCTCTCAGCTCTCTGCAGGGAGCCTGCCCCTGGCAATCTGCTGCACTGAGCCAAAGGATACTGTTCTTTTTTGAAGTGTTAAAAAAAAAAAGTCAAAATATCAGCAGTGGCTCAACCCAACTATCCTGAATTCTAAATTTATTGATTTAATTAGGGAAGGGGTTGAAATCGTCCTAGGTTATCAGCCTTTATCCTGCCTGGTAAGGCACAGGAGATCAATATTCTGCCAAATTAATGTTTTCAATTTTCTGCTCATTGACTCATTAGGAGATACTCATTATTTTCTAAATGAGATGCCCTATGTAATTCAGAAAGAAGCTATGAGAGTCCATACACAAATTTGATTCCAGTATCCACTTTTACTGATGAATACCAATAAAAGAAACAAGAAGTTGTCACCTTAAAACTCAGTGGCATGAAGCACCTCAAGTTCCAGGTGAAAGTGAAGATATAGTCTATGATTATAAAATGTAAAGTGAAAAGGCAAAAACTACATTCCCTGAGAAGTTCCAGACAGGTTAGAATTAGTTGCTGGAGGGAAGTTCTAGAGTGTTAAACGGGACAATTCCCAGCTGTGAGATCCCCCAGTGCTCTGGATTTGACTACTTCTTAGAGCGTAATTATGCTCCACAGTTTGAACCTGCACTGTGTTTCTACAGATCCATGCAATACATCTTTAACAATCCTCATGCAAAAATAAGTTTTTAAATTACATAAAGATTCACAGGCACCGAGGTTATATAATTAGAATTTCTTCATAATTAAAACTTTAAAGAAAGCTGCAGGGATTCAGGCATCAGTATCCCTGGCTGATTAAAATGTAACTTATTTCCACCACAAATATATTTAAGAGATGCCTATTACTTTTAATAGGCAGTAATAGAAATTAACATATTACATATATATGTACCTTATTTCCACTACAAATTTAAGAGATGCTTATTACATTTAATAGGCAGTACAGAAATTAACACATTATATATTATATATTAACACACACACACACACACACACACACACACACACACACACATATATATATATATATATATTTGTTGAAGAGGAGACAGAGCTGTCATTGTGTTCTTTTTTAAAGAAATGTCTGAAAGAAAATAAGATAAGAGTATTAACAACTGAAAAACAAATACACATAACCACAAAAATTTGCTTACCTGTAATACAAATTTCTGATCTATGTATTTTTTGGCAATGCTGGGTTGGAATTCTTGGCTTTCCAAAAATCGTATGAAAAATTCATATACAAGCTGAAACAAACAGGTTATATGTTTAATTTCAAATTATAATTCACTAAGAATAATATTTTTAAAAAAACATGAAAAGTCTATTACACTAAAACTGGCAGGACTCAGAAAACTAGTAGGTTTTGAGATCAATCAATGAACCATGATAGCCTTTCTGTGGCTCATAGCTGCTGGGGTTTTGTTGTTGTTGTTTTGTTTTGTTTGTTTTGTTTTTGTTGTTGTTGTTTTGTGGTACTGGGGATGGAACCCAGGGCCATTCAACCTCTGAGCTACATTCCCAGCCCTATTTTTTTATTCTTTATTTTGAAAGAGGGTCTCACTGAGTTGTGAAGGGCCTTGCTAAGTAGCTGAGGCTGTCCACAAACTGCGGTCCTCTGGTCTCAACCTCCCAAATGCTGGGATTACAAGCGTGTGCCACCACGCCCGACTACTGTTATATTTTTTAACTTCCAAAATTAAAAATTGAAAAAGAGCCAAACAAGGCAAGTAAAAATGACCCATAATTTCACCATACATAAACAATCCCTGTTAACATTTAATGTACTTGCCTCCTTTTAAAAATATATTAATATACTGTACACAGACCTGTAAACAGTTTGACAACTACTTTTGCTATTTAAACAACACACTCTGAACAATTTATGTCAACATCACCTAGACCATCACTCTTAGTAACTATAAGTAGTTCATTAACATAATTTACAACAAATTTTATTATTCCTAATTAATTTAACCAATCTTCTATGCTTAGACATTTTTTGGTGTTTTTGGTAGGTATTTGTTTGATACTGAAGATTGAACCCGGGGTATCCTACTTCCGAGCTATACCCCCCAGCTCTATTTTTTATTCTTCATTTGAAAACAGGGTTTCACTAAGTTGCAGAGGACCTCACTACATAATTGAGAGGCTGGCCACAAACCTGCAAACATCCTGTCTCAACCTACCAACTACTGGGATTACAAGCGTGTGCCACCTTTATGTTCAAACATTTAAGTTTTGAATAATTTCTCTATCAAAGCATGCCACAATGTGCATCACAGAACACACATGAGGGTGTACTCCTTCAATTATTTCATAAATAATTATTCAATTATTTTTTTGTGTGTGTGTGGTACTGGGCGTGGAACCCAGGGGCTTTCTACCTCCAGCCTATACCTCCAGCCCTTAAGTCACTGAGGTGTGTGTGTGTGTGTGTGTGTGTGTGTGTCCCTCACTAAGTAGCTGAGGCTGGCTTCGAACCTGTACGATCCTTCTGTCTCAGCCTCCCAAGCACACTGGGATTACAAGCATGCACCACCATGCCCGGCTTTCATAAAGATTTGGTGTGTGTGTGTGTGTGTGTGTGTGTGTGTGTGTGTGTGGGGGGGGGGGTCTGGAGATGAAACCTAGGGGCATTCAACTTCCGAGCTACAACCTCTGCCCTATTTTTTATTCTTTATTTTGAAACTGGGTCTCACTTAAATAGCTGAGGCTGTCTGTGAACCATGATCCTCCAGTCTCAGCCTCCCAAATGCTGGGATTAGAAGCATGTGCCACCACGCCCAGCTTTCATAAAGATTTCTAAAAGGGGATTTTGTAGGTAAAAAGATAACCAAACATTCAGTTTTGTTTTGTTTTGTTTTGGGGAGGGGGGTACTGGGGATGGAACCCAAGGGCATTCTACCTACAAGCTATACGCCCAGCCCTATTTTTTATTCTTTATTTTGAAACAGGGCCTCACTGAGTTGCAAAGGGCCTCACTAAGTAGCTGAGGCTGTCCACGAACTGAGAGATTCTCCTGTTTCAGCCTCCCAAATGCTGGGATTACAAGTATGCACCACCACACCTGGCTCACACTCAGAATTTTTGATACCCATTGCCAAATTTCCTTTTAAGAGTTTATGGCAATTTATATCTTTCTAATCAATATATGATATAATGTAATATTCACATTTAAATAAAGAGTAATAATATTCTCATCTACAGTCAACTTCAAATTAGAACTCTAATACTGAGAGTTCATGTTTCTCTTTCCTTGTGTAATGAATTCATATTAAAGGCTGTATCAAATACTGGCAGTACTGTGTAACAGTACATCAAAACCAGAACCTTTAAGAGACAGGTGCTGGACTGGAAGCCTACTCTGTTCCTTACTAACAGTGTATTCTGATAAAATTAATTTATCTGAAATTATTTCTTCAGTTTTATACTGAAGATGAAAATTTCTAAGATTAAATGTGACATTACAGTTGGGCATGGTGGCGCTCGTTTGTATGATTGTAATTTCAACATTTGGGAGGCTGACACAGGAGGATTACAGTTCAAAGACAGCCTCAGCTACTTAGTAAGTCCCTTTGCAACTCAGTGAGACTCTGTTTCAAAATAAAAAATAAAAAAATAGAGCTGGCCGGGCTTGGTGGCGCACACTTGTAATCCCCGCACTTGGGAGGCGGAGACAGGAGGATCGTGCAGGTTCGAAGCCAGCCACGCTGGCTTAAGAGACCCTGTTTCCAAAAATTAAAAAATAGGTCTGGGAGTGTAGCCCGGAGGTAGAAGGGCTTCCAGGAACCCCAATGCCACCAAAAAAAGGGGGGGGGGGCTGAGGGTGTAGCCCAGAGGTAGAATGACCCTGGGTTCCATCCCCAGTACCACAAAAATAAATAAATAAATAAATAAATAAATAAATAAATAAATAAATAAATACGATATTACATAAAAAGTCTTTTGCACAGTGACTAACGCACATAATCATCTTGCCTAAAACAGCATTTGCTGTTTCCACTTAAAAATTAACAAGGTTCGCCAGGCGTGATAGCACATGCTTGTAATCCCCGCGCTTGGGAGGCTGAGACAGGAGGATCGCACGGGTTCGAAGCCAGCCTCAGCTACTTAGTGAGGCTTTCAGCAACATAGTGAGACCCTGTTTCCAAATAAAATATAAA
The DNA here is from genome assembly GCF_963383645.1 of Muscardinus avellanarius. NCBI lineage: Eukaryota > Metazoa > Chordata > Mammalia > Rodentia > Gliridae > Muscardinus > Muscardinus avellanarius. The sequence goes on from NC_137798.1 coordinate 68,389,097, forward strand.
GAAAGGTCTGGGAGTATAGCCCGGACGTAGAAAGCCTCTGGTACCCCTAGTACCACCAATAAATAAATAAATAAATAAATAAATAAATAAATAAAACAAAGTCCCCCCAAAGTTTTTTTATTTATATAAGATGTAATATGCATATAGAAATACATATAATTATACTTAACATTTATATATAACTAGATATAAAAATTGAGAAAACCTATAATATTTCATATGTGAAACAATAAAATATATTATATGTTAACATCAGTCATACTTTTTATGAAAAATAACTTTAATTTCCAAAAGGCTATTGAAAAAGAACATTATTTTATACTTTGGTAAATTTCTTTCATAGCTGGTTTAATGGAAGACAGATTCTCATTTGTTTCTATACTCAATCTGCTGGGGTTTTTTAAGTATATTTAAAAAAGCAAAGCCTCACACAGATCTAATAGTTGGAAGGCAGTTACACTCATCACTATACCACCAACACTAGATCTAGTAGTTGAAAAGGGAGAGTATTTGGGAATCTTTCCACAGAATTCTGGATATTCTTCCTTGATATTACCCCCAAAATTCAACAAATTTTCATTTTTTAAGATTAGCTATAATGCAAAATCTAAAATTATATCAGTGAACTCTTCATATGCTCCCTGCCTTTTTTTTTTTTTCCTTTACTTTTCTTTTTTGAAATAGGGGCTTGCTAAATTGCAGAGGCTGGCCTCAAACCTGTGATCCACCTATCTCAGCCTTTCAAATACAGAGATTACAGACCTGTGCCACCATATCAAACTGAACTTTTCATAGTTTGTTACACTAAAATCTAATCATCTGTCTTGCATTTTGACTGAGCCTTTATCCATGCATGGTTTCCTAACATGATTCATTTGCCAACTGGAAAATATTAGTTTACTGAATTATGTAGATCTTTCAAATGTTGACATGTTTCATTACACAGTATATAAAAATCACATTCTTTACCCCCTCTAAAAGTCTTTAAATTTTGGGAAGTTGTAATGCTCAAAGTAACAGATGCAAGACAGACACGACCTCCCAAGTACTGGGATTACTAACATGTGCCACCATGCCCGGCTCAGATACAATTTTTCTGAAATTCTGCTTCTAAATTTTGCATTAGCTGTTCTAATTCTATTACTGCTAATAAATACTGTCAACTGGTTTCCTTAAGAAAAAATATCTGTCTTAGTAACTATAGCTTCTTAGTTGCTCCTTTAAGTAAAAACTTTTCATGAAAAAACAGCTAACTTTTTCAGCATGTAGCTCAAAACAATCATACAAGTGTCTTTCCACAAACAATCCTACAAAGACTTCAGAATGTGGCCCATGTGGTTTGTGCATACTTCCTCCATTTCATCATACAGAATAATTTTTAAGATGTGTGCTGAAGGGCTGAATTTTAATAAAATTAATAATCTCTACTGCATCTTCAAAGACTTCTCAAGTAAAATGGGCTTATTTTTAATTATAAGCATGTGGCAGTAAAGAACACAATAACCACATGACCAGTATGATACAACTTCCTTGATTCATGCTAAGGCAACAGCAGTCTTAACTATCACTGCTTCTACAAAACACACACACACACACACACACACACACACACACACACACACTCACTCTTGACCTTGTAGGCCTCTCTGAAACTCAAGTCTCACTCTCTCCCTGGCAAGGGTCCGCAGATAACACTAACTTAAAATGTTTCCTATAGCAATCTTGTGACTTAATCCTCAACATTTAAATTAGGAATTCTACTTATTAGCATTTTACTTCTTTGTCAAACTATGCTTTTCTTTGTGAAGCTCTCTAAATTCAGAAAAACTTCTTTCCCAGTGACCTGGACATTACCAAGTTTCATATGTTGTTCTTCTGGTCATAAAAATACCTGAGTCCTAACTCCTCATAAAACTTACACTAAATTTTCAACTCTTCAGTCTCACAAATAGAATGTCAAACTTATTCAAATGATGTATTCAAAGTGGGTTTGATCCCTTTCCTAATGCCCATTAAGTGGTGAGAACCTCATCTTCCAGGGCTGAGTTGGCCACCAGGACTTTCCAGGACAGGCAATGTGCTCTCCTCCTTCCCTCCCTACCAGTCTCTTGAAAACAGTTGTAGTTTAAAATGATATGGTGTAAATCTTACTGTGACATGCCATTACAATACACAAGTAAAGGATTAGTCAAGGCCAGGCATGGAGGCACACGCTTATAATCACAGCATTCAGCAGGCAAAGACCAGAGGATCACTAAAGCAAGGCCCTTTGCAACTCAGTGAGACCCATTTAAAAAAAAAAAAAAATAGAGCTGGGAGTGTAGTTCGGAGGTACATGTCCCTGGGTTCCATCCCCAGTACCGCAAAAATAAATAAATAAATAAATAAATAAATAAATAAATAAATAGTTTAAAAAAAAACAAGGTTTAGAACCAGCTTGTAATCCAAAAACATGCTTGTAATCCCAAAACTTGGGAAGCTGAGACAGGAGAATTACACAAATTCAAAGCCAGCCTCAGCTACTTAGTGAGGCTCTCAGCAACTTAATGAGACCCTATTTCCAATTAAAATATAAAGTAGATCTGGGAGTGTAGTCTGGAGGTAGAAAGCCTGAGAGTTCCATCCCTAGCACCATACACCAGGGGGGAAAAAAAGGTTTGGAAGAAACACTTCAGGTTTATTAATAAGCATAAATGTGCTCTGCACTTAAGAAACAGATTATACCTCAGAATCAAAAAATCTCCCTTGAGATTCAAAGGGGAAAGACTGGGTACAGGATAGGATAAATTACTTTTCAAGGCCATGAAAGTGAATTCTCCAAGAAACATGAGCACAAAAAAATTTACACTCCTGTTTTTTACTCTCAAGCCTAAAACATTAAAAACAATCTCTTTCCAGGCGTGGTGCCACACTCTTGTAATCCCAGTACTTAGGGAGGCTGAGAGAGGTGGATCACAAGTTCTTGGCCGGCCTCAGTTACTTAGTGAGGCCCTCTGCAACTCAGTGAAACCCTGTTTCAAAATAAAGAAAAATAAAATAAAATAGGGCTAGGGTATAGCTGAGAGGTAGAATGCCCCTAGGTTCAATCACCAGTTCAGGAAGGGGGAAAAAAATCCAACTGTAAATGGAAATCCTACAAAAGTATTCTATACTAAAAAGACCTAATTTCAGAAAACACATAAATAACCATGTCTATTTGATATCAGTTGAAGTGAGATCAATACAAATAATAGAAAAAATCAAGTAACCCACATACAGTAGATCTCTTGATATAAATATATTACACATTTAATATTATTTCTTTCCCCTTTTTTTGGCAGGAGATGGTACTGGGGATTGGACAGCCTAGCTATTTCCTCCTGCACTATTTTAGTTTTTAGTTTAAAACAGGGTCTAAGCTACTGAGGCTGGTCTCAAACCTGCAATAACCCTGAACTCAGCCTCCCAAGTACTGGGATTACAGGTGTGTGTGGCCATGCCTGACTTATCTTGTCTATTTTTAAATACCTTCAAATAACCATGATTTGTTATAATCCGTGATTTTGTGTGGACCAAAATATAAACCAAAGAAGGTCTGCATGAGGAGTAACCAAATCTCAATGTGATTTTGTTTTCTCTACTATTTTCAGACAGTACACTTGGCTTCCTTGTGAAAGGTGGTCCAGAAAAGGAAGCACATTACTAATTATGGGGTTAAGAAAAAATGAAAAGATCTAATGCCATACTATGTTTTAGTCAGAAAATAGACTAAATTGGATCAATTAAAAAGTAAAATATTGAATTCAGTGATGGGTGACTCTGACACAAATGACCTATCATGAATAGAGAAAAAGGTTCCTCAAGTGTTTTGTGAGCATTCTCTTCAGTAGAAACCATCTCACGGAGAAACTGGAAAAGTGACTAATGTACACAGGAAGACTATCCAAAGAGAACACAGGATCCTTGAGACAGGTCAGAAGCTTATACAAAGCACAGATGATGAGAGTTGCTCCTTCTGGCCTGACCTTCACTATAAATGAAGGACAATTTGTGAATTTTAAAACCATCCTTTTCTTGATCCAGTCTTACTCAGTCACATTTCCAGAGCTAAAGAAGGGATGGATTATGTGACTGAACAGGATGTCAAGAGAGATGAACCAGCCTACTCTGTAATAGTTTATGGCTTTATGACAAAAGGGTACAGGTCACATCACCATTCTTCGCTTTTGGTTTGATTTTAGGGTTTCAGAGGAAATGAAGGTTAATATTCCTGCAGTAATGGCAGTGCAGGCTAGAATTTTTTGGTGACAGAATTGAGTTTAATAACTTAAGGAATTAATGTAGCCCTATATTTTATAGAGTCACTAAGTAAGGAAGTATTACCTGACTTCAGGTTAATTTTTATCTATAATAATCATGATTTAGAGTATTTAAAATGCTCTTACAAATGCAAGAATGACCTAATTTCTTTGCAATATACAGAAGACAGTAAGCTGAAGACTTGAAGACATCTCCCTGTCTTTCCTACCATAAGATGTAGCACTTTTGTGAGATTATCTTTAAAAATGTACACACACACACACACACACACACACACACACACGTACACATCTTTCAGGCTAAATTACTATCCAATAAACTGGTCCCAAGCATTAAGAATAAGACATGACAAGAAATCCGCCTATTAAAAAGTGTGTTTTGGATTTTGTCACAATCTAGGATATACTAATGAAAAGCACAAATAATTTTACAAGTTTCTTAGACTGCAAATAGTACAACTGGCACTTTTAAAAACAAAAAAGCAATCTCATAAAAGAACGAATCAACTATAGTGTTCTAACTAATCTAATTCCTCCAATCTTGGCACTGGCAGCAGGAGCACATGCGTATCATATGCCTGCGTGAGTAAAAGTAGAGAAAAGGACCCAGAAAGCTCTCGTTAACTAGAGGAAGGGCATACATGTGTATCTGTAGCAACCTAGAACTGCCAAGGCATGAGAGGCCAAGTTAAAATTCATATAAAAAATTCCTTAAGTGGGTACTTGGGAAGTTGGGACAGGAGGATAGCAGGTTCTGAGTTTTGACCAGCCTCAGTAACTTAGTGAGACCCTCAGCAATTGAGGGAGACTCTATTTCAAAATAAAAAATAAAAGCACTTGGGAGGGAGGCTGAGACAGAAGGATCTCAGTTCTTAAGACAGCCTCAGCTGCTTAGTGAGGACCTTTGCAACTCAGTGAAACCCTGTTTCAAAATAAAGAATAAAAAATAGGGCTGGGAGTAGAGCTCAGACGTAGAATGCCCCTGGGTTCCACCCCCAGTACCCTCAACAACAACAAAAATAAATAAAATTAAATTAAATTAATAAATAAAAAGGGCTGGGGCATAACTCAGAGGGAGATCACTCCTGAGTTCAACCTCCAGTATCAAAAAAAAAGAAAAAAAACTGAAGTGGGGATGGGTGGAGATCAAACTCTTAGAATATCTCTAGACTTTATTTCCCTGCAGCACTGGTTTTTGCCCACCCTTCCAACATATCAACACTTCTAGAAAGATGTGGTGGTTTCTGCCTGGTTGTACCTAGGCATGGCAAGGCACAATGTTGTATTACTTCTTTTCCATCTCTGCCTTCCTTGCTATCTGTCCTCCAGCCTCTGAGGGCATTAGATGCAATGGTAGGATGACTCTGGGGTTCAAATTTCCTTATTATTCTTTTTGAAAAAAATATTAACCTTGAGAGAAGGCAGTGGAGCAAAAAGGAGTTCAAAAATGACCAAGTATGTATATATGTATATATGTATATATGTATGTGTGTGTGTGTGTGTGTGTGTGTGTGTGTGTGTGTGTATGTGTGTGTATGTAATTACAATGCAGCTAGGCCAGTGCTGAAAAAGGAAAGGCAGTGACGGCCTGACCCAGGCTGGCTCATGAATCTGGCAGGACGACAGGGCCTCCTCAGTGCAACAGAGTCAGACAGGCCTAGCTTACTCTCAGCCATTTCTCTCTCTTGTCACACTGGAAAAGAAATGGCTACCACAAGTTGGCTTTGCCTTTCTACAGTAAAGAAACACATTTGTGCTTATCACAAAGACAAGCATACAAAGTACCCGGGGTACTTTTATTGCTAAAAATGAGATATGTACTCTGTTACCTCGTCACATTCAACTAATATTAATGTGAAAACAGTTCTGCTCTTGTTTGAAATTCCAGTTGAAGGATCACAAAGAAGTTCTAAAAAAAAAAAAAAAAAAAGAATAAAACCTGCTGGCTGGGCCTGCACATGGGGAAGCCTACAGAAAAGCTCTGTACTGAAATGATCTTAATCTCTTTAGGATACTAGTTATCAAAAGTAAGAAATACAAAAAGCATTCTTCAGCTTTCCATTAATGTGCTCTAATTTGACTTTGTAGCTAATAAAGGCCTTCAAGGAATTCCCATGCTAATCAGCCAGTGTGTTAATGGATCTTTCCTTTGTAACAAATGGTAGTTCAAAGTACCTGTAAATGTGGCCACGATGCCTCAAGGGTAGGTTCATCTTCTTCTGGATCAAATTCATTGCTGTCACTAGGAGGGAGAGTTCTGAATATATTGCAAGATACCTAAAAATAAACAAGCAGTAGTGTTAGACAGAAGCACCTTCTGGTCAGCCTTACACAAGGTCCTTACGCCCAGCCAAAGGGCACCCAAGAGCCAAGGTGTGGGGGCTTCACCACTGGAATGGGACCCTCTTTGCACAGGCTTTTAGGCTGGACCCTCTAGGAGAGTTGGAAGGTAGCAAAGCAGTACCTTCCTACCCTTTTCAGCAATACTCTTGTCTTTCTTTGCCATCGGCACCCTTGAGCCCTATGATTTTGCACTTCCCATCAAAGCCTGACTTACTTACTTACCGGTCAATCATGCTTCTAGTTAATCAGTTTACACTAAATTAATTGGGCTACACGTACTTCCCTTCTCAAGTTTATTCACAATTTGCAAATTTATGGTTGAACTAGTAAAGCAATTTCAGACATTCACCAGAGAGGAAGGGGGAATCAGAAAAGATATTTGAGAACCTTTCTAACATCCTTAAAATCATACCTGATTTGTCCTCAGTTGATTTACAAAATAGTAATGATGCCCAGGGTAAGACAGATCAGTGCTATAAACCTCTATAAACTGGGCATTCCTTTGTCATAGGCAAGATCCAAATTAAATGCTGGTTGTTCAAAGAATGGCCATGAGTTGGTAACTGTTGAAAGAGGGTGATGAAGAGATGAGGAGTCATCACAGCTACTACTATATATATTACACGATTTTTGTAGTAAAAGGCTTATTTTTTAACATGCAATCAGCACTATTTCAGGGTTCCCTTTTAATTATTATGCTATTTCTTATCCTACATCTCATCTATTATCTCCTAATGACCCAAATACATCTTCTAATCTGGTGAATAAAACAGGGAGGGGCAAGAAAGGAATGTGTACAGAAGGAAACTACACCAGAAGTTTTCGCTGAACTAATATGTAATGCGGATCACATGGAGCTAAAAATGCTGCTTTGAAAGAGAAAGTAGAGCTTTTGGGGGGGTGGGGGGGGATAAAAGCTGAACACACATAAATGCATTTATTCCTCCAACTAGTATTTATTAAATACCTATTATGTGTACTCTGTTCTAGGCATTAGGAAAGCAGCCAAAAGAGCAGATAAAAAATCATGCCCTTATGGATATTATTTTCTAGTTAAAGTCACCATTTCTAGTTAATATCTTCATTTCCTAGCTATGAAAACAGAGCTCAAATACATGAAAGTATCTGAGATGGGAAAGAAAAATTCTATTCTAAGTGCTACAGGAAGTGCTAAGTTGATCTTCAATAGAGAAGTGACAATATCTGATTTTTTGCTTTAAAAAAAAATCACTTCAGTGGCTATATACAGAATGGACAAGAAGGGGACAAGTTGGAAAGTTGCTGGTGTGACCAGAAACAATGTCAGCTTGGATTAGGATGGTGGCAGAGAAAACACAGACACACATTGTCTCTGAAGGTAGTACTTGCTGTGGGGTTGAATGCATGGAGTGAAGAACAGAAAGAATGAAGGATGAGTCATCAATTTGAGGCCATTTATCCAAAGTGGAGATGACTGGGAAAGGCAAAACATTTCTTTCTTTGTTGTTTTGGTGGAACAATCCAGAGGTCCATCTGGGGATGTGTTGAAGGAGCAATATCCAGGAGACAACTAGACACATGAATCTTGACTTCTGAACTGGATGGTCAGGACTAGTGATGCACAAAGACTCCTCAGCACCCAGATGATATCTATAGCAAAGACTGCGGGTCATCGTGGGAAGAAGGGAAGGAGCCTTGAGCACCCTTCATTTAGAAATGAGGCAGAAGAAGAGCCATGGACAGCAAATGAGAAGGAGCAGAGGCAGAAGAAAAGAAGCAGGGTTTGGGAACTTAGGAGCCATCTGAGGACAGGAGAAGCAAATACTGCTCAGAGGTTTACTCTGGTGAGCACAGAGCAGTAGCTACTGGATTTGGAAGCCTGTACAGTGTGTACTATCATCCCAATTCACCTCTTCGGGAACAGATACAGATTAGTAAGTAACCAGCAGAATTACAACAGGACCCAGCTGTCAGGATCTCTATAGTAGTCTATACGAATAAATAAATCAACTCTTGTTGCTCTTTAGTTTGATAAGAGAGAGAGAGAGAGAGAGAGAGAGAGAGAGAGAGAGAGAGAGAGAGAGAGAGAGAGAGAGGAGAGGGAGAGAAATGTGTTTTTGCTATGGCTAATGATAGCAGGCATAGTTCTATTATTTTATTTTTGTCCCTTCTAATGATTATTATGTTCGTGAAGAAACTAGTGACATTTCAAGTAACTATCCACTTATAACTTCTCTTCAACCAATCAACCATACCACAATTTACAAGGGCAGAGGTCCTTTACTCAACTTTGAATCCTCATTAAACTAGACATAATTTTTTTAAAAACCAGTTTTCATCTCAAGTCATTATATTTACTGTACTCTCTTATAAGTATTTTTCCTCTCTCAAGATATGAAAGTAAACAATTTTTAAAAAAGGCTTCCCTACAGTAAAACACATGGGCAAAAAGACACAGAAACTTCCTCTTCTTTGTACCCATGGACATACAAACTCTTACAGTGCTCCCCATTTGCTGTGGTAACTATCTGTTTACATATCCATCTTTTGCCACTCACCAAGAACTAGTGAAAAATGTGCAACACACTTGTTTTCCCAATATATAATAAACATTTAATAAATATCCATAAAATAAAAGTTTGGCTACATTAATATGTATGTTGTGGTTTTACTTTACCAAAATTTAAACTTAAAGATTTCTAGGTGATTTTAGTAAGTTGAGGTTATTTATAAGGATGTTTAAGCCTGCATCATCAGTCTGACAGGGTTAAAGTTTCATTTCTTAGCTATCAAAGGAAGGACACGTTGTATAAACAATCCAAACAGCAGAGACATCTCATTCAGCTACACACTTATTTTTCTCCGCATTTATTTACCTTTCTCGTCATGCTTTCTAGATTACTGAGTAATGAGAACGTGTGTGTCTGCTGGCTGGACAATGCAGAGGTGACGCCATTGGCTGAGGAGAGCTCTAGCACAGCGACACGAATGGCAAAACGGATCAAGTGTCATGTAATGGTGTTTGGCCCGGCCTGGCATACAGCAGGTGCTTAACCAAATGTCATGAATCATTACTCCTATCCTTGAGAATCTACTAAGAAACTAATCTAAGGCAAGACTGAAAACACTACTTAAAAGTTGTCATCTCTCAGCGATGAGTACATGTTTGTACACAAAAGTTTTTTACCCCAATAAGTTGTATGAATATAATGCACCAATAAAAAAAAATTAAAAAAAAAGTTGTCATCTGCAGCATTCTCCAAAAGCATAAAATTGGAAATAACATTTTTGTCCAGCATCAGAGATATACATTAACTCAGTAGAATATAATATAGCTTTAAGGATTATGCTATATATAGAAGTGCCAAAATGAAGTGCATAAAAAAGATTTAGGTAGAAAGGCAACTGAAAGTTGTGTGACTATAAAAATAAGAATATAAATGGTTAGCTAAAGGAAAATTAAAAGCTGTATTAAACTGACAACAACATAGGCAGTTGCTGTTATTCCTCTTGGGACACACCAAGTGAGTTTTAAAACTTTAAAAAGTATAAGTTAGAGATATATAGTATATCAATTGTGCCTGTCACTTCAAGATGAAAATGGGCTCAAAAATTTGTTTATACAAGATTACTATTGTAAAAGAGAAAACTAAGATTCCCATAATGCCTTAGAGCTTAACTCATGACTGAATTATGCAAGAATTAAATGAATAGTGTAAGGATTGAATGAATGGAACAGTTTAACTATATAGTTGAGCTCCAAAATCATGAACTTAAAACTAAGTCATCCATGGCTGAGCTAGGGAGGGCTCTCCCTACATTCCTTAATTGATCTGTAACAGTTTGTGTGTGACTCCAATGTGAGGGCAGGGCCAGTTACCTTCATCAGACTTAGAAAGGAATTCCAGTATCTTCGACAGGTTAAAAAGCACTGTCCTAAATATTAAACTTGTTCCCATTAAATTGTCTTTTATCAGCTGGGTGTGGTGGCCCACACTTGTAATCCCAGCATTTGGGAGGCTGAGACAGGAGGATCGCGGTTTGCAGCCATCCTCAGCTACTATTTAGTGAGGCCCCTTGCAATTCAGTGAGACCCTATTTCAAAATAAAGAATAAAAAAAATAAGGCTGGGGGTGTAGCTCGGAGGTAGGATGCCCCTTGGTTCCATACCCAGTACTGGAAAAAAAATTGTCTTTTATCACTGGCAGTTCTTTTTTATTTATAGTCCAGGGTTAAGTGGATTATTAAATAGGTAATGACAACTGCATGTTTATGCTAATGCATCATGACTACAAGTCATTGCCAGCATCACTCCCCACCAGAAGGCAGTTTTGTAATGAGTCTACATCTAGACTCAATGCATTCAGATATTTCCAAAGATGTAAAATGCCTCCATAATATATCAAAATATGTGAAGATCTAGCCCTAAGCCTTGTGTTTTATTCATTCAGAAACAGATTATCAAAAGGGAAAAAAGAAAGTACATTAAATGAATTTATTTTCCAACAATTTTACTCTAATCTGCACTGGTATCAGTACAAATGAAAACAGTTTAAAAAATAAATGCCTTTAAAGAAGTCTAGTTCATTTTCATTCCAAAGACATTATCACAAACATTGAATGCTGGAATCAAAGGCACTGGCTTGACCTCCAACAAGTGACTATAAGGACAGAAACCATGGCTGAGGCAATGAGAGAAAAGGGTGTTGAAGCAGGAAAGCCTCAAAGGCAGGAATCCTAGGATCAGGGACTGTGTTAGCTGCTGTGTTGTTAGAATGAGACCCTGTGAGTTGGAGACTCTAAACCAGCCCTTTCTCCATATAATTATGCAAACTGAGGGGCAAAGAGCTTTTGAGTTCTTCAAGGTAGTCCAGCACCAAGGTTCTCAACGCTCCTTTTCTGATAGACACCCTCACGCTCACCGCCACTTTCACCCCCAGCCCTGGAGACCACGGATGGAACTGGCTTCTCCATTTCTCTTTTTCCTCTGGCCTCCCCAACCTGTTTCTTTTCATCAGTTTTACTCTCTCGTCTTTTCTTCTCTCCTGTCCCATCAGCTCCTTCCTAGGAAGGTGACCTGCCAGTGCCACTAAGGCACCCACAGACACTCTCTCCCTGATGGCCCCGCATTCAAGCCACTGGATTATGGCATGTCTCCTCTCCAATGTCACTCTTCTTCACGTACCTTCTTCTTGTCTCCCCCAATGGAGTCCTGAGCCTCTCAGGGACTCCTTGCTCATCCCTCAACACCTGGCACCTCATATACAATACATGGAAATAACTGGAGTTGCCAAATAAGAGATGCCAGTTATATTTGAATTTGAGATAAACAACAAATAATTTTAAGTCTATCTCGTGCAATATTTGGGACAATCTTATATTAAAATAATTGTTTGCTATCTAAAATTCAAATTTAACAATACAGGTGTCTTCTATTTTTACTTTCTATCTCTCACAACTCTGAAATTACACTAATACTAAGAACTTCTACTGAAGGGAGATACTACTGCAGGTAATGCCTAGGATTTAATGGCTGTTTGCTTGGAGGGCCTGGTTCTGTGCTATTTTCCCAATACTTTAGTTTCCTGCTCTCTACTGTTACCTATGGGGCAAAAAATAAAATTCAAACTCTTGGCCAATGGTGAGAGAAGAGACTACAACGTTCCCAAGTTTATGGCTCAATAAGCAAAAGAGGAAGTGCTTAGTATGCATATTTTTATCATGTATTTTGTAGGGACTGAGGATGCTGGGAATTGAACCCAGGTATGTTCTACCATTGAGGTATATATCCAGCCTTTTATATTTTTATTTTGAAATAGAGTCTCAATAAGTTACCCAGGCTAGCCTCGAACTTGCGGTCCTCCTATCTCAGCCTCAAGCAGTGGGATTATAGGTGTGTGCCACTGCACTCAATTGATCGGCTTTTGATTAGGTTATTATTTTTACTTTTCTTTTCACCTGTAATCACAAATATGTATAAAGTTATTTAAGTTAATGGGGGGAAAAAAAACATGACAGTCCCCAGGCCTTTATCACCATAGAAACTGCTAGCTTTACATGGTTTGAGGTTACATTTTGTTGTTCAGGGAAAATAACTAGCAAAGGTCTAACACATTATAAAGGAACAGTGTGGCTAGCACCTAGCAGCTATTCACCAAATATCTGCCAAGGTTAATACTAAACAAAGTAGAAAGTCAGGACAATATAGTGAGGATTTTTAAAACTTATAATATTTTGAATTTCCTTCAGATATAGATCTGCTATCACTACTAACTTTTAAGATTTTGCTAAACCAACCATGTGATGCAACCCTTGGTACCACAGTATGACAAGTCAACTTAAATCATCTTCTCAATGCTCTTTATTTCCAAGGTGACCAGGGATTATTTTTCTTAGATATAAGCAGATAAACTAGATGACCTCAAGAACACCTCCCCCTTTACTCCCTTTATCTGAGAAGCTACATTTCAAACAATTATGTAACACACAACCAAGAAACTTGTGAACTCCCTTTAGACAGAATCAGAGAAAAGGTTCCCCATGCCACATAATTGTCAAAATGACCAATGTGGAAGCCAAGCAGAGAATCTTAAAGGCAACAAAAACAAAAGGCCAAGTGACATTCAGAGGCAAATCAATTAGAATCACTCCAGACTTCCCAAACCAAGTCATGAAAGCCAGAAGGGCTTGGAGTAACATATTCCAAACTCTGAGAGAAAACAACTTCCAGCCAAAAATTTTCTACCCAGAAAAACTATCTATCAAATTAGATGGGGGAATAAGAAGCTTCCATGACAAACAGAAACTGAAGGAATTTATGTCTTCAAAACCAGTGCTAGAGAAAATACTCAAAGAGATTAACTACAAAGAAGAAATAGGTAATACACACCAGAACCAGAGAAACAAGATTTCCCATCCAGCAGACACCTAAGCAAAGAAGAATAAACAGTATTTCAAACAGAAATAAAATCTTTACATGTTAGGAATTAAAAGTTATCTCTCAATAATCACACTGAATGTAAATGGCCTCAATTTTCCAATAAAAAGACATAAAGTGGCAAAACGGATTAAAAAACCAGAATCCATCCATCTGCTGCTTACAAGAAACACACTTTGTAAGTAAAGAGAGTAACAAACTCAACGTAAAGGGCTGAAGCGAGATAATTCATGTTAAGTAGCCATCCTAACAAATGTGAAGTAGTATTTCACTATAGTTTTTATTTGTACTTCCTTAAAGATTAGTTATATTATGATAATGATGAGTGATATTCATGTGTTTATTGGTCATATAAAAATCTTTGGAGATTCATTATCTATTTTAGTCTTTTACCTATTTCTAAATTGTATTGTTTGCTTTTATTGTTGCTAATTTTTAGGACTTATATTTGGAATATTAATATACCTTCAGATAATAACATTTGGAAATATTTTATCCCATTCTATCAATAACTTTTAATTCTGTTTACACTGTCTTTGGTTGTACAATATTTTTCTATTTTTTATGAAGATTGTTTGTTTATTCTTTTGTTGCCTGTGCCTTTAGAATCGTATCCAAGAAATCACTGCCTATTTCAATGTTGTGAAGTTTTACGACCCAGGTTTTCTTCTAAAAGTTTATAGTCTTAAGATTTACATTTAGGTCTTTTATCTATTTTGAGTTAATATTTGTATATGATGTTAGGTAAGGGCCCAATTTTATTCTTTTTCATGTAGTTATTATTTTTAACGATATTTAGTGAAAAGATTATTATTTCCTTCACCAAATGTTCTTGGAAACCTTGTCAAAAATAACTTGACCATATATGGAAGGAAAAAAACAAACAAACATATCAAAGTTAATCAGTATATCAAGCATGGGAAGGAGGGAGAGGGAGGGAAGGCTTAGAGATTGAGTAGGAGCTGATTGGGTAATGTGTACATGTATATCTCCACAAGTTTTTTATCCCATTAAGATGTTTGACTACAATGCACCAATAAAATTTATTTAACAACAAAAAATATGACTCCCTGAACCAAAACAATCTCCACAGCACCCTTGTTTATCACAAATGCAGATCACAGCAGCACACCGAGGACTGCCCCCCAACATCTTGAGGTGTGGGTGTGGTCATTAAAGCAAAGTTGTCTGCAATTTTAGCATAAAACCTCATCTGTGAACAAAGCTCTATACCTTTGAGCAAATATTCACTGAACCAAAGACAGTGCGTGGTTTATGTGTGACTAAGAAACATGTACTTGTGACAGTTGTGAAATTTGTTTTACAACATCTGAAAATCTAGAGGAGGATTTAAAAGGAGATCTCTAAAGTGAGGGATCACCACCTTATTTCTACGTATTCAGCTGTCATACTTTAAGTCTGGATTAGCAGGCTTTCTGGGATATAGTAACTATTGTATTAAAACCTGATTTCTGAAATGAGGCAAAAGGAACTTCCTAAAATGATAAGAAGAAGAAGAAGAAGAAGAAGAAGAAGAAGAAGAAGAAGAAGAAGAAGAAGAAGAAGAAGAAGAAGACGACGACGACGACGACGACGACGACGACGACGACACCGCCTAACAGGCAACTAAAGAAAGAATAACAACAACAAAAAAGGTTTACACTGCCCAAATGGAATTTTTAAACACGCAGCCAATATTCAAAAACAATGTTAAAGTAATAAAAATCTGTGCATGCACTATTTTTCTAACTTACAAAGAAGATATTATTTTTATTATGTTTCCTTTATCAATTATTTTTTTACTATACTGAGTATAGTTTAAAAAAATTTCACAAAACACTGGATGAGTTTACCCAGACCAAAAATATAATCTTTTCATCGTTATTGCTATTACTATATGCAACAGAAGTATGTGGTTGATAATTGTTATGATGAATTGGTACATGGATTTTACATGTACTGTGTCTGCAAATAATTTGAATACAGAACAAATGTAAACACAAAGTATGGTTTTGAGAAATAGGTCAACATTTCATTATAAAAGGACAAAAGGGAGAAAAACCAGCAAGGAAAAGGACTTTCTTTTGTTCCACTCTCTTTGACCTGTGGTATGCTCAGAGGAAAGAGATGCTCCCAAGACAGGAAAAGAGAAGAGACAGGGAGGGGGAGGAGGGGGTTTCAAGGTAAAAAAAAAAAAAAAAAAAAAAAAGACATTATACTAAGCTCCCTCCACAATCCGTGACTACTAATGCCAACTAATTTATGGAAGAAAGTTCATAGAAGCAGTATTCATAATAGCTCCAAGCTGGAAGTAACTTAGGTGTTCATTAGACAGAAAAAGGGGCAAGTAAATTATATGTGCAGAAATTAAAGACTAAATAGCCATGAAAATGAATAAGCTATAGCTATTCACAGCAAACTGAATACATTTCACATATGTGATGTTGAATGAAAGAAAGCCGACTCCCTCAAAAAATGTATACATATATATTGTTTGAAACCATTTGTATAAAGTTTAAAATCAGGCAAGGCTAATTAATGGTTTTATAGAAAGGGGATAGTTTTGGGGATTGAACTGAGACATTCTGCCTCTGACCTCTTTTATTTTTACTTTTAATTTTTTTAATTGGTGCATTGTAGTCATACATCTTAATGGGATAAAAGACTTGTGTACAGGGTCTCACTAGCTCAGAGTCTCACTACTTGCTGAGGCTGTCCTTGAACCTGTGACCCTCCTGTCTCAATGTCCCAAGTACTGGAATTACAGGTGTGTGACACCATGCCCAGCTTAACTTACAGTATTAATGCCAGGAAATATCATTAACTCAGAAAAGTCTGTGTTCTTAATCTCAGTGCCACATGCAGTGATATTTTAAAGAGGGGCCCTGTAGGGGACTGGCTGGGCTATCCATAACATCATCTCCCCCTCACCCACTAAGAACTCCCCTTTAGCTTATACCTTCAGGTCTTTTTATCTTAGGCTTGTCTGATTCAAGAAAAACCATCTATCTCCTGACTAGATAGCATCTGTGATCTGTGAAGCAAGATCCAAGAGAAGATGGTGATGATCTTCCCAAAGTGGTCCCCCTACTTTCAGAAAGGCACACACTGTTCTCAGCTGGGCCTATTATCCTCAAGTCCACATTCTTCCCTATCTAGCCTTTCCAGAGAGTAAACCTTCAGTCTTTTGCACAGATTTGGGATGAACATCACCTGGCTGCTTGGTTTGGAAAGTGGGGTGGGATTAGGAGTTCTAGCCACTTACAAGAGTTCTCCACCATGTCTCCCGTTTCCACCCACCGACACCTGCTCTTTGAGAGACACCTTTCTGAAGTTCTTTGGGATGAAGCTGGCGTGACCTGGCTTATTTCCAGATTCCCCATGCTGCTGCTTTGGATTCGCTTTCTGGTTAGGAAAGCAGTGATCAGAGTTCATTTACTTGTGAGCTTCAAAAATGCTGATTCTAAGCCGGGCGTGGTGGTGCACACTTGTAATCCCCGAGCTTGGGAGGCAGAGATAGGAGGATCGTGCAGGTTCGAAGCCAGCCTTGCTGGCTTAAAAAGACCCTGTTTCAAAATAAAATATAAAATAGGTCTGGGAGTGTAGCCCGGAGGTAAAAGGGTTCCATCCCCAGTACCACAAAAAAAAAAAAAAGAAGGAAAAGAAAAGGCTAATTCTAAGAGCTCACCACTTCACTTTGTTCTTGTAGATTTTATATCCTTTTAATAATTTGGTAAGATTTCAATGGGTTAAGGAAGTAAACATACACATGTGTTCAAGCTACTCTACTCAAAAGTTCAGTATTTCCTATTAAGTTATTTCTTCCATTCTCCAGTAACTTCTGCTAATTTAAATAATTTAATTTCCTTATGCAAATATATCAAATTCTTTTTTAGTGAGGAAAATCTCCAGTAGAATGTCAAAAAAATCAAATGACAGCTATTCTAATCTTAGCCACGGCAAAAGGAGAGACCCACATCAATTTTCTTTCTCAGAATTAGCACCAACTACATTAGCAGTGAGTCTAAGTCTTAGTATGAAGTAAAATACAAAAATGAAGCACATTCAGGATCTGGAGATACTGAATACAAATTGAAATCAAATGAATGCCTCCAAGTCCTCATTTCATCTGATAAACAAGTATACAAGTCACACACTTACACATGCACGCATGCACGCACGCCGGTGGGTGGGTGGGTGGGTGGGTTTCAGCACTAGAACTCAAGATAGACCAAGGTTCAATCCTTGGTAAGTTGCTCTTTTCTCAAAACTCAGTTTTTGTGGTTTTCATTGATGCTGTTTTGGCAGTACTGGGGATTGAATCCAGGGGCATTCTATTTCAGAACTACACCCTCAGCCCTTTTTTATTCTCCCCCCACCCCGGGTCTAGAGATGGAATCCAGAGGCATTTGACCTCCCAGCTACACCCCCTGCCCTATTTTTTATTCTTTATTTTGAAACCAGGTCTCACTGAGTTGCAGAGGGCCTCAGTAAGTAGCTGAGGCTGTCCGTGAACTGCGATCCTCTGGTCTCAGCCTCCTGAATGCTGGGATTACAAGTGTGCGTCACCACGCCCAGCTTATTCTTTATTTTGAAACAGGGTCTTACTAAGCTAACAGAGGACCTAAGTAGCTGAGGCTGGCCAAGAACTGGCGATCCTCTTGATTTCGGCCTTCCAGCCTTCCAAGTACTGGGATTACAAGTGTGTACCACCATGCTACACTCAATACTCAGTTTTTTGTTTTGTTTTGTGTTTTTGATGGTGCTAGGGATTGAACCTAGGGGCATTGTACCTCCGAGCTACACCCCCAGCCTGATTTTTTATTCTTTATTTTAAAACAGGGTCTAAGTTGCAGGGGGCCTCACTAAGTAGCTGAGGCTGTCTGCGAACCACGATCCTCCAGTCTCAGCCTCCCAAGTACTAGGATTACAAGCGTGCACCACCACGCCCAGATCAATACTCAGTTTTCTATCACCTTTTGCACTATGGCTTCTGTTTCCAGGGCACATCAATAACCTTAATTCCTTTACTTCCAGTTCTGCACTGAGTAGCTCTAACATCCATCAGCTCAAACTTGGTTAAATCCAACTCCATCCTCACTGGCCTCTACTCTCCCCTTAAGGAGAATTCTCCTCCATCTTCCCTTTCAATGCAGTCACCATTTTTCTAACCCTTTGAAGTTGTCTTTAACTATTCTCCTTTTCCTGCTATAAACACTTTTACAACAACAACAACAACAACCCCCCCCCCCACACACACACACACTACTAGGGTAGTATACCTCTGAGCTACATCCCATCTTTATTTTATTTTGAAAACAGTTTAAGTTGCTGTGAGACTCACAGAATTGCTAAGGCTGGCCCTCAATCGGAGATTCTCTTAAGACTCCCTTGTACCGGTATTATAGGTGTATACCACCACTTTTAATAGTAGGAAATTTGAAAATTGTTTAAATATCCCCAAAGAGCTAAGTAAATATGGGGAAGTAAATAATGGTAGCCATTAGAATTATGCTTTAAAAAATACTTAATTACATGAAAGCATGTTTACATCATAATGCTAAAGAAACTTTTAAACATTCCAAAATCATCTTTATACTAAGATAAAATATGTTTAGTAAGGAAAAAAAGAAAAAGGACTTGAGAAATTTTCTGGGGTAATGGCCACAATTCTAGATCTCACTGAGAGGTCTAGAATGTATAAATTATTAAACTATGAATGTATAAATTATTAAACCACTAAATAATCACTGCCTATAGTCCTATTCTTAAATTTTTATTGCATGGGGAGGGTGTGGGGGGGGGGCGTTCTACCACTGAGCTACACCACCAACTCTTATTTATTACTTTACTTTTTGTGGTGCTAGGGATTGAACCCAGGGTCTTTATACCTCCAAGCTATATCCACAAACCCCCCCTTTTTTGCAGCACTGGGGGTAGAACCCAGGGGTATTCTATATCAGGTGGGCATACCCTCAGACCTATTTTGTATTCTTTATTTTGAAACAGGGTCTCACTGAATTGCAAGGGGACTAACTGCTGAGGCTGTCCTTGAACCCAGATCCTCCTGTCTCAGCCTCCCAAATGCTGGGATTACAAGTGTGCGCCACCATGCCCAGCTTATTTTTTGTTTTTGAAATAGGGTCTTGCTAGGTTGCTGAGTCTCACTAAGTTGCTGAGGCTATCCTCGAACTTGTGATCCTCCCCTCTTAGCCTTCCAAGTACTGACATTACAGTCATGTGCCACATGCCCCGCACTATTTAGTAGAGACACTAAAGCCTTTTTGAGTTTGAAGCAGGCTCTCACTAAGTTGCAGAGTCTGGCCTTGAACTTGCAATCCTATCTCAGCCTCCCATGTACTGGGATTAGAGGAACATGTTGTGTATGTTTAAAATTAACTTTTTAAAGGGGAAAAAACTTCTTTTAAAAATAGTGCAGGAAGAAATTGGCCAAAATGTGAACAGTGACTGAACTTAAATAATAGAACTGTGGGTGTTTTCTCTTCCTTTTCTTAGATGAGAATGGAGAAATAAACACAGTGAAATAAAGTTCCTTTATACATTCTTATTTCCTCTTCCTTTGCCCTTATCTAACAAGATTAGAATAATAGTCTTTAGCTATCCTGGGTTAATCTGCTAGCCTCATCCTCCTTAGAGATATTAAAACTTTCTTTGTAGATGCTAGAGAAAGAAATGTAAGAATATCATTTGCGTTTCGCCTCCTATTCAAAACCCCTTACAACTTCCTGCTCCCTGTCTACAAGATTAATTCTAATTTTCTCTATTTGACCTGTCAAACCCTTTGTAACCTTGACCCATCCCAGCCTCTCCACCGTAATTACCCAAAATTCTAACCAGAGCCCCTT